>NC_137047.1:30817888-31457888 GCF_032717465.1 Coenobita brevimanus | reverse complement strand
CCACTCACCCCATCGTTCCCCCATTGTATTCACTCTTCCCTTCAATGCCTTCAGTTTGGCTTTTTCATCCTAGCCTCACCAGCTTTCTTGAAAGCACTACACTCTCACCTTTCAAGAGTATCTCTCAAAGTGTCTTCAGGTGATAATCCACTATTTTGACTCCTACTGCAACACAAAAAATATGATGCACGAGTATGTACTGTATTTCTCCTGCTAGTTAGTGAGGAAAACGAGAGATCATCATTATTCAGTACCTTGATGTATGTGTTAAGCTGTAATGGTACTGTGCTGTAAAGCACCCTCATTTGTGTTAGCTCGAACCCACCTCGGCACTGCTCATCTTACAGATGTGTGACCGTCACGTAATTGTAGCGTTTTTTCTTTCAGATCCACATACCCCAGCTTACTGCAATGTGGGTGAGTGTGACTTTAAGCTCTTCCGGTCACGATGGGTGTAATAATAATAATCTCTAGATGTTTTCATTCAAACCTGGGAGAGAATTCCTGATGACGGGTTTGTCAAAATGCTGTATGTAACCTCTGCAATTTGAAAAGTCTCTCCAAGCTGAATACAAACGTCTGGAGGTAGCAAGAGTATTATGACAAGTGGTTCCTGGACCACGTGACCTGATTGGGGTCACTAAACCTATAAACGAATAGAATGGGGTAAGAAAGTGGGTGTGGTGACCAAAGGAATGGCTGGGTTGAGCTGGAAAGTTGGTAGGAGGTGCAACTGAAGCCGGAAAAAAAAAAAATGGGTGTTGCTGCATTAGTGGTTGGAATGCAGTGCAGGTATATTTCATAAAACTCTTCAAGAACGGAAGTGTCAGATGGAGAGGGGGGGAGGGGAGAAATGGACATGGTGGGAAAAGAAATGGACGGGATGGGCTAAATATCTGTTGGGCAATGGGGCTGTGGAAATGGATGTTGTAGGACTAGTGGTTTGAGTGTATTGAAGGTTAACTTACTGCAAGAATAAAGTCGTCGGGGGACAAAGAAATAGTTGTAAAGAGCTGGGTGGGGAATGGGATGAGTGCATACCCTGTGAATGTTGGTGATGTGGGGTCATTAGAAACAAGAACAAGACAAATTCGTTTTTTTTTTTTTTCCCTTAACCTTTATTTTTGTGACGTAAAAAAGTCACTCCCTCATTCCCACTTCCACCCTCTCACTGTGATGTCACCCTCACCCCATCACTCCCTCCTACTGATGTACTTAACTTTTATACTTAACTTTTACTTTCACTTTCTCAGCCATTTACTAGATCACACTCCCACTGATTTCCTCACACTCAGTTATCCCCGTACCAGCTCTCATCCTCGCTTTCACTCACATTGGCCTTCTCACCGCCACATACTCTCACTCTCATTCCCCCCCCAACTCACAATCTCCTACGTTGTCACTCACTCACATTCCTACACATTCACTCTCACACTCACTCACTCTTTCACTTCTACTTTCTTTTCCCTACACTCTCACTCACTTTGTCTGTCTCTGTCTGTCTGTCTGTCTCTCATACACTCACTCAAATTCACACTCTCATGTTCATTCAGCCACTTCATTCACTTACAGTATATTCTCACTCAAACTCTCACTCACGCATTCACTCTCTCGATCACATTCCTCAGTCTGACTCTCTCCTTCGCTGACACTCATTCCTCTCTTTTTCCCCTCTCCTCCCACTCGTTCACTCGTTATAATTTTCCCCCACCCACTCACTCACTTTTCCCCACTCTCACTCATTCTTTTACAGTCTTCGCCACTCTCACAAAAGGTTTCACGTAGTCGCTCTCTCTCTCTCTCTCTCTCTCTCTCTCTCTCTCTCTCTCTCTCTCTCTCTCTCTCAGACGTGTATTTCCTCACACATTCACTTTATTACTGACTCTCACACATTTTCATTCTCACGATCTGTCACTGTCACACTGTCACTGTCTTACGTACCTAGCTACTTTACTCACAGTTTCATTCTTTCACACTCTCTTACACAGCCTTTCCTGCGCTCATTCTCAGTCTTTCACTCACACTCTTACCTCACTCTCACACTCCTAATCATTAATATTCACTCATATTCTCTTTATCCCTTTCACTCTCATTCACTTTTTCACAATTACTCCTTCCCTTCCTGTTACTGTGAAGCATTGAGGCGATGAGTGGAAACATTTTTCACTTCTGTCTGCAGTTCATGTACTGCTGTGTGCCGAGGAATGAAAGGTGTGAAGTGTGGTGGAGGGAGGGATGCTTGGATAACTGACGAATCTTAATCTGATGGGATATGTAAACACAAAAATACTACTCAACAAGAAGCGGTGCCACGACACAGCAAACCAGTCCCCGGCCGTCATTTTAGTGCTGACGTATAAACGCAACAGGATATCTAGACAGCGATGTCACATATCGAATTTGGAGTAAATCGGGTGAAAATTGACGGTTTTATGCTCATTTGAAATTCTAGATCAGACTCACCTGACATTGACCCCCCTACAGCTATCTGGGGGGTGGCCCCCCTGATGTAATGAGACGTGTTATAGGATGCAGATTTGAAAGCTGTACCTTTATTTTGGTTTCATGTCGATATGACGAATTTGAAAGGCGTTATGGCGAAAAGAAATTTTCACCATTCCCCCCCCTTTTTTTTTTTTTTTTTTATAACATTTCTGGGGCCTACAGCCTGGGCCTTTGCCCGGTTTAGCCCAACCTTAATTAGGTGATCAGAAGGTCATAGCCCATCAACCCTGTAATTTTAGTCAAAATCGCACCAGTAGTTTTCGCGTGAAGCTGTTAACAGACAGACAGACAGACAGACAGACAAACAAACAAAGAGACAAACCGAGTGAAAACAATACCCATCCCAAAGCCTCTCCGGGGCAGGGACGGGTAACAATGACTGCTAGAGTTGGTCAAGTCCTTCTTAGTCATTGTCTATAAATACGTCGTCATTTATATTTCTAATCAGTAGCCCAAAAGTACGTTAACCGAAAAGTTTAGATTGCGAAATGAATATCTGGTGATGGCTAATGATATTGGCGAGCCAGGTGGTGCGGCAAAATTAATGAACACCATGAATATTATCGGCCAATGATGTCAGCACTGGGTCCAGGGGTCATATTCTCGTCGGCTTACTGTAAAGGCTTTGCAACACCTTTTCTTTCCAGTTTATTTCTGAATATAGTACGCTGATATTCTCTCCGGTGACATACATGCAATCTCTGTCATTATTAATAAGGGATAATGAAGAGGCAAGAATACAATAAAGTATAATATGAAAACTAGATCGATAAGAAAGAGTTGCAAGGAAGCCTCCTGAAGCCACGAGAATACAGGTCAAGGTGATGCGCGGCTGCCCGGGGGAATGAGTCTTATCAGGTAAATAGTGCCAACATGATGATGGTCCTGCCACTCGCTCTCACCCACACCAGTCACACTTACACTTGCACTCACTCTCACCCTCTCTCGCGGCTGTGGTAGTGGTGGTGGATGTGGTAGGGGTTAAATATAGGTGTGGTGTTCTGGGGCGCGTTGCGTTCCTTCCGACCATGCCGCACATCTGTCTGTGCCAGGCCTCGATAGCAATGTTAGCACCAGACTAGGACTTAGTCGCCACACGTATTATCATTAATTGAGTCAGTCTCAGGTCACGGACATGACAGTACATTCCTCCAAACTCAATAGATTTCCTACGTGCCGCACACCTTCACATGTCACCACATGGGCGGTAATAAACGCTGGGACCATTCCATTCAGAAATGACACAATGGTATTAGCCTAAGTGTTTCTGTGACATACTGGTTTGTTCTGAACATCGGTAAAGACAGATTTAACGAAATTCAGACCACCAAACTGTTCCTTGCCCCAGTCTGGACCTTTTGAACAGCAGAACAATTTTCTAACCCTATGATGGCATTCTCGTTTTTGTAAGTATAGTGATAATTTAAATCAACATCATATATGAGCAAAATACAGTATGCTGTTCCCGCATTTGTGAAGGCTGTCAACTGCGCAGTGATTTCACGTTCATTGAACCCTTTTAATTAACATATGTAATTCACATATTACCGTGCACCATATGGTCACACAGTCTGTACTCTCTACTAACAGTTGCATTGATGAACTGATGTAATTAAAATCGGGCGCTCAAGCGCACGTGTGTGTGTATTTTTTCTTTTGTGGGAGAAAACTTATGCAATATATTGACTGCCACTTATTTTAAGATATGATATAATACACATATCTACTCAGTCTTAACTTGGGGCGAGACGGCCGCGCACCACCTCCCAAGACTATGTTGCTCCTCCCCCCCAACACACACATCGTGATGATGTCCCCAACTCCCACCATCTCCCCCACTACCAAGCCACATCGGTAAGGGTATACACATATGGGCCAGTCTTCCTATGCCCCGTGGAAACACTGTTTTCATCACTCCATCATCCAATCTAGTGCTGTCCATCTGGAGCGCAGGAGCCCGAGGCTAGGATATTAGCTCAGACATTTAAGGCGAGAGTAGTCTACCAATTGGTATGCCTTCGCGGCATCGCCATCCTTTGGGCGTAGACCCTTATGGACCACATCCGGTTGGACTGCCTTTACTCACTAGACCAGTGATACTGACATGGCAAACCGTGGTCGGAATCCGGACCTTGAGGAGCTGTGGTGTGGACCCTAGTGATTTCACAAAGGAGTGCAAAGCATCTCGATGAAATGAAAGTCATGATATTTAGGATGTTGGATTGACTTTCTTTTACAACACAGCTACAAAAATTAGTATTTCGTCAAATCATCGACTTAGCTTATATTTAAGTACTGCAGTAATACTTTAAGACAAGTGTATTGTATACCAGTCTCTGTAAAATACACAAAGTAAAATAAAGTTTAATCCTATCCACGTTGCGTTTATAAAATAGACGAGTGAGGAAATTGATGAACGGAGAAGCCTCGAAGTTCTATCTACTGCAGATGCTCATAATGCTTAAGTCAACAAGAATTTCATTTTTATGCCTCCACCCACCTATGGTGGGGGAGGCATTAAGTGATTGGTTTGTCCAAGCATGCATGCGCAGGTGCGTGCGTGCGTGGGTGCTTGCGTGCGTGTGTCAGTTCGTCCGTAACACTCTTTTGGGCGCATAATCTCCTGAACCCATTGATGGACTTCCACCAAAGATTTATTAGTAATGAAGTACAAGTATGAGTAGATAATGAACCGATTAGGTCAGCTATGTCAAAGGGTCAAAGGTCAAGGTCATATGGGGTCGACTTAGTTTATCTTTGTGGACGAAATTATCTCCTGAACCTCTCCATGGATTCCGACCAGACTCTTATCAGTGAAACGGTATGAAGGGCCGATGAGCTGACTAGGTTAGCAAGGCTATAGAGGTTTTATGGCAGGTCCGAAAGCAAGGTTTGGGGGAGGCATACCGAGCGACGCTTTGCGTCGACAGCTCGGGGTCCAGGTTCTCGGCGTTTCATTTTTATTTTGTTTTTATTTTTTTCTTGGAGAGAATATTTTTGCAGGTTTCTGGCTTTTGGTTCATTCCTCCTTGCATAAAAATACTATTTATCTATCATATATAAATACGTACATACGTACATGTACACGCACACACTGTAACGTGCAGGGATAAGACAGACTCCCTCCTAGTTCGTTTCAGTACTTCAAGAAATTTGTTAGCTTTACCTCCTCGTCCTCCCATTTTCAAACTTTACTAATACGAGTATACTGTAGTAAAGAGTACAGAACATCTACGTTTGTCTAAATGTGGAACTGCTCCTTCCTCTCTGTTTATATCACCCCTCCTTCACTAAGAAATTCATTGCAACTGCCTCTGCGTCCTTCCAGTTCCAGGCCTTTCATATGTAGCAGAGGATATAGACATTAAAGTTATATGAGTATGTACTTGTTTACTTGTAAGGAAGTTATGGCCCTCATTTGTCACCTCGACCCTGGATACTGCCATCACCCAGTTCATTCAGTGTTCTAAGCTCATACATTTACTTTTGTCCACCAGTCTGTCTACATGTACTGCTAAACTTGCATTGAAAAACTGCCCTCCTTTATATCTTTGCCACCTAGAAATATATTGTCTCTAAGGCATTAACAGGCCAGCAGTGAACCTGTTGATATGCCTCCGCCCACCTATATGGTGGAGGAGGAGTTAAGTGATTGGTCTGTCCGTCCTTGTTTATGTGCCTGCGTGCGTGGATCCGTGCGTCCGTAACACACTCATGAGCATGATATTTCACGAACCCATCAGAGTATTTCCATCAAACTTTCATCCGTCATGCAGTATAAAATGATGATGAACTGATTAGGTCAGCTAGGTCAAGGGGTCAAAGGTCAAGATCATACGGGATCGATTTAGTTTATCTTTGTGGACACTATCTCCTGAACCCCTTGACGGATTTCGACCAAACTTTTGTCAGTTATACAGTACTGAATGAAGGGCCAATGAACTGATTAGGTCAGCAAGGTCAAGGGGTCAAATGTCAAGGTCATAGGAGGTCAACTTAGCTTATCCTCGCGGGTACAATATTTCTTGAACCCCTTGGCGGATTTGGACCAAATTTTTGTCAGTGATACAGTATGAAGGGACGATGAACCGATTAGGACAGCAAGATCATGGGGTTGTTTGGCGAGTCCGTGCACAAGGCTTTGCGAAGGCATACTGAGCGACACTTTGTGTTGACAGTTCGGGGCCGTGATTCTCGGCCTTTCATACTAATTGGCATATTTTTAACATTATCACGGCAGGATTAAATCTTACTAACTTGAAAACAGGACTGCCATCCGTGTGAATACTGTGGCTAGCAAACTGCACTGCATTTTTTTTCGTTACCTTATTCTAATGATGGGTTAACAGAGGGTTCCTTTAAAACTGTTTGATTGGTTACAGTTGGATGGTACATTGTTACTGTACGTCGGTGATGTTACCATGAGCATGATTATGTAGTGGGGGTAAGAGTGGTTTGGCCCACAGAAATGTTACCCATCTAGCTATCTATTTATCTATCATTCTTTTTATATAGATCATAGAATGGAGAGGGTGGTAGTTTTGTGGACTAATTCACATATCCAGTTAACTAACCAATACTGTTAAATTACTGACGTGAAAGGAGTATATCTACTATAAAGATAATTTAAAGTGAGTTCTGAGGCTATTTTCTGACTAGTTTGAGTATTTTTAATTTTATTTTAAAGAATTAATTATGACTGGATCCAGATATAAATGTAGGTCTTCTGACACATGTTTATGTACACTAATAAAATGAAATATGATGTAGAAATGGGAAATGTGAAGAAACAACATAAACACACACAGACACACACAGACACACTCACACACACACACACACACACACACACACACACACACACACACACACACAGAAAGAGAGAGAGAGAGAGAGAGAGAGAGAGAGAGAGAGGAACGGCAGGAGATTCACGAGTTCTCTGCTCACTGTTACATGTCACCAGCCACAACCGTTTTGTCAGTGCAGTGTGGAACGTACAGTAGTTATGGGTACAGTATACAACGCTGAAACTCCTCCCATTCAAAATGCTATTATTTTTGTGCTTATTCATCTCTTGTTTTTGCACTCTGTCCTTCCCCACATCTTAATCGTTTTTGAGTAAAATTTTTGTTTTCTAGTTTGTAATTGTTTTAGGGAAGCTTCAGTAACTACCAAATACATATTACCTTACTATAAAACGACTTTTAACTGCATGATAAGTGGCTCTGTGATTACTGATACAGTATAAGTTAAATGTTTACATGGAATGGGACAACACAAACCTGTGGAGTTTTACAGTTTCTGAGAAGAGGTCTCAGTGCTAAAGAATGTTTTTAGGCTGTAACTCACGTAGGTTAGCTGGAAGCTCTAATAAGAAAAGAAACATTCCCGGTTATTAATAAGAAGCATTTTGGTGTGTTACACACTCAAATACGTCTTCGTTTTAGAGTTTTGGCTATTGAAGAAAGAAGATTTTTTTTTTCGACATGATTTCACGACTTCTACGAATATTAATGATGCTTTGCGAGTAGCTTTTCATTTAAATAGTGACGGTCTTTTAGTCCTAAGCATAAGGCAGTGCTTCGCAAGTGCTGTGGTGCACGTGCCTCCCATACATCAGGTATGGGAGGCAATTTTAACACCTCGGATGTGATACCTCCGTCAGAAGGTATACGATAACGGCTGCGTTGCAGTGCTGTGAAGGTACAGTTGGCACCATATGACCCTGATACAGTATCAATGTATAGCAGAGGTGTAGCATTTGGTGTATCTGACACCCTTGACATAATCACATGTTTGTTGGTGGCAAGGGCGTGAGTGAACTGAAATGCCAAATATTAGCTGAAATGATCAAGTGACTACGATGCATGAACGTCGGAAATTGTAGGTAGACCTTCGCCACACACAGACACTGTCCCAGGTTCATGTGTTGCCAACTGTTCAGTACATGTGATTTTTCTGTATTTTGCGCTCTTGATTTTGTCATGACTCCTGTCTGTGACCGATGGTTGGCCAGCAAGGGTACTCTTCAGGCTGTCCATGTGCCTCACTACCCATCAGTCATGTTGGACACGATAGTCGCAATGTCTTTTCCAGCTACCCATTTCTCCCCTTTGCCTGCCACCCAAGCTGTCATAAAGCACACCCACCCACCTAAAAGGTGTATTGTACCTGCCTAGGAGTGTGGTTCTGAGGAGGAATATAAACTATCCAATGCCAAAATACAGTAAACTCTTAATTACCTGTCGTCGCCCAATGCAATATCTGGTACATTTTGCTCAGCTGTATTAAGACAATATCTGGCAAAATTTGTCGATATCCAGTGCCGAAACGGGAAGCAACCGGCGGCACTATGCCTTTTTTCGGCAGTAATGTATGTCATCTGACTCAGACACGGGACCCGATTGGTGCGCAGGCAGACCCAACATTACAGCAACACATACAAGTCAATCACACACACCACAAAGCCAGTCAGGAGACAGGACGTGTGTGCTGGGCAATCCCCAGGTCCTGTCCTCCCCACTTACTGTTTTTTAATCAGCCCATACACCACTGACCGGGCTAATGTATGGCCCGGCCTGCACTATATGTGCAGGGAATCTTTCAACAACAACACAACAACAAGTCAATCACAGTGCATTACGGGAGCGGCCCACCCTGTGAGCCAGGCCAACCGGTGGCATATCCTACACGCCAAGTCAACCGTTGCTCCTCCTCCCTCGTGCTTCGCTTGTTGTTGTTGTACAGTTTTACTCCTGACTTCTCAACATCCCACGTTTTTATTCATTTTTACCATGGTGTTATGTATTTTTGACATTGATTCAGTATTTATTTTCTCAGGTGAACGATGACACTTGAGACACACACACACACACACACACACACACACACACACACACACACACACACACACACACACACACACACACACACACACACACACACACACACACACACACACACACACACACACACACACACACACACACACACACACACACACACACACACACACACACACACACACACACACACACACACACACACACACACACACACACACACACACACACACACACACACACACACACACACACACACACACACACACACACACACACACACACACACACACACACACACACACACACACACACACACACACACACACACACACACACACACACACACACACACACACACACACACAGTGTGTTCCTAAATATTTTGTGATATTTATCCACATTTCTAAGAGGCAATATAAAAAGTTTAAAAGTTTTATCATAAGGGTCCCTGAGAGGAGGTTGAGCGCTTCTCTGAGGGGAGAGAGAGGCTCCTTCGGTGTGTGTGTGTGTGTGTGTGTGTGTGTGTGTGTGTGTGTGTTTTGGTCCCTAAGCGATAACACAGTGTCCCCTAGTCTGGAGTTTTTTCTTCTCCTATGCCCATTATGAGTTAGTATATCATTTTCTTAACCCCCTAAAATGTATTTTGATAGTATTAGACTTAAAATAGTAATGTTTGAAAGTGAAATCTGCCATGAAATTTGTGAAATAGGGGAAGAAGTACAAAACAGTTGTGTGAAGAGGTGCAGAACAGCTGTGTCAGCAACTTACCACTCTTGAATAAAACTATGCAGTCTATTACACCATTCTGATCCCCAAAAAAAAAATTGTAATTATGAAACAAGGGTGATGAATTCTTACCCTGTGCAGTATAGCTACTGTATAACAGCTAGAGGTTATAGTGGTCAAAGGGCAGCTGATTTACCATTCATTAAAATATTTGTACAATTTTTATTTTTTCACGTTCAATTAATTTCATCTCAGTAATTTGCCTGAAACTACCTGAAAGCTTCAACACTTCCAGGGGTGTAAGTCTGGGAGTGGACTTGAACTAAGTTCTTTCACAGCATTCTACCTTTGAAATTGGGTCCAGCATGGTCACTGTCTGGTTTTCAATTACTTTTCAAGTCTTGCCCTGACCTAGAACAGGTCCATATCTCCCAGGTGTCAGCTAGGATGTATGGAGATACAGCAAGTTAATGAAAGACCACCATCTACAGTAATGTGCTTCATCGACATCCCTCATGACCATACCCTGGTTTTTCTGGAAAACTTAAACTGAAAACCCTCAGGAGAGTAAAGAATTTGAATGTCTCGTACTAAATTGATGGGTCAACGCTACCACGTATATCTTGTGCCCTTCACCATGCTGTAATGTGAACACCTCATTATACTGTCTATTTTAACTATGTTTATGATGTACTAAGAAGTCTCAGAATTTTCGTATATTCATAAACTTAAATGTAGTGGTCACAATTTAACATGCTTGTTTCGGCCCGTACGCTGTATTGCTGTGACTTCTTTTGTGCCTCCTCAATGCTGCATGTCCTAGTGCTCTGATTACTGTACCCTAGTTCTGTGTGATGGTCTTACGTTATGTACTGTATTACTGTACTATATGTACACACACAGACACTAATTTTTGCTCAAGAGTCCCCCATTTCTACCCCTATATACCCAGGGAAGAGGGAAGGGGGTGACGAAGAGCTCCACCCGCCTCTAACCAAGCTCCCATCTCTCCCCACCCGTCATTCTTAACTGGCAGTTACATCAAGCTGACCTCATACTTAACACTCTTAGTTACACTACTATTACACAAACATAATATACTAGGATATGTAAAAAGTATATAACTATCAACACACTGCAGCAAGAAATTAATGCATTATAACGTTGACAATAAAACAAAAACGTTAACAACGGCCATTCCAGGCCTCATGAGTTGGGCGCACTGATTTGTACACACACACACACACACACACATATACATACACACACACACACACACACACACACACACACACACACACACACACACACACACACACACACACACACACACACACACACACACACACACACACACACACACACACACACACACACACACACACACACACACACACATAGACTCCGAGGATACCGAGAGAGGAGCTGTGGTACGATATGAGAAAGTTAGGAGTGGCAGAGAAGTACGTGAGGGTGGTGAAGGACATGTACGACGGTAGTGTAACAGCAGTGAGATGTGCAGCAGGAATGATTGAGGGTTTCAAGGTGGAGGTGGGATTGCATCAAGGATCGACTTTGAGCCCCTTGTTGTTTGCAATGGTGATGGACAGATTGACAGATGAGATTAGACGGGAGTCTCCGTAGACAATGATGTTTGCGGACGACACTGTGATATGTAGTGAGAGCCGGGAGGAAGCCGAGGCAGAGCTGGAGAGATGGAGATATGCACTGGAGAGAAGGGGAACGAAAGTAAGCAGAAGCAAGACTGAGTACATGTGTGTAAATGAGAGAGATGACAGGGGAACCGTGAGGCTGCAAGGTGTAGATGTGGCAAAGGTAGATGAATTCAAATACTTGGGGTCAACGGTACAAAGTAACTGAGAGTGTGATAGAGAGGTAAAAAAGAGAGTGCAGGCGGGATGGAGTAGGTGGAGAAAGGTGACAGGAGTGATCTGTGACAGAAGAGAGTCTGCAGAAATGAAAGGGAAAGTTTATAAGACTGTAGTGAGGCCAGCCATGTTGTATGGAATGGAGACAGTACCACTGACAAAAAGACAGGAGGCAGAGTTGGAGGTAGCAGAATTGAAGATGTTGCGTTTTTCGCTAGGAGTGCCGAGGTTGGACAAAATTAGAAATGAGAGACAGTCCACGTACGTCAGTTTGGGGACAAAGCTAAAGAGGCGTGACTGAGATGGTTTGGACATGTGCAGAGGAGGGATAAGGAGTATGTCGGGAGAAGGATGCTGGAAATGGAGCTATCAGGCAGGAGAAAGAGAGGAAGGCCAAAGAGAAGGTTTATGGATGTATTGAAGGAGGACATGCGGGTGGTAGGTGTAACTGAAGAAGATGCAGAAGACAGAGTAAGATGGAGACGGGTGATCCGCTGTGGCGACCCCTAAGGGGAGAACCGAAAGGAGAAGACTACTATATAATAAACAATAAACAATGTATTATCAAACACATTGGATAATAGCATGACAATGATATATCCATTCTTGGAGCATTAATGGTTCGAATCCACGAACCACCTAAACAAGATAAGATTATGTGCACTCCTCACACAACAGTGGCTCCAATCCTCGAACCTCCTAACACCAGATAAATGTACACTCCCAACAACGCTCCCCTTATAACGACATGCACATATGCACGCCCATCCACACATATATGAGCACACACACACACACACACACACACACACACACACACACACACACACACACACACATAGACACATACACGCACAAACACGCTCACACATGCACACACGCATAAAATATTTGGTACGCATACATGTGTACACACACAAACACACACAAGCAAACACATAAACTCACACACAGATACACACAAACACACACGCACACTCACAAACACACAAAAACTCACACACATAGATACACACACACACACACACACACACAAGCAGGCACGCTCTCTCTCTCTCTCTCTCTCTCTCTCTCTCTCTCTCTCTCTCTCTGCATATGATGTGCCTGTCACTCACTTTTAATGTCACTGCCTGTCTGTAACGCCAACTCTTTAGCTGTTGCAGTCTCTACTGCAGTCTGCCTATTTGTTTGTTCATCTTATACAGAGAGAGATACATAGATAGATAGATAGATAGATAGATAGATAGATAGAGAGAGAGAGAGAGAGAGAGAGAGAGAGAGAGAGAGCGTGCCTGCATGTTTGTGTGTGTGTGTGTGTGTGTGTGTGTGTGTGTGTGTGTGTGTGTGTGTGTGAGTGAGTTTGTGTGTGTGTTTGTGTGTGCGCATGTGTATGTGTACCAAATATTTTGTGTGTGTGTGAGAGAGAGAGAGAGAGAGAGAGAGAGAGAGAGAGAGAGAGAGAGAGAGAGAGAGAGAGAGAGAGAGAGAGAGAGAGAGAGAGAGTGCATATGCTCGGGTGCATGCGTGAGTTTGTGCTTCTCCACGCGTGCATGTGCCTGCGTGTGCTCATGTGTGCAAGTGCACGTGTGTGTGTCTGTGTGTTTGGGCGCGTCAATGTGTTTTAGTGTGGTGTGTGTGTGTGTGTGTGTGTGTGTGTGTGTGTGTGTGTGTGTGTGTGTGTGTGCTCATAGCAGTGCGGCCAACGCATGAGGCCTGGGATGGCCGGTGTTAACGTTTTTTTGCTTTACTGTCAACATTATAATGCATTAATTTCTTGCTAGGTGGTCGGTGGGGGCGCTCACCATCCACTAACTCGATGTAGTGCTGCTTTCAGGGTCTGCCCACTCCTCTCTTCCTTCCTTCCTCTCTTGTCTTTCTTTCCTTCATTCTTTCCTCCTCCTTCCGCCTATGGGTGACTCTACACTGAGTGACAAGCCAATTGGTTTCCTGTACACCAGGAAACTATTTACAACGCTGGGTGCTAACCTATCTATCTATCTATTGCCAGACGCTTCAATCCTGTTCTGGGTAGCCACAAACAAATCGCCTCCACGTCGCCCTGTCCCCCGCCATTTCACTGCCCTGTTCCCAACTCACACCCCCCTCTCTCGTATACCTCTCCACCCCATCCCTTCATCTCCTCCTCGGCCTCCTCCTCCCTATATCCAAGTGTTTCAACCACAAGCTTGAGTGAAGATAGGTGTCAAAGTGAATCAGATAAGTGTATAAGAGTCGTAGACATATTTCCCCCGTGTAAAGTATTTAAATATATTTCATGTAAAAGTTTTAGAGCGGGTTAAAGGTGTAAAGCGTTCGCGTGTTCCTTTGTTTACATATACCGCCACCCTCCACTTCGTATTCCTGCCCTTTCCCGCCGTCATTTCTGGTCTCAGACATATTATAGTTTATTTTCCCGCAGATCAAGGTCAGTTAGAACGATATCTAACAAACAGATTATCTTTTCTCACTAGTACAGTAAATGGTGTAGTGAACCGAAAGTGTATTTACCTACCAGCTCTCTTTGTTTTTGTTCCCACTATCATCCTTGTACGTCTTACTTTAAAGTCTAACGTTTAGTGCAAGTGAATAGCATTGTCTTCTGTATAGAGTAACAACTGTGTGATTGATGTTACACCAGTGAAATAGTTTTTGCACTACAAACCGTTGTTCACTGAGTGAAGCTAGGTGTTTATTTTGATTTCTCCCCAACATTCCATTGTTATTTTCTTTTTTCCTTTTTCTCCCAGTGAATCAGTTTTTGGTGTACTTCCACAATACATGGTAAGCTATATCATACCATAGCAAGTAGATTTTCTTTACATTTTACACAGTTCATGGTAAGTTAGGTACTCTTTTTACACTGGTAAAAGAATTCATGTAGGTTGGCTTGTGCTACAGCAGGTGGATTTTCTATTCTTTTTATACTGTTAAAGGAAGATAGTATACAAAAAGTAAGTGAATCTCCCTAGAAATTCAATTTTTCATTTATAGAGTAAATTGTCCATTTTTAACAACATCCCTTAACCAGTTGTATATTATTTTTATTTTCAGTTGTTCACTGAGAGAAGCTAGGTTTTTATTTTGATTTTTTCCCCAACATTCCATTGTTATTTATTTATTTTTTGTTTTTGTTTTTCCTTTTTCTCCAGTGAATCAGTGTATGGTGTATTTCCACAATTCATGGTAAGCTAGATCATACCCTAGCAAGTAGATTCCCTTTTCATTTTACACAGTTCATGTTAAGGTAGGTTGTACCATAGCAAGCAGATTTTCTGTTCCTTTTACACTGGTAAAAGAATCCATGTAGGTTGGATTGTGCCATAGCAGGTAGATTTTCTATTCTTTTTATACTGGTAAAGGAAGATAATATATAAAAAGTAAGTGAACCTCCCTAGAAATTCAATATCTCATATATAGAGTAAATTGACCATTTGTAACAACATCCATTAACCAGTTGTATACTATTTTTATTTGTGTGGGATTGTGGAAATATTGCTGCAAAATGCCATCTACCCTAAAGGCCTGCCAGGAGTGTACTGGTCGCTTTGCGGCTCAGTATTTTTCAAATTACTTTACGACGCCTGTGTGCAAACTATGCATCTTGAGAAAAGATCTAGAAAATGGTTTAGCTGAATCGCAGAGAAATTACAGGGAACTCAAGGCAGAGTTTGAGACACTGAAAGAGTTTGTAGTGGCAAATGTAGGAGTCAGCAACAGCACTCGAGAAGGAAGAAGCGTACAAACTGAGCTCAGTACAAGCCCCCGCCCATCAGGCAGTCACAAATAATAGTGTATCAGTATCTTCCTCACCCAGCTTATTCAGTACGTTCCTCGCCAAGCGAAGTCCCCTTTACTATGGTAAGAAATGGCGCAAAACCCGGAAAAGATTCGAGAAGCATCTTCCCATAACTACGTATAATCGCTACCAGATCCTTGCCGAAGCGGTAAATGAGACAGAAGAAACAAGGCTTATTGGGGACTCTATTGTACGCAGTCAGCTGGAGGAATTTTGTGGACGTGCCCCCATCAGCAGAAAGAGGTACTGTTTTCCAGGAGGTGGACTAAGTGATATCACAGAAGCCTGCGATGAGGTCACAAAAGACGCAAATGATCAAACTCTATACGTTATCCATGTTGGTACAAATGATCTGAAGCGCAGTAGATCAGAGGAATTGCTAGCAAAGTATCATGAAATGATCAAACGATTCAAAACTAAGTCCACTAATGTGATAATATCTGGTATACTCCCAAGGATCAAGGCAGAAAATAGTTTCTATGATAAGGCCTTCAGCACAAATAACCGGCTCAAATCTCTCTGCACGCAAGAGGGAGTCGTCTTTGTCAATCTGTGGGACCAGTTTTATGAGCAACATACTCTATTCCAGAAAGATGGTCTCCATTTGAACTCAGTAGGAGCGGCACGGCTAGGTAGACTTCTACACGATAAAGTTGCCATCTTCAGATCAAAAAACGCGGCTCGTCCAGGAACAGTAACCTTAACGTAAATACCCACAAAGTCAGATCACCAACTGTTCGGAACGGAATTAGAGTCTGCTATGCTAACGCACGTAGTCTACGTAACAAGTTTGAGGATTTAGAATCTCTAATTTACCTAGAAAATTATGACATCATTGGCATCACAGAGTCCTGGATTAACACATCTGACCGTGACTTTCTAGCGGAATACTCACTAACAGGGTACAATATTTTCAGCTGTGAGCGACCACATCGAGCTGGTGGCGGTGTTTTACTATATGTGAAAACTAGTCTCCATCCCCTTGTGCTATCCAAACCCAGTATTACCAACATAGATGCCAGTTATGTTCAGCTAAGTATTAATTCACACAAAATAAATATATGTCTCATCTATCGTCAGCCAGCACAGTCAACTGAGACAGATGAAAAAATTTATGATCAAATTGCGGAAATTTGTTGTCAAGAGGTTAGCGTAATTTTTTTGGAGACTTTAATCTACCGGTAACAAAGTGGGGTGAACCACTGACGGCACACTCAGGACAAGAGCTTTATACGAATCTTCAGGAAAGCGCCCTTTCCCAACACGTAGAATACCCAACGAGAGGAAACAATATCCTAGACATCATCTTGACTACAAATGATAACCTAGTCAACAACGTTGAAATAGGACCTGAGTTTAGTTCCAGTGATCATCGAACTATACAGTTTAATATTACTACTGAAAAAGTAAAAGAAACGGAGAGCAAAGAAAAGGTCCCAGATTATCGTAGAGCTAAATTCAACAGGCTCAGAGCGCTACTTGCAACTGCAGATTGGAATCAAATGTCTGAAACCGATGACATAAACCAAGCATGGGAAATATTCACCGAAAAATTTAATGAAGTGGTAAAGTCATGTGTGCCACTACGTAACAGACGTCCAGCTGGAAATAGTAAACCAAAGTGGTGGTCCAGTGAAATAAAAAGTAACTTAATAGCCAAAAAACAGGCATACCATAAATATAAAGCTACACAAAATAATGATGATAAATTACAATACGATAATCTACGCCGCACATCGAAAAGACTTATTAAACAAAGCAAAAAGAGCACTGGAGATCCACATTGCTAATATGTGCAAATCAAATCCTAAAGAATTTTACAGTTACATCAGAAAGAAAAGGTTATGACTACATCAATAGGTCCTCTAGAAACAAACAATGGCAGACACACTGAAAATGAGGTCGAAATGGCAAACATTCTTAACGATTACTTTGCGTCTGTTTTTACAGTAGAAAACACCACCAGAAACCTACTGTTACCCACAAACCAAGCAAATAGCACAGCCCCTTAGTAACTATGCTATCCATAATAATGATATCCTTTCAGCCATAAATAGTACGGACATAAACAAAACCCCTGGCCCCGATAAAATATCACCGAGAATTCTCAAAGAAGCAAAACATGAGTTACTGCTGCCACTCTCTGTCTTATTCAATAAATCATTAAGTACTGGGAAAGTTCCACGCGAATGGAAACTAGCAAATGTAACACCAATTTTCAAAAAGGAAATGAGTCGCACCCAGGAAATTACAGACCAATCAGCTTAACATCAGTAGTGTGCAAGTTAATGGAAAAAATCATAAGAGATAAAATAGTTAATTATCTAGAAGAAAATAATATAATTAAAGACTCGCAACATGGATTCAGACATCGTCGTTCATGCTTAACTAACTTACTGGACTTCTTCCATGATGTTTACAAATCATACGATGACTCAAGAGCAGTAGATATAATTTACCTCGACTTTCAGAAAGCATTTGACACTGTCCCTCACAAGCGTCTCATGAGAAAAATAGAAGCACATGGAATAAAAGGAAAGACGCAAAAATGGTTACAAGACTGGCTGTCAGACCGAAAACAGCGAGTTGTGATAAACGGAAAGGAATCCAAATGGCGTAATGTGATCAGCGGCGTTCCCAAGGCTCAGTACTTGGACCGATACTTTTTATTATCTATATAAATGACATTGATGAGGGTCTAAATTGTAAAGTATCCAAATTTGCAGATGATACTAAAATAACCAGTAAAGTCACTTCAAAATTACAGTGGCAGCAGTTACAAAATGACCTTAATACTTTAGCAAGCTGGGCAGAAAAATGGCAAATGAAATTCAACACAGAAAAATGTAAAGTACTTCATATTGGAAGTAACAATGTCCATGCAAATTACAAAATGAACAATATTCAGTTATCAAGTACAGACAGTGAAAAGGATCTTGGTGTGATAATATCAAATGACCTAAAACCAAGCAAGCAGTGTACCGATGCGGTAAAAATTGCAAACAAGCTAGTGGGTTTTATTGGAAGAACTTTCGAGTTTAAATCGGAAAAGTCATACTTGCCTTGTACAACTCGCTAGTCCGCCCCCATCTTGAGTATTGTGTGCAATTCTGGTCTCCGTACTACAGAAAGGACAATGACAAAATAGAGAAAATTCAGCGAAGAATCACAAAAAAAATGGTACCACGACTTAGAAACAAACCATATGAGGAACGCCTTGAAGAACTTAAATTATTTAGCCTAACGAAGCGCAGGTTAAGAGGGGACCTTATTGAAGTTTTCAAAATCATGAAGGGATATGACAACTTAGACATGAATAAATATTTTGATATAGACCGGTCGAGTCAAACCAGAAGTAATGGCTGCAAAATCATGGGAAAACGATTCCAATCCCACGAAGCAAAATACTTCTTCTTTAACAGAGTTGTAAATATCTGGAACAGATTACCCTCAGATACCGTGAACAGTATCTCAATTGAGACATTCAAAAACAAATTAGACAAGTATTTGCACGAAAATCCTCAGCTGACTCTTTTTCTGTCCGAATAACTTGCTTTTATAGCTACGGTACATGTAAGTTCATGCCCCCTTAGTCTACAAGACACCCCGTAAACAATGTACCCGTACATAGTGTTGCGTCAAGATATTATACATTTTCAATTTATTCGGTGCAAACAAAGCAATATAAGCACAGATTAGGATCTGCACAGATAACCCTGAGTTAACGGTCACTACTCTTACTTTCGACCTGTGATGGGCTGTGGATCACTGAGGGTCCCTGTTAGTCAAGTGACCACCATCGGGATTTTTTAATGTACCAGGGGTCACTGCTTCAGGATGAAACTTGTGTACTGTCCCACATGGGAGAGTTCCTTGTCTCAGTGGAGTGAACGGAGCTATTGCCTGATTGACTGCTGCCTACCTAAAAAGCGCCAGGGAAGGTTGCCGCACCACCCCTAAACATCCACTCTGTGCATTGCACATCCACACTGTGCACTGTGCAGTCCCATTTTATCTAAGACACCCGTCCTATATACTTTTCAGTCTCCCCAGCGCAAAGAAAGCAATATAAGCACAGATTAGGAGCTGCACAGATAACCCTGAGTTAACGGTCACTACTCTTACTTTCGACCTGTGATGGGCTGTGGATCACTGAGGGTCCCTGTTAGTCAAGTGACCACCATCGGGATTTTTTTAATGTACCAGGGGTCACTGCTTCAGGATGAAACTTGTGTACTTGTCCCACATGGGAGAGTTCCTTGTCTCAGTGGAGCAAACGGAGCTAGGGCCTGATTGACTGCTGCCTACCTTAAAAGCGCCAGGCAAGGCTGCTGCACCACCCCTAAACATCCACACTGTGCAGTGTGTAGCTTCCACGTTATGTCCACAGACTTCCCATTAACTCAATGTAACCGGTTTATAATGTCATGCCGTAACTATTATTTTATTTGTTTACTTTCTCTTTCAGGTTACTCTATCGGGTAGCTTATAGATAAAGTATTATAGAATGTGACTTTTCCTTTCCAGTGTTTCCTATAAAATTTCCATGTCAGTTTTTCCATGCTGCATGGTGGTTTTTCTCACTTTTTCCTGGAGGGTTTGGTGGTGGGGGGAGCCTTCTTGCTTTACTATCCTTATCCTTCAACATGTAGAGTTAGATCTTGTAATCATAGTTTTCTCTAACAAGCAGCCCCGAAAGGACCATAAGGTCTGTTGCTGTTTGCTTTCCTGTGTAATCCTGTGTAATCCCTCTCTTCCCCTCCATCTCACTCACATACACTCTCTTCGTCAGTCTTTTACCCTCCATCCTCTCCACATGGCCAAACCACCTCAGTGTATTCCTCCTAACGCTTCCTATCTCATCTATATCCACACCACAAAGCTCCTTTATATCCTCATTCGTCAGCCTATCTCTCCATGTGACTCCACAGGCTCCTCTTAAATAACTCATTTCCACTGCTCTCACTCTTGACTTGTGTCCTTCCAACAACGTCCAAGCTTCACTTCCATACGTTAGAGTTGGTATTACAATACTGTCATGTAGCAACTTTTTGACTTCCATGCTCACTTCCCTGTTTCTTATCACTGTTTTCAAGGAACCAGCAACCTTTCTTCCCTGCTGTACCCTTTCAAACACTTCACCCTCCAAACCTCCATCCATACTCATCACACTACCCAAGTACTTAAAATTACTCATTTTCCAATTCCTCACCATACAACCTCGTTGTACATTCACTGACTTCACCACTCTCAAAGACCATCACTTTACTCATCCCTACATTCACCTTTAGATTCCGTTTCTTAAGCCCGTAGTCTTGAAACTGAGGGCAGGGGTTACCCTTCCCGCACCCCGCTCGAGGTGGAAACTCAAACCTTCAACGTAAGTGGTAATCTTGAAAGCGGGAGAGCGCACCCCTTCGTGTGGGTAGGCGCGGCAAAGAGTTGGTAACACTGATTCATTTTAAAATTCAAAATCTTAAAATAAAAACAATATACACGACAGTTTCTAAGATTCACACACAATATAATCTATTAATGATTGCAATTCTTACCTCTTCTGTTATTAAACAGTGGCATTTGTTCTTAAATACTCTGCATAAGAGTATGCATACAGGATTTGGAGAACCTGTACCGTAAGAAAAATTCGGTGTCAGACATAGCTTCAAAGGGGATCATGCGGTCAATAATAACCCTACGAATACGCCTTGGCTGGTCATACCGATTTTGACTCTGTTTCTGCTCCAAATGCTTGTTTTTGCCATTTTTCCCACCCAGAACCCCGAAATCCCACCCCCCAAGAAAAGGGGGGCGGGTTAATTTGAAAACCAATCACGAACACCGAAAATAAAAGCTAAATTCGTTCAAATCACACCAAATTACACCAGAAAAATATATTGCCAAGTCAAAACAAAATAGTGCGGACTTGCAAATGCTCATCGAACGCAAACATGAGACTTCGTAATTCAAACGAACTGGCTGTGCACCAGTCGTCTGTTTAGGTAGCACTCGGCTTAATGTAGAAATTATTTCACGTACTAATCAAACTAATTATAAAAGTATCATGCACCATATCTGATAAACAACTTGGTAGAAATATTGAGAAATAAAATGGAACTGGATACAGTAACTCTGTTTTCGTCTCGTCGTAAATTAACCATCTCCAGAGAAGCGGTGAAGTCTTTTAAAACGATAAAAATATTTAACGCTTATTTTTTTCTTCATACGATGTTTTTATCATTAAATTAAAATTCCCTTAGCACACACCATATAGTCCTTCAAATTCTACAGAGTTTTCTTTGCATAAGGCTGATATAATATGACGGAGGGGCATGTGAAGGGGTGCTACTAGACTCCCCGCGGATTCCAGTACTACGCTGGGGTAATCCTCTCCCCTTTACCGGGGAACACTCCTTCGTGCGTTAAGACTACCAAAAGATACGGATAGGGCAAGGTGAACGCCTTCCCACAGTTTAAGACTACGACCGTTACACTCTCTCCCAAACTCATCCACCAAGCCTTGCAGCTCCCCTTCGTCTTCACTCAACAACACAGTATCATCTACAAACAACAGTACAGGGAGTTTCCTAACACTATCCTCTCTCACCTGGGCCACTCCAACCTCCACTACCCTACCTTGTACCTCTTTTATTACCCCATCCATGTACAGATTGAACAACCATAGAGACATGACACATCCCTGTTTCAACCCAACCTTCAAAGAGAAAAATTCACTTAGTTCACCATCCACACGCACTGCAGCCTTAGCATCATCATACATACTCTTCACAGCATTCAACAACTTCCCATCTACTCCATATATTCTTAAAACTTTCCACAATCCTTGTCTATCGACCCTGCCATATGCTTTCTCTAAATCCATGAAAGCCACATATAACTTTTTTCCCTTCTCTAGAAACTTTTCACTAAAGATCTAAGAATGAATATCTGATCTACACAACCTCTTCCCTTTCTAAAGCCTCCCTGTTCTTCTCCAACTAATTCCTCTGTTCTTTCTCTAACTCTGTCAATGAGTATCCTACCATACACTTTTCCTATTATACTAAGAAGACAAATGTCCCTATGATTACCACACACTTCTTTTTCCCCTTTTACTTTGTACAAGGGAATAATTATACCTGACTTCCAATCCTCCGGGACTCTACCTTCCTCCCAGGCCAATCTGCACATCTTCTACATCCATTCTACTACTATCTCTCCCCCATGCTTCAGCATTTCACCACACACTTCATTAATTCCTGGGGCTTTCCCCAGTTTAACTTTCTTCATTGCTTCCACAACTTCTATCCTACTGATTTCTTCCCGTCTTCTCACCTCCCTTCTCCTCCCAGCCATTCCCCAGCCACTCATACTCGCATTACTTCCATCCTCTATGTTCAACAATTCCTTAAAGTGTTCTTTCCATCTGCTCACTTTTTCTCCCTTCTCCACTAGTAATCTACCATTTTTATCTTTCACTCCCCTGCTAACTTCACTTCCACCCTCTCTTACTCTCTTCACCTCTTTCCAGAACATTTTCTTATAGTCCCTCCACTTTACACTCAAATTCCTTCCAAATTCCTCATCCACTCTCTTCTTACTCTCTCTTACTAATCTTTTCACCTCTTTCTTTCTACATATAACTCCCTCTTCCGTCTCTCAACTTCTTCCACGCCCCTATTTCTCATTCATTGTATGATTTCTTCTTTTGTGCCACAGCCTGTCTCACCTCTTCATTCCATCACGCTGTTCCTTGCACCCCCCCCTCCGTCTTCTCTTCATCCCACACACCACATCACATGCTGCACATATTTCTTCTGTGAATATCCTGAACACACCTTCCACGTCCCCCATCTGCTTCAATTCATATTTGCCCAATCGTACCTCCACTTCTCTCTTATATTCTGCCTTTTCTCATCCTCTTGTAACCTTTCCACTCTCCTTGCAAATACTCCTTCTTCCCGTCCTTCCCTTCTTCTATTTCTCCATCTTATTTGGATCTTTATTCTGGCCACCACCAAGTAATGGTCAGAAAGTCCACTCCCCCAACCTCTATAAGCTCTTGCATCCAGTACACATCTTCGCATCCTTTTATCCACACACACATAATCAATCATTGCCTTCCTTTCATTCAGTTCACCACCCACCCTTCTCATCACTCGCCATGTATACCTGTGGATCATTTTGTGCCCGAAGAGGGTATTGGCTATCACCAACCCCCTCCAGGCACAAATGTCCACTAACGCACTGCCATTCTCATCTATCTCAGCAGGCACACTCCACTCACCAACTATATTATCAAATTATGGCACCTGGTGGTTTAGTGGGTAATTAAGGCCTCCAATGGGATTGATCTTGTGTAGCTTTATCTCCAAGGGGTGGTTGAGGTTTACTGCTCAGGTAATGCCACTCAGAAATGACTGAGGCTGGTCACTCTCATCTTAAATGTCAGGACCAATTTGCCTAGCCCCGGGCTCCTACGCTCCTCATGGGGAAACATAGGATTGGATGATGGATGGATGGAATTTCTTGCTGCAGTGTGTTGATAGTTATATACTTTTGACGTATCCTAGTGTTTTATGTTTGTGTTATAATAGTGTGACTATGAGTGTTAAATATGAGGTCAACTTGAGATGTAACTGCCAGTTAAGAACGATGAGTGGAGAGAGGTGGGTAGGGGTATGGGGGAGGGTTGCAAGTTGGGGGTAGAGGAGGGTGGAGCTCGTTTCGTTCCCCCTACACTTCTTCCCTGGGTATTCAGGGGTAGGAAGAGGGCACTTCTGAGCAGAAATTAGTGCTCATGAATGTATCAGTACTGTATTGTGATTTATGCTTGATTTTAATGTTTTACTCATGCATAATCTTGTAGGGAAGTTTTCAGGATAGAATGTCGAAATGGATAGCTTAGGGTGGTGACGTTATCCGGCACAATGCCGAATAGATAGCGAATTGGTGGCACTGACGCAATAACTGGCGTTCTACAATATCCGGAACGGGATCTGGCTGAAATAAACTGGATAACTGAGAGATTACTGTATCTAAAAGAACAATACGTAATTCATCTAGTCGTCCACCACAGGCCATGCTGCTGGTCTGCTACCCTCACCCCTTACAAGTGGCAAAGGCTGCTGTTTAAGGACAGCAGCAGTGAGAGCAAGGTCGACCAAGAAGACCTATGGCTGAGCGGATATGGTGATGAGAGTGATGGGGTGGCCGAAACTCGCGAAATTCCAAATGCAGAGGAGGACACTGAGGAGGAGGTGGACGGCGAAGGGAGAAGGAGGGAGGGATGTTGGATTGAGCATGCTCCCCTCACCACCCGTACCACCACACACCACATTGCACCACACTCTGTCACCATAGTGTACAAAACTGAGTAACTGTGAAAGAAAATCTAGAATTAGTGAAGTAATGTGCAAGGAAACAAAAAGTGAAGCTGAAAGTGACAGATGTGATTATCATAGCATTGACTGCCTGCGCCATCTGTCAAAAGAGGTGCATGGGCAGTGGAATATTGGTTTGCACGTCTAATTTGCAGCTAGAAGAACCAGAATTATGAAGGATCGATTCTTGGACACAGTATGTTTCTTCCCTGTCTGTATCAACAGAGTAGTACAGTTGGGACCTGGATATAACATCTGTTGTTTCCCATCATATTCGAGGGGTAGATACCGTGTACTCAGTATGCATTAATCTAAGCCACTTTCTTCTGTCACTTACATAGAGGTGTTGTGACGGCGGCATTGTGGGGGCAATGGTGGTGATGGTTGTAGTGGTGGAGGTGGTGGTGATGCGTGGTCTTGGTGGCGGTGGTTTTACCGTGTTGACAGTCACATTTCAACAAAAGTTCTGTCAAAGAAATCTTGGATTAATGCCTGTTCACTACTTGAGAGTCATAGTTATAGGCAATGTAGTTTTTTGTAAGTCCCAATCTTCCCCTAGAATATGATCCATAACTGTTGATGTTACATCCAGGTCTCCGACTGTACTACTGGGTGAGAAAGGATAAGTGGGAAACAAACTTTGTCCAAGAATTTGACAGGTTCGAGAACTGAGCTCGTGTTGATTCAGCTGCAAGGTGTATGTGCTGGCCTATGCACCAGCAGGTTTTGTAAGTGTTCTGTAAAGGTTGCCGTGGTGGTATTGTGAGTGAAACACCTATTCATCATAAAGAATGTAGGTGCTCCGCCAATGGTTGCTGCTGGCAGTGTTAAGCCCTTCAGGATGATACTGTGTTCTTTATTTCATTCTTGTTGTCAACAGACCATTAGGGGGGTAGATGAGGCCTACATCAGATTTCTCCAGTTTGAAAGTAATGTATGTCGTTTTCAAGAGGAAGACGTGTTTGAGTGAAAATTTTCTGGTGCTGTTGTTGGATGGAACAATACCTTACGATGGTGAGTAAGCCTATTTACACCAGTGATCAGTGGAGCTATACTAGTCGGGTGCAACCAAACAGGGAAGTTTCTCTGTCATTCATGAAACTGAAAGTGTTCCACTTGTATAATAACCAAAAACCAAAGTCTGGGAGATAGGGTTTATCATCATTATCCTCAAAGTGTTGATTCACTGCAAAACAAAAACGTGTTCCAGTGTTCTCCACTCTGGTCTGAAGTCTCTAGTGTTGTTCCATCCACCCCCGGCATATATGCAAATTATTACAACTCCATAAAGTTCTCTGTCTACATCTGCTTTTCATTCCATCTTTGGGCTTCCATTCTACCAAACTGGGCAAAAGAGCTTGGAGGTGGCAAGAATGAAATATAAATGAAGTAGGCTGTAGCACCAGCCAGTCAGGATGGTACTCCCATGGGGAATGGAAATGCTGGTGATGGGGAGAGCTGGAGCTCCTGTTTCACTCGTCACCAGAATATCCTGACCATCCCCTTTTGCTGACCTTTTCATTGTGACACTAACATGGAGAGTAGACCAGCATACTCTACCAAACACTTTTCTCTGTCTCATGCACTACCCTACGTGTGCTCTACATATCAGCAACGTACCCTACTATGTTACAAGGGTTGACGCCAGCAAGGGCATGCGACCAGAAAACTTTGCCCCCACTACCTAGTGGCAGACCTTTTGACGAGAGCCATGACACGGGATCCGCCAGCATTATTTTTGCCACTGGATTGGATGGGGCTGGGATCTGTGCCAGAGGGTACAGGACATTGCGGTTCTCAGGCTGCTGCTTCAGCCCAGCAGAGAGGGGGCCTTAACTCAGGAGTAGAACCCCAGGAGGCTGCGCTATCAATGGGTGTATAATGGTGGGACAATTTCGATGCCATGGTGTGCATGGAGGGTGTCCCTGTAGCTGTCCTGGCATGGTACCCCGAGGCCATTGCCACAGCCACTGGTCACAGCTGGCGGGCTTTGGGTTTCAGGTCCCATGCCTGGACCTGGGAATATGTGGGAGGGTGGGGTTTGTGGCCCATCTCTCCCTCTATTTAATTTTAATGACATGGCAAAAAATGAGAGTAAGCAGAAGCCTGATGATGTTAAATCACTGAAGGGGATCAAAGTGACATTTTGCAATGTTGGTAGTTTGAAGGGTAAAGCAGGAGAAATAGTTGAGGCCATGTGTAGGAGGTGGATAGATATTGGTTGTGTGTAGGATATTAGATACAGGGGAGGATCAGTCAGAATAATTGCCAGGAAGGATTGTCAGTATAAGATATTTTGGCAGGGAAGGGCAGATGGATATGGTGGTGTGGGTGTGCTGGTTATTGAATAATGGGTGGAATATGTCATGAATGTAATGAAGGTGAATGAGAGAATTGTAGTAGTGAAATTATTGTCCAGTAGGATCACATTTTCATTTATTTATGTTGGTTTATGCTCCACAGGCTGGCTTGGATGATGTAGAAAAAGATAGGTTGTGGGATGACTTGATATGTTTGGTAAGTGGTATGGGGGATGATGAAAATACAGTATTGAGAGGGCACTTAAAGAGTCATGTAGGTGAAGCGCTCAAGGATATGAAGGGGTCCATGGGGGATACACACATGGTACGAGACATGAAGAGGGGGAAAGGATACTCGAGTTTGGGGAGGCAGTGAGCATGACTGTGTGCAACACGCATTTTAGAAAAAGATAGAGCAGGTTGATTACATATGAGTCTTTTTCTTAATTCAAGGCAAAAGGAACCAAAGGCAAGATTCCCGCAAATTGTTCCCTAAAAGAAAAAACAAAAACAAAATAACAGAGAGCCAAATTCAAGATCCATTCATTTCGGGATCCCTGGACACACTGCATTTGAAAGACTGGAGGCCATAGGCTGTAGGAAATACAGACAGAGGGAGACAGTTCCAGTGTTGACCTGTTCAATACATGATGGACTGGGAGTAGCGGTTAACTCTTGCATTAGGAAGTTGGACAGAAAATGGATGAAAGTTTGTTGCTAGACGGATGCTATGTGCCTGTCGAAGTGGTGGAGGGATGCAAGAAACAGTTCAGAAGAGGAGTGACCAATGAAGCAGTGAGAAAAAAGAGATAAAGATGCAACAGAGTGCTTAAGAGACAGAGGTTGAAGGAAGCCAGTAAAAGGGGAAGAGCAAATGAGATGAAAAGCCTTTTACTCCACCCTATTGAGAAGAGATGTATGCAGGGAGCCTCCCCACACATGAGACTTGTACTCAACACAGGGGCAAATGAAACCCGTGTATAAAGTCAACAGCTGTGCAGGGGTAAGGAAGGCACCGAGTCAGCTTAGCACACCTAATCTCCTGGAAGGAAATTTTAAATAAGAGATAAAATAATCTTTCCAAGAAAAATCCTGAGACTATACCCCAAGTATGTTTAAGGATGATGCAGGATTGAGTTGGATATTGTTAAAAATTAGTGGATACTCCTGCAGAAGATTTTATCAGGTTGTAAGACGTAAAAACTATGTTATTGATGCATTAGAAATACCAAGATTACTTCTATCCCTATCAGAGATATGAGCCAAGTCAGACATTAGATGTGCCATAGCCTCATCCCTTGTTTGTTAAAGTAACAGCTGGGATGGATGCTGCAAGAAGCGAATAGAAAAGTGAAGGGTGGAGTCGTTAGTGTATGAGTGGATTGGGTTAGATGTACTGCTTAAAAGGTCATTGATGAATAAAAGACAGAGAGTTGGTAATAGGACAGAACTCTCAGCAACACCATCACTGATGGCTCTAGGAGAAGAGCAGTTGCCGTCTTCAACAGCTGCTATAGAAAGACCAGAAAGGAAGTTAGAGATGAATGTACACACAGACAGAGCGATAGAAACCGTAAGAGGCCAGTTTGGAAATTAATGTTTTATGCCAGACTCGATCGAAAACCTTTGAGATGCCTAGTGCAATGGCTAAGTTTTCCCCAAAGTCCCAGGAGGAGGATGGCCAAGAGTCTGAAAAGAAGGTGAGAAGATCGCCAGTGCAGCGTCCCAGGTGGAACCCATACAGACAATCAGAAAGAAGGTTGTGATAGGAAAGATACTTTAAATTTTTTTTGTTAAGAATAGACTCAAAAACTTTTGAAACCTAGGATGTAAAAGCAAACGGGCGACAGTTTGAGGGATGGGAATGGTCACCCTTCTTTGGGACTGGCTGAATGAGAGCAGACTTCCAGCAAGAAGGAAAGGTACAAGTTGACAAGAAAAGGCGAAAGAGTACCTAGGCAGGGTGTAAGCACTGAAACACATTTCTTGAGGACAACAGGAGGGATCCCATGAGGCCCATATGCCTTGTTAATACTGAGGCCAGAGATGGCAGAAAATACATCAAATGAAGACATTTTAATGTCAGCCTTGATGAAGTCAGAGGGCGGGAAGTGATGGAGAAACATTGCCGGAATCATCTAAGGTGGAACTGGAGAAGAATGTCTGTGCAAAGAGATCTGCTTTATCAGTAGAAGAAATAGCCACAGAACCATCAGAGTGGAAAAGAGGAGGGAAGGATGATGAGGTAAAGTTGTTAGATAGGTTTTTGGCAAGGTGCCAGAAGGAGTGGGAAGAATCTGAGTTGGAGATTTCAGAGCATTTAGTATGTATGAAATTATTCTTAGCAGAGCGAAGAACAGACTAGGCACAATTCCGGGCAGAAACATAAAAGAGATGAGATTCAGGGGTAGGTTAGCTCCAGTACCTTTTGTTGGCCTGCTCCTTGTTGTAGACAACATTAGAGCAAGCGTGATTAAACCAAGGTTTGTTTGCATTAGTCACAGGATATGAGAAAGGAATGTAAGCTTCCATGCCAGAGAGAATAACCTCCATAATGCGCAAGGCACGCTCAGATGGCTTTCGGCCATGGAAGCAAAAATCATTCCAAGGAAAATCAAAGAAGTACTGCCTGAGGGCCTCCCAATCACCAGCTCCAAAGTCCCACAACCGACACTCCATGGGAGGATCTACAGGCCTTACTGGAGCGATAGGATAGGTTAAGGTGATAAGGTTGTGATTTGAGGAGCCCAGTGGAGAGAAAAGATTAACAGTATAAGTAGAAGAATTAGTTGTACGGAAGATGCCAAGTAAGTTGGAACTCTCTCCAAGGCAGTCAGGGATACAGTAGGGTGCTGTACAAGCTGCTCTAGGTCATTAAGGATAGAAAAGATGTAGGTTTGTTCACCAGGTGGATCGGTGAAAAGTGAGGAGAGCCAAAGGTGATGGTGAACATTGAAATATCCTAGAATGGAGATTTCAGAGAAAAGAGAAATTTGTAGGATGTGCTGCATCTTAGAAGTAAGATAGTTAAAGAATTTTTGATAGTCAGTAGAGGTAGGCAGCCCCACCCAGGGAAGTACTACCGCCAAGGTCACGGGAGATTCAAGGAATAGCCTGGATTCCATTTTCTCTCCTAGGCCTTGGTAGCTGGTTACACATCTTTCTGCCTCACACACTGGAGGGCATCAGGCTGCCCTCTTTACATAACATACACATCCACATCATATTACATTACCTTAAACCAGTTATCCTTTCTCCAAAAAACACCAATCTTGTCATTACATATCATACTCATTCCACAACACATCCTTGTTCTCCCCCCCATACAAAGAACCATGGCTGCTGCTATACTGAGAATCAGTGCGGTGGTTTCTCGGGTGACCACCACCGACAGGGCTGGGTTGGCTGCACAGGGCCCTCCCAGTCATCATCAAGCGACTGTGCCACCTCCAGTGTTGCGGGCCCTAAATCTGCTTGTCAGTGCAGTAATATTTTCTTTTGCAATATTAGGGGACTTCACTCCACATCAACTCTGTTCAAAATTTCCTCCAGTTTGAATCCCATGATCTGCTATTTCTGAGAGACACAAGTAAGCTCCACCTTTGATTTAGCTAGATTTAATTTTCCTGGATATATCTTGATTCAAAATTTCAGACCCGAAGGAGGCGTATGTTGCCTTGCTAAATCAGAAATTGCCCTGGAGGAGATTACTAAATTTAATTGTCCTTTTTTCGAGTATTCCATATACAAATTAAATTCTTTTGGTAAAATTAAGTATTTCTGTTGTGTTTATCGTTCCCCTAATGCCCCTTCAGAGCCGAGTTTATTTGACTCTATGTCTTCACAACTAAGTGTCCTCAACATTAATACTGCATCAGAAATTACTATTCTGGGTGATTTTAATGTCCATAATGTAGAATGGCTCACTTATTCACCCAGAACTGATGACTCTGGTCTTGAATGTGAGCTATTTGCAGACTCATTTAATCTCACCCAGTTAGTCAGTCAACCCACCCGTGTACCAGACAACCCCAATCAAAATCCCCAGCTATTGGACTTGTTTCTAACAACCAATTCAGATAATTATAATGTCGAAGTAAAGTTCCCCCTCGGATCCTCGGATCATTGTCTGATTCAAGCCACCAGTTTCACACCTACCACACCCTCCTGCTCTGAACCTGTCGTGATGACTAAATGGCACTATGACAGGGCAGACTGGGAGGGACTTCAAAATTTTCTCATGGATGTTCCTTAGACTTCCTTTTTCTCCCATGATGCAAATTCCACATTGGGCCACATACAGGATTTCATTAAAGTCAGCATGGAAACATTCATTCCCTGTCATAGTTACAGAAGAAGATGTAATTCTCCCAAATAGTTTGACCACAATTGTGCTAGAGTAACAGAACATAAAACAATAGCCTATAACACTTATACAAAGACCAAAACCAAAGAAGCCTTTAACTATTATAAAAATATCAGAAACCATGCCAAAACTATTATCAATCTTTCTCAATCAAACTTTCTACATAGACAAGCTCACAAACTACTAAACAACCCAAATGATAACAAAATATTCTGGTCAACCCTTAATTCATTTAAAACTAACTTCACTACCACCTCTTCCATTCCACTGTTACAGTCCCCCAATGGAAATCTAATAAGTGACCCACGCGGAAAAGCCAACCTTCATGTTGACATATTTTCAACAAACTCAACCCTAAATACAGAAAATCTTAATATTCCTGTACTTGATTATGATTCCCCACAAATATCTCCTTTCATGATTCACACCAGACACGTACAAGCCGTATTACAGAATCTATCAGCAGACAAAGCCACTGGTCCAGATGAAATTCCTTCAATAATACTTAAAAATTGCTCCTCAGTGTTGGCTCCTGTATTAGCAAAATTTTTCCGTTTATGCATCCGTACCTCAATTTTTCCAGCCCCTTGGAGAGAAGCAAATATTCATCCTGTTCCTAAAAAGGGGGCAACTTCTGATCCATCAAACTATAGACCAATTCCAATAACTTCCGTTCTCGGTAAGGTTTTTGAGACACTACTTAACAAACACATAGTCAAGCATCTACAAATCAATAAATTGATCAATGATCGGCAGTATGGATTTAGACAGGAACGTTCAACTGTAGATATTCTTTGCCTTCTTACACATCAGATTAACAAAACAATAGACAAACATGGTGAAACACACACAGCAGCACTTGATATTTCAAAAGCATTTGACAGAGTATGGCACCAGGCCTTATTGTCTAAGATATCACACTATGGCCTTGCATCACTGGTTCCTCTAATTTCTTCTTACCTTCATAGTAGAAAAATACGGGTCATGGTACATGGAATTTATTCTCAGTTTCATTCCATAAATGCTGGCATACCTCAGGGATCAGTTTTGGCGCCAACCCTTTTTCTCATTCATATAAATGACCTCCTATCTGTCACGCACAACCCAATACACTCTTATCCTAATGACTCGACCCTTCAAAGTTCTTTCACATTAGTACCTCCTTTACACAATTTGATATTATAAATTCCCAAATAAACACAGCAATTTCTTTGAACCAGGACCTTTCTAAAATTAATCAATGGGGACAAAAAAATCTGGTCTCATTTAATGCTTAGAAAACTAAATACATTAATTTCTCCAATAGAAAGAATCCCTCAGACTCACACATAATTTTAAATGTTGTCAGTACTCCCATATCCACTACATTTGATATCCTAGGTGTTACTCTAAACCCCAACCTAAGCTGGACAGCTTATGTTAAATCTCTTGCTAAAAATGCTTCTAAAAAACTGGGACTTATGTACAGAGTTCGTGAGTTCTTCACTGACGAGCAGATGGTCACAATATACAAGTCATGTGTGTTCTCAGATCGAATACTGTTCACCACTGTTGAGTGGATGTGGAGCGGTTTCACTGAGGCTGTTGGACAAATTTCAAAATAAAGCCATTAGATTAATCAATAATCCTGCCATAACGCAGGACCTTCCTCCGTCATCAGTACGTAGAGATGTTGCTTCTTTAGCACTATTTTATCGATATTTTTACGGTACGTGCTCTAACGAACTTGCTTCAATTGTGCCTCCCCTTCACATTTTCTCCCGAAATACTCGGGCAGCTGGGAGAGTGCATGAACTCACACTCTCTCCCCCACAATGCAGAACCTCTGCTTATCAAAATTCATTTATCCCCAGAACTACTACTCTCTGGAATTCACTTCCTGGGAGTTGCTTCCCACATATATTTAATCCTCTCGATTTTAAATCCAATTGTTATAAGTATTTTATGAATGGAGGATGCCTTTAGGCACATGGACTTATTTTTTTTTCCTTTGTTTTTCCTTCCTCCATTCATTATCAAAAAAAAAAAAAAAGGGAGATAAGTAAACAGCACAGATATATTTAGTCACAGAATGACAGGACAGCCAAAGCCAGAGAGTAGAGAATTCGGAAAATTCAAGTTCAGAAGCATGAGAGCATGATATGTTGCTGGGTACGTATTCACAACAGCCACCTTTGGCTTTGAAATGAGTATAGAGAAAATCTTAGGATACAGAAAATGGTTTGCAATCAGTTGCCTCAGACAGCTGAGTTTCAATAAAGAAGAGAAGGTGAGATTTAGTGGAAGAGAGTTGGTTTTCAGCAGAGAGGAAGTTAAAGAAAGGCAAAGAATGTTGTAAAAATGAAGAATCGAGTCAGAGAGTGGTTTCAGGTATCTCGCTTTGTCGTCACCGGGAGAGAAGCAGATGGTGGGAACTTTGATGGTCCCCTTCCTGGGGACTCGGAAGCTTTGTAATGAAATGCCATTTATTTTTTTATTCGACTTTTGAATAGGAATTGAAATGTGTATATGCTTGTAGTTTGGTGTTAACAGGTAGAGGAATTTGTATTGGAAAACATGCCGGCCTGCTCTTTGTGTTACTCAAACAATGAAAAAGTTCAACAAAGGGGGATGGTCAGAAGCTAGTCCGGAGGGCTGATGAAACAATAGCTCCAGCTCTCCCTGCCATGAGCTTTCCATCCACCTTGGGAGTACCGCCCTGCTCGACTGGTGTTAGTGTCTAGAGGAAATAGTAGCCAGATAGACTATTTCTTGGTCAGGAGGGCTGATAGGAGGTGTGTGAGGTATGTTAAAGTTATAGAGAGCGACGAGTCTGTGCAGCAACAAAAAGTATTGGTATGTGACATGGTGCTTAAGGAGCAGGTGATGAAGAAGAAAACCTATACACCTAGGACGAAAATATAGAAGTTGAAAAACCAACCAGTAAGGGATGCCTTCTATAGCGTGATGAGTAGAGTGGTGGCAGAACAGGCAGTTGTTGACAGAAGTGTTAATGAATAGTACAGAGCTTTAAAGAACAACCTCTTTAGTGTGTGGATGGACAAGGGGCCCCCCAAGACAGAAAGTAATATGGCAATGGGATTAGGGTGTAGAAGCTGCAGTTGAGAAATGGAAAAAGGGTGATAACAACGTGGACTACTTGGCTGTCAAGTGTAGGGCTTGAAAAGAGTTATTCAGGGCAAAGTCTGAGTCTCAGAGACTTTTACTGGTTAACATAAATAGTGTTGGAAGAATTATAATATTTAAGGTGACAAATCAGATGAAGAGGGAAAAACAATGATATCTTAGGCGAGCAGTGTGTGAAGAGTGATGAAGGAAACGTAGTGGTGAACAATGAGGATATTAAAGACATCTGGAGAGAGCATTAGCCTATAACCGGTTGCTGAAGAAGGAGTTTGACTGGAACAGAGGAGGTTTGGAGTCAGCAGATTCAGTGTTTGGCCCTTGGCCTTTGTTTGATGCTGCTACTGTGCGCAGGGCAACAGGAAGAAGCAGGTGTGGAAGACGGTAGGTGTGTCTGTGTTGACTGCTGAAATGCCGAACACCTCAGGAGATAGAGGAGTGGGATTAGTTACTGATTTGTTAAATACGATTATATATGAGTGTGTTGTCCCAGATGATTGGCTGTAGAATGTGATTGTAAATATGTGTAAAGGGAAGGGTGGTGCCCTGGAAAGGGAAAATTATAGAGGCATACATCTTTTGAACCAAATAATGAATGTAATGGAAACAGTTCTAATAGGTATAATTATTAGAGAAAGTGTGAATATTGATGATATGCAGTTTGGGTTTATGCCAGGCAAACGGACCACTAATGCTATATTCCGTGTTTGACAGCTTCAGGAAAAGTATATAGGAAAGAAAAGGGGTCTGTACTTTGCTTTTATTGATTTGGAGAAGGCCTTTGACAAAGTCCCTAGAGAGGTGGAGAAGTGGGCAATGAGGAAGAATTGGACCCAAGATTGGCTGGTTAGATTGGTTATGGCTACGTATGTGGGTGCTTGCATTCAGGTGAGAATGAATGGAGATTTGAGTGGTGAGTTTTCCATGAATGTTGGTGTACATTAGAGATCAGGCTTGATTCCGATGTTTATCATGGTGCTGGAAGGCCTCTCACGTGATTTCCAAAATGGACTCCCGTGGGTGAGGTGTTGTATGCCGATGATTTGGTGTTGATTGCAGAGAATAAAAGGAAGGCAGAAGAAAAGTTTAGGAAGTGGAGAGATTGCATGAGGCACAAGGGCTTGAGAGTAAATGCGGATAAAACAAAGGCGATGGTATCTAGGGTTGGTGGCGTTACTGTCAAAGATGAGGGAGAGTGGCCACGAATAGTTTTTCATATGGCATGGGAAGTAATCCCATCTTCTGCAGTGTTTGTGATAAGTGGGTGAATAAGAGATGTAGTGGTATTATAGGAAGTCAATGAGAAAATTCTTATTTCATGTGTACGGTGTGTCGGAGAGAGCATGTGGAGATTGTCGGGCGTGAAAGGATTGATCTTGCTGGTGAGTCTCTCAAGTGTGAGGAAGAGTTTCGTTACTTGGAAGGCATGTTTTGTGCTGGAAGTGGGGCTGGAGCTAACTCTGTGGCAAGAGTGAGGAGTGGTCGGAAGAAGCTGAGAGAGCTGTTGCCTCTCCTGACACTGACAGGGCTCTCCCTCAATGCTAAGGGATCTTTGTATGCAGCATGTTTTAGGAGTGTAATGCAGTATGGTAGCGAGACCTGGGTAGTAAAGGAAGAGGATATTCACAGTCTCAAACGTACAGAAATGACAATGAATAGGTGGATATGCAGTGTGTCCTTGAATGCAAGGCCTGGGGGGGGGGGCTAAGTTTACTAAAGAAGAGTTAAATGGAAGGCTGGGACTGGAGTATAATGGTGTTGTGATGAAATGTTGATTGTGATGGTTTAGGCATACGGAGAGGATGGGGGATGACAAGTGGGTGAAGAACGTGAGAAGTGTTAACGTTGGGGGCAGGCTGCGAGAGACAGACCGAGAAAGTCCTGGGACCTGGTCATAGAACGTGACTTCAGGGAAAAGAGACTGAACTGGGAGGCTGCCTGAGATAGGACAGCATGGAGAGCCGCCATTAGATGACCAAGGCTGACGCATGCAAGCATGTTGGAGCTTTTTTAAAGAAAACGAAAACGATCGTACTGAAGGGGTTAAGATACGTATGAGTAGATAACTGCCCACTAAGATATTTGTTTTTATTGTTTTTCATCTGGTGTAAGATTAACCAAATTTGCGAAAATTCGTTAAAAGTTGATAAACAAGAGAGAGGATCAATGAGGTGAAGGGATATTAGAAGACCTGTCAACACATGAGCGTCTCAGCAGTCATAGTTTACTCACAAAAGTATTTGAACAGAATCTGTAAGGGGAAGGTGGCGTGTAGGGGGGTCTGCGGAGGTCTGCTTGGTTATGTCGTTAACAGCGTTGCAGCGGTGAGGTAAGGCGGGACCGGGACTATATTAATAAATTCTTCTAATCTTATGTTGTGTATAAAAATGTTTGCATATGTTTGACTTAACTAATAGAGGTAAATAGTAATTCACAATCAAATCAGAGTTCGTACCATACTGACAATGGATGAAAAAGAAAACGATATGTGATAACTGTCACCTGTAATGTAGATCTGTATACCCAGCAAATGTGCAGAATCTTTTACAAATACGAAACCAGGTCTGTAGGAGTGAGGCGTGACAGTGAGGAGGAGGAACACTAATTTTTACAAGTTTTGGCAGTGTGCTTTTTCAAGCAAAATGGAAATAACCAATGGCTATGTACCTGTGAAACTGTGCTTAAAGAAGAAAAGAAATGAACAAGAGAAAGGCTAATCCCTGACCCACTGTTTTGAAATCCTAGGGCATTTACATGTAAAAGACTAGAGGTCGTAGGCAGAAAGTCACACAGTAAAACAGGTTCAGAGTTGACTAACTGCGTTCATGAGAGACTGAGAATACAAGTTAATTCTTGCATTACAGTTTCATAAAAATGGAGTAAGAGTTTGTAGTTAGTCCTGTGCTGCATACCCTTCGTAATAATGGAGAAATACAGGCAAAGTTTCACTGACCAGAGTAATGGTTAATGGCTATAGAAGAGAGAGAGAGAGAGAGAGAGAGAGAGAGAGAGAGAGAGAGAGAGAGAGAGAGAGAGAGAGAGAGAGAGAGAGAGAGGCAACTCCGTGGCGTGGACACACTGTCACTTAAAGCAGTTGTGGGTGGGAATGGACTGCTTCCCTCTTTTTAGCAAACTGACTCTCCGGTACTTCAGCAGATATTGACTACATATCAATGTCTGTGAGGAGAAGATACTGGACGTTAAATAAGTGCAGTGATATCGGACTCGTGTGGAAGATGGCTTGTGCTATACCGTTGCCGTGACAGACATTGATATCCCAGGCTGCCAGCAGATAATGCGGTTTCGACCTTGCCACTGAATTTTCAATTATTCATTTATTTAGGCGTATTGTTAATATCTGATATACTCATGCTCACTGGAGAGACGATGTGCTGCTTGCATTTACAAAGAAAGATGCAGTAGTGGCCATGGAGATTATTATTTACTGTTTCGACAATGCTTTAGAAGAACATTTACCATCTACAACTGCAGCAATAGTGTGACCAGGGACGAAACTTGAGATGATGGCACAGACAAAAAAGACAGAAGTCAGTGGAGTGCAGTTGCTCATTCATTATCATCAACGTCATCACTCAACTTCTTTAGCAAATAGCTGATTAAAAAGCGTCTCTCTCTCTCTCTCTCTCTCTCTCTCTCTCTCTCTCTCTCTCTCTCTCTCTGTATGTGTGTGTGTGTGTGTGTGTGTGTGTGTGTGTGTGTGTGTGTGTGTGTGTGTGTGTGTGTGTGTGTGTGTGTGTGTGTGTGTGTGTGTGTGTGTGTGTGTGTGTGTGTGTGTGTGTGTGTGTGTGTGTGTGTGTGTGTGTGTGTGTGTGTGTGTGTGTGTGTGTGTGTGTGTGGAAAGTTGCAGGTCATCTTGTGGTGGTTCAAGCTTACTGACTGGGTCGGTAGGTTGGTGGGTCGATGAGTAGGGTGGGTTGGTGGGTGGCTTGATAGGTGGGTGGACAAGCGGCATTGGTTGGGGCGGGTGGACAGGGTGTCGCGACAGATGGGGTGGATGGAATGAGTAAGGTGAATGGGTGGAATGGGTATTGGTTGGGTGGGTGTGGTGGGCGAAGTGGGTGTTGCAGGAGAAGTAGGTGGGGTGAGCCGGTAAGGTGTGGTAGGTGGGTTGGTGGGTGGGCATTGTGGGAGGCTTGATGGGTGGATGAGTGAGCAAGGTGGGATTGTCAGGTGGGCTGGGCACGTGGGTAGAATAGGTGAGCTTTGCAGGTGGCTGGGGTGGGTGGGTGTGTTTAGTGGACGGATGGGCTTTTTGGGTAGGTGGGAGGGCTTAGTGGACAGGTAGGAGTTTTTGGATGAGTGGGCGGATGTGTGGCTTCCTGCAGGACAAGCCAAAAGATGGACTTCCTACAGTGGGTGAGTGAGTAGGTAAGCTCTGTACGCGGGTGGGTCGGTGGACGGGGAAAGCTAGATCCACTGGGAAATGGGTCTATAGAGTAAATACGTCCTGGGTTCGAATAATTCCATGTGGGAAATAGATTCATGGGAGATACGTCCTTTGGGAGAATAGACCAAAGTGAAAACAAAGGTCCACTGGGTATAAAAGTTCCATAGTGGGAATAGGTCCTTGTGGGAAGATCCTGTAGGTCCATGTGGTGCATTCACTGTGCCCCATGAGAAGAAAATAGCTTCTCGGGGGAAAATAGGCCTTTAGTTCCGTGAAGACAACATATCCACGGAGGAAGTATTGGTCCAATGGTGATACTACATCCATGGGTGAAACAGGTCCATGAGGAAGATAGGACATTGAAGACAAAAGAAGGACATGGGAGAAAAGTAGATCAGGGTGGAAAATTAGTCCTCGGGGGAAATAAATCCAAACAAATAATAGGTCCACAGGGGAAAATAGACAGGGGGGTAAAAAAAAAAAAAAGGTTCATTGGAAAACTTGAGGCGTAGGAGCAAGTAGGTTCGTGAGGGAAAATCAGTCATTGGGAAAAACCAATCCATGAAGGAAAAGGAGTCAATGGGAGACAAAGGTCCAAGACAAAAATGGGTCCAAGGGGAATGTGAGTCCAGGAGGGAAAGTAGGTACATGGAGGAAAATGGGTCACTGGAATGGAAATACAGTAGGTCCATCTGGGGAAAACTGATAGGTGAAGAGACAACCCCTAGGGACTGTAGCCGCAGACGTGCTTATATGTAGTAGTTTATAAAGCAAGACAACAGAAAAACGGCAGAGGGAGAACTACTAACTGCATTCTTAGTACAATGGGCCATGTACACATTCACTAACCATTCTAGTTCTCGGTATCCTGGTCCTATCTCACAGAACTGACCTTGTGCACATGAAAAAAGATGCACATCATATTATGTACTGTACCTGATTTAAGACAGACTGGATTGAGGGCCTTTGCCTGAAGAGGGATTTAGCATAACATTTTAATTCTCTCACTGGTACTATTTCACTAAGGTGTTTTATTATGGGTAAAGCCAAACGATTTCATTCAGCTGTGGGATATCATTACTTGACAACCCTTTCATGTTGATTACCTGTTCACCTATTTTATTCTTGATATCTTCGGAATATTTTATAAAGGCTTGGAGAGACTTTCTGAATTCGAGGAGTTAGATATATAGGCTATCTTTTACCTCTTCAATATATGATGTTTCCTCGAAGTTTATTAATATCAACTGGATGTAGCAAGGATGTCACGGGATTGACATGGCTAAAGGTTTAAATATATCAGGTAAGGTTAGGGAATGAATATATCAGGTAAGGTTAGGGTTTAAGTATATCAGTTAAGATTAGGGTTTAAATATATCACGTAAGGTTAGGGTTTAAATATATCAGGTAAGGTTAGGGAATGAATATATCAGGTAAGGTTAGGGTTTAAGTATATCAGGTAAGGTTAGGGTTTAAGTATATCAGGTAAGGTTAGGGTTTAAGTATATCAGGTAAGGTTAGGGTTTAGAGATATCAGGTAAGGTTAGGGTTTAAGTATATCAGGTAAGGTTAGGGAGTGAATATATCAGGTAAGGTTAGGGTTTAGATTATCAGGTAAGGTTAGGGTTTAAGTATATCAGGTAAGGTTAGGGTTTAGATATATCAGGTAAGGTTAGGGTTTAAGTATATCAGGTAAGGTTAGGGTTTAAATATATCAGGTAAGGTTAGGGTTTAGATATATCAGGTAAGGTTAGGGTCTAGATATATCAGGTAAGGTTAGGGTCTAGATATATCAGGTAAGGTTGAGGTTTAAATATATCAGGTAAGGTTAGGGTTTTAATATACCAGGTAAGGTTAGGGTTTAAATATACCAGGTAAGGTTAGGGTTTAGATATATCAGGTAAGGTTAGGGTTTAGATATATCAGGTAAGGTTGAGGTTTAATAACATCGGGTAAGGTTAGGGTTTAGATATATCAGGTAAGGTTAGGGAGGGGATGAGAAAAGTGTTGGCTCGTAGTGCACACCCACACATTTTCCCGCCAACTTTAATTGTGAGAAAACACAGACTCAACGTGAAAGTTTTTAATGAGCTTTCTTGGGGCGACCTCAATTACTTCGTAAATTTTAACTTTCCTAATCACTGTCGGCGCAAGAAGTATTATGTGGATCTTTTTTCTTGAGCAGTTAATCTTACCTTTATATAGTACAAATAACGGTGATAATACTGACTCAACTCCTTTACTCCGATGATGTAGTTTGCGTTCTGTCCTTGCTGTCCTCAGGTGTTTAAAGTCAGCTTAGGACAGATTTGCTGACGTATAGGAATTAGATATATATTCATTAACCCTTTCACAGTAACACGCCTCACATAAACGAGTAAAACAAATGGGGGCAAGAGGAAAATGAATAGTACATCCAGTGATTGAAATGGTTAAGGCTTTTTACAAATTATCTGGCTCATCCATTTCGGAAACTATTAACTAAGCTGAATAAAACCGTCTGGCGGAGTTTATAAAGTGGGAATGACGCCATTGGAGTGAAGGGTTTGAAGTGCCATATCAATATGCAGCTTTACCGATAGTCCATTCATTTCAATTTGGTCAAACTGGAGAATTCCATTATTTTCAGTTTCACGATTATATTCTGTTAGTGCCACCATAAAGTGAATACCAGCATGATAAAATATTCCGTATTTAATTCTTTATATGTACTAACTCTGCTGAGCTTATTACCTATCAGAAGTCTGTGAACATTTAACACTGCGACAGCGATGACGTCTGTGTTCAGGTTAGGAGATTTTAGAACCTGAGGAGCTGGATCTTGCCTTTATTGAACGCTTCAGTTTGGGAGACCTTTAAGTTCAATAAAAACTGTCCAGAGACAGCAAGAGCGTAATGCAATAACATCTAAAATAAACGATATCTATCTGTGTATTTCTGTCTGTCAATCTGTCAGTCTACTTCTCTCTCTCTCTCTCTTTCTCTAAATTGCCATTTATTTCTCACTGATGATAATTATAAATTCTATTTTTGTTACCTTAAGACGATTTTAATGAACACTCCAAGCATACATATTACTCAAAACAAAATAATACACATGTGCAAACATAAAAAACATACGATAAAAATGTTACGATTAAACATCAATGGCATTAACACAAAGACCACACAGCTACACAACTTTCTCCACACACACAACACTGATATAACAGTGATACAAGTGGCTAAACTCACAAACAGATCCAACACTTCTCACTTCACGGTCTACACCACAATTAGAAGACGCAACAAACAACAGAGAAGGAGGGATGGCCTCATCAACCTCATTCACAAAGTCATTACTTTCACAAATGCTAATACAAATTCCTCCCCTCCCACATTTCTCTATCTGATTCCTACCCCAACACCCAACCACCACCTACCTTTACAAGTTAACTCACTCATCCTTGGTGGATTGAACTAGAAGCAACCACCGGTGAGAACATTAGTAACATTTACAGACATAAGCAAAGAGTCTGACGCTGTACCAAAACTCACCCTTACAAGAATGAACACTCAGAGTGTGCAACACCCGCCACCACCAACTGGTCTAACTACCAAGTACTGACTGACTTTCTCCTGTGACCTTGACATTTGCCAGATTTCTGTCAAAATCGAATTACTTCATTCTTGCCTAAAGCTTATCTTTTCCACCAGTTTTGGTTCAAATAAGATCAGACCTGAACGAGTTGACTTACCCAGACACCTTGATCTATGACCTTGCCCTGTGACCTTGATTTTTGACAGGCTTCACAAACTCGGATTCCCAACCCTTGTTTTAACCTAAACCCTTCCACAAAGTTCACTTTACATCAGATACTGTTATGTTGACCTTGCCATATGAAGTGACCTGTCAGCCTCTTCTCTTCCAGTAACAGAACTGTCCTATGCCGGCAACCTGGCAACAGCGTCACAGCATCCCAAAACTAAGCAAGCAGCACTACGGGTTTAGCTGTATTTATACTAACTAGAAAACTGACTCAGACAAATCAAAACGACCGTCTCATCAACCAAATCAACCATTACCCACTTCACTCCAGGCAGACAAGGCTCAAACGCACCCTCAGGTTTTCCCATTACAGCTAACCACTCCCACTAGAAACCCATCCAAATATTCTAGACTCCTTTTAGACACATATATGATCTTCTTTCAGCATGCAAGTATCATCATTGCAAAAAACATCTCTTAAACTTGATGCCTTAAAGGCGTTACAGAAAGAATTCCTGCACACCGTCGAGGGAAGATTCATTAGAACAACTGTGAATTACGCCAGCCCAAGCTGGGCTCCAACCTTAGCCAGCACAAACATGGATAAGATTACACACACACACACACACACACACACACACACACACACACACACACACACACACACACACACACACACACACACACACACACACACACACACACACACACACACACACACACACACACACACATATGCATGCGCGCGCGTTCGATGCAAAATATTACAACCGTCGTTATTGTGCAAGTGGGTGTAACTGACACCACCACCAACAACAACAACAAAAACAAGAATAATAATAATAAATAATAATAATAATAATAATAATAATAATAATAATAATAATCCATCCATCCAGCCATCATCGAATCCTATGTTTCCCCATGAGGTGCGTAGGAACCGGGGGCTGACATTTAAGATGTGATTGATCAGCCTCATGATATTAACAATATCAATAATAATAATAAGCAACACTACAATACAACACCATAAATCGCTGAGTATAAACCTTGGCCCGATCCTAACCCTGGTTACTCTGCACACCTATTCGTGATGATAAACTGTGTGGGTGCAGTGGTAGAAAGGAGAGGCGATAGTATACGTGCAAAGGAAGTGGAACAGAGTGACACAGAAAACGAAGAGGTTGGTGCGATAAAGACCTAAGACCCTGATGGGAAACAGATGTGAAAATGGCAGCTGTAAGTGCATTTCATAACGTTTTAGTGCCCACATAAACCCCTTCAGACCAGTGATTACAGTATTTCATATTGTATTCTTGCCACCACCAGAGGATTTTATTCATCCTTGGAGAGATTTTTCGTCTGGAGGAGCAGCTGTAGTCTCCTACTAAAGGTCTTTCGTAAGCTTAATATAATCGTCTGGTGATATGATTAATAAAAGAAACTAAGTCACAGGATGTACGAGACTAACATGTGTGGGCGCCATGATAATGAGTTACAGTGGTGGAGAGTCTTTAGAAATGCGTGTGGAGTGCGGAGAGTTGACAGGATAAAAAGTAATGTGATCGTGAAAGATGTGGCGTACGAAGTCCCATGGGCAACAGAGCTGGAGAGAGCATACATAGAAAATAGATACAACAGTGTGGTAAACGGGCATATTTGAGTGAATCTGAAGGTGGGAGGAGGCTTGGTAGGCCAAGAAAGTGGATAGATATGGCAAACAATTATTTTATGAGGAAAGGAGGTATGAAGGATGGTGAGGCTTGGGAACTGTCAAGGGTTTCAACTCCCTGGATGAATTTTGTAAGGAGTGCATGATTTGGCACCTCGTTTTAAAGTTGACAATGGTTGGAATGACACTATGATGGGTAATTATAATGCGCATAAATGTGGAAATAAACACGTAACTGTGAGGTGAAGCCAGGATTTTACGCGCTTGAATGGTGAATGAATGATTGTATTTTTTTTTTTCTTAAACATTCATCACCTTACCTTTGGATGGGAAAAATAGGTGGAATGATGATGATGACAAAGCGCAACACTCTGGGAAGCGGTGTCAATGAAGACTTATCACGCATGAGTAGAAAATGGCAAATTAACATTGGATATTGATGGCACAGCAGGGCAACGTGCGTCCTTAAAGAGATAAGACGCCCCATCCCCTCCTCACTTGCTCACCCGCTCACTTCCACCCCCTCCCCCCCCTGTGCACACTGGTCAGTCATAGTTTTTGCTCAGACTGATGCACGAACACTTGACGACACGGTTTATCGTACTGCCGGGACAAAAAGTTCCCCTAGTGTTCCACTGAGTTTAAGGAATCATTTATTGGGCAAAGCAACCACCAAGTCTCTCAGTTCAATTATCTTAGCCAGCAGAGGGAACTAAGAAGCAGAAGTGGTACAGTATTAAAGAAATTTCTGTCCCCGACTGTTCACTTACGGAAAAAAAAAAAAAAATCAAACTGTCCACAGCAGATTTTCCCTCGACGCTAAACCCTGACTACAACTTCCCAACTTCCTTAAAGCCAAGGGTAAGAGGAGAGGGTGAAGGTGGCTGTAGTGGACGAGTTTACACAGAAAATAAGTTAGGATACCGAGAGGGATACGGAATTTCCGTAGAATATAGATGACTAACCTTTTGTTAACTTTTTTATCCCGAGATGTTGTTTGCTATTTATTTCTACGACTGCCATGCGATACACTCAGCTTAGGTGAGCACCGTGGTAGTGTAGTGATTAAGCACCTCATTCTGATGTATTTTTCTTTTCTGTTTTTTTTTTAGTTTTTGCTACATTTAGACGATTTTCGTTAACTATGAAGAGTCTTTTCGAACTGAAGTTAATTATACTTCTTATTATCCCTTTCACTACTAAGGCGTGTTAATCTAAATGTAATCGACTTTAAGAAAAAAAAATATAATGGAAAAAGTACGTCATAAATTTGATGGGACTGATGACGGCAATATCCAACCTTCTAATTTGAAAATTCTCTCCAGCATGTCTAGAAGTAGGAAGAATACATATAAATGAGGTAATGGTATCAAAGGGATTCAGTAATTAATTCACATTTTGTTGAGGGTTATTTTGAATTTACACTTGAAGACACAGGGGATTTGTACTGATGGAGGAGGGAGGTGCCTGAGATCAATGGCTGTCACCTGCACGATGGTCATTAAAGCACACAAGTCACAATCTTCCTCTGGAAAGTGACACGCAGCGGTACGTCACCTGTTCAGTGCTGGGTCAACAGGGATATGGGAGGAAACAAATTTCAAGATCTGACTGACTCAGGAATCCAACTAGTGTTCTAGCTGATGGCTGGATGTGCTGACCATTACACCACCGACCTGTCATTCATGGTTTCTACGGACAGGGTTATGTGGCTGTATTCACAAGCTTTATTTACATCCCTTCAAGACGAGGACGTACTTTCCATTTCATTCTTTCTAGTAACAGCTTGTTTTAAGCAGCTCTCAAGAAGCTTTTCGAGGTGGAGGGGTCAGACATAGCCTATTTTAACCCCTTCCCTGATAAGCTGTTCTCTTGAGCTGAATAAATCATCTGGAGACAACCAGAATAAAATCAGAAATACGTCCCTGGACTGAAGAGTTAAATTTGTAAGATTGTTTGTTTCTAACTTCAAGTTACACAGCGACTGACCACTACACAACCAGTCGACAATGAATACTGTGAAACAGCAGAAAAGAATACGACTCCCGGTAATTGTTTAACTGCGATGGAAGCTTGTTTACCGTTGATCCCTTGAATATATATATATAATTTTTTTTATTTTAGGTATATATTTGCTTTGGATGCATGATTTTGTTGTGAATGATAAGAAACACTCTCATTTAACACTTGCACAGCCTGGTGTATCACTGTTAACTAAATGAAATCGTATGAAAGAAGAAAGAATAAAATAGAAAATGCGGCAATGGATCGAAGAGGCTAATAATGCTTAGAGTCCAATATGAACATGACATATGATATGGGTCTGCATTGATAATTGATCCTAAACAATTATTTAGTTATACGCGCTTCCGGTAGTCTTAAATGTGCTCGGATACCTTTTTTCGTGTATGTCACTTTAATGTTGACTGATTTTGTAATGATGGTAGTTGAATGACTGAAACCAAACGTGTATACAGACAGTCTTACACACAACTCAAGCTTAAGGTACAGAAAAAAGAGAGAGAAACATGGATCAGATTAAAGAAACCATCAAAAATGCAAAAAGTCTGAAACAGGTTCGACTTAAAGTGGCACTAGGAAGGCAAAAAATTATATCACTGAAAGACAAAAACGATAAGTCACTAAATACAGAGATAGGATGGTGAAGAGAACTGAAGAATTTTACAAAGTTTATGAATACGGCCCTTGCCGGAGACTGCTGCTTCCCAGTTCTCGAATGTACTGCTACTCTTAGACTCAAGTGACGCATATGTTAGTTTATTCTTCTTGTCGCCAAATGCTTATCTAGAACCTGCTTGACTTAGAGGGGTTAGGTATAGCCTTCATTATCCCCTTCAAAAATATGTCCAAATGGTTATATCAGCTGAATTGAGGCTTTGCACTTTGGAGAGATCAGATACAGTCTTCATTTACCCCGTTAATTAGAGAGGTCTTTCCTATCTATGTTCGGAAATAACAAGAGTAAATGCAATAAAAGCCAAAGCATTCGCCCAAGAATGCATATCGCCTGCCGTCACACACACACACACACACACACACACACACACACACACACACACACACACACACACACACACAAAACTAGATCAGTAATCTTCTGGCAGTCAGAGGCATTTCATCGCAGCTTCGCCAAAATCGAAAAACAAAAAGGATTTCGCTGGTTACTTCTACTTACTTAAATATCATGCTAGCATTAAAAAGCCTGAATCAGGGGTATTGTGTTGATGAATGTAAATGAGCATAACAGGCCTTAAAAAATTCTAATAGTTAACCTTTAAATAACCATTCTCCTCGTTGAGGGTATGATAGGATATGGTGAATAATGACAAGCTAAAAGAAAAAGTTGGTTATTTTTCATGCAAAATCCTCTGGCAATCGGAAGCATATTGTCGCAGCTTTGCCAAAACTATCAACAACAAGCCATATATCCCAGGATACTGCCCACAAAGTTTGGATATAATTTGCTCACTTGATTTTGAGATATTTTGGGAACACACACACACACACACACACACACACACACACACACACACACACACACACACACACACACACACACACACACACACACACACACACACACACACATAGACACACACACACACACACACACACACACACACACACACACACACACACACACACACACACACACATAGACACACACACACACACACACACACACACACACACACACACACACACACACACACACACACACACAGGCAATTACATTATTGTCTTGCTTGACGGACTTTAAAATGTATGTCATCAGACTAAAGTGGTTAAGAACTGGATTAGATTATGATACCTTTTCTCTTTTGCGAAGTTTAGCATAGGTTATAAATGTTAGAGTTAGGTTAAACTAGATTAAATTGCGCTTTTAGAGATAGCTTAGTTAAAGTCATGTGAATCTGTTAGGGTTATATTAGTCACGTTAGAGTACACTTTTAGGATCAGGTTAGGTTAAGTAGATCAGGCTATTAGGTTATCGTTAGGTTAGGTTAGACTATTACCGTTAGGGCAGGTTTGGTCAGATTAGGTTATTAGGTTAGGATCAAGACAGATTGTGCTAAGTTATAGTTAAATAAAACATGCGTAATCCTCCTGGTAAGCAAAAACTCAAGGTAGCTTAGGAGGTTCTGTTACACTTCTTCCATAGTGATTTATTCTGCATGGTACACCCTAACCTTCTCATGCACATTGTTTACATCTTTTGTACCAAGAAAGCTTGCATCAATAACTCACTCTCGGACCGTTAACATCGTCTGGCGTTAGCAATGTAAGACTAAAGTTATCTAAGCCACGAGAAGGTTAACGTGACACTGGCTGAAATAAAGTGTTAGGGAAGAATTGCCAGGCAGCCTCCTTACCTTTGTCTCACAGTTTCCTCTACCCCACAGCTTTCTTTTCATCCTCTATGTCATCTTCACCCTCTTCTCTCTGCCATCTCCCTCCCCCCCTCTTCTCTCTGTCATCTTCCAAACTCTCTCCTTTTTGTCATCTTCCACCCCCTCTCTCTCGCTTTGTCTGTCTGTCTGTTTGTTTGACTGCCTCTGTCTGTCTGTCTGTCTGTCTCTCTCTCTCTTTGCCTTTCCTAGCTATCTGACTGTTTTCTTCTCTCGACCTGCTTTCTCCCCCCTCTTCTCCCTCCTTTGCTCTATCTATTCTCCTTTCTTTCACTCCTCTCTCATTTCTTTCACTCCCTCTCCGTTCCTTTCCTGCAGCCTGCCTTTTTTACTCCCTCCTTCCCTTCTTTCCCTTCTCTCTTCTTTCTTTCACATTCTTCTCCCCTCTCTTCCTCCTCCATGTCTTTTTTCTTCCTCCCTGCTTTCTCTTCCCTCCTAGCTCTAATTTACGGCCGGTCAGACTCATAGACAAAGACTGCTTCCCCTTCTTTCTGTTCTCCCAGTAGTACATATGATGACCTGGCTGTAAATTCGACTGTTCTTGGTCTTAGTGTAGAAGAGGATTGAGATATAACAAAACCTGACTGTCTGCCGCAATTACCCTCTTGTACTCAATAAGCATTCATCTAAGCCTTCTGATTCTGCTTCCTACTCTTATCAGCTTCCCCATTGTCACTGTGTCTTGTCGATTCCTTCAAATTTCATTCTAGTATTCTGGTGGTGGACTGGGAGGATGGGGTGTTCTAGGGAGTTAGGATCCCCTTTTCTAGGCCGGCCATTAAATTTGCTTGTCCAAACCGTCAGAAAAAGACACCTTTGGCTTTTGTTAGTACAGTCACCTGATACGTGACCCACAGTATGTAGCCAGTGCAAAAACTGCAGGCAGGAAAAAGTACGGTACTTGTCCATACACTGGTTTACGTTATATTTATATTACATTTACTAGAATTTATAGATTCAGTCAGTACTTCCCGTGTAAAACTACTTGACCAGACAGTATTAACTTTGTCTTTACACGACGAAGAACTTTTAAAAGTGAGAAGTGTTAAATAAAATTTTCTTCTGCATACTCCTGGGGAAAAAGTTATTCTGCCCCAATTATACTTTGATAATCTTTTCAGTATCTGATATTCTGCTGTCCAAGAATCTTTACCTAGGAATTTATACTGCTTTGATTACATTCTTAACACTTCAACAGCCACCTAAAAAATATTTTTTATTTATTTACGTTAACGTAAGACGGATTTCTACGCCTCTGTTGCCTTTGAGCTCCGATAAATCTCTCTCTGCTTAACCCTTAAATCAGTCAGATACGTGAATCCATCAGCCCTATTAAACCTACATCTCTTTTACACCTTCAGCTTTGTTAAACCTACATTCCTGTTACACTTTCAGCTCTGTTAAACCATCAGTTCTGTTAAACCATCAGCTCCGTTAAACCTTCAGCTCTGTTAAATCATTGTCTCCGTTAAACCATCGGCTCTGTTAAACCTCTAGCACTGTCAAACCTTAAGCTTTGTTAAACCTTCAGCTCTGTTAAATCCTCAAGTCTGTTAAACTTTAAGTTTTGTTAAAACTTCGGCTGTTAAACCTTCTGTTATGTTAAATCTTCTGTGGGCAAAGTGTCCGTCTCTCTCATATCTCAAGAGGGTCCAAGTCAGGCCGAAACTATTGCATATACCCAGTGTGGGTATAATTTGTACAGTAATTCACGCCACCGTCTCAGCAAGACAGTGCTTGTATAAAGCCGTGCTGTAAAATTATAAATTTTATCACGACGAAAACTGTTATCAGAGATTGTTGGTTCGCTCCAACCTGCATATTGATCAGTTCAAAGTCCGTAGGGGTTGAGGGAAAATGGGAACAGTTAAACAATTTGCTAGGCACGATATTCAGTGTCTGCCCTGGAAACAAGAGATTTAAAAACGATCTTGCGAAGCTATCTCGAGAACAATTGCTTATAGTATTTTGTAGCAATCTAAGACTTATTCAGATAAAAACTCACAATCGGTTAGTGAAAAGTGATGTTACAGCATAAAATGTAGTATAAATTTCAAGGTGATTTTCCTAGGTATATATTAATAGCTGAAATACATTTGAAAATATCTCCAATTTTCGTACGTACAAAGATAATGTAGTGACTTCCACTCTGAGGATTATAGGATAAATATAGAGTATGGAAGTCAGAGATAATAAAATTCTTGGTACAAATACCGCATAGGATGTCAAATATCAGAAAAGAATATTTTTAAAGGGCGTTAATTTATACAAACCCATCACACTCCAAACTTAAGGGCGAACGACTTTGCCCAGTGTTATGTAATCAAAAAAATAAAATAAATAAAAGTAAAATAAAATAATTATTAATTCTCCCGTTAAGTAGAACATTTTTTAGTGTCTCCTATACTGCCAGGGCACATTGGCAATGACTGTTCCAGTGAGATCTATAAAAGCCCTCGTTGCCCATAGGCAAAGTGGGGAAGCACTGTTTGGCGCAGGGGTAACATGCCCTCATTTGAAGCGCGGGGGCGTGAGAGCGAATCCCGACCAAACTAGTGATTAATTGTTCGAGCGAAGCGAGAACACCAAATTTAGTCACAGTTTGGACCTCAGGCATATGTATCCGAGCGAAAGATTTATCGCATCAGCAAAAAATGGGGGCAGGGGTCGGGAGGAAAACTCTGTAGCACAATATCGAGCTTTTTTGGATATCTCAGCCAATTTTGAAGTTACAAGAAAGATAGACACCAATCTGGAAATCATATAAAAATCCTCAATTATTTTCATTTCATAGACAGCCCTTAATTTCCACTAGATTTTCCGTAAATCGAGGAAACGATTTTTTGTAAGGCAGATTAGCGTAACAGCCGGTTGCGCAAGAAGCAATGGTCTAAGGTTGCATGAGTAGCGAAGCAATATTTTCCTACGATTGCTGAGAGCAACCAGGTATTTCCTTTTCAAAACAAGTAATACCTTCTGTTTGGCCCTACACCTAAAATTAATACAAGAAGAGTATTGGTTTTAGGAAGTGTGAGGGAATATTTTTGGCGTAATCTAATAAGTTCTTTTTGGTATTTTCAGGTCAGGAAATCAAAGGAAGATGAGCCACATGAGATTATTCAGCACTGCCTGACTTGCTAGCTCGCTCGCTCGAACACGTTCCACGCTTTCAATGTGGACGCCTACAGTATTACATGTTTTGTTTTGTTTCATTTCAGTTATTACACAGTTCTCGGCAGTCACGGAGATTGACTCAAACAAAATATTCTCTGCTCCGGAACATACTGTACATCTATATGTCTGTCTGTCTGTCTGTCTGTCTGTCTATACTACGGGTTTTAATGATGATGCTGAATTTTAAAAAAAATAATGCCATTCTAGGATTCTGGGAGTGGCAAACAAACTTTGTTATCTAACGATGATGAAACATATGGCCATTTTGATGTGTGTGACGTGACCTGCTTTGGGGAGGCGGTCGAATCGGTGGACCCAGGTTCCAATCCTGGCTGGGGTAGGGAACAGTTTAAGGATTTTAATTTCATAAAAGCAGACTTTACTGATCTACCAGAAGACTCTCCGACACGTAAAATTACCAAAACACCAGTCCTTTTTGAGACAGCCCTAGCATGTATTCAATATGGACGGTGGGTGTTGGCGTGGAAGTGATGACATGCAGAGGTGTATGGTATGTAGGAGGACCGCTGGGCCTTGAGAGCAGGCTGTGAATATATATATATATATATATATATATATATATATATATATATATATATATATATATATATGAAACATGTAATAGGCGTCCACATTGAAAGTGTGGAACGTGTTCGAGCGAGCGAGCTAGCAAGTCAGGCAGTGCTGAATAATCTCATGTGGCTCATCTTCCTTTGATTTCCTGACCTGAAAACACCAAAAAGAACTTATTAGATTACGCCAAAAATATTCCCTCACACTTCCTAAAACCAATACTCTTCTTGTATTAATTTTAGGTGTAGGGCCAAACAGAAGGTATTACTTGTTTTGAAAAGGTAAAACCTGGTTGCTCTCAGCAATCGTAGGAAAATATTGCTTCGCTACTCATGCAACCTTAGACCATTGCTTCTTGCGCAACCGGCTGTTACGCTAATCTGCCTTACAAAAAATCGTTTCCTCGATTTACGGAAAATCTAGTGGAAATTAAGGGCTGTCTATGAAATGAAAATAATTGAGGATTTTTATGTGATTTCCAGATTGGTGTCTATCTTTCTTGTAACTTCAAAATTGGCTGAGATATCCAAAAAAGTTCGCTACTGTGCTACAGAGTTTTCCTCCCGACCCCTGCCCCCATTTTTTGCTGATGCGATAAATTTTTGTCTCGGATACATATGTCGGGGTCCAAACAGTGACTAAATTTGGTGTTCTAGCTCGCTTCGCTCGCTCGAAGGACAATCCACTTTAACTTGACCTAAAATTGCCACCTCTCATCTTGAATGCTGATCTCTAACAAGATATTAACACTAGAATATGATGTTACACACGAAAACTACAATAAGGATAATTAGAGCCCTAGTACTTTGTTATTCTGTTACTAATGTATGGGAAATAAGTTGAAAGAACAAAAGTCTCCGCCAAGACAAGGTGGATAGTATAATGACTGAAGATGGTGTGTAACAAACGGTATTACTGTTGTCTTTTCCTAACAATCCACTTAGCATGTTGACAGACGTAAGCCTCCCCATAAATATTACTGACACTGATGGCCCAGTAAAAACATAATAGCAAGATTGTTCTCCACGACCCACTCTGCATAGACGGGCTTCTCCCTTTTATAGATCCCACCCGTTCTCTGTTTACAGCTAACGTTAGTAATACCGTGACAAAATGTGTTACCGTCATTCACTTCATGGTTATGTTATAGCCGCACCTGGAATGCCTCTCATGTCTAGGAACTGTCAACCCCAGAAGATTTGTTGTTTATTCTTACTGTTACCTGATGATTTTGTCAGCCTTGGAGAACCTACTGGTAATCATGGGATTGATGTAGACAACATCGTACAATTGCAACAAAAAGAACAATATAAGATTAGTAAACTTTCCAGGAGATAGGGAGGGTAAGTAATGACGAGGTTAATAAGGACAAATAAAGAAAGCAACGTTGCCCAAACCAAGAAAAGACATGAATAAAAAGGAGTATTCACTACAAGACTCAATATATATATATATATATATATATATATATATATATATATATATATATATATATATATATATAGAGAGAGAGAGAGAGAGAGAGAGAGAGAGAGAGAGAGAGACTCTGTGGTAAAGTGTGCGTTTTCGTACACTGAAGAACGAGGGTTCGCGCCCCACCAGGGTAATAAGCTTTGGAAGCTTTCTTCTGGCCACATACTGCTTGCCGGACATAAGGGGTATTATGGTTGAACCAGTGTCGCATACAATAAAGTATGCTTGCACCCAGTCGGCTTATGCGGGCCGATTACACTTGGTTCACAGACTACACACATATCCAAAGCTACTCCAACACTACAATTACACATACAAGCACTTCTCACCCTACATACAATCTCTACCAGACAACCTAAGCCACTTGGTAGAGATACAATGGCTGTATCGTCCCCACTTCGGTCGGGAAAGGCCGGTCCTGCAGTGGACATTCAAATGGCTGATCAGATGATATATATATATATATATATAATGTATGTAGGGTGAGAAGTGCTTGTAAGTGTAATTGTAGTGTTGGAGTGGCTTTGGATGTGTGTATTCTGTGAACCAAGTGTAATTGGCCCGCGCAAGTCGACTGGGTGCAAGCATACTTTATAGTATGCGAAACTGGTTCAACCACAGCACCCCTTATGTCCGCCAAGCAGTACGTGGCCAGAAGAATGCTCACAAAGTTTATTACCCTGGCGGGGCGCGAACCTTTGTTCTTCATTGTATGAAAACGCACACTTTACCACTGTACCACAGAGGCTCCATATATATATATATATATATATATATATATATATATATATATATGGAGCCTCTGTGGTATAGTGGTAGAGTGTGCGTCTCGTACACGGATGAGCCAAGGTTCGCGCCCCGCCAGGGTAATAAACTTTGGGAGTGTTCACCTGTCCACGTACTGCATTGGCGGACACCAGGGGTGCTGTGGTTGGACCAGTGTCGCTTACTATAATGTAAGCTTGCACCCAGTCGGCTTGCGCGGGCCGATTACACTTGGTTCACAGACTACACACACATCCAAAGCCACTCCAACACAACAGTAAAACTTACAAGCACTTCTCACCATACATACAATCACTACCAGACAGCCTAAGCCACTTGGTAGAGATACATTGGCTGTATCGTCCCGACTTCGGTCGAGATAGGCCGGTCCTGCAGTGGACACTCAAACGGCTGATGATATATATATATATATATCTATATAACCCATTGGAGCCCAGTGTCCAGAGTATTGGACAGAACTCGGATTTTTGAAGTCTTTATAAAGTAGGGAACCCCCGGGTAGGGACCTATGAGCTTTGCAACTATGAGCCGATTGGCGGAGGGCGGTACACTATGTGCCCTCCCAGTGCAATGCCTCGTCCAGCACCCCTGGGATCTAATGGGATATACACCACACTCATACGTACTGTATATGCTGGTTTATTGTCAGCTTAAAAGGCCTTTAAGGACCTCTTATCAGTTTATTTCTACAAATCGATGCGTTAGTTACTTGACTAATATTATAAGCCTACATCTTTTCTATCCTTAATGACCTAGAGCAGCTTGTACAGCACCCTACCCGTATCCCTGACCGCCTTGGAGAGAGCTCCAACATACTTGACCTCTTCCTCACGACTAATCCTTCTGCTTACTCTGTTAATATTTCCTCTCCGTTGGGTTCCTCCGATCACAACCTTATTACCTTAACCTGTCCTATCACTCCGGTACGGCCTGTGGACCCTCCAGGGAAACGTCGTCTGTGGCATTTTGGAGCCGTGGACTGGGAGGCCCTCAGGCAGTACTTCTTTGATTTTCCCTGGAATGATTATTGCTTCCATGGCCGGGAGCCATCTGAGTGTGCCTTGCGCATTACAGAGGTTATTCTCTCGGGCATGGAAGCATACATTCCTTTCTCATATCCTTTGACTAACGCAAGAAAGCCTTGGTTTAATCACGCTTGTTCTAATGCTGTCCGCAACAAGGAGAGGGCCTGCAAAAGGTACTGGAGCCAACCCACCCCTGAATCACATCATCTTTACGTTTCTGCCCGGAATTGTGCTAAGTCTGTTCTTCGCTCTACTAAAAATAATTTCATCCATACTAAATGCTCTCAACTCTCCAACTCGAATTCTTCCCGCTCCTTCTGGCACCTTGCCAAAACTCTTTCTAACAACTTTACCTCATCATCCTTCCCTCCTCTTTTCTACTCTGATGGTTCTGTAGCTATTTCTTCTACTGATAAAGCAGATCTCTTTGCACAGACTTTCTCCTCCAATTCTACCTTAGACGATTCCGGTGCTGTTCCTCCATCACTTCCCCCCTCTGACTTCCTCATGGCTGACATTAAAATTTCTTCAGTTGATGTATTTTTTGCCATCACTGGCCTCAGTACTAACAAGGCATATGGGCCTGATGGGGTTCCTCCTGTTGTTCTCAAGAACTGTACTTCTGTGCTTACACCTTGCCTAGGCAAACTCTTTCGCCTTTGTCTGTCAACTTGTACCTTTCCTTCTTGCTGGAAGTTTGCTCTCATTCAGCCAGTCCCAAAGAAGGGTGACCACTCCCAACCCTCCAACTATCGTCCAATTGCTTTAACGTCCTGTATTTCAAAAGTTTTCGAGTCAATTCTCAATAGAAAAATTTTAAGGCATCTTTCCTATCACAACCTTCTTTCCGATCGTCAGTACGGATTCCGTCAGGGACGCTCCACTGGCGATCTTCTCACCTACCTTTCAGACTCCTGGTCATCCTCCTTTCGGGACTTTAGCGAAAGCTTTGCCATTGCACTTGACATCTCAAAGGCTTTCGATCGAGTCTGGCATAAATCTTTAATTTCCAAACTGCCCTCCTACGGTTTCTATCCTTCTATCTGTGCCTTCAACGCTAGCTTCCTTTCTGGTCGTTCTATAGCCGCTGTTGTAGACGGCCATCGTTCTTCTCCTAGATCTATCAACAGTGGTGTTCCTCAGGGCTCTGTCCTATCACCAACTCTCTTCATTTTATTCATCAATGATCTTCTAAGCTGTACATCTAACCCTATCCACTCATACGCTGATGACTCCACCCTTCACCTTTCCATTCAGTTCCCGCAACGCCCATCTCAACAGTTACTTCAACAAACAAGGGATGAGGCTATGGCACACCTAATGTCTGACTTGGCTCGTATCTCTGACTGGGGTAAAATAATATGGTTGTTTTTAATGCATCTAAGACTCAGTTCCTACACCTATCAACCCGACAAAATCTTCCACAGGTATACCCACTAATGTTTAATAATATTCAGCTTAATCCTGGATCATCCTTGAACATGCTTGGGGTTTCATTTACTCGGGACTTATCTTGGAAAGATCATATTACATCTCATGTAAAATCTGCTTCCAAGAGATTGGGTGTGCTAAGCCGACTCCGCTCTTTCTTTACCCCTGCACAATTGTTGACTCTTTACAGGGGTTTTATCAGCCCCTGTGTGGAGTACAACTCTCATGTGTGGGGAGGCTCCCCACATACAGCTCTTCTCAATAGGGTGGAGTCAAAGGCTTTTCGTCTCATTAACTCTCCTCCTCTTACTGACTCCCTTCAACCTCTGTCTCTTCACCGCACTGTTGCATCTTTATCTCTTTTCTATCGCTACTTTAATGATCACTGCTCCTCTGAACTGTCTGCTTGCATTCCTCCACCTCTACGACGGGCGCGTAGCACCCGTCTGGCAGCAAACTCTCGTCCCTTTTCTGTCCAACTCTCTAATGCAAGAGTTAACCGTTACTCCCAGTCTTTCATTTATGCAACAGGTCAGCTCTGGAACTGTTTCCCTCTGTCTGTATTTCCTGCTGCCTATGATCTCCAGTCTTTCAAACGCAGTGTGTCCAGGCATCTCAAAATGATCGGATCTTGAATTTGGCTCTCTATTGTATTTTGTTTTTCTCTTGGAGGGAACTGTTACTGCGGGCTCATGGCCTTTGGTTCCTTCTTCCTCGCATAAAAAAAAAGAATCACCGATGTCAGTATAAAGAAATCACAAATAACGCAAGAAGCGACATTAAGGTTTAAAAAAAGACTAAAAATCATATAAAATAAAGAAAAGAAGTAAAAGAGGTAGTAAAGTCTTGTAAGGTGACGAGACTACGAGTTCAAGTTTCATTGGTGTTTGTGTTGAGAGGGATGTTAGAGGCGGTGCAAGACCCGGCTGTATTTATGTAAGTGTTAAAACACAGAGGTGACAGGCGTGGCCATTATGTTGGTGTTGACACCACAAAAGGGACCACCAACGACCACTCCTTAAATTACCGCTGACAGCCTCTGTGGTGCTGGTGGTGGTAGCTGTGGTGTGGTAGCTCTGGTGAATGTGGTGGTGGTGATAATTATGATGAAGCAAGTGGTAGCCGTGATGGTGGTCGTGATGGTGGTGGTGGTGGTGGTTCTGGTTATGGTGGTGGTGAGAGCAGAAGTGGTGGTGGTGATAGTAGTGCGGGAGGTTGCTATGCTTGTACATGGTGGTGATAATTATGATGAAGGTGGTGGTGGTAATGGTGGTTGTAACATACATGGCGAAAACTGAGGTGGAGGTGATAGTGGAAATGGTGGTGGTGGTGGTGATAATATAAGTGGTGGAGGTGTTGTTGGTGGTGATGATAAGTGGTGGTGGTGGTGGTGGTGATAAGTGGTGGTGGTGGTGGTGGTGATAAGTGATGGTGGTGGTGGTGGTGGTGGTGGTAATAATATAAGTGATGGTGATCGTGACAGTAAATGTGATAGTAGTGGTGGTAATAGTGATAGTAAAAGCGGTGGTTGTGGTGGGGGTAGTGACAGTACAATAGGAGATGGTGGTGGTGGAGGCTTTATGTGAGCAACAATTCCCTCAGATGTAAACCCTTACTGACCACATCACGTTGGGGTACCTTAACTCACCATACCACCAAACATCAATCTAGTTGCATGGTTACCACCCAACGCACTTAATGGCTTGCTGGGCCACACACACACACACACACATACACACACACAAATTAGCTTGTCGCTCTGTGTAATTACTTAAAGATACCACTACATCAAGTGAGAGGATTGTGAGCGCTACCATCTGCCACAAGGAAATCGTGCTTTAGCTGGCTTGCATCTGGTAAAGTACTAGTCTTTCTGTAATGCTTGATATATATATATATATATATATATATATATATATATATATATATATATATATATATATATATATATATATATATATATATATATATATATATGAGACTTGAACATTACTTAAAAGGACGGCGGTTATTTACATCCCTTGCGTTGCTTTTAATGACATGGTAGTGTCTTGAACTGATGACAAAGTTGATAACACAGAGCTAACGTGTAAATTCTGTGCTTATCAAAGGTATAGGCTATAAAATGTGGCTAGTACTCGATACAGATACAGGCACCATAGCCGTGTGATATCCCCCGGGCCTTCACCTCCACCCTTGTCTGCTCTCTCAGGTAGTGATAATGCTCTGCGTCACTACACCACGACGTCGTCTGTGCTATATTACTACTACCGTCAGAAGATATTATTTTACAGACATAACCTCAAACAATACACACACAAACTGACACGAACATACACGCAAAAAACACATCCAGTCAAACACACACACACAAGAAAACTGCCTACGAAAACAAAGCACACACACACACACACACACACACACACACACACACACACACACACACACACACACACACACACACACACACACCTCACCACAGCTATGGTAATATTCAATTATTCCCTGTTCCTTCATTTTCCATCAGGTTATTTCAGAAACCATTTTGAGATGAACTGACAAACATCCAGATTGAGGTCTTATTCTCGTCAGTTAAGGTAACCCACTATCACCTCTTCTTCCTCATTTTACTTTGCATGTGTCGTATCAGTATCTTCTCGTACATACACATACACAATGTTGAATGGTTATTGCATTCTGCCCGGACTGACGACGCTGGTCTAGAGTGCGAGCTGTTTGCGGAATCATTTAATCTCACCCAGTTGGTAAAGCAACCAACCAGAATACCTGTTAACCCTGACCATAATGCCCATCTCTTGGATTTATTCTTGACAAATAATCCAGATCAATACAGGGTAGAGGTACTGTCACCACTTGGATCCTCTGACCACAATCTCATCAAAGCCTCATTAGTTAACCCTCCTACACCTCCCCATTCCGAACCTGTCAGGGTGACCCGATGGCACTTTGACAGGGCAGACTGGGATGGATTTAGAAATTATCTTGCTGATGTTCCATGGCAGTCTTTCTTCTCTAGTGATCCCAATTCTACCCAGTCCCACATTTGAGACTTAATACTAGCTGGTATGGATTTATTCATACCAAGTCAACAATTCACTAAAAGATCAAACTCTCCAAAATGGTTTGATGGCAATTGTGCCAGAGCAACAGCCCAAAAGTCATTAGCATATAACTCTTACTTAAAATAAAAAACATCTGAATCACTCTCCCAATTTAAAATTGCTAGAAATCATGCAAAAGCTGTATTAAATCTATCTAAATCAACCTTTCTTCAAAGCAAGCATCAAAACTACTTAACAGCCCTAATGACAATTGAATATTCTGGTCAACTCTTCATTCTTTCAATAATAACTTTAACAAGTCATCTTCCATTCCCCCACTAAAATCTTCAGATGGCAATATTACAAATGACCCACGTGGGAAAGCAGATATCTTTGCTAGTACCTTTGCAAGAAACTCTACCATAGATGATACCAGCCAGAATGTCTCAGTACTGGAACTTGATTCTCCCGAAATTGCCCCACTTAAAATACAGACAAGATTCGTAAAATCCATCCTAGACAATTTACCTACCAACAAAGCTCCGGGCCCAGATGGAATTCCGCCAATTGTTTTGAAAAAGTGTTCCCCTGAACTTGCCTCTGTCCTAGCTAAATTATTCAGACTATGCATACGTACCTCTTTATTCCCAAATTCATGGAAAGAAGCCAATATCCACCCAGTTCCGAAGAAAGGAAATTCGTCTGACCCCTCCAATTACAGACCAATAGCTGTCACATCTTCTCTTGGTAAGGTATTTGAAACTTTAATTAATAAGCATATTGTTAAACATCTTGAATCCAACAACTTAATTAGTGATAGACAATACGGTTTTCGCCGCGAAAGATCCACCATTGACATACTCAATCTCTTAACTCATACGATCCATCAGTCAATTGATCTTTTTGGAGAAACTCATGCAGTAGCTCTTGATATCTCTAAAGCATTCGACAGAGTATGGCACCGTTCCCTGCTGTCCAAACTCCCTTGCTATGGACTAACGTCTTTTGTTCCTTTGATTTCTTCTTATCTTAGTGACAGGAAAATAAGAGTAAAAGTAGATGATGTATATTCAAATTTCCACTCAATTAACGCCGGCGTGCCGCAGGGATCAGTTCTGGCGCCAACCCTATTTCTGGTTCACATTAATGATCTCTTATCTGTCACTCACAATCCCATTCACTCATATGCAGATGACTCAACACTACATAGTTCATTCACACTCAGACATCCAATTACAAAGTCTAATATCTCTACCTCTCAACTCAGTACAGCCATCTCCATTTATCAAGATCTATCTACAATCAGTGAATGGGGACAAAACAACCTTGTCTCTTTTAATGCTAGTAAAACCAAATATATACAGTTTACTAATAGACAGATATTGCCAGATTCGTACATTACCTTCAGTGCTACTAATATTCCCATTTCCAAAAGTATTGAAATTCTTGGTGTCTCACTTAACAGTGCCCTCAGCTGGACCTCTCATGTCAGATCACTTGCTAAAACCGCCTCAAAGAAACTTGGATTATTGTACAGAGTCCGTAACTTCTTCGCCGATGAGCAGTTGGCTATAATTTATAAGAGTCATGTGCGCTCTCAGCTTGAATATTGCTCACCCTTGTGGGATGGTTGTGGAGAGGTTGCATTAAGACAACTAGACAAAATTCAGAATAAAGCTGTTAGAATCATTAATAACCCTGCCATTACATATAAACTACCTCCTCTGCAAGTAAGAAGGAATGTTGCCTCCCTTGCATTATTTTACAGATATTTTTTTGGCAAATGCTCAGACGAAGTTGCGTCCATGGTGCCACCTCTCCATGCCTTCCCTCGTGCTACACGGGCATCTGGTAGCGCTCATGACTGGAATGTCACTCAACCATATTGCAGAACTTCTGCCTATCAGAATTCTTTCATTCCCCGAACTGCATCTCTCTGGAACTCGCTTCCCCAGAGTTGTTTTCCTCCAAATTTCATCCTACAACTGTTCAAGTCTAACTGTTACAGATATTTTATGAACAGAGGACACCAGTAATCTGGTGTATGGATTATTTTTTTTTTCCATTTGTTTTTCCTTCCTCCGTTCTGTTATTAAAAAAAAAAAAAAAAAAAATCGTAAGTTATAATCTCTCGCTCTCTCTCTCTCTCTCTCTCTCTCTCTCTCTCCAAGGACAATCTAGACCTGATCCCTCAAGCAATAGTTATTGCCATTGCACCTGACATCTCAAAGGGTTTCGATTGAGTCTGGCATAGGTCTTTAATTTCCAAATTGCCCTCTTACGGCTTTTATTCTTCCATCTGTGCTTCATCTCTTGCGTCCTTTCTGGTCGTTCTATTGCTGCTGTTGTAGACAGCCACTGTTCTTCTTCTAGAGCTATTAATAGTGGTATTCTTCACGGCTCTGTCCTATCACTAGCTCTCTTCCTTTTATTCATTAATGACCTTCTAGGCTGTACTAACTCTATCCACTCATACGCTGATGATCCATCCTTCACCTTTCCATTCGCTTCCTGCAGCGTCAATTTCCGTAGTTACTTCAACAAACAAGGGATGAGGCTATAGCACACCTAATGTCTGAGTTGGCTCATATCTCTGCTTGAGATAAATATAATCTTATTATTTTTAATGCATCAAGAACTCAGTTCTTACATCTATCAACCCGAAAAAATCTTCTGCAGGAGTATCCTCTAATTTTTAACAATATCCAACTCAATCATGCATCATCTTTAAACATACGTGGGGTTTCATTTTCTCGGGATTTATCTTGGAAAGATCATATTACCTCTCTTGTAAAATTAGCTTCCAAGAGATTAGGTGTGCTAAGCCGACTCCGTGCCTTCTTTTCCCCTGCACAGTTGTTGACTTTATACACGGGTTTTATTCGCCCCTGTGTTGAGTACAACTCTCATGTGTCGGGAGGCTTCCCACATGCAGCTCTTCTCAACAAGGTGGAGTCAAAGGCTTTGCACCTAATTAACTCTCCTCCTCTTACTGGCTCCCTTCAACATCTCTCTTTTCCTCTCACTGTTGCCTCATTTTCTCTTTTCTATTGCCACTTCAGTGGTTACTGCTCTTCTGAACTGTTTGCTTGCATTCCTCCACCACTACGACTGGCGCGTAGCACCCGTCCAGTAACAAACTATCATCCCTTTTCTGTCCAACTCTCTAATGCAAGAGTTAACCGTTACTCCCAGTCCTTCATGTATGCAACAGGTCAGTTGTGGAACTGTCTTCCTCGTCTGTATTTTCTTCTCCCCATGACCTCCAATCTTTCAAGCGTCTGGTGTCTAGCATCTGGAAATGAACAGATCTTGATTTTGGCTCTCTTTTTTATTGTTTATATTTTTTCTTGGAAGGAACAATTTTGCTGGGTTCTAGCCTATGGTTCCTTCTTCTTTACATAGAAAATTAGTTATTTACGATGGTAATACAAACAGTATTCTTGGTAAAATATTCATATATAAGGACGAAGTACTGAAAGAAATTAACAAGTTAAAGCCTCAGAAATCGCCAGGTCCGGACGATATATATGCAAAAATTGTAAGGAAATTAAGTCAGCCATTACAATGTTATTTAATCATTCTTTAAGTTCAGGAGATTTTCCAGAGACGTGGAAGACAGCGAGCGTAGTCACAAATCAGCTGCATCGAATTATCATCCGATAATCTAACATCATGAGCAAATAAAATTAGCGAGCACCTAGAAAGATATAATCTCATTAAGGAAAGTTAACACGGATTTATGCAAGGATGATCCTGCCTCACAAACTTATTTTTCTCCGTGGTCTATGAGGCGATATATAACGATAGAGTTTACGATGCTATTTATCTTGACTTTAGTACAGCTTTCGATAGAGTTCTACACGATAGGTTAGTTACGAAGATTCGAGCACACGATACAGAGGGCAATACCTTAAAATGGATAAAATCCTGGCTGAAGGGACGAAAGCAGAGAGATTTAATAAATGGCACTAAGTCGAACTGGGGATTAGTAACTAGCGGTTTACCACAGGGGTCAGTATTCAGTCTCTTATTATTTATTATACATATAAATGAGGTAGACATAGAAGTCACTAGCAGTATTAGCAAATTTGCAGATGACACAAAAATAGGATGTGTCATTAACTCAGCTGACGACTGTGTTAACCTTAGAAAAGATATCGATAGATTTGTTCAAAAGTTCTATGAAACTGGCGTACAGAATTAACGTTGGAAAATGTAAATTATTTAACGTGGGCAAGGCCATCGTAGATATTAAATACAACTTAGATAATAAGAAATTAAATGATTAGAATGCGAGAGATTCCGATGTCATGGTCAGTGAATATCTTAAACCAAGGCAACATTGCATAAATGCGAGAAATAATGCAAATAGGGTTCTAGGACTTATTCTGCGATGAGTGAGCAACAGGACACCAAACACAATATTACAACTTTATCTAGCATTAGTAAGGCCACATCTAGACTATGCCGTGCAGTTCTGGTGTTTGTACTACAGAATGGATATAGATTCCTTAGGAAATGTACAGAGAAGAATGACAAAAATCGTCATGTTCGGAGCCTTTCGTATAAAGACAGACTGAAAGGACTAAAACTGTACTCTCTAGAAAGACGTAAGGGGGACACTTAACTGAAGGGAATAAATATGGGAGATACTAGCAAGGTATTTCAAGTAAACATACAGGATAGAACTAGAAGTAATGGTTTCAAACTAGATAAATTCCGCATTAATAAGGAAATAGGTAGAAATTTGTTTGGGAATAGAGTAGTAGATGAATGGAATAAGCTACCCAGAGAAATAGTTGGTTCCCCTTCCAATGAGTTTCAAGCATAGGCTAGGTAAGCATATGACTAGTAAGGGCTGTATATAAAAAAAAACACACACACCAAATTACCAGTACTAATTCATTCATTTTCCTTTTCAGATTACACAATGATAGCCTCTTTTCTCCTTTCGCACTTTCCTATAAAATTTCCACGCTAGTTTTTCTATACTGAGTGGTGTTCCTTCTCACTTCTTCCTGCCGGTTTCGGCTGGAGGATTTTGTCGGCGCAGGAAAGCCTTCTTCTATGCCATCTTTGTCTTATTATAGTAGTTTAGTTACTCTTGAAGGAGCTGGATGAGCCAACTGGTCTACTGTAGTAATCCTCTCTTCATATGTTGTTATGTTCTCTCTCTCTCTCTCTCTCTTTGTGTGTGTGTGTGTGTGTGTGTGTGTGTGTGTGTGTGTGTGTGTGTGTGTGTTCTTACCTAATTGTATCTTTACAGGAATGAGTCAAGCTCGTACTGTCCCGTGTCTTAAACCATATTTATCGTACATTTCCTTAAATTCGTGAATTGTTTTGGCACACACTATTTCATTCGGTAGTGCATTCCATTGAGCAATTACTCTGTTTGGGAAACTGAATTTCCTTACGTCTTTATCACCTCTCTTCTTATGCAGTTTTTTGCAGTGTCCTCTTGCTGATGCTTCTCCATATGTTAAGTAATCATTTATGTCTATTTTCTCCTTCCCTGATATGCACTTATATAGCATTATCATGTCACCTCTTTTCCTTCTCTCCCGTAGTGTTGGTAGATTCAGTTTATTTAGTCTTTCTTCGTAGCTTAGATCCCTTAAGCTTGGTATCCATCTTGTAGCGGCCCTTTGAACTTTTTCAACCTTGTCTATGTGCTTTTTGAGATGAGGACTCCAGACTACTGATGCATGTTCCAGGGTTGGTCTAATGAATGATGTTATTATCCTTCTTAGCACGTCTTCATTTATTTATGTGAATGCTATTCTCACATTTGCAAGCAGTGTATACATGTTCCGTACCTTCTCGCTGATACGGTCAGCCGGAGATAGTCTGTTATTGATAATCACACCTAGGTCTTTCTCTCTTTCTGATGTGTATAGGGTTTTATTTCCTAACTTATAATCCCAATCAGGTCTTTTTCCACTTTTACCAAACTTGATTACATGACACTTGTCCACATTGAATTCCATTTGCCATGTACTACTCCATTCATGAAGTTTATTTAATTCTTCTTGTAGCTCTTTACAAGAGTCTGTGTTAGTAATTCTCCTTTGTATTTTTGCATCATCTGCAAACATATTCAGATAGCTCTCATTTCCAGTGTTACTGTTTATATCATTTTAATACACTAAAAACATGATTGGTGCCAGCACTGAACCCTGTGGTACTCCACTAGTCACTTCTTTCCATGATGAGTAGTTTCCTCTTAGTACTGATCTCATTTCTCTTTTTATAAGAAAATCTTGCATGCAACAAAAGTTTGCCTCGAATTCCTCCTTGATGGTACAGTTTCCATAATAGTCTTTGGTGTGGTACTGTGTCAAAAGCTTTCTTGAAATCTAAATAGATACTGTCCACCCATCCTTCCCTTTCCTGTACTGTGTTTGTTACTCTGTCATAGTAGCTCAACAGATTAGTAACACATGATTTTCCTTTTCTGAAACCAAACTGTCTTTTTGTTATCATACTGTGTTCTTCTAGATGATTTACCCAAGCTTTTCTTATAAGCTTTTCTAATATCTTGCTTACAACACTGGTCAGTGATACTGGTCGGTAGTTGAGTGGATTTTGTCTATTTCCTTTCTTGAATAAGGGGACAATATTTGCTTTTTTTCTAAATATCAGGTAGTTTACCTTGACTCAAGGATTTCTTGAAAATTAAAAATAATGGTTTACTTAACTCCTTTGCACATTCTCGTAGTACCCAACATGAAATTTCATAAGGACCACTTGCTTTTCCTCTATCTAATCTACTTAACTCCTCCTGTATTACTTTTTCTGCTATTTGTATATCTTGTAGTATGTGTGGACATGCATGTTCCACATAGTCCCTCTCAAAATTTTTTTCTTCTGTAAAAACTAATTGGAAATTCTTATTTAGTGCTTCACAAATATCTTTCTCTTGTGTATAAGTGATTCCCTCGTCCGTAATTGATTGTATTATATCTTTTACTTTGGTTTTGCTTCTGATATAGCTGTAAAACAGCTTTGGTTGATCACTACTTTTATTTATTATATCCTCCTCAAACTGTTTTTGGGTTTCCCTCCTTATTCTTGTATAATCGTTTCTTGCCTGTTTGTAATTATTATACGCCCTTTCACTATTGTGTCTTCTGTATCTATTCCACAACAAATCTCTTCTTTCTTTTGATTTTTTACATTCTGTATTGAACCATTTCTGTATTTTCTTATCTGCTTCTTTGTGCTGTGGGATGTACTTCTGGACTCCTATTTCATAAAATTCACAGAATTTTTTATATACAGCATTTAAATCTTGTCCTCTAAGCTCATTTTCCCAATCAACTTCTAAGAAATACTTCTTTAGGTCTTGATAATTTCCCTTTTTATAGTTTAGGCTCTTTTTGTAACTGTCATTGCTGTTTACTATGTCATATGCTATCCCTAAGTTATAATTTAGTACTGCATGATTGCTTTTGCCGAGTGGAGGGTGATATATTAAACTGTCAATATCATTTTCTTGCCTAGTAAATATTAGATCTAGCACTGAAGGTACATCAAGTCCTCTTTTTCTGGTGGTTTCCCTCACATGTTGCGTTAGGAAGAACTCTTGTACGAGATCCAGGAGCTTTTGGTCCCAACAGCTTTCTTGGCTAATTATATCTAGAGTATTCCAATTTATATTTGTATTGAAATCCCCAGTTAGTATAATTCTTTCTGATTTCTCTTCCATTTTATGTAGTAATGATCTTAAACTCTGAATTGTACTCTCTGCCAGGTCCTCATATTCATCTCTTTCCCATGTGTTTGATCTGGGTGGCATGTAAAAATTGGCTACAATTACATTACCTTCAGATGTGTTGATCTCTGCTACAATCAGTTCTACTTGTGATGGTATATCTAGTTTTATTTCATTGACATTTAGATTTTTCTTAGTTAATATTATAATTCCTCCTCCTTTTTAAAAATTTCTGTCTCTTCTCCGTATATTGTATTCCTCTAAGTTTAGTATGTCATTGGATATCCTTGGTGTAAATTTCGTCTCAGTTAGGCATATTATTTGTGGTTCATTTTCTCTGACATAATCATTCATCTCTAGTAATTTAGATACCGTTCCATCCACATTTGAGTACATCAACTTTATCATCTTGTTTATATACTTGTCATGACATGGTTCTACTACCTTCCTCCTTTTTATTCCATCCTGTTTGTGTACCACTTTCGTACCTGCAATCCTATTACTTTGTAAAAAAAATTTCTTCTACTCCTCTTCTGATCTTCCCTCATTTTTTGTTTTTGCTTCCTCCCTTTTCTTTTTCAGTAATTCCAGTTCCTCTAGTGTTAGGCATCTTTTTATCCATACATTTTTGAACTCCTCTTTTTCCATAAGATTCTTTGCATTTTTTAGTATCTCTTCCACAGTGTTTACACTCTGGAAAGTCACCTTTAGAGGTCTTGTCTTGCTTTTCTCATATTTCCCTAACCTTTTGTGTTCCTCTATGTCTTTACTACAGATTTCCTCTGATACTTCTTTCAGTAAGCTCATTACATTTGCCATCTCATTTTGTGTCTTGTGATCTTGTTTTTATTACTTCTTCCTCTTCTATACCAGTGATTACTATAGATTTGTTTATATCTACTGAATCTCTGACTAACTTTGGATTGTTTTGGATTATTCTTTTCACTTCCTTTTTAATGCTTTTTTCCTCCACCCTTGTTTTTAAGTCTTTCTTTACTTTCACCATTTCAGCATACGTGGTTTCCACATCATTTTTGTAACTTTGCACAGCTTCATTCACCTGTGTTATCTTCTCCTCAGTATCACTGCTCTGGTCTATAAGACTGCTTACTTGCCTAATTGCCTCTGTGTCATTTTTGAACTCTTCCATAACACTCTCGTGATTGACTACTGTACTTGCCATTTCACTCATTTTCTTTCTAAGTGTACTCAATTCCACTGTTAGTTCACTGATGGTTGTGTCTTTCTTATTGGCCTCCCTTCCTAGTTTTTCTATTTCTTCCTTTTGCAAGTGCATTTGCCTCTTTATTTCATCAATTTCATTTTTGAAAGCCATTTCTAGTTTGTTTACACGTTCAACCAGTCTATTGTGAGTCTCCACTTCAGCCAGTTCTTGGTAGAAATCATCATTTTGCTTTTTACCTTTATCCCTTTTCTTTTCCAAATTTGCTTTACTAAAGTATGTATCCATTTTGCAATACTAAAAGTGCAGAGTATGTACTTACAATCCCCGTGTTGTTGTAGTCTAAACAAACCTCAGCAGACTCAGCGTATTCTTTCGTCTTGGTTCTCTTTCCTGTTTGAACAAATCTTGTTTAAACTTATTATTTTTTTCCTTTTAATAATGAAAAATCATTTAGTCTAACCTGGTACAGAGCTTGACTCATACAAAGATACTAATTTAGGTAATGCCACTGGCCGTGTTGGTTCGGTACGGAGCGCCGATGTCGCACGTCCGCCTCGATTGACTCCCTGTGTGTGTGTGTGTGTGTGTGTGTGTGTGTGTTTGTCTGTCTGTGTGTCTGTCTGTCTGTGTCCATATGTCTGTCTGTCTCTGTCTGCCTGTCTGTCTGTCTGTTGCTCTCTCTCTCTCTCTCTCTCTCTCTCTCTCTCTCTCTCTCTCTCTCCCTGAATATCAGAGCACGGGATCAGGATAGTAATACGAGTGATGCCTGGTACAAGGCAGGGTAATCTAGTCAGGAAGAGAAGGGGAGCAGGTGTTGGGCAGGTAGGGTAGCAAGGTGTGAGGCAGGTCAAAGGTAGCCCAGGGTAGGGTGACTGACACTGGTAGGTAGGTAGGTAGGTAGGTAGGGAGGGAGGGAGGGACGGACGGACGGACGGAGTTCGGTAGGTTGGTAGATTGATAGGAAGGTAAGTAGGTTGGTAAGCAGACAAGTACGTATGTAAGTGTGAGGAAGTTTGTCAAGGATGGCCCACGGTGACCGGTATGGGGGGGAAAGTAGGGAGAACACTCACTACGAAGCTGTTTTTTGTATTTTTATTCTTATCACCACGAGACATATAGATGGATGAACAGTGCAAGACGCGAGATACAAATGTGTGTAAATGAACAAGAGAATAAGGAAGGGGAAGTGTTTAGAGGTTCGAGAAAGAGGAAAGGATGGAAGGCATTTTGCAAGTATATGTGGGAAAGAAGGAGAAAGATGAGTTGTATTAGGCAAATGAATATGGGCGAGTAGGAAAGTAGGCAAGTTTGTTGAAACTGTGTGTGTGTGTGTGTGTGTGTGTGTGTGTGTGTGTGTGTGTGTGTGTGTGTGTGTGTGTGTGTGTGTGTGTTTGAAAGAAGCCAATGATAAGGCAGGTCGATTCGTTAACTTAGGCAGATGGATAGGGTGTGGATGTGGACAGGAAGAGAGGCAGTTGAGAAGCAGGATCATATTATACCGTAGGGTGTAAAATCAGATCTTACAGGTGTCGTATACGAGTGTGGCAAGGGTTGGATGCGCGTGTAGTGGCTACCAGACACGGGAAACTTGAAGAGGGTTGCAGAAACAGAGAGGATGGGGGAGTGAGCAAGGCTGGATGGGGGAAGGGATGTGGGGGAAGAATGGGAGGTCAGGGAGGAGATGGGGAGGAAAGGGAAGAAGTAAAAAAGGATGGGGACACAGCGTGGGGATGGAAGGTGGGGAGTGGAAGCGAGGGTTGGGGGAGAGGGAGTGGGAATAGAATGGAGAGGGAGTGGAAGCGTGGATTGGGGGAGAGGGAGTGGGGATAGCATTGGAAGGGAAAGAATGGGAGAAATAGGAAGTGTGGAGGACAGTGCACAGGCAAGGCAGAGGGTGAGGGGGTGGGGGAAGGTTGGGGGAGGGACAGGATAAGCACTGGAGAGAGAGAGAGGGAGTCTGAAAAAAAAAAATAAATAAATAAATATAAATAACCCGGATGCCCCAGGACGCGGAACAATCTCCAGCTGAGGAAGTTTTTTTTTTTTTTTGTGACCTTGATCTTTATCCCACGACATTATTCCAACTAATCCTACTGTATAAATGGTCAGTAATTACCAGCATCTAACTAATATTTCCTGGTCAGTTATTTTAAAATGTGGAGCTCTAACAGGCGGACAAACTGACACACAGACACTCAAACAGACAAACATGACTCAAAATACTATGGACTTGCTATACGGGTGGTAAAAATAAGAGATGTCAGATAAGTACGGCAATAATTAGTGTACCTTTCTTCCAACATCAAAATTCAATCATTTGTCAGCAGCAATAATGAAAATAATGAACGTCCTACTAAAAATGGATTAAGGGCTTAGGTAAGGGTTGAGTTAGGTCAGGTTTGGTTTATGTTAGGTAAGATTACGTTAGAGTATGTTACATTGTGAGCTTAGAGGCGAGTGAGATCAGGTTTTGTTACGTTATGTTGGTTTATGTTACATTTTTAGCATCGAGGTGTTAGGTCATGTTTGATTAGATTATGTTAGTTTATGTTAGACTCTTAGATTATGTTAGGGTAGAGTATGTTAGCTCTGGAATTAGGTGACACTAGTTAGTCATGAGCAAAGGTTCACTGACACTTCTCTATTGGCTGTGACAATGGCAGACTTTACGTGAATTGTCTTCCTGTGAATGCCATATGAACCACACAACTAAAAGAGAGGAAGAGGACGGATATTCTCTATCCTTTTAGGGAGGAATGAAAGATTTGGAAGGCAGGACACAACGATGGAGAAGGACTGTCTTTGAATTTTGCGTATTAATGTCTATATCTGGTTAATTAGAACCCAGGACTGCACAGTGGTTGAAAATTTTTACAACTGTCTTGTAGTGTGGCCTTGGTTTAATGTATGTATGCCAGGAGGCTTGCTATGGTGTGTGTGTGTGTGTGTGTGTGTGTGTGTGTGTGTGTGTGTGTGTGTGTGTGTGTGTGTTTTGAGGCTTGTATTCCCTTCCATAAAGCAAAATAAGACACGCCACGTCATATCAGGGCTGCGCTATTCATCTCTCCCTCTCTACCTTCCCCCTCTCTCTATTACTTATTCTGAGGAGACATGGTGGTCTCCTCGCAACCCGCATGTGTCCTGACTCTTGGTTTCTAAATAGCTCTGATCCAACACTGCGACAGGGAACAGTTTGATTATATTATATTCATTAAATGCACGACTGATATTCTACAAGAACCATCGACATGCCAGAACAACACCTTTGCTGCTTCGACTATGTCAGTCCTCACTCCTGCATTCAGCTTAATAACAATAAAAAAATAATACTAATACTAAGACTAATTCTACTACTACTACTACTACTACTAATAATAATTTACCTATTCTTATTGTGTAGTCACAGTAAGGAAGCTTCATCACAACAATAAGATACACAAGGTATGTGTAGTATAAACAAGATCTGAAGACCCTAAGGTAATTCTTGTATAACGTGTACAAGATCTGAAGAAAAAGGCATCGAAGAACGCATGTGTAAATTATACGACTCTCAATAACTGGCTAACTGTATGCTTAACAGTAACCATATTCCTTTCAGATCATAAAAGGAACCACAACTATATATCTGGAAAATTACATCTTTAAGGCTTTTGTGGTTTTCTCTAAAATGCGTTGAAAAAAAAAAAAATGAGTAGATTTGAATTCGGTACTTTCCACTAGGCTAAATGGCAAAATATTTAGCCAGAATTATTCAGCAATATTTTTTATTATAGTATTTTCAAACAAATAGCTGTATTTCAATTAGTTTCTGGAATATTCCAATTTCAAATATGCATCATCTAAAATAAAAATGAGTATATGACCTTAAAAAAATAGGTCAAGATCATTTTTCCTTGGCACAAGGACTTGGGTTACCCTAGCTTACCCTCCTGTGTAATATCATCAAAATCTAAGAAAAAAAAAATGGAAAGAAAAAATAATACCAAAACAATAAACCTCGCCATGTATAGAGCGAAACAATAACAACAACAACAACAACAACAATAATAATAATAATAATAATAATAACAGTTCTAGCAAGCATTCAATATGGACGGTGAGTATTAAGCCGAAGTGGTGCCATATGGAGATGGACATGTAAAGCCTGTTTCACGCGTACACTGCTCACGTTACAGACGCTCCTTGATTCGCATATCAGTTTAGTGAAGGGATGAGGGTAGGGGAGGAAGGGACATGGAGAGAGGAGTACGGAAAATGGACGAAGTGGGAGAGAAAAAATATGAGAAGTACCCGGTACTGTAAAAAAAGAGAATTATTGTGATTCTCTCTCTCTCTCTCTCTCTCTCTCTCTCTCGTACAGTATCTCAACTTTTTTTTTTTTAATCCTCCACCTTTCCTTCCACCTCTTCCATCATCTCTCTCTCTCTCTCTCTCTCTCTCTCTCTCTCTCTCTCACCTTTCCTTCCACCTCTTCCATCATCTCTCTCTCTCTCTCTCTCTCTCTCTCTCTCTTCTTTTCCGCTTTGGTATCTCCTCCCGTGCACAAAAAAAATGTATATAAACAGAGAAATTCCCTTACTTCCCATATTACACTCTCCTTACAACCTTTCAGAGAGAGAGAGAGAGATGATGGAAGAGGTGGAAGGAAAGGTGACAGAGAGAGAGAGAGAGAGAGATCCCAGAAGAGAGACAGAAACCCGGAAGTATACAAAGCACTCTTCCTTCTTCTCCCAGCAATTTGCCACATCAAGAAAGGGACTGAGTTGCAAGAGCAGAAAGCAAACACACTGAGCTGACGTCTCGTAGAAATGGGAGAAGAATCAAGACGAGGTTCAAACGTCTTGTCTACTGCAGGGACTTAAGGTGGATGGAGTTGAGGAGAGGAAGACCTTATGCTGTATGTGGGGAGCCGGGAAGTAGGTGTGCTGATGAGGAGGGAAAGAGTAGTAGTTGCGTGTGTGTGTGTGTGTGTGTGTGTGTGTGTGTGTGTGTGTGTGTGTGTGTGTGTGTGTGTGTGTGTGTGCAGGATGTCGTCTCGCCGATTAAGGACTGAATTAGGTACCAATTCTGAGAGTGCAAACATTGGACAATCCCCTCCGCCTTTTTTTTTTTTTTTTTTTACCGTAATTTCTAAAGTAATGGCGATAATAAAACTTGCCTTGCCATCCCCTATCGTTGCTGACTACACTTTCTAAAATGAGATGGAGGCTAATCACTTCCAACAATCTCAGGAGTTCCAGAAACGATCCTTCAATATTACGGGTTTGCTCAAATCCTTCCGCTCCCAGTTTTAACAACAGTTTTTTAGAGTGAAATTTGCTTCAACTTTCCATGAGAGTTTCTTGGCAATAACGAAATGTTTATAAGGAATATCTGTTATACTGTTTTTACTTTAACCTGGCCAGATTTTTACGGTTTCCTGTTTATTTCATGTCGGTCAGTGAGAGAAAAAGACAATGCGACGGCTCTGCATCCAGTATCGTATCCTAGTGTTAATCTCCCATTGCGAGTGAGTATTCAATATAGAGAAAGGGCAATTCTAGGCCAGGTTAGAGGAAAAGAGTATAGTAACAGGTGAGGGCCACCCACCATTCACCCACTGCATGGAGCTCTACATACAAGTTAATATTAATAATAAGAGACATTGTTTCGTACACTTATGTTTTTGGTATGGTTAATATAATGAATAACTATGTACACAAATAATATTATGGCAATCCAGATCCAACAACAACAATAACATCAATAACAAGACTACCCGTAATCTGTGAACCAGGTGCACTGTAATAACACTGTTAGATGAAAACTTGATTATTATGTATCCATCCTGGATGACTCCCAGTATTGGTTGAGTGAAATGTGAACTGCAATTGTGACTCTAAACAACTTTTATTCATAACTTTTTCGTCTACAATCAATACTTTCTGAAATTTAAGTTTTCGACACAGGCAGGCAGACACAGGGATACATTTCGTACAAATAAATGACCATCGACATCGTCTACCTGGCTCAGTAATAATCATCACCAGTGTCATCATCATCACTCCTCCAACTCCTCCTCACCAATATCTCCACCATCATCAGCGCCATTATCATTTTTTCTTCTCTCCTGTTCATCTTCATCTCGTCCCACCACAACTCTACATTGTCCTCAGCGTCCATTTCCACACTTTCCCTGACCTTACTCTCTACAGTACACTTAAGAGTATCAAGTTAAACCTCTCTCTTGACGCTTCGTCCACGGGCTCGTCTCTTCTCACATACAAAGAGTGATGGTGGCGTAAGCGAAAGCACGCTTGGCACACAGTCGAAAATCCTGGGTTTAATTTCCTGGCCGGTCATGGCACCTTTGGGCAAGATTTTTTTTTTTTTTTAATCTCAGTCTTCTCAAACCTAGAACTTAAATGAAGACCCAGACTGTAAATTCGAAGGCTGCATGTCATACTCTAGACCAGGGGAAACTTAGGACTTAGAACTTAGAACATAGGCCCTCGGTGGCACTAATCCTAGGTCTTCCTCGTCTCATGCCTCTCAGTTTTCATCCTCTTTCTTTCTTTTACCAGACACCTTAATCCCGTAAGGGGTGGCCACAAACAAATTGCCTCCATGTCGCCCTGTCCCACGCCATTTCACTGCCCTGCTCCCAGCTCACACCTCCCTCTCTCATATACCTCTCCACTCCATCCCTCCATTTCATCCTTGGCTTCCCCCTCCCTCTCTCCCCATCCACCTCACTCACATACACTCTCCTCGTCAGTCTCTCCCTCTCCATCCTCTCCATATATCCAAACCACCTCAATGTATTTCTCAACGTTTTCTGTCACATCCACATCACAACGCTCCTTCGCTTCATCGCCATACCTAAACTCTTGTCACACGACAACTACCGCAGCAGACACCGTTGTCGCTCCTTCTTCACCACAAATCATTCCTTTCTATCATCACACGCCCATTCTCAAATGCCACCATCACGTTTTTGCTTCTTTCATCAGGCCTGACCTCACTCCGTAACAAGGTACAGCAGAGCTCAGAATTTCCTGAAACAGAGACCTTGAGAGAGAGAGAGAGAGAGAGAGAGAGAGAGAGTAAATATCTCCACAACTGACCATTATTGATTTTTTTTTTTTTAAGATCGTATACTTAACGGATACATGGTTGTATTCTAAGTCTCACAGGAGGTTTCGTAGCAAATCAACCTTAGTGGCTTATTTGGTATACTGTACCTGATGAATCTCCTGTGTACTGTTTATATCGTTCCTGTACGGACACATTTTCATTGTGACATACAAGAGGACAATGATGTGTGAGTCGCAGAACAAACACACCGAGTAAATGGTGCTAAGGAGTTTACAATACCTCTTAGCATCCTGCCCAATGCCACGATCTTGTGACTTCAGGTGTACATCCTCTCTCAGCACACACCACATCTCCTTGCACCCCCCTGAGGCCGTATTTGTTGAGGATCTTAACTCATTTACAAGATAAGCAAGTCTAAATAGCAGGTTACTAGTGCCAGATTTTTTTTTTTGTCGGGTTTGCATACTTTAATATTCACTTTAATTTGGTTGTGAAGCGTTTAGCAGTGTATAAGTGAAGACAAAACTAGTAACAAGCAATCTTATACACAACTTCAGCCCAAGAAAGTTAGTAAATATAGACCCTTACTCACCCCACGCCTCTCCTCCCCCAACAGAACATAAACCCCCACACACCCAGGCGTCCAGCCTCACTTTTCTTCATTACCTGTTACCTGCTACTCCTACCTTCCTTCCCTCTCAATCCTCTTTCTCTGCTTTTGTTCTTCGATGTTTCTCATCTAATTTTCTCTCTCTCTCTCTCTCTCTCTCTCTCTCTCTCTCTCTCTCTCTCTCTGTATGAATGTATATATAGGTGTTAAATTCTGTTAAGTTGTAATGCTAGCAGTGGAGCCTGCGTAATGGTTAGTGGGTGTTACGTTGAATGGTATAATAACAGTGCCGGGGTAAGACAAGGCTCCGTGATTTAGCATTGGCTGTACTTATAAACAAGGTGCCCCTGAAGGAAACTGTATAATTATGGGAAATGATGGAAGATGAGATTATAAAACAAGAATATCACACGAAATATGTTTGCTCAGCAACAGTTTAGAACAAAATTTTAAGGTATGGCACGACATTACAAATATATATATATATATATATATATATATATATATATATATATATATATATATATATATATATATATACAGGGCCGTAATTTCTGGGGGGGCTAGGGGGGCTATAGCCTCTCCAGTGTTTTCTGTATATTAATTTCTCAAAACTTCAGCAAAGATTGAGGACTTACAAAGCTGACCTTAAAAATAAGAAGGAAGAAATACTTAGATTAGTTTTGTTGAAAATCCAAACAATTCTACTCGTGTTTGATCGAATATTTCTAAATTTGATCCAAACTGATCATAAACTAAATCATAATGGTACTTAGATTTGGTTATTTTATCATTACCAAAAAATAAAGTCAGAGTGGTATATTTCATTATGAATCCTACCGAGGGTGTGTAGGAACAGTCTTGATAGGAGTGCAGCGATGTGCAACAAAAATGTATAATGGCCAAATTATTAAACTTAGTCACAGTTTGAGTTGAAAGTTCAGACTGACAGAAAGTGAAGCCTTTAATGTAATCACCCACCTCCATCACTAAACATACTTGCCTCATCAAACATCAGCTTTCAGGTAGAATCAAACTAAAAAATATCGGATGGTCAGCAAAATTCAGTGCTTCGCTTTAATTTTAAGTTTGTAGTGCGGAGGTATACAGTATACTGTACATTTGGCCTAGCCTCCCAATAATTATGTTGAAAATTACGGGCCTTATATACTATATATATATATATATATATATATACAGGTCTCCCAATATGCGAGAATAAGGTCAACAAAATGCATCGCATATTGGAAATTGCGCATATTAGTAATCACTGAATCAATGGAAGTTAATATATATGGACGATATCCTACCCAATCTTTGTCATTTACAGTACTTCCCCAGTACTGGCTATCATTTTAAGAAAGACTTTTGCTCAAAAGAAGATAAGAGAACAGTGAATGTAGTGTGCTAGGTAGCGCTCCATTTGAATAATTGCTGGATTAGCAGTCTTACTGCGCCCGTCCAATCACTGACTTCCATGAATCTTGACGTTCGTAAAATCTGCTTCTTGTTCTTGAAGAAGTTCCTCACTGTCGATTCACGTAAGCCAAGTTCACATCCAGTGTTTGAGTTCCTTTTACCTTACTTATTCAACTCTCTATATAACCTTCATTTTCAGCTCCTAAGTGATCCTCTTATTCTTGGAATGAATCTGTGGGACCTTGATGTAACAGGCGAGCAAGAGCGGGTCTTGTACTGTACAGTTTTAACAACACAGTATGCGAGAGCAGCACAGGCAGACAGACTGAGTCTCGAAACTTGCAATACGCCGTGAAGGAAAAAAAGGGCGGGAAACCGATCAGCCATCTGGTGGCGGCTGCGGATACTACCATTTTGAGAGGGAACACCGTTTTTCCCTTTCTTTCAGACGACGGATTCAAATTTTATAATCACATTTCGGATATTAAAAAAATATATATATTTTTTCCTGAGTCGAGTTCACTTATTAGGTGTTTCGCATATTCAGATCCCGCATATTGGGAGACCCCACAATATATATATATATATATATATATATATATATATATATATATATATATATATATATATATTGAGCGAATTCGAAGGAGGGAGGAGGCGGGGTAGGCCAAGAAGATGGAGAGATCTGGTGGATGAATGTGTGAAGGAGAGAGGTTTGGAAGTCGGTGAGGCTAGGGAACTGACAGGAAATCGAGCTGGCTAGATAAATTTTGTGAGAAGTGCATGATCAGGGATTTTTGGCACCCCTTTTTAACGTGGCAGCGTCTGGATTGACTCTGTCGGATACGGTTATGTGAAGCTACAGAACGTGGTGAATGTTTTTGGCGTATCCGATAGAGCCAGGATTCCGGGGGCTTGAATGATGAGTGAATGGAAGCGTGGCCCATTGGATTGGAGAATTTTGGGCTGTCTGGACTTTGCTACTCCTCACCCTGCCTTTGGGTGGGAAAGGAGGTCCGGATGATGATATATATATATATATATATATATATATATATATATATATATATATATATATATATATATATATATATATATATATATTGTTACGGAACAGAGGTAGATAATGAACACTTCAAGTGAGAACACCAAAATCACTACTGTCCCGCAAAGTTCCAGGTTCAAAACAAAAGAGTTAGGTAAAATTACAAGTTAAAGTTTAATGCTCAAACTAACAACTAAACAATCAGGACTCATAAGGATAATGTAATGGCAAAAAACAGGTTAAATATATGGTTAACTGCAATAGCCTCTATTAACACGAAATTAGCAAGAGTAAATTTATCTAAGTCAGCCCTGATAAAATGAGAAAACCGGATAATGCTCAGTTAATGCAAGATATATTATTACAGATACAAAATATTATTAATAATGGCTGACACCAAAAACATATGAATCACAAAAACCTCACTAGGCCTACGAATTAACACCTTATGCTATACAGTACAAGAAAAAAAATGTAATAACATTTATACTAAATTACACAGCAGCTAGATGGTTGGAGACTTCCTGAGCACTCACAAAAATAATAACAACTGTACAGGGGAGGACAGAGATGTGAACAAAATGAGGAGTGGATCTAAGTGGCAATTAATGATGAGACTGAGCTCATTATATTGGGCCGGCAGAGCTTGATACAACTTGTAAGAAGGACGCGCAAATGAAGCCATAGGGGACAAAGAGTTGACACTCCTGCTCTGAACAACAAAAAGAACGACTTACTCTACTATAAGGGGGAGAAGGGGGGAGTGAGGTAAAACACGCTAGCCTGGTCACTATGGAAGCCACGAGGCGAATCGTGATCAAACATGCAGCATACTGTACGTTAGAATTATACAAAGGATGATGAAATCATAGGCTATGTAACACCTCCCCACAAAGAAAAAGAAATTTACAAAGGAAATTTCTTATTACTCTAAAACAATCCGTCTAAATTGTAGATAAGCAATCTGCATTAACATTTTCTTTCCCCTTGACATGTTGTATGTCTAATGAATACTCCTGAAGAAGTAGACTCCATCTTGTCAATCTCTGATTTTTATCTTTAAACTTACTAAGGAATTTCAGTGGGTTATGATCGATATAAATGACTATGGGGTCAAAACCAGAACACAAATAAAATGAAAAATGCTTTAAACCCAAAATCAAGGCCAAAAGCTCTTTCTCAATAGTTGAGTAGTTCTTTTGAGGTGGAGTAAACTTCTTACTGTAATAAGATACAGGGTGTTCAATACCCTGATCATCCTCTTGCAGCAAAACAGCCCCAGCTCCTGTATCACTTGCATCAACAGCCATCTTAAAAGGCTTAGCAAAATTTGGAGTAGCAAGCACTGGCTGACTTAATAGGATAGCTTTAAGTTTGTTGAAAGAGGATTCACAGTTATCGGTTCAGACAAATTTAACTCCCTTTTTCAGTAGGTCTGTAAGTGGTGATACAAGAATTGAAAAGTTAAGAACAAATCTCCTGTAATAACCTACCATTCCCAAAAATCTTTGTAGCTCTTTCCTACTTTTAGGTCTGGGAAGGTCACTTATAACCTGAACCTTAGCTCCTGGTGGTGCAACATGTCCATCACCAATTACGTACCCAAGGTACTGAACTTTAGCTTGACCAAACTCACACTTTGATAAATTAGCTACAAGATTAGCCTGAACCAAACGCTAAAGAAATTTTTTGACATGGCATAGGTGATCTTTCCAGTTGTCACTGAAGATTAATACATCATCAATATAAACAACACACCCTGCCAAACCCTCTGTTACAACATTCATGAGCTTCTGAGAAGTGGCTGGTGCATTCTTCATACCATATGGCATTACAGAACATGCAAAAGTCTTTCCTAGTGTTACAAAACATGAGATCTCCCTAGCACGTTCAGTCATAGGTACTTGCCAGTATCCCTTTAACAAATCAAACTTACTTATGTACCTAGCCTTTCCGATCTTGTCTATGCAATCTTCCACGCGAGGGAGAGGGTAAGTGTCTGTTTTGGTTATCTGATTAACACGTCTGTAGTCGATGCAAAGTCGCTGTGACCCACCTGGCTTAGGGACCAGAGTGACAGGAGAACTCCACTCGGTCTGTCAGGGCTCAATCATCTTGTGGTCCAACAGGTAGCCAAGCTCCTTCTGGATGAGAGGAACTTTCACTGGGTTCACACGGTAAGGAGGCAGTTTAATTGGCTTTGCATCTCCAACATCGACATCATGCATCAACACAGTGGTTCTTCCTGGAGTGGCACGGAATACTTGCGGGTACTCCTGCAGTAATGCCGAAAACTCCTGCCTTTCCTCGGGAGCTAGATGAGAAAGCTTAGTCTGGAGATCATTCATGATATCAGGATTCTTCCCCAAACTATCATTCAGGCTCATACTGCATGGGAGAACTTCATTTGCAGACTCGGGTGGAACAGCAACAGTGCAGACTGGGTTATTTTCGTCCCGCCTGTGATATAACTTTAGCATGTTGATGTGACCAAATTGCTTGTTGTTTCTACGATCTGGTGTGGCGATGACCTAGTTGACACCACTGAGTTTCTTCTCCACGAAATAAGGACCATTAAACTTGGCTTGAAGAGGTTGCCCATGCACCGGTAGCAGAATCAAAACCTGATCTCCTGGCTGAAAGTGGCGTAACCTGGACTTCTTATCATACCAAGTCTTCACCTTCTCTTGAGCAGCTCTTAAATTCTCTCTCGCCAGCTGTAAAGCAATGGACAGCCGTTCTTTGAACTTCATCACATACTCCAGCAGGTTGATGTCATCTTCCTCCGACAGCCAGCATTCCTTGAGTAGCTTAAGGGGTCCTCTTACTTCATGGCCAAACAGTAGTTCAAAAGGTGAGAAGCCCAGTGATTCATTTGGTGATTCTCTTGCGGCAAATACAACGAATGGAAGACCTTTATCCCAGTCTTTTTGATGTTTCAAACAGTATTTCCTAAGCATCGATTTGAGTGTTTGATGATATCTCTCCAACGCTCCTTGGGTCTGGGGATGGTAAGCTGAAGATGTGATCTGGGTGATGCCCAACTCTTTCAGAGACTGCTTGAAAACATTTGACATGAAATTACTTCCCCGGTCTGACTGTACCTCCTTGGGCAGATCAAACTTGGTGAAGAACCCCAGCATTTCCTTAACCACGTTCTTTGCTGAGATATTTCTAAGTGAAATGGCTTCAGGATAACGAGTAGCCATATCAATCAGGGTCAACACATAAGAAAATCCTGAAGAAGTCTTAGGAAGAGGGCCCACAATATCCACCAACACACGGGTGAATGGCGCTTCAAAAGAAGGAATGGGAACTAGAGGTGCAATCTTTTCGGTCTGATTACACTTCCCCACAACTTGACAGGTGTGACAAGACTTACAATACCAGGAAACATCTCTGAAGATACCTGGCCAGTAGAAGTGTTTCAAAATGCGTGCCACAGTCTTCCTCACTCCAAGGTGTCCTGCCAAACTGGAATCATGAGCCACTCTAATGATATCCTGCCTACAAACACGAGGGATGACAACTTGATGTACAACCTCCCATTCACAGTCGGCTAATGCCGTTGGGGGTCTCCACTTTCTCATAAGTACTCCTGACTTTATATAATAACAAGTAGAAGCACCAGCCGACTCTTCCTCACTGCAAGCAGAGTTAGCTAGACCTTTCAGCTCAAGGTCAGCAACCTGCAACTCAACCAACTCTTGACGAGACAAATTATCAACATTACGGGGTACTGCCTCATCTGGTGAGTGGTCCAAATTAGCAAGAAAAGTGTCAGCTAGGATAACATCATCATCATCATTATCCTTTAAGTCACCAGTAACTTTAGACTTAGCCCTAGTGACAGCACATGCAGAGAACACATCAGGGATATCACAATCCTGGGTCGCAGTCACTGGTTCACTAGACAACTGAGGAGCTGGACACACTTGACTTCCACCAATATCATTTCCAAGTAAGAAAGTTACACCTGACATTGGGAGGGTCTCAACCAACCCAACCATAACGGAACCATTAGCAAAACCAGACTCTAAATTCACTCTGCACAGAGGGACAGAGAAGTAATTATTCCCTACACCTTGTAAGATTACAGTTTCATCAGAAGAATTAACATTAGAGCCTAAAACACTGGTCAGCATAAGGGATTGGCAACCACCTGTATCACGATATATTTTAACTGATTTCCTGTCATTACTGTCCAGAGGACTGACAAAACCATCAGACAGGAAATTAGCACATGAACTCTTGAGAGTGTCACCCACGTTACTGCTCAAAAGAGGAGCTCCATCATGAGAATTTAATTTACCCCTCAAAGCAGGTTCAGTTAACTCGGTTAAAGAATTCTGGGAACTCTCAAGGGTGGACACTAGACCAATTGACTGAATATTTAAAGACTCCTTTTTGTTCACATCACGCTGTCTCCTGAAACATTTCTCCGTAGTATGACCAAGCTTACTACAATAAGTACATTTACTTTTCTGAAATCTAGAGGTGAGGCTGGTATTTACTTCCTGAGAAACATCATCTTTATTCTCTTTCCTGTTACCTGTACTCTGAGTAGAGGCAACGTACTTACTCTCAGCTTTCCTTCTTTCTTTAGAACATCTCTTGTGAGTGAGAACTATTCATCAGCTAAAACTGCAGCATCAGACAAATTATCTATTCTTTTCTCATCAAGATATAGGCTTACATCTTTATTAATACACCTTTTGAAGTCCTCCAGCAAAATCATCTGCTTAAATTTATAAAAATCAGAATTTACATTCTTAGAATTAAACCACTGCTCTAACAGATCTTCTTTGATTTTTTCATACTCAACATGGGATTGCTTATCTTGCTTATAAGTTGTCCTAAATTTTACTCTATAGGCTTCAAAAACAAGCTCATAGGCCTTAAGAATCAAGCTCTTAACTACATCATAATTATCAGATTGATCCTGAGGCAAAGATGCATAAGTTACTTGAGCTTTACTGGTGAGAACACTCTGTAGGAGTACTGGCCAATACTTTTTGGGCCAATTAAAACCTGTAGCTACCCTCTCAAACAACTGAAAATACTTTGTTAAATCAGATTCATTAAAAGGAGGGACAAGTTTAACATTTTTAGCCACATCAAAATCATCAGAGCTTGATGATCCAGTTCCACCTTGTTTCATGCGATAGTCATGGTATGCCTGAATCCTAGCAATTTCAATTTATGCCTGTGCCTCCTTAGAACGTACCTGAAACTCAGCCTCCTTAGCACGAGCCTCCTGCAGGGCTAGCTGTAACTTAGCTATTTCAATCTGCGTTTGCTCATCTGGAGGAGTTACATTAAACAAGCTTTTATTAATCATGTCAACAATTTGATCTTTAGACTGAGAGCGAGCAATTCCCAATTGTTGAGCAACAAGCTTAAGTTCATTCTTTGTTTGTTTTCTACATTACACACTGTTTGCACATTTGACAAAAAATCTTTGGCTTCATCAAGAGTAGTAATAGGAGACATCATGAATAAATCACAGTCACAAAATATCGAGCAATATCCTTATGATAATATCCTGAATATCCTGATAAGAGGTCGCCAAATTTATTTTACGGAACAGAGATAGATAATGAACACTTCAAGTGAGAACACCAAAATCACTACTGTCCCGCAAAGTTCCAGGTTCAAAACAAAAGAGTTAGGTAAAATTACAAGTTAAAGTTTAATGCTCAAACTAACAACTAAACATTCAGGACTCATAAGGATAATGTAATGGCAAAAAACAGGTTAAATATATGGTTAACTGCAATAGCCTCTATTAACACGAAATTAGCAAGAGTAAATTTATCTAAGTCAGCCCTGATAAAATGAGGAAACCGGACAATGCTCAGTTAATGCAAGATATATTATTACAGATACAAAATATTATTAATAATGGCTGACACCTAAAACACATGAATCACAAAAACCTCACTAGGCCTACGAATTAACACCTTATGCTATACAGTACAAGAAAAAAATGTAATAACACTTATTCTCAAATTACGCAGCAGCTAGATGGTTGGAGACTTCCTGAGCACTCACAAAAATAATAACAACTGTACAGGGAAGGACAGAGATGTGAACAAAATGAGGAGTAGATCTAAGTGGCAATTAATGCAGAGACTGAGCTCATTATATAGGGGCCGGCAGAGCTTGATACAACTTGTAAGAAGGACGCGCAAATGAAGCCATAGGGGACAAAGAGTTGACACTCCTGCTCTGAACAACAAAAAGAACGACTTACTCTACTATAAGGGGGGGAAGGGTGAGTGAGGTAAAACACGCTAGCCTGGTCACTATGGAAGCCACGAGGCGAATCGTGATCAAACATGCAGCATACTGTACGTTAGAATTATACAAAGGATGATGAAATCATAGGCTATGTAACACCTCCCCACAAAGAAAAAGAAATTTACAAAGGAAATTTCTTATTACTCTAAAACAATCCGTCTAAATTCTAGATAAGCAATCTGCAATAACATTTTCTTTCCCCTTGACATGTTGTATGTCTAATGAATACTCCTGAAGAAGTAGACTCCATCTTGTCAATCTCTGATTTTTATCTTTAAACTTACTAAGGAATTTCAGTGGGTTATGATCGATATAAATGACTATGGGGTCAAAACCAGAACACAAATAAAATGAAAAATGCTTTAAACCCAATATCAAGGCCAAAAGCTCTTTCTCAATAGTTGAGTAGTTCTTTTGAGGTGGAGTAAACTTCTTACTGTAATAAGATACAGGGTGTTCAATACCCTGATCATCCTCTTGCAGCAAAACAGCCCCAGCTCCTGTATCACTTGCGTCAACAGCCATCTTAAAAGGCTTAGCAAAATTTGGAGTAGCAAGCACTGGCTGACTTAATAGGATAGCTTTAAGTTTGTTGAAAGAGGATTCACAGTTATCGGTTCAGACAAATTTAATTCCCTTTTTCAGTAGGTCTGTAAGTGGTGATACAAGAATTGAAAAGTTAAGAACAAATCTCCTGTAATAACCTACCATTCCCAAAAATCTTTGTAGCTCTTTCCTACTTTTAGGTCTGGGAAGATCACTTATAACCTGAACCTTAGCTCCTGGTGGTGCAACGTGTCCATCACCAATTACGTACCCAAGGTACTGAACTTTAGCTTGACCAAACTCACACTTTGATAAATTAGTTACAAGATTAGCATGAACCAAACGCTCAAGAAATTTACTGACATGGCATAGGTGATCTTTCCAGTTGTCACTGAAGATTAATACATCATCAATATAAACAACACACCCTGCCAATCCCTCTGTAACAACATTCATGAGCATCTGAAATGTGGCTGGTGCATTCTTCATACCATATGGCATTACAGAACATGCAAAAGTCTTTCCTAGTGTTACAAAACATGAGATCTTTTAGCACGTTCAGTCATAGGTACTTGCCAGTATCCCTTTAACAAATCAAACTTACTTATGTACCTAGCCTTTCCGATCTTGTCTATGCAATCTTCCACGCGAGGGAGAGGGTAAATGTCTGTTTTGGTTATCTGATTAACACGTCTGTAGTCGATGCAAAGCTGCTGTGACCCGCCTGGCTTAGGGACCAGAGTGACAGGAGAACTCCACTCGGTCTGTCAGGGCTCAATCATCTTGTGGTCCAACAGGTAGCCAAGCTCCTTCTGGATGAGAGGAACTTTCACTGGGTTCACACGGTAAGGAGGCAGTTTAATTGGCTTTGCGTCTCCAACATCGACATCATGCATCAACACAGTGGTTCTTCCTGGAGTGGCACGGAACACTTGCGGGTACTCCTGCAGTAATGCCGAAAACTCCTGCCTTTCCTCGGGAGCTAGATGAGAAAGCTTAGTCTGGAGATCATTCTTGACATCAGGATTCTTCCCCAAACTATCACTCAGGCTCATGCCGCATGGGAGAACTTCATTTGCAGACTCGGGTGGAACAGCAACAGTGCAGACTGGGTTATTTTCGTCCCGCCTGCGATATAACTTTAGCATGTTGATGTGACCAAATTGCTTGTTGTTTCTACGATCTGGTGTGGCGATGACCTAGTTGACATCACTGAGTTTCTTCTCCACGAAATAAGGACCACTAAACTTGGCTTGAAGAGGTTGCCCATGCACCGGTAGCAGAATCAAAACCTGATCTCCTGGCTGAAAGTGGCGTAGCCTGGACTTCTTATCATACCAAGTCTTCACCTTCTCTTGAGCAGCTCTTAAATTCTCTCTCGCCAGCTGTTAAGCAGTGGACAGCCGTTCTTTGAACTTCATCACATACTCCAGCAGGTTGATGTCATCTTCCTCCGACAGCCAGCATTCCTTGAGTAGCTTAAGGGGTCCTCTTACTTCATGGTCAAACAGTAGTTCAAAAGGTGAGAAGCCCAGTGATTCATTTGAGATTCTCTTGCGGCAAATACAACGAATGGAAGACCTTTATCCCAGTCTTTTTGATGTTTCAAACAGTATTTCCTGAGCATCGATTTGAGTGTTTGATGATATCTCTCCAACGCTCCTTGGGTCTGGGGATGGTAAGCTGAAGATGTGATCTGGGTGATGCCCAACTCTTTCAGAGACTGCTTGAAAACATTTGACATGAAATTACTTCCCCGGTCTGACTGTACCTCCTTGGGCAGATCAAACTTGGTGAAGAACCCCAGCATTTCCTTAACCACGTTCTTTGCTGAGATATTTCTAAGTGAAATGGCTTCAGGATAACGAGTAGCCATATCAATCAGGGTCAACACATAAGAAAATCCTGAAGAAGTCTTAGGAAGAGGGCCCACAATATCCACCAACACACGGGTGAATGGCGCTTCAAAAGAAGGAATGGGAACTAGAGGTGCAATCTTTTCGGTCTGATTACACTTCCCCACAACTTGACAGGTGTGACAAGACTTACAATACCAGGAAACATCTCTGAAGATACCTGGCCAGTAGAAGTGTTTCAAAATGCGTGCCACAGTCTTCCTCACTCCAAGGTGTCCTGCCAAACTGGAATCATGAGCCACTCTAATGATATCCTGCCTACAAACACGAGGGATGACAACTTGATGTACAACCTCCCATTCACAGTCGGCTGATGCTGTTGGGGGTCTCCACTTCCTCATAAGTACTCCTTACTTTATATAATAACAAGTAGAAGCACCAGCTGACTCTTCCTCACTGCAAGCAGAGTTAGCTAGACCTTTCAACTCAGGGTCAGCAACCTGCAACTCAACCAACTCTTGACGAGACAAATTATCAACACTACGGGGTACTGCCTCATCTGGTGAGTGGTCTAAATTAGCAAGAAAAGTGTCAGCTAGGATAACATCATCATCATCACCATTATCCTCTAAGTCACCAGTAACTTTAGACTTAGCCCTAGTGACAGCACATGCAGAGAACACATCAGGGATATCACAATCCTGGGTCGCAGTCACTGGTTCACTAGACAACTGAGGAGCTGGACACACTTGACTTCCACCAATATCATTTCCAAGTAAGAAAGTTACACCTGACATTGGGAGGGTCTCAACCAACCCAACCATAACGGAACCATTAGCAAAACCAGACTCTAAATTCACTCTGCACAGAGGGACAGAGAAGTAATTATTCCCTACACCTTGTAAGATTACAGTTTCATCAGAAGAATTAACATTAGAGCCTAAAACACTGGTCAGCATAAGGGATTGGCAACCACCTGTATCACGATATATTTTAACTGATTTCCTGTCATTACTGTCCAGAGGACTGACAAAACCATCAGACAGGAAATTAGCACATGAACTCTTGAGAGTGTCACCCACGTTACTGCTCAAAAGAGGAGCTCCATCATGAGAATTTAATTTACCCCTCAAAGCAGGTTCAGTTAACTCGGTTAAAGAATTCTGGGAACTCTCAAGGGTGGACACTAGACCAATTGACTGAATATTTAAAGACTCCTTTTTGTTCACATCACGCTGTCTCCTGAAACATTTCTCCGTAGTATGACCAAGCTTACTACAATAAGTACATTTACTTTTCTGAAATCTAGAGGTGAAGCTGGTATTTACTTCCTGAGAAACATCATCTTTATTCTCTTTCCTGTTACCTGTACTCTGAGTAGAGGCAACGTACTTACTCTCAGCTTTCCTTCTTTCTTTAGAACATCTCTTGTGAGTGAGAACTATTCATCAGCTAAAACTGCAGCATCAGACAAATTATCTATTCTTTTCTCATCAAGATATAGGCTTACATCTTTATTAATACACCTTTTGAAGTCCTCCAGCAAAATCATATGCTTAAATTTATAAAAATCAGAATTTACATTCTTAGAATTAAACCACTGCTCTAACAGATCTTCTTTGATTTTTTCATACTCAACATGGGATTGCTTATCTTGCTTATAAGTTGTCCTAAATTTTACTCTATAGGCTTCAAAAACAAGCTCATAGGCCTTAAGAATCAAGCTCTTAACTACATCATAATTATCAGATTGATCCTGAGGCAAAGATGCATAAGTTACTTGAGCTTTACTGGTGAGAACACTCTGTAGGAGTACTGGCCAATACTTTTTGGGCCAATTAAAACCTGTAGCTACCCTCTCAAACAACTGAAAATACTTTGTTAAATCAGATTCATTAAAAGGAGGGACAAGTTTAACATTTTTAGTCACATCAAAATCATCAGAGCTTGATGATCCAGTTCCACCTTGTTTCATGCGATAGTCATGGTATGCCTGAATCCTAGCAATTTCAATTTATGCCTGTGCCTCCTTAGAACGTACCTGAAACTCAGCCTCCTTAGCACGAGCCTCCTGCAGGGCTAGCTGTAACTTAGCTATTTCAATCTGCGTTTGCTCATCTGGAGGAGTTACATTAAACAAGCTTTTATTAATCATGTCAACAATTTGATCTTTAGACTGAGAGTGAGCAATTCCCAATTGTTGAGCAACAAGCTTAAGTTCATTCTTTGTTTGTTTTCTACATTACACACTGTTTGCACATTTGACAAAAAATCTTTGGCTTCATCAAGAGTAGTAATAGGAGACATCATGAATAAATCACAGTCACAAAATATCGAGCAATATCCTTATGATAATATCCTGAATATCCTGATAAGAGGTCGCCAAATTTATTTTACGGAACAGAGATAGATAATGAACACTTCAAGTGAGAACACCAAAATCACTACTGTCCCGCAAAGTTCCAGGTTCAAAACAAAAGAGTTAGGTAAAATTACAAGTTAAAGTTTAATGCTCAAACTAACAACTAAACATTCAGGACTCATAAGGATAATGTAATGGCACAAAACAGGTTAAATATATGGTTAACTGCAATAGCCTCTATTAACACGAAATTAGCAAGAGTAAATTTATCTAAGTCAGCCCTGATAAAATGAGGAAACCGGACAATGCTCAGTTAATGCAAGATATATTATTACGGATACAAAATATTATTAATAATGGCTGACACCTAAAACACATGAATCACAAAAACCTCACTAGGCCTACGAATTAACACCTTATGCTATACAGTACAAGAAAAAATGTAATAACACTTATTCTCAAATTACGCAGCAGCTAGATGGTTGGAGACTTCCTGAGCACTCACAAAAATAATAACAACTGTACAGGGAAGGACAGAGATGTGAACAAAATGAGGAGTAGATCTAAGTGGCAATTAATGCAGAGACTGAGCTCATTATATAGGGGCCGGCAGAGCTTGATACAACTTGTAAGAAGGACGCGCAAATGAAGCCATAGGGGACAAAGAGTTGACACTCCTGCTCTGAACAACAAAAAGAACGACTTACTCTACTATAAGGGGGAGAAGGGGGAGTGAGGTAAAACATGCTAGCCTGGTCACTATGGAAGCCACGAGGCGAATCGTGATCAAACATGCAGCATACTGTACGTTAGAATTATACAAAGGATGATGAAATCATAGGCTATGTAACACCTCCCCACAAAGAAAAAGAAATTTACAAAGGAAATTTCTTATTACTCTAAAACAATCCGTCTAAATTCTAGATAAGCAATCTGCAATAACATTTTCTTTCCCCTTGACATGTTGTATGTCTAATGAATACTCCTGAAGAAGTAGACTCCATCTTGTCAATCTCTGATTTTTATCTTTAAACTTACTAAGGAATTTCAGTGGGTTATGATCGATATAAATGACTATGGGGTCAAAACCAGAACACAAATAAAATGAAAAATGCTTTAAACCCAATATCAAGGCCAAAAGCTCTTTCTCAATAGTTGAGTAGTTCTTTTGAGGTGGAGTAAACTTCTTACTGTAATAAGATACAGGGTGTTCAATACCCTGATCATCCTCTTGCAGCAAAACAGCCCCAGCTCCTGTATTACTTGCGTCAACAGCCATCTTAAAAGGCTTAGCAAAATTTGGAGTAGCAAGCACTGGCTGACTTAATAGGATAGCTTTAAGTTTGTTGAAAGAGGATTCACAGTTATCGGTTCAGACAAATTTAATTCCCTTTTTCAGTAGGTCTGTAAGTGGTGATACAAGAATTGAAAAGTTAAGAACAAATCTCCTGTAATAACCTACCATTCCCAAAAATCTTTGTAGCTCTTTCCTACTTTTAGGTCTGGGAAGATCACTTATAACCTGAACCTTAGCTCCTGGTGGTGCAACGTGTCCATCACCAATTACGTACCCAAGGTACTGAACTTTAGCTTGACCAAACTCACACTTTGATAAATTAGTTACAAGATTAGCATGAACCAAACGCTCAAGAAATTTACTGACATGGCATAGGTGATCTTTCCAGTTGTCACTGAAGATTAATACATCATCAATATAAACAACACACCCTGCCAATCCCTCTGTAACAACATTCATGAGCATCTGAAATGTGGCTGGTGCATTCTTCATACCATATGGCATTACAGAACATGCAAAAGTCTTTCCTAGTGTTACAAAACATGAGATCTCCCTAGCACGTTCAGTCATAGGTACTTGCCAGTATCCCTTTAACAAATCAAACTTACTTATGTACCTAGCCTTTCCGATCTTGTCTATGCAATCTTCCACGCGAGGGAGAGGGTAAATGTCTGTTTTGGTTATCTGATTAACACGTCTGTAGTCGATGCAAAGCTGCTGTGACCCACCTGGCTTAGGGACCAGAGTGACAGGAGAACTCCACTCGGTCTGTCAGGGCTCAATCATCTTGTGGTCCAACAGGTAGCCAAGCTCCTTCTGGATGAGAGGAACTTTCACTGGGTTCACACGGTAAGGAGGCAGTTTAATTGGCTTTGCGTCTCCAACATCGACATCATGCATCAACACAGTGGTTCTTCCTGGAGTGGCACGGAACACTTGCGGGTACTCCTGCAGTAATGCCGAAAACTCCTGCCTTTCCTCGGGAGCTAGATGAGAAAGCTTAGTCTGGAGATCATTCTTGACATCAGGATTCTTCCCCAAACTATCACTCAGGCTCATGCCGCATGGGAGAACTTCATTTGCAGACTCGGGTGGAACAGCAACAGTGCAGACTGGGTTATTTTCGTCCCGCCTGCGATATAACTTTAGCATGTTGATGTGACCAAATTGCTTGTTGTTTCTACGATCTGGTGTGGCGATGACCTAGTTGACATCACTGAGTTTCTTCTCCACGAAATAAGGACCACTAAACTTGGCTTGAAGAGGTTGCCCATGCACCGGTAGCAGAATCAAAACCTGATCTCCTGGCTGAAAGTGGCGTAACCTGGACTTCTTATCATACCAAGTCTTCACCTTCTCTTGAGCAGCTCTTAAATTCTCTCTCGCCAGCTGTTAAGCAGTGGACAGCCGTTCTTTGAACTTCATCACATACTCCAGCAGGTTGATGTCATCTTCCTCCGACAGCCAGCATTCCTTGAGTAGCTTAAGGGGTCCTCTTACTTCATGGTCAAACAGTAGTTCAAAAGGTGAGAAGCCCAGTGATTCATTTGGAGATTCTCTTGCGGCAAATACAACGAATGGAAGACCTTTATCCCAGTCTTTTTGATGTTTCAAACAGTATTTCCTGAGCATCGATTTGAGTGTTTGATGATATCTCTCCAACGCTCCTTGGGTCTGGGGATGGTAAGCTGAAGATGTGATCTGGGTGATGCCCAACTCTTTCAGAGACTGCTTGAAAACATTTGACATGAAATTACTTCCCCGGTCTGACTGTACCTCCTTGGGCAGATCAAACTTGGTGAAGAACCCCAGCATTTCCTTAACCACGTTCTTTGCTGAGATATTTCTAAGTGAAATGGCTTCAGGATAACGAGTAGCCATATCAATCAGGGTCAACACATAAGAAAATCCTGAAGAAGTCTTAGGAAGAGGGCCCACAATATCCACCAACACACGGGTGAATGGCGCTTCAAAAGAAGGAATGGGAACTAGAGGTGCAATCTTTTCGGTCTGATTACACTTCCCCACAACTTGACAGGTGTGACAAGACTTACAATACCAGGAAACATCTCTGAAGATACCTGGCCAGTAGAAGTGTTTCAAAATGCGTGCCACAGTCTTCCTCACTCCAAGGTGTCCTGCCAAACTGGAATCATGAGCCACTCTAATGATATCCTGCCTACAAACACGAGGGATGACAACTTGATGTACAACCTCCCATTCACAGTCGGCTGATGCTGTTGGGGTCTCCACTTCCTCATAAGTACTCCTTACTTTATATAATAACAAGTAGAAGCACCAGCTGACTCTTCCTCACTGCAAGCAGAGTTAGCTAGACCTTTCAACTCAGGGTCAGCAACCTGCAACTCAACCAACTCTTGACGAGACAAATTATCAACACTACGGGGTACTGCCTCATCTGGTGAGTGGTCTAAATTAGCAAGAAAAGTGTCAGCTAGGATAACATCATCATCATCACCATTATCCTCTAAGTCACCAGTAACTTTAGACTTAGCCCTAGTGACAGCACATGCAGAGAACACATCAGGGATATCACAATCCTGGGTCGCAGTCACTGGTTCACTAGACAACTGAGGAGCTGGACACACTTGACTTCCACCAATATCATTTCCAAGTAAGAAAGTTACACCTGACATTGGGAGGGTCTCAACCAACCCAACCATAACGGAACCATTAGCAAAACCAGACTCTAAATTCACTCTGCACAGAGGGACAGAGAAGTAATTATTCCCTACACCTTGTAAGATTACAGTTTCATCAGAAGAATTAACATTAGAGCCTAAAACACTGGTCAGCATAAGGGATTGGCAACCACCTGTATCACGATATATTTTAACTGATTTCCTGTCATTACTGTCCAGAGGACTGACAAAACCATCAGACAGGAAATTAGCACATGAACTCTTGAGAGTGTCACCCACGTTACTGCTCAAAAGAGGAGCTCCATCATGAGAATTTAATTTACCCCTCAAAGCAGGTTCAGTTAACTCGGTTAAAGAATTCTGGGAACTCTCAAGGGTGGACACTAGACCAATTGACTGAATATTTAAAGACTCCTTTTTGTTCACATCACGCTGTCTCCTGAAACATTTCTCCGTAGTATGACCAAGCTTACTACAATAAGTACATTTACTTTTCTGAAATCTAGAGGTGAAGCTGGTATTTACTTCCTGAGAAACATCATCTTTATTCTCTTTCCTGTTACCTGTACTCTGAGTAGAGGCAACGTACTTACTCTCAGCTTTCCTTCTTTCTTTAGAACATCTCTTGTGAGTGAGAACTATTCATCAGCTAAAACTGCAGCATCAGACAAATTATCTATTCTTTTCTCATCAAGATATAGGCTTACATCTTTATTAATACACCTTTTGAAGTCCTCCAGCAAAATCATATGCTTAAATTTATAAAAATCAGAATTTACATTCTTAGAATTAAACCACTGCTCTAACAGATCTTCTTTGATTTTTTCATACTCAACATGGGATTGCTTATCTTGCTTATAAGTTGTCCTAAATTTTACTCTATAGGCTTCAAAAACAAGCTCATAGGCCTTAAGAATCAAGCTCTTAACTACATCATAATTATCAGATTGATCCTGAGGCAAAGATGCATAAGTTACTTGAGCTTTACTGGTGAGAACACTCTGTAGGAGTACTGGCCAATACTTTTTGGGCCAATTAAAACCTGTAGCTACCCTCTCAAACAACTGAAAATACTTTGTTAAATCAGATTCATTAAAAGGAGGGACAAGTTTAACATTTTTAGTCACATCAAAATCATCAGAGCTTGATGATCCAGTTCCACCTTGTTTCATGCGATAGTCATGGTATGCCTGAATCCTAGCAACTTCAATTTATGCCTGTGCCTCCTTAGAACGTACCTGAAACTCAGCCTCCTTAGCACGAGCCTCCTGCAGGGCTAGCTGTAACTTAGCTATTTCAATCTGCGTTTGCTCATCTGGAGGAGTTACATTAAACAAGCTTTTATTAATCATGTCAACAATTTGATCTTTAGACTGAGAGCGAGCAATTCCCAATTGTTGAGCAACAAGCTTAAGTTCATTCTTTGTTTGTTTTCTACATTACACACTGTTTGCACATTTGACAAAAAATCTTTGGCTTCATCAAGAGTAGTAATAGGAGACATCATGAATAAATCACAGTCACAAAATATCGAGCAATATCCTTATGATAATATCCTGAATATCCTGATAAGAGGTCGCCAAATTTATTTTACGGAACAGAGATAGATAATGAACACTTCAAGTGAGAACACCAAAATCACTACTGTCCCGCAAAGTTCCAGGTTCAAAACAAAAGAGTTAGGTAAAATTACAAGTTAAAGTTTAATGCTCAAACTAACAACTAAACATTCAGGACTCATAAGGATAATGTAATGGCACAAAACAGGTTAAATATATGGTTAACTGCAATAGCCTCTATTAACACGAAATTAGCAAGAGTAAATTTATCTAAGTCAGCCCTGATAAAATGAGGAAACCGGACAATGCTCAGTTAATGCAAGATATATTATTACGGATACAAAATATTATTAATAATGGCTGACACCTAAAACACATGAATCACAAAAACCTCACTAGGCCTACGAATTAACACCTTATGCTATACAGTACAAGAAAAAAAATGTAATAACACTTATTCTCAAATTACGCAGCAGCTAGATGGTTGGAGACTTCCTGAGCACTCACAAAAATAATAACAACTGTACAGGGAAGGACAGAGATGTGAACAAAATGAGGAGTAGATCTAAGTGGCAATTAATGCAGAGACTGAGCTCATTATATAGGGGCCGGCAGAGCTTGATACAACTTGTAAGAAGGACGCGCAAATGAAGCCATAGGGGACAAAGAGTTGACACTCCTGCTCTGAACAACAAAAAGAACGACTTACTCTACTATAAGGGGGAGAAGGGGGGAGTGAGGTAAAACACGCTAGCCTGGTCACTATGGAAGCCACGAGGCGAATCGTGATCAAACATGCAGCATACTGTACGTTAGAATTATACAAAGGATGATGAAATCATAGGCTATGTAACACCTCCCCACAAAGAAAAAGAAATTTACAAAGGAAATTTCTTATTACTCTAAAACAATCCGTCTAAATTCTAGATAAGCAATCTGCAATAACATTTTCTTTCCCCTTGACATGTTGTATGTCTAATGAATACTCCTGAAGAAGTAGACTCCATCTTGTCAATCTCTGATTTTTATCTTTAAACTTACTAAGGAATTTCAGTGGGTTATGATCGATATAAATGACTATGGGGTCAAAACCAGAACACAAATAAAATGAAAAATGCTTTAAACCCAATATCAAGGCCAAAAGCTCTTTCTCAATAGTTGAGTAGTTCTTTTGAGGTGGAGTAAACTTCTTACTGTAATAAGATACAGGGTGTTCAATACCCTGATCATCCTCTTGCAGCAAAACAGCCCCAGCTCCTGTATCACTTGCGTCAACAGCCATCTTAAAAGGCTTAGCAAAATTTGGAGTAGCAAGCACTGGCTGACTTAATAGGATAGCTTTAAGTTTGTTGAAAGAGGATTCACAGTTATCGGTTCAGACAAATTTAATTCCCTTTTTCAGTAGGTCTGTAAGTGGTGATACAAGAATTGAAAAGTTAAGAACAAATCTCCTGTAATAACCTACCATTCCCAAAAATCTTTGTAGCTCTTTCCTACTTTTAGGTCTGGGAAGATCACTTATAACCTGAACCTTAGCTCCTGGTGGTGCAACGTGTCCATCACCAATTACGTACCCAAGGTACTGAACTTTAGCTTGACCAAACTCACACTTTGATAAATTAGTTACAAGATTAGCATGAACCAAACGCTCAAGAAATTTACTGACATGGCATAGGTGATCTTTCCAGTTGTCACTGAAGATTAATACATCATCAATATAAACAACACACCCTGCCAATCCCTCTGTAACAACATTCATGAGCATCTGAAATGTGGCTGGTGCATTCTTCATACCATATGGCATTACAGAACATGCAAAAGTCTTTCCTAGTGTTACAAAACATGAGATCTCCCTAGCACGTTCAGTCATAGGTACTTGCCAGTATCCCTTTAACAAATCAAACTTACTTATGTACCTAGCCTTTCCGATCTTGTCTATGCAATCTTCCACGCGAGGGAGAGGGTAAATGTCTGTTTTGGTTATCTGATTAACACGTCTGTAGTCGATGCAAAGCTGCTGTGACCCGCCTGGCTTAGGGACCAGAGTGACAGGAGAACTCCACTCGGTCTGTCAGGGCTCAATCATCTTGTGGTCCAACAGGTAGCCAAGCTCCTTCTGGATGAGAGGAACTTTCACTGGGTTCACACGGTAAGGAGGCAGTTTAATTGGCTTTGCGTCTCCAACATCGACATCATGCATCAACACAGTGGTTCTTCCTGGAGTGGCACGGAACACTTGCGGGTACTCCTGCAGTAATGCCGAAAACTCCTGCCTTTCCTCGGGAGCTAGATGAGAAAGCTTAGTCTGGAGATCATTCTTGACATCAGGATTCTTCCCCAAACTATCACTCAGGCTCATGCCGCATGGGAGAACTTCATTTGCAGACTCGGGTGGAACAGCAACAGTGCAGACTGGGTTATTTTCGTCCCGCCTGCGATATAACTTTAGCATGTTGATGTGACCAAATTGCTTGTTGTTTCTACGATCTGGTGTGGCGATGACCTAGTTGACATCACTGAGTTTCTTCTCCACGAAATAAGGACCACTAAACTTGGCTTGAAGAGGTTGCCCATGCACCGGTAGCAGAATCAAAACCTGATCTCCTGGCTGAAAGTGGCGTAACCTGGACTTCTTATCATACCAAGTCTTCACCTTCTCTTGAGCAGCTCTTAAATTCTCTCTCGCCAGCTGTTAAGCAGTGGACAGCCGTTCTTTGAACTTCATCACATACTCCAGCAGGTTGATGTCATCTTCCTCCGACAGCCAGCATTCCTTGAGTAGCTTAAGGGGTCCTCTTACTTCATGGTCAAACAGTAGTTCAAAAGGTGAGAAGCCCAGTGATTCATTTGGAGATTCTCTTGCGGCAAATACAACGAATGGAAGACCTTTATCCCAGTCTTTTTGATGTTTCAAACAGTATTTCCTGAGCATCGATTTGAGTGTTTGATGATATCTCTCCAACGCTCCTTGGGTCTGGGGATGGTAAGCTGAAGATGTGATCTGGGTGATGCCCAACTCTTTCAGAGACTGCTTGAAAACATTTGACATGAAATTACTTCCCCGGTCTGACTGTACCTCCTTGGGCAGATCAAACTTGGTGAAGAACCCCAGCATTTCCTTAACCACGTTCTTTGCTGAGATATTTCTAAGTGAAATGGCTTCAGGATAACGAGTAGCCATATCAATCAGGGTCAACACATAAGAAAATCCTGAAGAAGTCTTAGGAAGAGGGCCCACAATATCCACCAACACACGGGTGAATGGCGCTTCAAAAGAAGGAATGGGAACTAGAGGTGCAATCTTTTCGGTCTGATTACACTTCCCCACAACTTGACAGGTGTGACAAGACTTACAATACCAGGAAACATCTCTGAAGATACCTGGCCAGTAGAAGTGTTTCAAAATGCGTGCCACAGTCTTCCTCACTCCAAGGTGTCCTGCCAAACTGGAATCATGAGCCACTCTAATGATATCCTGCCTACAAACACGAGGGATGACAACTTGATGTACAACCTCCCATTCACAGTCGGCTGATGCTGTTGGGGGTCTCCACTTCCTCATAAGTACTCCTTACTTTATATAATAACAAGTAGAAGCACCAGCTGACTCTTCCTCACTGCAAGCAGAGTTAGCTAGACCTTTCAACTCAGGGTCAGCAACCTGCAACTCAACCAACTCTTGACGAGACAAATTATCAACACTACGGGGTACTGCCTCATCTGGTGAGTGGTCTAAATTAGCAAGAAAAGTGTCAGCTAGGATAACATCATCATCATCACCATTATCCTCTAAGTCACCAGTAACTTTAGACTTAGCCCTAGTGACAGCACATGCAGAGAACACATCAGGGATATCACAATCCTGGGTCGCAGTCACTGGTTCACTAGACAACTGAGGAGCTGGACACACTTGACTTCCACCAATATCATTTCCAAGTAAGAAAGTTACACCTGACATTGGGAGGGTCTCAACCAACCCAACCATAACGGAACCATTAGCAAAACCAGACTCTAAATTCACTCTGCACAGAGGGACAGAGAAGTAATTATTCCCTACACCTTGTAAGATTACAGTTTCATCAGAAGAATTAACATTAGAGCCTAAAACACTGGTCAGCATAAGGGATTGGCAACCACCTGTATCACGATATATTTTAACTGATTTCCTGTCATTACTGTCCAGAGGACTGACAAAACCATCAGACAGGAAATTAGCACATGAACTCTTGAGAGTGTCACCCACGTTACTGCTCAAAAGAGGAGCTCCATCATGAGAATTTAATTTACCCCTCAAAGCAGGTTCAGTTAACTCGGTTAAAGAATTCTGGGAACTCTCAAGGGTGGACACTAGACCAATTGACTGAATATTTAAAGACTCCTTTTTGTTCACATCACGCTGTCTCCTGAAACATTTCTCCGTAGTATGACCAAGCTTACTACAATAAGTACATTTACTTTTCTGAAATCTAGAGGTGGAGCTGGTATTTACTTCCTGAGAAACATCATCTTTATTCTCTTTCCTGTTACCTGTACTCTGAGTAGAGGCAACGTACTTACTCTCAGCTTTCCTTCTTTCTTTAGAACATCTCTTGTGAGTGAGAACATATTCATCAGCTAAAACTGCAGCATCAGACAAATTATCTATTCTTTTCTCATCAAGATATAGGCTTACATCTTTATTAATACACCTTTTGAAGTCCTCCAGCAAAATCATCTGCTTAAATTTATAAAAATCAGAATTTACATTCTTAGAATTTAACCACTGCTCTAACAGATCTTCTTTGATTTTTGCATACTCAACATGGGATTGCTTATCTTGCTTATAAGTTGTCCTAAATTTTACTCTATAGGCTTCAGGAACAAGCTCATAGGCCTTAAGAATCAAGCTCTTAACTACATCATAATTATCAGATTGATCCTGAGGCAAAGATGCATAAGTTACTTGAGCTTTACCGGTGAGAACAGTTTGAGGGAGTACTGGCTAATAATTTTTGGGCCAATTAAAACCTGTAGCTACCCTCTCAAACAACTGAAAATACTTTGTTAAATCAGATTCATTAAAAGGAGGGACAAGTTTAACATTTTTAGCCACATCAAAATCATCAGAGCTAGATGATCCAGTTCCACCTTGTTTCATACGATACTCATGGTTAAAAGTTGTTGTTTGTGTTCGCTTGTGTTTCGCTGTCTAATTTGTAATTATATCTGCTCCATACTAGTGCTTTTTGTGTAGTTTTGCTCGGGTGTTTTGAGGAAAGAGTTTCTAAGCTAAGCTAAAACTTTTACCTACTTAATTAACATCATGATGCAGTAGAGGTTCTTTAGATTATTTAAATTTTGAGAGTATTATGCGTTTCCATGTTCATGGCTCCGTCAAGCTCTATTATGTTATCGTAGTTCACATCGTCATCACTGGTTTCGATATATTCCCATTTTTCCTTGCATGTTCCCGAAGCCGAACTTGTAAGGGTTGAAAGAGGAGGCGAAAATGTTAAAATGCTGTTCCTCCAAATTGCTGTGAATCAAACATATGTTCGCAGATTATTTTGCCTTATAATACCCTCCACTTTTCCCGTTTATGCCTTTGTCTCATGGGACATCCTGTATATGAATGGAGTTAAGAGTGAGTTTTGACTGGAGTTATGGAATGTGGGATGAAGAGAGTAATGATTGGTGAAGGGCAACTGTTACACCCTAAAACTTAACATGAGTTTCACAGACTGGTACAGAGCTTTGTTGGTACCTGTGAGCGTCGTGCTTTAAAAGTAAAGGTAGATATGAGTAAAATAATGGTTGCTGGGAGAGAGGGTCAGTCCTGGTGTGATATGCTGATGAATGGAAAGTTGTATTGGTTGTGGGTGTGTAAGCACCAGGGAACAGTGATAGAGAAGAGAGACTACTGCGCAAAGGAACTAGAAAGAAAATAACACAGGCATGGAAAGTGGCTGGTGCTCAGATGTTGTTAATACGAAACAGAGGTCTGAGGGTGATAGTTGCAAGAGAATTGCATGAGGATATAGCGTCCACACAATCATTATGAAGGTTTAATGTGCCTTGAAAAAGGAAGATCAAGAGTCAGAGTAGTGGAGATGGGGTAAATAAGGAATGTGTGTAGAGTGTGCAGAGTGGCCAGGATAAGAAATAATGTGATTGGTGAAAGATATGGTATAAGGGTCTCTGTGAAGAACAGAGCTGAAGAGAGTGTGGTTAGATGATGACAATCCTATGGAAGGAAGGAATGTATATAGGACGGTGAAATGGGTATATGTAAGTAAATATGGAGGTGAGGAGAGGTGTACTAACCCAAGATGAAGGTGGCTCAGAGAGGTAAATGAATGTGTGTGAGAATGCGTGATATGGAGGTTGAGGAGGCTATGGAAATGACAGAGTATGGGTCTGGTTCGTGAATTTTATGCCAAATAATGAGAAGGTATTGACAACCTCTTTTAAACTGAGAGCCGTCGGGTTGACTCAGTGTGATATATACAGCAATGTGAAGCGCTTAAGCGTGGATGGTTATGGTTGTGAGGAATCGGTATTTCGGGGCATTGTACTTTTTTTATGTAAGAAAGAAGGAACCAAAGGCTAAGCCCACAAACCATTCTTTCCAAGAAAAAAAGAAATACAAAAGAACCATATTCAAGATCCATTCCTTTCGAGATGCCTGGACACACTGCGTTTGAAAGACTGGGGATCATAGGAGGTAGGAAATAAAGGCAGAGGGAGACAGTTCCAGAGTTGACCTGTTGCATAAATGAAGGACTGGGAGTAACGATTAACTCTTGCATTAGAAAGTTGGACAGAAAAGGGATGAGAGTTCGTTGCTAGACAGGTGCTACGTGCCCGTCGTAAAGGTGGAGGGATATAAGCAGACAGTTCAGAGAAGCTGTGACCATTGAAGCAGCAACAGAAAAGAGATAATGATGTAACAGTGAGGCGAAGAGACAGAGGTTGAAGGGAGCTGGTAAGAGGAGGAGAGTTAATGAGATGAAAAGCCTTTGGCTCCACCCTATTGAGAAGAGCTGTATGTGGGGAGCCTCCCTACACATGAGAGTTGTACTCTACACAGGGGTGAATAAAACCAGTGTATAAAGTCAACACCTGTGCAGGGGTAAAGCCCCGGTCACACACAAGTGACTCAAGGTCCGACCACTGCGCGACGCAAGGTTGTGTCTTATTTGGCTCCCCCGCCTCCCAGCTGGCCTTAAATCTGCTTTGCTCATGACTGCCTAACAAGCGCATCACGACTGCCTCACGACTGGTCGTGACGTCCTCAAGAATGAGACAAGATCACGAGGCAACCGTGAGGTGACGGAGCTACGAGTCTTCAAATGTGAAATTTAACGAATTTTTGTCAGCCACGACCATGACACGACTGCCTACGAACGCAAGACGACTGCGTGATGCATTTAGGGAATCCACCTCAACCCTCCCACGACCCCCCCATGACTGACCCATGGGGCGGGACATCACACCTGGACCACCAATGACACCCAGTGTGGGGCGAGGCATCACACCTGGACCACCAATGACACCCAGCGTGGGGCGAGGCATCACACCGGGACCACCAGTGACACCCAGCGTGGGGCAGGGCATCACACCGGGACCACCAGTGACACCCAGCGTGGGGCAGGGCATCACACTGGGACCACTAATGACACCCAGCGTATCACCATGGACCTCTCCTGTGTCTAGTCAGTTGATGAGGGACACACAGTCATAACATTGTTTTTGTCGGCAACAGCATCACAATACGCAACGACCACATCATGATGCATCCGATTGAGCTAAGACTGATTCACGACTGATGTATGACACTCCCGACTGTGATACAACTGTGATACAACTTTTGGCATGTCGTGAGGCAGCCACGATTATTTAACACAAGTGTTAAAATATCGTGAGGCCCGACGAGTCATCCCAGTGGCTCACGAGCGCCTGAAAGAGTCCGGACTTTGCCGGTGAATAAAAGGACCATCAATGGAAAAATGCATTACAACCGTGACTCGCGAGGCAGTTGGATCTTGAGTTGCTTGTGTGTGACCGGGCTCAAAGAAGGTACAGAGTCAGTTTAGCACACCTAATCTCTTGGAAGCAGATTTTACAAGAGATGTAATATTATCTTTCCAAGATAAGTCCTGAGATAATGAAACTTCAAGTATGTTCAAGGATGATGCAGGATTGAGCTGGATATTATTACACATTAGTGGGTACTCCTGTGGAAACTTTTGTCAGGTTGATAGATGTAAGAACTGAGTGTTTGATGCATTGAAAGCAACAAGATTACTTTTACCCCAGTCAGAGATACAAGCTAAGCCATACATTAGGTGTGCCATAGCCTTATCCATTGTTTGTTGAAGTAACTGCAGAGATGCATGTTGCGGGAACCAAATGGAAAGGTGAAGGGTGGAATCACCAGCGTATGAGTGGATAGGGTTACATGTACAGCTTAGAAGGTCACTGATGAATAAAAGGAAGAGAGTTGGTGATAGGACAGAGCCCTGAGGAACTCCACTAGAAGAGTGATGGTTGTCTACAACAGTTGCTATAGAACAGCCATAAAAGAAGCTAAAGATGAGGGCACAGACAAGAGGATAGAATGCGTAAGAGGGCAGTTTGGAAATTAAAGATTTATGCCAGACTCGATCGAAAGCCTTTGAGATGTCAAGAGCAATGGCAAATCTTTCGCCAAAGTCCCGAAAGGAGGATGACCAGGAGTCTGAAAGGTAGGTGAAAAGATCGCCAGGGGAGTGTCCCTGACGGAACCCATACTGAAGGTCAGAAAAAAGGTTGTGAAAGGAAAGATGCCTTAAAAATTTTCTGTTAAGAATAGAAACGAAAACTTTTGATCCACACGATGTTAAAGCAATTAGGCGATAGTTAGAGGGTTGATAATGGTCACCCTTCTTTGGGACTGGCTGAATGAGAGCAAACTTCCAGCAAGAAGGAAATGTACAAGTTGACAGACAAAGGCGAAAGAGCTTACCTAAGCGGGGTGTAAGCACAGAAGCACAGTTCTTGAGGAGAACAGGAGGGACCCCATCAGGCCCATATACCTTGTTAGTAATGAGGTCAGTGATGACAGAAAATACATCAGCTGTAGAAATTTTAATGTCAGCCATGAGGAATTCAGAGGGGGGATGTCATGGAGGAACAGCACCAGAATCATCTAAGACGGAATTGGAGGAAAAAGTCTGAGAAAAGAGATCTGCGTTATCAGTAGAAGAAAATGTCACAGAGCTATCAAAGTAGAAAAAAAGAAGGAAGGATGATGAGATAAAGTTGTTAGACAGGATTTTGGCAAGGTACCAGAAAGAGCGGGAAGAATTCGAGTTGGAGAGTTGAGAGCATTTAGTACTAATGAAGTTATTTTTAGCAAAACGAAGAACAGACTCAGCACGATTACAGGCAGAAACATAAAATAGATGTGATTCAGGGGTGTGTGTTTTTTTTTTTTTTATAAATAACAGAACAGAGGAAGGAAAAACAAATGAGTAAAAAAAAAAATAATCCATACACCAGATTACTGGTGTCCTCTGTTCATAAAATATCTGTAACAGTTAGACTTGAACAGTTATGGGTTGAAATTTGGAGGGAAACAACTCTGGGGAAGCGAGTTCCAGAGATATGCAGTTCGGGGAATGAAAGAATTCTGATAGGCAGAAGTTCTGCAATATGGCTGAGTGACATTCCAGTCATGAGCGCTACCAGATGCCCGTGTAGCATGAGGGAAGGCATGGAGAGGTGGCACCATGGATGCAACTTCGTCTGAGCATTTGCCAAAAAAATATCTGTAAAATAATGCAAGGGAGGCAATATTCCTTCTTACTTGCAGGGGAAGTAGTTTATATGTAATGGCAGGGTTGTTAATGATTCTAACAGCTTTGTTCCGAATTTTTTCTAGTTGTCTTAATGCAACCTCTCCACAACCATTCCACAAGGGTGAGCAATATTCAAGCTAAGAGCGCACATGACTCTTATAAATTATAGCTAACTGCTCATTGGCGAAGAAGTTACGGACTCTGTACAATAATCCAAGTTTCTTTGAGGCGGTTTTAGCAAGTGATCTGACATGAGAGGTCCAGCTGAGGGCACTATTAAGTGAGATGCCAAGAATTTCAATACTTTTGGAGATGGGAATATAAGTAGCACTGAAGGTAATGTACGAATCTGGCAATATCTGTCTATCAGTAAACTGTATATATTTAGTTTTACTAGCATTAAAAGAGACAAGGTTGTTTTGTCCCCATTCACTAATTGTAGATAGATCTTGATTTATGGAGATGGCTGTACTGAGTTGAGAGGTGGAGATATTAGACTTTGTAAATGGATGTCTGAGTGTGAATGAACTAAGTAGTGTTGAGTCATCTGCATATGAGTGAATGGAATTGTGGGTGACAGATAAGAGATCATTAATATGAACCAGAAATAGGGTTGGCACCAGAACTGATCCCTGCGGCACGCCGGCGTTTATTGAGTGGAAATTGGAATATACATCATCTACTTTTACTCTTATTTTCCTGTCACTAAGATATGAAGAAATCAAAGGAACAAAAGACATTAGTCCATAGCAAGGGAATTTGGACAGCAGGGAACGGTGCCACACTCTGTCGAAAGCTTTAGAGATATCAAGAGGTACTGCATGAGTTTCTCCAAAAAGATCAATTGATTGATGGATGGTATGAGTTAAGAGACTGAGTATGTCAATGGTGGATCTTTCGTGGCGAAAACCATATTGTCAATCACTAATTAAGTTGTTGGATTCAAGATGTTTAACAATGTGCTTATTAATTAAAGTTTCAAATACCTTACCAAGAGAAGATGTGACAGCTATTGGTCTGTAATTGGAGGGGTCAGACGAACTTCCTTTCTTCGGAACTGGGTGGATATTGGCTTCTTTCCATGAATTTGGGAATAAAGAGGTACGTATGCATAGTCTGAATATTTTAGCTAGGACAGAGGCAAGTTCAGGGGAACACTTTTTGAAAACAATTGGCGGAATTCCATCTGGGCCTGGAGCTTTGTTGGTAGGTAAATTGTCTAGGATGGATTTTTCGTATCTCGTCTGTATTTTAAGTGTGGCAATTTCGGGAGATTCAAGTTCCAGTACTGGGACATTCTGGCTGGCATCGTCTGTGGTAGAGTTTCTGACAGAGGTACTGGCAAAGATATCTGCTTTCCCACGTGGGTCATATGTAATGTTGCCATCTGAAGATTTTAGTGGGGGAATGGAAGATGACTTGTTAAAGTTATTATTGAAAGAATTAAGAGTTGACCAGAATATTCTATTGTCATTAGGGTTGTTAAGTAGTTTCGATGCTTGCCTTTGAAGAAAGTTTGATTTAGATAGATTTAATACAGCTTTTGCATGATTTCTAGCAATTTTAAATTGGGAGAGTGATTCAGATGTTTTTTATTTTAAGTAAGAGTTATATGCTAATGACTTTTGGGCTGTTGCTCTGGCACAGTTGGCTCCAGTACCTTTTATAGGCCCTCTCCTTGTTGTGGACAGCATTAGAACAAGTGTGATTAAACCAAGGCTTTCTTGCATTAGTCAGAGGATATGAGAAAGGAATATATGCCTCCATGCCTGAGAGAATAACCTCCGTTATGCGCAAGGCACACTCAGATGGCTCCCGTCCATGGAAGCAATAATCATTCCATGGAAAATCAAAGAAGTACTGTCTGAGGGCCTCCCAATTAGCAGCTCCAAACTGCCACAACCGACGTTTCTTTGGAGGGTCCACAGGCCATACTGGAGTGACAGGACAGGTTGAGGTAATAAGGTTGTCATTGGAGAAACCCAATGGAGGGGAATGAAAAATGGTGTAAACAGAAGGATTGGTTGTAAGGAAGAGGTCAAGTATGTTGGAACTCTCTCCAAGGCAGTCAGGGATACGGGTAGGGTAATGTACGAGCTGTTCTAGGTCATTAAGGATAGAAAAGATGTAGGCTTGTTCACCAGGTGAATCAGTGAAAGGAGAGGAGAGCCAAAGGTGGTGGTGAACATTGAAATCTCCTAGAATGGAAACTTCAGAGAAAGGAGAAACAGATAGGATGTGTTCCATCACAGAAGTAAGACAGTCGAAGAATTTCTCATAGTCAGTAGAATTAGAGGATAAGTAAACAGCACAGATATATTTAGTCAGAGAATGACAGGAAAACCGAAGCCAGAGAGCAGAGAATTCAGAAGAATCAAGTTCAGGAACACGACAGCAAGAAAAGTCGCTGCGTACATATACAAAACAGCCACTTTTGGCTTTGAAATGAGTTTAAAGTAGGAACTTACAGAAATGGGTTTGCTATCAGTTGCCTCAAACAGCTGAGTCTCAGTAAGGAAGAGAAGGTGAGGATTAGAGGAGGAGAGGTGGTGCTCAAGAGAAAGAAAGTTAGAGGAAAGGCTGAAAATGTTGCAGAAATGAAGAATTGAGTCAGTCAGTGATTCTAGGCAGCACGTTGAGTCATCACAGGAAGTGGGGCGGATGGTGGAGGCATTTATGTTCCCCCCTCCCCCCCTCCCCCCCGGGACTCCGAGGCTACGTTCTTAGTTGACATTTATTCTAAAAATTTGAAAAGAAAGTGTAGTGTTTAGTGTGCATGTACCTTGGTGTTGACAGTTAGAGAAACTTGTTTTGGAGGGCATGCTGGCCTACTCTCTGTATTACTGAAACAGTGAAAAAGTTCAGCAAAGGGGGAAGGTCAGGAACTAGTCCCGAGGGCTGATGAAGCGGGAGCTCCAGCTCTCCCTGTCATCAGCTTTACATCCACCTTGAGATTACTGCCCTGCTCGACTGGTGCTAAAGTTTACTCCTCTGGTGAGTGACTGGGTGTGTGGTACATTTCACTGGGCACTGGGTTAACCATTTCTTCCTATATCACGTGTTTTTCTTTTCTTCCTCTCTTTAGACCATACCTAAAGCTGTCTTTTTAAGAAGGAAAAAGGGGTCGGGATGATATGGAGAAGGATAAGGATAGAGTATATAGAACGAACCTGGTGTGGCGTGATGAATATGGGTTTTCTGCTGACGTCCAACACCTTTTTATCTCTCTTAACCCATTGGCGCCCAGCGTCCAATATAATGGACGGAACTGGGCATTTTCAAAATATAGTAAAGAAAGGAACTCCGGGGGTAGGGACCTATGAGCTTCGCGACTATGAGCCGATAGGCGGAGGGCGGTACACTTAGTACCCGTCCAGCAAAATCCCTCGCACAGAATCTCTGGCCACTAATGGGTTAATCTTTCTCATCTTGCTTCCTTATTTACTTCTCTTTTCTTTTTTTTTCCTTCTTTTATCTTAATTGATCTTTGTGAGGTGCTTTGAGGTCGACGTTCGGAACTACAGAAAGATAAAAAAGTAGAGGTTTGGATCCATTACTGATCATGAGAGAAGTTTTATCTCTGTCCGCCTCCCACATACTGGCCTTCTTTATTACAGATTTGAATTAAAGCTTTCTACATTCACTGGTTGGCTACCCGGTTACCCCTTCCAAGCTGAGGGTGTTTGAAGTAGAATTCACAGATTCCTTCTGAGTTAAAAATCTTTCTTAATGTCTTTCTATGCACCCTGCTGACCCCGAATGACAACACTTCTATTATGATAGTACATAAGGATGTTAATGTTGTTGTGGTCTCAGGTTAATATGAACGTGAATCCTGTGGACTGCAGGCTGAAGCTGCCTTTTTCCTGCATCCACTATCCTCCTCTTGGGAAGTAAAGAGTGAGCTGAGGGACGTTTATATAACGAAGCGGCAGAAACGGCAGGATTTTCCAGGACCAACTCATGAAGGCGTCCCTTACCAGCACCACGTTACCAGTTAGTACAGTCCATTGTCTTTTATATACATCATTTCAAAATATATATTATGTAAACCCCATATACTGCTGGAGATACTTCGATGTGCAAGTGAATACGATTACATCAACTCAGCATGTAACAGGTTTTGGAACACGAGATATTTACACATCAATACATTTATAATTATTTAATTACATAAACAAAGCAGAACACGCCAAACACTAGTTATATCAGGACATATCCATGTAATATACATTGACACAGTTACTCTTGGTTTATGTATATAACACTTTATGATATTCATGTGCTTATTACCTCCGCCAACAAAGTTTGAGGAGGTAATGTATTCAGCTATGTTTGTCTGTTTGTCCAGACGATACCTCCAAAAGTTCTCAGTGAATTTCAATGAAATATGGTGGAAGGGTGGGCCATGGGCCAAGAAATAACTGACTAAATTTTGGGTCGGATCCGGATCCGGAGTATCCCGCACAATATCTCCAAATGTTCTCAAATAATTTCAACGAAATTTTGTGGAAGGATGGGCCACGGACCAAGAAAGAAGTGATTAAATTTTGGGGCGGATCCGGATCTGGATCCGGACCCTATGCATCCCGCACAATATCTCCACGGATCCGGATCCATTTTAATGGCAATGGCACTGGCGGAGGTATGCGCCCACTGAGTGCTTTCTAATTATTCTGTGAGTTTAATATATAGTAAAACCACTAATTGTAAGTCCTGAATGAAGATTAAATAATACAGTATTTGAATTTATACGTTATTTCAAAATTGTCGTATATTCTGTAATTGTTATATATGTAAATTTACAATGTTGGTCTGATTAGCACTGAACAGTTTTTAACTGCCTTTTCTAAGTTTTTAACCCTAGTTTACGTTTAGCTCATACAAACTACTAGTACAACAATTACAAATGAATAAATCATGAGAAAAACTGGTACTGAGGCACACAGCATACGAAATATGGTTTAGTGTTGTTATTGCTGCTGCTCCAGGCTTCTCAGGACGTGAACATAGTGAAACCACAGGAAACCGGTCACTTCATCCGGTCGCTCCCAAATATACATTTTTTGTCGAAGTTACGCTGAAGATTGCCTGTGCTGTGAAAGTGTGACGCATGAGGTAAGGAAGTGTGTTGTAGTGTGGAGATTTCACTGCAGTATGGCCATAGTGGCTGGTTTGTGAGTTGCATTTTAAGTTGGTAATGAGGCAGAGTAACGTGCTGACCGCATTGTGGTCTAAGTTCTATTTTATTTATTTATTTATTTTTTTCGGGCACGAAAGCTTTTGACGGATGGGTGCCAGGTGATAGCTCATAAAGATGGTATTTGGTTGAAGGCTTTGGGTGGCTGCAGTGGTCATGGTTTATGAATGTATTTGTGAAATGTAGTGCTGGATGGAGGAGGAGGACGGATGTTTTGCTGAGACGGTGTGATTATTAAACAGTTATTTGTTTTTTGTTTCTTTGTGTAGGGTAGTGATGCAACATAAAGTTACAAGGATGAACTGACCCGTGAGCTGAAGGGATTAATATTGTGCCTACCATATTCATATGATCCTTAATGAGAAGAATTTTTAATCACCTTAAGTGTGCAATTTTGCATTTGTGACCTTGGTGCATCCTGTTATTATTCTCAAGGGCTTCTTAGGTGTTTTTCATACTTATCCATGTTTGTTTTGCTTAATGTAGGAGCCTCGCTTAGACTAATGTACCGATTTTCCCAGAGACTCATTCTGTTGTCCGAAATGTAGTGCCTTCGAGGATTTTCATGCCATCCGGTATACTAGACGCCGCTATATTAATGTGTCCTGTTTGCAGAGACAAGGTCATGTGTGTGTGTCCAAGGTGAGTCCTAGAATTTTGGACGTCTTTCCAGTGGGAGTGGTTAGTTAAAGAAGGAATCCTGAACATTTCTTTTTTCTTTTTTACGCAAGAAAGACGGAACCAAAGACCAGGAGCCCGCAAACCGTTCCTTCCAAGAGAAAACAAAAACAATACAACACAGAGCCAAATTCAATACCCGTTCATTTCCAGGTGCCTGGACACACTGCATTTGAGAGACTGGAGATCATATTAAGTAGGAAATACAGTGAGAGGGAGACAGTTCCAGAGTTGACCTGTTGCATAAATGGAGGACTGGGAGTAACGGTTAACTCTTGCATTAGAGAGTTGGACAGAATAGGGATGAGAGTTTGTTGCTGGACGGGTGCTACGCTCCCGTCGTAGAGGTGGAGGGATGCAAGCAGACAATTCAGAGGAGGAGTGGCCATTGAAGTAGCGATAGAAAAGAGATAAAGATGCAACAGTGCGGCAAAGAGACAGAGGTTGAAGGGAGCCAGCAAGAGGAGGAGAGTTAAAGAGACGAAAAGCCTTTGACTCCACCCTGTTGAGAAGAGCTGTATGTGCGGAGCCTCCCCACACATGGGCGAATAAAACCCGTGTATAAAGTCAACAACTGAGAAGAGGTAAAGAAGATACAGAGTTGGTTTAGCACAGACAGTCTCTTGGAAACAGATTTTACAAGAGATGTAATATGATCTTTTCAAGATAAATCCCGAGAGAATGAAACCCCAGGAATGCTTAAGGATGATGCAGGATTAAGCTGAATATTGTTAAACATTAGTGGATACTCCTGTGGAAGAGTTTGTCGTGCTGAAGGGTGTAAGAACTGAGTCTTTGATGCATTAATAACAACAAGATTACTTTTCCCCAGTCAGGGATACGAGCCAAGTCAGATATTAGGTGTGCCATAGCCTCATCCCTTGTATTGCTGATATAACTGCTGAGATGGACGTTGTGGAAACATAATAGAAAGGTGAAGGGTGGAATTATCAGTGTATGAGTGGACAGGGTTAGATGTACAGCTTAGATCATTGATGAATAAAAGGAAGAGAGATAGTGATAGGATAGAGCTCTGAGGAACACCGCTGTTGATAGACCTTGGAGAAAAACTGTGGCCGTCTACAACAGCAGCCGTAGAACGACCAGAAAGGAAGGTATAGATGAAGGCACAGATAGAAGGATAGAAACCGTTAGAGGGCAGTGTGGAAATTAAATATTTATGCTAGACTCGATCGAAAGCCTTTGAGATGTCAAGTGCAATGGCAAAGCTTTCGCCAAAGTCCCAAAAGGAGGATGACCAGGAGTCTGAAAGGTAGGTGAGAAGATCGCCTGTGGAGCGCCCTGACGGAACCGTTACTGACGATCAGAAAGAAGGTTGTGATAGGAAAGATGCTTTAAAATATAAGATTAATGTATATTTTGAATAAGAGGATGGTAGTTGATTTGCTCAATGTGGCATTAGTTCAGTTTTGTCTAATGAAAAATTCTAGTGAGCTGGAACTGGTCAGGTAACTGTTGAGTTTTGTGACGCAATTGTCAAGTCACTGGTGCAGGGCAGTACTGTTACTGAAGGAGGGGTTGGCAGGACGTGAATGAAAAGATTAGAAAGTGAGAATTAAAGTGTCGAGCAAGTTATTATCCTACTGTACTTCCAGAAAGGTCGCATCGTTTGATTGAGCAAGCATCAAGTTTCAAGTTCCGCTGGAATCAGTTTAATCCTCGTGGTTCTGTTTAAATCCGTACAGGGGAATGGTTGGAAGAACTACTAATTGTGGTACAAAATAACATTCTGGTTCCTCGTAGGTAGGACAGACAGAGAAGTTCGCAATGAACAGCTGTGCAGTGTTAGATGTCAACTACGTATTAATATGTGAGCTGGAGAAGTCTCGTCAATCCACAAACGTAGAAATGTTTCCAGTGAGGTGGAAGATTTTGTCTGACGATTCGTTGATGATGGATGACTTTATCTGGAGCAGGCGTGAAGTTGCAAAGTTGATGAAACTCATTTTAATTGGTTACATCCATTCACAAGGGACCGTTTCAGCTGATTGAAATGGGAAGACGTATGCAAGAGAAAGATGAAATACAATGATGTACGTCATATACGTTCAGTTGTTGTTTTACCCTAAATCTAACAGTCCACCGAGTTATTTCCTCGTTTGTTCAATAATCGGCCTACTTGTACATAACACCAGCTTCAACCTAGATTCACACACTCAAAACAATGCAGTCTATTAGTAACCTCTGTTTTATATGTAGGTGTAGACATTAAATAACACAGAATCAAGCTCCTACAGCAGTTAAAACACACACACACACACACACACACACACACACACACACACACACACATGGTAAACATCTAATATTTCATCTACATTTCCTTGCAAACCACGTAACTCTCAGACATTCACAAAACAATGAACGAGTTTAAAAGGACTGCCCTGCAGTCCTTTCACATACTTTTTGCACCATCTCTACTGATTATTTAATCAGCTCAATCTCTACTACTAGGGAAACCAGTTTATTCATCACTCATCAGATATTCAAGCATCTACAGTATCTTGCCTTCCCTATCACTGCTCATCCATATATATTTCATACTCTCACCTTACTCCCGCCGTTACTCAGTTCATTCAGGCTTAATGTCGTTAATTCCACAAACAGTTACTGCACATATACTTTCACACTATCCAGCACTTGCACAGTATTTTCCACTTCTGCCACTGCTATGTTTTTAGGCATCACGCGTCTTCTTCGTGTACCACCTAGCATAGATATGTTCATCACATGATTAGGTTCAAGTAATGTTTCCCAAACGTAATTAAGTATATGTTTTACAGGTAGAAGCTGGCCACAAATATAAGTCTATTGCGTAGAAAATTTAATAATATAATTCCTAGAAATAAATTGCAGGGTACAAGAACTTTTGTAATACTAAACTAAAGTCCTTTCTTATTTGTTTACATATCTCATATCTTAAAAGATTACAATAAATGCATTATTGACTTTGAAAGAAATTGAATTAAAAATTCTTTTCCTGTTTGCTTTACATCAGTCCTCTGGTATATTACCGAACTTCCTCAAGACAACCCTTTTTGTATCACTAGCGCCACTATTACTTCCAGGGCTTTTGTGTCAGTGTTCCTGGAAGACCATCCTTTATCTTGTTGGGCCTCTCCTGAACACCATCCACCTTCCTCTCCTCCTTTGCCACCACCCAACCATTTATCACTGGCTGAGGAGGTCGCGTGGTGAGGCTTTATCTGTTGTATCCAGGCCGTCCCCAGGGTTTAACTTCCCACTAAACAAAATGAATGGATGTGCTCCGCTTCTGACGTTTTCTTTTCTTTCTTTTAAGTGCTCCTCTGGAGGCTGTGAATTATTTTCTGCTATTTTTCATAGATGTTTTTATTTGTATGTCAGACGTCCTCCAAAAAACAGTTGCTTACAGTGTATGCGTTCATCTACTTAAACTTATTGATGCTACCTCGAGCTTATCTGGGTCAGCATGGAGAAAATTTTCGAACTGAAATGGTAAGACAAAGCCTTCGTTAACTCTTCAGTGAGAGGGGCCTCTTTAGATTAATGAAATAGCTTGAAGTAAGCCAGAAGGAACTAGAAAAGGCGTCCTCGAGGTGATGGGGTTAAGAGTAAAACAATGGTTGCTTCCTAAGGTAGGTCACAATATGATGTGCTGGTCAGTGCATAGACTGGCACAAGTGGAAGCATAGGTGCTGTGCTCGATAACCTGCAGCATCGTCTCAGTATAAGCCACTTTTTGTCAAGTGCTGTACCAAATCATCTATTACCCGAACCATAGTTTGCATATGTCTCTTCCTGAATGCTTTATTATCCGCTCCGTACTTCCTGGTCAGCAGCTGCTCTTGATAGCTTTGCGGTTTCCTACGTCACAAACACTACTGATTAGTTACTCTTTCTAGGTCTGTCATGCCTTCTTCTACTAGTTTGTGGAAATTTCTGTAATAACACTGTAGAAACGGATAATCTTCAGAATTTTAAATCGCTGGTTAACATAATTTTCTTTGACTATGTAAGACAGTAGTTTGCTTTTACATTTAGTATCATATTGTTTTTTCATGCAGTTTTCTCCCTTGCTAGAATTACTTGATTTTTCATCATCCAGCTTTTCCAGTCAGGGTTATGACGTGATACAATGACAACAATAACAACTGTTTAAAGGAAATAGAGAGTAGAGTGGCTAGTGGAAGCAAAGTGGGTGGTGCTATGAAAGCCTTGGTATGGAGTAGGGGACTGAGTACAGAGGTTGCTTAAGGATTGCATAGTGTGTTGGTGCACACATGAGTAACTGCCGTGAAAATTTGGAATTCCGTATGAAAAAAAAAAAAAAAAAAAGCACGAGAGCAGTGGATATGGAATTGTCAGGAAGTCTGTTACTTGTATAGGCTAGATGTGATATGTGGAGGCTCCTGAAAGATGTGATCATAGGGCAGAAGAGAGTGCTCTGATAAGGTATGCCTACACAGAGACAAGGGATGTGAATCAGACAGAAGTGTATTCAGAAGTATGTCTGAGAGCAGGAGGAAGCAGAAAAAGACAATTAAGTGGGCTGATATGGTAAGTGAATCTATGGATAAGTGAGGTGTGGGAGCAAAAGAATTCCTGTACTATACAACACAAACTGATGGATGAGTATGCAGAGAGAAGCACATGACAAGGCACACGTGTCATCCCACTTTTTATCCAAGTAGCAGACTGAAAGATGTCTATATCAGGCAATAAGAAATTTCTTGTATTCTAGATCGTTTGGCGTGTGAGGTAAAGCAAAAGAATTTCGAAAGGCTGAATGATATGCGCATGGATGAATGGCCCACTTCACGGGGCACTCTGTTGATATTTTTACTATTCTAATGTGGTTTTCCGTTCCAAATTGTGATACTTTTTATGCAGTTTGTACGTGGCAAATGCGGCAATGACGATGCTGCTGATGCTGCTGATGATGATGGGGGTCGTGGAGGTGGATGTGTCCTCCATAACAGGTCAGACGTCAGGTGGTTTAATGAATTCAAGTGCCCAATCAGCCCGGGTGAAGATGAGGCGGTGTACTCATCTGTCTGAATCTCTGCTCGGCAACTGAAAAATTATCGCACATGAGCTGCCATCAGGGTCATTCACCTGCCATAACAATTGTGTACTAGTGTAACTCAGCCACGGGTTTATACTTCTCACAAGAAGTGCTCCGGGACTGGCTTTTAAGGATTGTTATCCACAGCAAGATTTTAATGACTTGTTTTATGCAGACATATAAAAGCAAAGAGTCTCAGTGTGCATTATTTATTCCTTCTAAACAGAATAAAGGATTAAAATTAAGATTACTTTATTTTAGATGTTTCGACAAATTGTACTTTTAAGCCTGGAGATCAAAGAGAAGTGGAGTGATGGGTTAAGGAGGACAGTGTTCCTGTTCTTTCTGCGTTGATGTACTTTTCATTCATGTTCTCGACTGGTCAGTTCTGTTTTAGTATTCCTAAGGCTGTTTTATTCCAGCTTTTGGTCTGTAATCTCTCTGCAGTGAAATGTCTGATAAAAAGTACTAATTCAAATTTCTACAAAATCGTGTTGAACGTTTTGAACCGAATTCAATTTTATTCACATCTAACAAATTCGAGAACTACTACACAAACATGTCACCTTACACTAACAAATACAGAGTCAGATAAACAATTTTCTCTGCATTGGCAGTATTTTCCGCTATACCACAACGGAACAGACAAGTAACATCAAGAACAAAAACTCATCAAGCGCAGGTCTGGATGGCATCAGCATCCTACCTGAAACAGTTAGGACAACTCGGCATCCATGACCTCACAAACACTGGCGTCTACTCATTTGCACACTGTAGCATTCTCAACATCTGGAAACATCGAACAGTCATAACTATTATTGAACCAAACAATGACCCAACGTACCGTTCTTTGTACAGATCCATAACATTACTTAGCACCCCATTCAATAAATGAATGCCAAGTTCTTAACAAAGTCACTCCTCAGGTCTCCCCTGCTACCTCATAACACTGCTTCAGATCACCACACCCCACAAATACCCTACTAACGAACCTCATGTAACACGCATTTGATGGCAACCCCGCTGGTTCTGCACAACGTACTGTACTCTTCTTGCAACAATAGTGTCACGAATCAATTCGCGACATTTCCTTTTTGTGAGAAGCCACGAACTATTAGTGGAAAACTCACTGTGTATCGCTCAGTTAACCGTTTCTCTCTCCATTTCGGGGTATACTTTTCAAATCATTCGTCACTTTCAAAAGTGACCGATTTAATGCACGTCACTAAGTGCGCTACTGAGCGATACAATTGTTTCTTTATCGTTCGCCTCTGCTTGCATAAACCGTTAGCCACGCCTTCTTCCGGTGGCTCGTGCTTCCTGCCCATACATTATTTGAATTCAGTCCAGTTGTTGCTGCGACGGAGAGAGGTCCTGTGCGAGCAGTGTGAGGTCAGCTAGTACCCAAACTCCACAGTTCTTCAGTACTTCCATCCTAGTTCAACTTGGGTGATACGCAGCATTCATCGACTATAGTATTTCCTTCTTGTATTTCCCTAGTTATAAGAGTTTAATTAAGGTGTTTTTCCTAGGCGTAAGTATTTAGCTTTTGTGCGAGTGAGTGAGTGCGTCTCATTTAATTGATTTGAATTGTAACGTTAAATTTATTTTTTGTAATTAATAAATTTAACAGTTCTTTTCCTTGAGCTTAAAGTAAAATCTTGTTTCATTTCTCCATTATTAAGCTTATTTCCCATATAGCTCCTAGCTTGCATAAACGTTTTGCTTTCATAACTGGTACTTAGACCAGTCTTGTTGTATTAACTTAAAATCCGTTGTGCCATAGGAGTTAAGCATCAGCAAGGACCTGATTATTGTTATTAGTATTAGTTATTTATTGTCAAGGGTGAAGTAACTTTCTCCAGAGGCTAACAGTACAGTAATTCAGCAATTGTGAGTAATTAGTCTCTGCTGTGTACTGTGGAGAAAGTTTATAAATTCTCGTTCTCAGAGAGTCGTGCGAAGAAGCAGCGTAATCATTGCTTGATGTAGCAAGACAATCATTTTCTCTGCTCTTCAATATTATTGAATATTATTATCAATTTAAATAATATTTAACCATTTATTTCAAAATTACCGTGATATTATAAAAACCCCGTGACAATTGGCGACCTCGCCAGGATATTAACTCCTAGCTCTAAAGCTATTCACGAGATAGTGCTCACTCATTCATATTTAGGTATTTATCATTAAAGTTTATAGGCACAAGCTTACTGGTGTTTACCCTTAATTTAGCAAGTGAATTTTGCTTTATTAATCAATAGAATACTTAACTCTAGTTTATTTTTGGTAACGCCAGACGATTTTATTCGCTCCTGGGAAGTCGCCGTACCATTGTGTTTATTATTGAGTCTTCCCAGTCATTTACATTTTTGATTTATTCTTTGCCAGTTAACTGGATAAGACTGGTCACCACTAGCTTGTGTCTGTATTCTTTATTTGTGTTTATTAGTATTCGTCGCTAAGCAGTCAGTACTCAATTTCGGTTTGCTTAATAAATTAGCGCCATGGCTACTACTGTATTTTTACAGGAAGCCAAAGAAATGGGTCTTTCGGACCCAACCGAAATTAAAGAGTATATACTCTCACGGCATAATCAGGAGCAGCAGCGCGAGAATGATGCCCGTGAAGAGCGTAAGATTCAGCGCGAATACGAGCGAGAACAGCGTGAGGAACGCGAAAAGGAGCGCGAGTACGAGCGAGAACAGCGCAAACACGAGCAGAAACAACGCGAGCTCGAGTTAGAAAAAGTGCGACAACAATGCGAACACGAGTTAGAAAAAGAGCGAGAACAGCGCGAACACGAGCGAGAACAGCGCGAATACGAGCGTGAACAACGAGACAAAGAACGAGAACATGAACTTGAAGTGCTGAAGCTCAAGCGAGATTCCTTGGCTTCAGACACGTCTGGTGCAGTTGGTCTAAGCTCCACGAGCGTTCTCCCTGCACATGTCCTAGCGACCCCACGCATCAAGCTTCCTTCATACAAGGAAAGTGAGCGAATCGAGCCGTACATAGCTCGTTTTGAGGACATGGCAGACTTATATCAACTGGATGAGGCAGCTAAGCGGCTTCAGTTTCTTAGCCTATTTGAGGGCCCTGCCCTCGATATTCTCCACAGAATTCGTGGAGACACTCTCACATATGAGATGATGAAAGCTGCACTCATTAAGGCGTATGGTCTCACAGTAGACGACGCCAAAGTTCAGTTCATGCGAGCTCGTCTCCAAGACAAGGAGACAGCTGTTCAGTTCCTTGATCGTCTCACAGCTTACTTAAATGAGTGGATGGAGAAAGATGAATCTCCTTCCACGCGTGAGGGGATAATTGACCTTATGCTGCGTACACAGCTAGAGAGGTCGTGGCCTGCTGAGCTCATGGCACAGCTTAAGATCTGCCAGGTGAAAGATGCCAGCCAAATGGCAGAGAAGGCTGACGCATTCTTTACTGCATACGGGTATCAAGCTCGTAAGCAAAACACCTGGAGCAGAAAAGATACTGCCAAGTCTGGGAAGCCGTCTCAGACTGAATCCCAGCACCAAGGCCGTTCTCAGAGTAATGGTCAAGGTCCAAGCAAACCACAGAAGGACCAGGGGCAAAATACACAGCAGCCTGCTTGGAAGCGGTACAACAAGCACCCCAACCAGCAGCAGTTCCCCAAGCAGCAGCAGCAGCAATACAAGGACAAGCCACGTAACCCTCAGTCAGGTCAATTAGTGTATCGGAGGCAGGAGGCAAATGCAGCCTTCATTCCTCAGCAGCAGCCTGGTGGTCACGTCCCTACCAGTGTGGGTACTTCCCCACAGTTCACTAGTCCCACAGTGACAGTGAACCCCCCTCCACAGATGGCCAATGTTCCATTTCCTTATAATTCTCAAGGCACAATGTTTGCCACATCAATTCAGCAGCCTCATGAGTGGCTAGCTGCTTCCTCCACAGGCCCTCCCACAGGTGACAGTACCTTCCTTGTTCAGCCAGGGTTTGTGGGAGACATTCCTGTGAAGGTCCTGAGAGACAATGGTTCCTCAGGTTGCTCTGTTAAGCAGAGTTTAGTTCGGCCTGAGCAGTATACAGGTCGACAGATCCATGCAAAGCTTATTGATGGATCAGTGAGATTGTTCCCTGAGGCATGTATCCAGGTGGCATCTCCATTTTATACTGGTACGACACTTGCAGTTGTCATGCCAGAGCCTCTATTTGACTTAATAGTAGGCAATATTCAAGGAGTCAAGGATAGTTGCTCCGATGATGACGCTACTCAGACTTCGGCTGCTGCGGTAACACGAGCCATGACTGAGGCTCCAGACTGTGTCACCCCAGTGATCATTGAATCGCCGCAAGATCTGATGTGTAGTCAACTTGTTGTGCAAGAACAACATTCTGACCCGACACTTGCTACCGTGCGGAACAAACAAAAGGGTCGAGTGATAAAGTATTCACGGGGAGGTCGAGCCAAGTTCCTTCGTAAACAAGGACGGCTCTACCGTGAGTCCCGAACACCCGAGGGCGAGGTTCGACTGCAGTTTGTCGTTCCCTCAAAGTACCGCCTAGCAGTGTTAGAATGGGGTCATTGTTCAGCCTCAGGAGGTCACATGGGCAAAAGGAAGACCCAGGGCCATATCCGAGCTGACTTTTTCTGGCCAGGGATGGGACGGGACATAGATAGTTTTGTCCGTTCGTGTAGTGTGTGCCAAAGTATCACCACTAATCAAGGACATGCCCTTCCTGTGCCATTTGTAACTACACCTGTAATCTCTGAGTCAGTTGAGAGACAGGGTAGTGGTGAAGTGGGTGCAGACCTGACGTCTCACCCATTGGCCCCACAGGACACATTATGTCCAGGGCCTGTACATACATATTATGTACCGTAAGTTAAGGGGGAAGTTGAGAGGCGACTTGAGGCTATGGAAGACCCAAGTTTGCATAAGGATTCTCAGCTTCCCGGTACTAATAGAAGTACTGTAGGTTAAGGGGGAAGTTCGAGAGAGAACTCCGCAGTGGCGACTTGAGGCTATGGAAGACCCAAGTTTGCACAAGGATTCTCAGCTTCCCGGTACTAATAGAAGTACTGTAGGTTAAGGAGGAAGTTCGAGAGAGAACTCCGCAGTGGCGACTTGAGGCTATGGAAGACCCAAGTTTGCACAAGGTTTCTCAGCTCTCCGATATTAATATAAGTACTGTAGGTTGAGGCACAGGTTGAGGACCCGTGTGCAGTTCGAGGCTATGGAAGACCCGAGTTTGCACAGGGATTCTCAACTTGCCGACATAATCGTGTGCATAATTAATGGCGACCTCGAATGTACGTCGTAGCACTGACTGCTAGGCAGAGAGAGTAATTGTAACATAATAAAGTTTTGTCTCATTGACACTTTTGATGCTCCACCTCAATTGGTTTTGCAGGTTCAGCAATGGGTGTAGCAGTTTTGCTGTGCGGACCAGCTGATCGTCTGCCGCACGCTGCCGCCTCTTCTCCTCTGCCTCCGTCGTTGCCATAATATTTACTATGTCATTTTACACGTAGGTACAGTTACACTACAACTGTCACACCTACACTGTGTATTACATACACCACGCTACACAACAATTAGTTGTCAGTGTAAATGTAGCGAATTTTCGCTCAGTTTGACCTGAGTACAGGATTTTCACCGTCGTCACGGAGTTTTTCCCTCAAGCTTGCTTCTATTAACGTAAATACGAGGTTTTTTCGCTCACTGACGACTGCGACTTTCTCCTGTAGCAGGATAGCACACACACCACAGTGTGAATCTTGTGTGACTGAGTTAGGATTTATATATATGTATATTGAAATCATTCTTCTGAAGGAAGAAAGATTTAATTTTCATGGGGCGTAATGTCACGAATCAATTCGCGACATTTCCTTTTTGTGAGAAGCCACGAACTATTAGTGGAAAACTCACTGTGTATCGCTCAGTTAACCGTTTCTCTCTCCATTTCGGGGTATACTTTTCAAATCATTCGTCACTTTCAAAAGTGACCGATTTAATGCACGTCACTAAGTGCGCTACTGAGCGATACAATTGTTTCTTTATCGTTCGCCTCTGCTTGCATAAACCGTTAGCCACGCCTTCTTCTGGTGGCTCGTGCTTCCTGCCCATACATTATTTGAATTCAATCCAGTTGTTGCTGCGACGGAGAGAGGTCCTGTGCGAGCAGTGTGAGGTCAGCTAGTACCCAAACTCCACAGTTCTTCAGTACTTCCATCCTAGTTCAACTTGGGTGATACGCAGCATTCATCGACTATAGTATTTCCTTCTTGTATTTCCCTAGTTATAAGAGTTTAATTAAGGTGTTTTTCCTAGGCGTAAGTATTTAGCTTTTGTGCGAGTGAGTGAGTGCGTCTCATTTAATTGATTTGAATTGTAACGTTAAATTTATTTTTTGTAATTAATAAATTTAACAGTTCTTTTCCTTGAGCTTAAAGTAAAATCTTGTTTCATTTCTCCATTATTAAGCTTATTTCCCATATAGCTCCTAGCTTGCATAAACGTTTTGCTTTCATAACTGGTACTTAGACCAGTCTTGTTGTATTAACTTAAAATCCGTTGTGCCATAGGAGTTAAGCATCAGCAAGGACCTGATTATTGTTATTAGTATTAGTTATTTATTGTCAAGGGTGAAGTAACTTTCTCCAGAGGCTAACAGTACAGTAATTCAGCAATTGTGAGTAATTAGTCTCTGCTGTGTACTGTGGAGAAAGTTTATAAATTCTCGTTCTCAGAGAGTCGTGCGAAGAAGCAGCGTAATCATTGCTTGATGTAGCAAGACAATCATTTTCTCTGCTCTTCAATATTATTGAATATTATTATCAATTTAAATAATATTTAACCATTTATTTCAAAATTACCGTGATATTATAAAAACCCCGTGACAAATAGTCATTAGTATCATAGCCTTTGATGCCATCTCCCAGTGCAAACTAATCACAAAAATATACACAAACATGAAGAAGAATACCAAATTTTGGTTTACCAGCTACCTATCTAGTAGACAAGCACATGCAACATTCCAAGGAAAGTCGGAACGAACAAGAAGCTTGCCCATCGGAGTTTCACGGGGTTACGTTCTTTCACCTACAGTTTTCAACCTATACATATGTGAGGATTTGAACTGAACTCTCGGTGGAAACTCGCGGCTTAGCATGGTAAGCCTTGCACTGTTGCCTTTTGGAGGGGAGAAAATGTAAACAGTGTCCACCATGTGTAGCTGATTGTGGTGTCGTGAGTGACTCTGCCTAATATATGCAGGTATGTGCCTCTGTTGTTGGTACTGTATGAGAGGGAGGACGTAGAGGATGCTATAAAGTTGGGTGTTGATGATATGTGGCGGAAGAACTATCATGAGGCTGTGTCAGTGTCACGAGTCGGCTCGTGACATCATTTGGTGGGAGGCCGCGAACTCTAGTGGAATCCCAGTGTTTATCGTTCAGTTAACCGCTCACCCGGCCGGGAGTGTTTTTCAGGCAATTTTTCAATGTGTCATAAATGATCGTCTTTGTGCAAGACATTAGCACTTCCGCTGAGCGATTTATTGTGGGCGTGTTTTGCTCATTCTAGCCGTTAGTAATGCGGTTGGACATTTGCCTCTTTCCCACGATACGAAGTCAGTCGAGGTTTGAGCGCCACGAAAGCAGGTTGGGCCAGAGCATAGTGCCACCGTTCCTGATTTCCACATAGTGTGATAGGCGAGAGGCTCAGCGAGTGCAGTGTCCTTCCAGTAACAACGCCCAGTCATCTGCTTAGTCCACTCTTTGAGCAGTATTTCTTTTCGTATTTTCCTAGGTTTAAGAGTTTAGCTTCTGAGTGAGCGAGTGAGTGCGATCTCTTTATTTTGAATTCATTTTGAAATGTAACGTTAAATTTATTTCTTTGTAATCAATAAATTTAACAGTTCTTTCTTCTCGAGCTTAATGTAATGTAAACTCGTGTTTCATTTCTCCATACTAAGCTTATTTCCCTTACAGCTCCTAGCTTGCATAAATGCTTTGCTATTCATAACTGGTACTTAGGTCAGTCTTATTGTATTAAGCTTAAAATCTGTTGTGCCATCTAGGAGTTAATGCATCAGCAAGAATCTGTTATTATTAATAGCATTAGTTATTGATTGCAGGGGTGAAGTCACTTTCTCCAGAGGCCAACAGTACTAATAAACAGCATTTGTGAGTAACTAGTCTCTGCTGTGTACTGTTGAGAAAGTTTATAAATTCTCGTTCTGAGAGAATCGGCGAAGCAAGCCAGCATAAAGTAATCATTGCTTGATTTTTAGCAAGACAATTCATTGTCCCTGCTCTTCAGTATTATTGAACATTATCTTTTAATATTGCATTGATCTTAAAAACCCCGTGACAATTGGCGACCTCATTCCAGGATATTAACTCCTAGCTCTAAAGCTATTCACGAGATAATACTCACTCGTTCATACTTAGGTATTTATCATTAAAGTCTATAGGCACTACCTTACTGGTGATTATTGATTCATTTTTATTAATTTACATAATAGTTTTCACAGTCAGTTATTTATTTAATTTTCTTTCTTTACCAGTTTAATTAGATAAAATTGGTCACCATTAACCTGTGCCTATATTCTTTATTCTTGATTATTGACATCTATCTCTGAAAAATTGCAGTCAGTACTGAGCCGTTAGTACTTAGATTGAGTTAGCATCTTGTCGACCAGTGTCTATGTACAGGAAGCCAAAGATATGGGTCTTGCAGACCCAACTGAAATTAAGAATTACGTCCTCTCTCGGCTTAGTCACGAGCAGCAACGAGAGAGTGATGCTCGTGAAGAGCTTAGAATCCAACGTGAACACGAGCGAGAACAGCGCGGACACAAACAAAAACAACGCAAACTCGAGTTAGAACAAGAGCGAGAACATCGCGAATATGAGCGTGAACAAAGCGAGAGAGAATGAGAACACGAACATGCCACGCGAGAAACGCGCGAAAAACATGAACTTGAAGTGCTGAAGCTCAAGCGAGATTCCTTGGCTTCAGACACATTTGGTGCAGTTGGCCCAAGCTCCACGAACGTTCTCCCTGCACATGTTATGGCGACCCCACACATCAAGCTTCCCCCATACAAAGAAGGCGAGCGAATCGAGCCATACATAGCTCGTTTTGAAGACATGGCTCAACTTTACCAACTGAATGATGCAGCTAAGCGGCTTCAGTTTCTTAGCCTGTTTGAGGGCTCTGCCCTCGATATTCTCCACAGAATTTGTGAAGACAATCTCATGTATGAGATGATGAAGGCCGCACTCGTCAACGCGTACGGTCTCACAGTTGACGACGCCAAGAGTCAGTTCGTGAGGGCGTGTTTACAGGATAAAGAGACTGCCATTCAGTTTCTTGACCAGCTTACTGCTTACTTAGATGAGTGGATGGAGAAAGATGAAACTCCTTCCACATGTGAGGGGATAATTGACCTTATGCTGCGCACGCAGCTGGAAAAGTCGTGGCCTACTGAACTTGTGGCTCAGCTTAAGATCTGCTAGATGGGAAATGCCAGCCAAATGGTGAAGAAGGCTGACGCATTCTTTACTGCATACGGGTATCAAACTCGCAAGCAGCATACCTGGAACAGGAAACCTGATAAATGTGGGAAACCATCTCAGACTGAGCCCCAGCAACAAGGCCGTTCTCAGAATAATGGCCAAGGTTCAAAACCGCAGAAGAAGGACCAGGGGCAAAACACTCAGAAACCTGATTGGAAGCGGTACGATAAACAGAACCCTAACCAGCAGCAATACCGGTATTTCAAGCAGCAGCAGGGCAAGGACAAACCACGTAACCCTCAGTCAGGGCAATCAACTTTAGTGTATCGGAGGCAGGATGCTAATGCAGCCCTTATGCCACAACAAGCGTACAGTGGTGCCAACCCCACCAGTACAGGTACTTCCCCGCAGTTCACTAGTTCCCCAGTGACAGTGAACCCTCCTCCACAGTTGGTCAATGCTCCAGATCCTCAGATGGTGAGCACAACCCCTCAGGTGTCAAGTTCTCAGGGCACCACATTTGCTGCATTGTTTGTTCCGCTTAGTCCACCTTTGCCACAACAAGCGTACAATTATTGACATCTTTCTCTGAAAAAAATCGCAGTCAGTACTGAGTCGCTGCAGCTAAGCAGCTTCAGTTTCTTAGCCTGTTTGAGGGCCCTGCCCTCGATATTCTCCACAGAATTCGTGGAGACAATCTCATGTATGAGATGATGAAGGCCGCACTCGTCAAAGCGTATGGTCTCACAGTTGACGACGCCAAGAGTCAGTTCATGAGGGCGCGTTTACAGGATAAAGAGACTGCCGTTCAGTTTCTTGACCGGCTTACTGCTTACTTAGATGAGTGGATGGAGAAATGAAACTCCTTCCACACGTGAGGGGATAATTGACCTTATGCTGCACACGCAGCTGGAAACGGGTACTCCCCCACAGTTCACTAGTCCCACAGTGACAGTGAACCCCCCTTCACAGATGGCCAATGCTCCATCTCCCCAGGCAGTGAGTACGACCCCTCAAGAATGTAATTCTCAGGGCACAATGTTTGCCGCATCATTTATTCAGCAACCTAATCAGTGGCTGGCTGCTTCCTCCACAGGCCCTCCCACAGGTGACGGTACCTTCCTTGTCCAGTCAGGGTTTGTGGGAGACTTCCTTTGAAGGTCCTGAGAGATAATGGATCCTCAGGTTGCTCTGTCAAGCAGAGTCTAGTTCGGCCTGAGCAGTACACAGGTCGACAGATCCATGCTAACCTTATTGATGGATCAGTGAGATTGTTCCCTGAGGCACGTATCCAGGTGGCATCTCCATTTTACACTGGTATGACACTCGCAGTTGTCATGCCAGAACCTTTATTTGACCTAATCATAGGCAATATTCCAGGTGCCAAGGATAGTTGCACCGAAGATGACGCTACTCAGACTTCGGCTGCAGTAACACGAGCCATCGATGAGGCTCCAGATTGTGTCACCCCAGTGACCATTGAATCGCTGCAAGATCTGACGTGTAGCCAAACTGTTGTTCAAGAACAACACTCCGACCCAACACTTGCTGTCGTGCGAAAGAAACAAAAGGGTAGAGTGATAAAGTATTCACGGGGAGGTCGAGCCAAGTTCCTTCGTAAACAAGGACGGCTCTACCGTGAGTCATGAACACCCAAGGGCGAGGTTTGACTGCAGTTTGTCGTTCCCGCCAAGTACCGCCTAGCAGTGTTAGAATGGGGTCATTGTTCAACCTCAGGAGGTCACATGGGCAAAAGGAAAACCCAGGGCCGTATCCGAGCTGACTTTTTCTGGCCAGGGATGGGACGAGACATAGATAGTTTTGTGCATTCCTGCAATGTGTGTCCACTTAACACCAGTCAGGGACACGTCCTTCCTGAGCCGTTTGAACTCACACCCATAATCTCTGAAGCAGCTGAAAGACAGGGCAGTGATAATGTGGGTGTAGACTCAATGTCTTGCCTACTATCTGCTTACTATTACAGGCAACTGTTGTATGCTGGGTTCCGTAAGATAGGCATTCTCAGAGATCTGAGTAATCCAAGGACCAGCCTGGTTCCCAGTTAAAAGTGTACCAGTAAGACCTGACGTCTCGCCTGTTGGCCCTACAGGACACAGTATGTCCAGGGCCTGTATATACATGTATACCATAAGTTAAGGGGGAAGTTTGAGAACCCTGCAGAGACAGTCCGAGGTTGTGTATGAATTACCTTGTGGAACGTCTCGAGCTGTGGGCCTCTCTGATGATTCCCGGAGAATGCACAATATCCACATGAGTGTTCACACCCACGGTGGGTGTTAAAACGTGACCTGCCCGAGATTGCGCAGGGATTCTCAGCTTCTTGTATTAGTCGTAAGTGTAGAGTTAAGTTAACCAGTAACCTGCCTGTTCTAAGAAATTTGAGCAATTCAAGAACTGGCACGTTTCCTGGTTAATAATGTTAGGTTAACTAGTAAACTGCCCGTTCTACGAGATTTGAGTAATTCAAGAACTGGCACGTTTCCTAGTTAATAAGCGTTAACCAGTAAACTATAAGGGTTCTAAGCAATTTATGAATTCAAGAATTACGTTTCCTGGTTAATAATGACATAAGTACTGATTGCTAGGCAGAGAGAGAGAAAGAGAAATAACAGTTTTGATGCACCACCTTAATTCCTTTCGCAGGTGCAGCTGGGGGGTGCAGCATTGCCGTGCAGATCAGCTGGTCGTCCCTGTTGCATGCTGCCGCCCCTTCTCTTCTGCCTCGTCGTCATTATTTACTATAAATTTGTATTTCATGATTTTACACGTAGGTACAGTCACACCACAACTGTCACACCTACACCATGTATTACATACATTACGCTACATAACAATTAGTTGTAAATGTAAATGTAATGAACTTTTTGCTCAGTTTGACCTGAGTACAGGATTTTTCACTGTTGTCACGGAGTTTTTCCCTCAAGCTTGCTTCTATTAACGTAAATACGAGTTTTTTTTTTTTCGCTCACTGGCGACTGTGACTTTCTCCTGTAGCAGGATAGCACACACACACCACAGTGTGAATCTTGTGTGACTGAGTTAGGATTTATATGTATGTATATTGAAATTTTTTTCCTGGAAAAAAATTTCAACTTTTGATGGGGCGTTATGTCACAAGTCAGCTCGTGACATCATTTGGTGGGAGGCCGCGAACTCTAGTGGAATCCCAGTGTTTATCGTTCAGTTAACCGCTCACCCGGCCGGGAGTGTTTTTCAGGCAATTTTTCAATGTGTCATAAATGATCGTCTTTGTGCAAGACATTAGCACTTCCGCTGAGCAATTTATTGTGGGCGTGTTTTGCTCATTCTAGCCGTTAGTAATGCAGTTGGACATTTGCCTCGTTCCCACGATATGAAGTAAGTCGAGGTTTGAGCGCCATGAAAGCAGGTTGGGCCAGAGCGTAGTGCCACCGTTCCTTATTTCCACATAGTGTGATAGGTGAGAGGCTCAGCGAGTGCAGTGTCCTTCCAGTAACGACGCCCAGTCATCCGCTTAGTCCACTCTTTGAGCAGTATTTCTTTTCGTATTTTCCTAGGTTTAAGAGTTTAGCTTCTGAGTGAGCGAGTGAGTGCGATCTCTTTATTTTGAATTCATTTTGAAATGTAACGTTAAATTTATTTCTTTGTAATCAATAAATTTAACAGTTCTTTTTTCTCGAGCTTAATGTAATGTAAACTCGTGTTTCATTTCTCCATACTAAGCTTATTTCCCTTATAGCTCCTAGCTTGCATAAACGCTTTGCTATTCATAACTGGTACTTAGGCCAGTCTTGTTGTATTAAGCTTAAAATCTGTTGTGCCATCTAGGAGTTAATGCATCAGCAAGAATCTGTTATTATTAATAGCATTAGTTATTGATTGCAGGGGTGAAGTCACTTTCTCCAAAGGCCAACAGTACTAATAAACAGCATTTGTGAGTAATTAGTCTCTGCTGTGTACTGTTGAGAAAGTTTATAAATTCTCGTTCTGAGAGAATCGGCGAAGCAAGCCAGCATAAAGTAATCATTGCTTGATTTTTAGCAAAACAATTCATTGTCCCCGCTCTTCAGTATTACTGAACATTATCTTTTAATATTGCATTTATCTTAAAAACCCCGTGACAGTCAGCAGGAGTTTGTGGGAGTGACGAAGCAGACATGGGACCAGCAGATGTGGGGCTGTGCTGAGGCGTCTTCTTGGCTATGGGGATTTTTACCGCTGAAGGTTCGGACCGGCTTCCAGGCAGCTTGCGCCTCCAGGAGTTGCTTGGGGTGGAGCAGAGCCCAGCGAGCTGGAGCGGACAGGCCTCACCTGTGTAGTGGACATCAAGGACGCTGCCGCTTAAACAGAGAATGCAAGACGCCCTGGGACCATAATTATCATGTTGACATAAGTGTAATGGAGCTCTGACATGGGGGGAACAGTTGATGCTACAGTGTGTTCATAGCAGGGAGCTGTGAAGTTGCTACGTGGTGAAGTTGCTACGTGGTGAAGTTGCTAAGTGGAGGCGTTGCCTGCTGGTGAGGGAGACGGGGGTGTGATACTGTGCATGGAGGGGTAGTGCTGCGAGACTGCGGGCTGACTGGGTAGGGGGTGGAAGCATGTCTGTATTTTTCTATTGTGTTTATGTTCACTTGATTGTATGCATCAACATTGAATGGAAAATTTTTGCTTGGCAGAGTTTATGTTTTCCTAAATAGAAGGTTCAGTAAAAGTAGGGAAAGTGTTCTTTGTTTTTGTTTGTTTTCCTGTGTGTTTTCTCTGAGTGGGCTGTAAGGCGAGCTCTAAGTCGAGGACAGCTGGGACCGGCTCATTACAAATACATGATACTACCACACTCCAACTGCTCACAAATATTGCTTCATATGGAGAAGACAATAGCATAACAACCACACACCACATTGCAGACCCAACCTGTACACTGCAACAAGATTATCTCAGCACACTTCAGGCATGGATCGAGGACTGACGATCGCCCTGGCTAAATCCACCACCACTCTCAGCACAATCAGCAAAAATGAACATAACATCACACTTGACAATGTGCCTGTGTCACACACCCTGTCCACTTATACGAGTATCCTTGGTCTGACGTATGAAACTGTACACGCCTTCAAGTACCACATACAAGACATCAGAGTCGGTGGAACCCAAGACTCAATGCTTTCAGGACACTTAAAGGACCAGACTTTAGTTTTTAAAAACTCTCTTTACAAATCATATGTTAGGTCAGTGATGTAATATGCCTCCCTGGTATGGACCCCCACCCTATCTAAAACCCACTACAACACCTTGCAGACCATGCATAATAATATTCTACACATAAATACTGGCTGAACTAAAACCACTCCCACAACTCACTTACACTTTGAACTATAATCCCCTCTGATAGACAGTATCTTGATATGAGAAGTACAATACATAGATCAATGCAGCAGCCTGTGCTGACACACAACACCCACGTCATTATACGACAGAGCCACACAAAACAACTATGCACATAAAACATTGACCAAAATCAACATTACCGGACCCTCAATTAGAGCATTCCACCTCCAGACGTTCCAAAACAAATGATAAAGATATATCAACATACTTATTTTACTCGCAGGGCAATCAAGGACCTAGATCAAAGCACGATACTAACCCCCCACCCCTCCTCCTGACGTCCATACATCAGAAGTATCCTTAAACAAAGCTGACCGGGTTCAGCTGGGCGTCACTCAGCCCTTCTCAATTACCAGCTTAGTTCGGGTTGGGTGCAATCGCAGATGGCACGTGCACAGCAGGTAGAACAAACCTACACAACTCACGTAATGGAATACTGCACAGCACGTGCCACAGAAAGACGTAGACACAGCATCAGAGGTGCAGAAAATCTCTCTCTCTCTCTCTCTCTCTCTCTCTCTCTCTCTCTCTCTCTCTCTAAGACAGAAGAGGGACTTTACACTCCCTCTTCTGTCTTTCTTTCCTTCATTCTTTCCTCTTCCTTCTGCCTGTGGGTGACTCTACACTGAGTGACAAGCCAAATGGTTTCCTGTACACGAGGAAACCATTACGCTGGGTGGTAACCATATAACCCAATCATGGCACCTGGTGGCTTAATGGGTAATTACGGCACTCCAATCGGATTGAGGCGGTGCAGGTTTCTATCCAAGGGATGGTTGGGAGTTTATTGCTCACGTAATGCCACTTAGGGATGAGTGAGGCCAATCAGTCTCACCTTAAATGTAAGGACCAACTTGCCTAGTCCCGGGCTCCTGCGGTCCTCATGGGGCAAGATAGGATTGGATGATGGATGGATGGATGGAGGACGAACTAAGGGAATTAATGAAGGCCATATTTATTTCCCTTTCGAAATGTCTCTCGTCAGATACATAGCGTCTCTGGCAGCAAGAATAAAATGATAAATAAGCACTGGGACTGGAAAGGTAGCTGATGTGATTGTATGTTTGTTTGCTTTCGTCCTAAGTTGAATATATTGGTCTAACAAGATTTGAGTGAAATAATACGTCGCCAGGCTGAAGAGTCTGACGTCACCAGGTGGCTCTATTTCACCAGTGACCCCGAACTACCCCATAGACTGTCGAGTTAACCCCTTCAGCCCGGCAACGCTTCATTATTTTAGTTAGGTCACCGCCAAAGCAGCGACAGGTGTACTCAGCTTTGAGGAAACCGTTTGTCGTGAAGGACAGGAAACAGTATTCATCAGCCTATTCACAAGCGGATATATCCCCGTGAACTGAATAAAAATGTTTGGAAACAGCATAAAAAAGGACATCATCGGACTGAAAGTATTAAAAGCCCGGTACATGCCAAGGCACGTGGGACTGCACGCAAATATAGTCGCTCCTGTCATTATGTAATTTTTGCTTCCTGAACTTCCTCTCGTTTCTCTGTCATACACCCACGCAAGATGGCAGTCACTTCTCCCTTGCCTGCTACATCTCCTCCTACCCTCACCTTAACCCCCATTGTCAGGTCACCTCTGGTATTCTATTACAAGTGACGCTATACAATTTTTCTTCAGCTGAGGGTGAGTCGGAGGAGCCTAAGGGTGTTTAGTTACCGTACGAGAGATGAGGGGTAATTTCGCAGCTTCACCAAGATTTATTTGATATAATGAAACAACGGCCCGTTGTTTTTCAATATAGTGTCCCCTGAGTTCCACACACTTCTTCCAGCGGCGCTGAGACCTTCAATCTAGGTGGAAAAGAATGCTTCTTCCTGAAGGAAAAAAAAAAAAAAAAAAAGTCTACTGATGTGATGGCCTAATTTTCGACAGTGAAGTGAGTGCCAGACTTTTTTTTTTTTTTTTTTTTTTTTTTCAATTTGGGGAGCAGTTGGAAGTCAGACGGAGCGATATCTGGTGAACAGAGCGAATAGTCAAGATCAAACGACATGTGATCCGCGCATTGTCTTGATGAAGAAGCACTCCTTTTGTGAGCTTTCCAGAGTGTTTCATGATTCCCTCGCACTGGCCACTTTCTAGTGGTTGGTGGCTGCCACTTTTTCGCGGTAAGAAATGCAGCTCACAACTCCCAGCCCTGTATGATTTTCAGTTGAAAGAATACAACTACAAACTGTGAAGAGAAAACTGGGCAGAATTGTGTGAGGCAGTTTTCTATGTCTGGAATTATCTTTCATCTGGGGAAACGATTGAAAAAAGTTGGTGTTTAATAAACACATGATTAGTATACCAGTAAATTATTCGGTAATATAAACAGAACAATTAAGACTGCATTATAATAGGCGTAAAGTAAGTAGACAGATTGTGAATTTTTTGTTGTATTTTATAAATTAATTTAAATCAGTGCAATATTCCTACACTTTTGCAAGATAGATAATATTGCATTCCATTTATAAAGTGTTATGTTACTTGTAATGAGTTGCCAAACTAAGTTTTATCATTAACTCTTGTACAAACAACATAATTATATTCTGCTGATCTCACCTGAGAGTAACTGATAGTCGTTCTTCTGCTGGCACACACTTCCTGATGTTGGTATTGAGACGTGAAATCGTCGGCTTATTTACGAGTATACTGGACAGCTGTGTGGGGAGGCTCCCCACATACAGCTCTTCTCAATAGGGTGGAGTCAAAGGCTTTTCATCTCATTAACTCTCCTCCTCTTACTGGCTCCCTTCAACCTCTGTCTCTTCGCCGGACTGTTGCATCTTTATCTCTTTTCTATCGCTACTTCAATGGTCACTGCTCCTCTGAACTGTCTGCTTGCATCCCTGCACCTCTACGACGGGGGCTACGCACCCGTGTAACAACAAACTCTCATCCCTTTTCTGTCCAACTCTCTAATGCAAGAGTTAACCCTTACTCCCAGTCCTTCATTTATGCAACAGGTCAACTCTGGAACTGTCTCCCTCTGTCTGTACTGTATTTCCTACTTCCTATGATCTTCAGTCTTTCTAATGCAGTGTGTCCAGGCATCTCGAAATGAACGGATCTTGAATTTGGCTCTGTTTTGTATTATCTTTTTCTTGGCAGGAACGGTTTGCGGGCTCCTGGCCTTTGGTTCCTTCTTTCATGCATAAAAAAAAAAAAGTTCATCAGACGAATCAGTGGTCGTTCTGAAATATTTACCAAACTTGTTAGGGCACGTTCTTAGGTCTTCATATAGGATATAAAACTGACCTACAAGAAGTCTGTGGCAAATAAGAGGCTGCATCCATTTTTTTTTTTTTTACTCTCTCTCTCTCTCTCTCTCTCTCTCTCTCTCTCTCTCTCTAAGAATCACAGCGATGGCAAACGCGACCTCCTCGACATCCAAGTGGCTGTCACAAACTAACAGTATGTGAGCGGCATGGCGGGATTATTCTCCCTCCGGTATATACTCGTATGGTGGCGCTGATTTTCTGTGGCAACTCTATCTAGCGCAGTCGCTTCACTAGGGTTGCATAATACGCTTCAGTCACTGTCTGACTCTTTTTAAGGTAGTCACGAATATCCTTTTTAAATTCCAGAAATCTGATGCCATCACCTTCCCAGCAATTAAATGCACTAATTGGCCTTCCTTTGAGTGGGAGAAGTCGTATGCTTTCATTGCTTCGACTGCTGTTTTGTCGCTGGCTCGAAGTGGTGAATCCAAGTTTCATTCACAGTCAAAAGCAATTAATGAAATTAGTCGGATTCGTTCCGAAGAGGGTCAGATTATCGCGAGACATGGTGACCATGGTACTCTTCTGATCACCTACCAAAAGACGAAGCACCCAACATGCTGAAATCTTCGTCATGGCAAGATCGTTGGTCAGAATGTACTGAACTCTTTCATACGAGATGCGGTATAACGGATAGTCAGACGAATATCTTTTGCCACCATGTCATGCACATGAATGGTTTCCTGACATGGTGTTGTTCAAGGCCTCCCAGACCATGGGTCATCTTCCAGACTGCCTCCCCCGCTTGAACTCAGCTTCCCATTTTTAACGGCGAAAAATGGAGCCGCACTATCCCCTAATGTCACCACCATATTTTCGTGGATCTTTGTGGGAGTTAACCCCTTAATCTAGAGATACTGCTGTAGCACACTTGTTAATGTCATCCATTCTAGTAAGACTGAGCTGCCCATTTACTCTGGAAACCTGAAGGTCCCCTTCATTCTGTGTACCCCTCCTTGCTGCAGGAGTGTTTATAAGACCTCAGACCTCATGTCTTTATGTCACTCTGAAGATGCATGAAAGCACTTACCATCTCTATTTTTTTTTCTCTTGTGGTCATTTGCACACACACACACACACACACACACACACACACATATATATATATATATATATATATATATATATATATATATATATATATATATATATATATATATATATATATATATATATATATATATATTGTTACGGAACAGAGAGAGATAATGAACACTTCAAGTGAGAATACTAAAATCACTAGTCCCGCAAAGTTCCAGGTTCAAAACAAAAGAGTTAGGTAAAATTACAAGTTAAAGATTAATGCTCAAACTAACAACTAAACATTCAGGACTCATAAGGATAATGTAATGGCAAAAACAGGTTAAATATATGGTTAACTGCAATAGCCTCTATTAACATGAAAGTAGCAAAAGTAAATTTATCTAAGTCAGCCCTGATAAATGAGAAAACCGGATAATGCTCAGTTAATGCAAGATATATTACAGACACTAAATATTATTAATAATGGGTGACATCAAAAACTACACATGAATCGCAAAAAACCTTACCAGGCCTATGAATCAACACCCCAGGCCATACAGGACAAGAAGAAATGTAATAACACTTATACTCAAATTATACAGCAGCTAGATGGTTGGAGACTTCCTGAGCACTCACAAAGATAATACACTATACGGGGGAGGACAGAGATGTGAACCAAATGAGGAGTAGTTCTAAGTAGCAATTAATGCAGAGACTGAGCTCATTATATAGGGGCTGGCAGAGCTTGATTCAACTTGCAAGAAGGACGCGGAAATGAAGGCACAGGGGAGAAAGAGTTGACAGTCCTGCTCTGAACAACAGAAAGAACGACTTACTCTACTATAAAGGGGAGAAAGGGGGAGTGAGGTAGAACACGCAAGCCTGGTCACTATGGAAGCCACGAGGCGAATCGTGATCAAACATGCAGCATAAGGTACGTTAGAATTATACAAAGGATGATGAAAACATAGGCTATGCAACACCTCCCCACAGAGAAAAAGAAATTTACAAAAGGAAATTTCTTATTACTCTAAAACAATCCGTCTAAAGTCTAGATAAGCAATCTGCAATAACATTTTCTTTCCCCTTGACATGTTGTATGTCTAATGAATACTCCTGAAGAAGTAGACTCCTTCTTGTCAATCTCTGATTTTTATCTTTAAACTTACTAAGGAATTTCAGTGGGTTATGATCGGTATAAATGACTATGGGGTCAAAACCAGAACACAAATAAAATGAAAAATGCTGTAAACCCAAAATCAAGGCCAAAAGCTCTTTCTCAATAGTGGAGTAGTTCTTTTGAGGTGGAGTGAACTTCTTACTGTAATAAGATACAGGGTGTTCAATACCCTGATCATCCTCTTGCAGCAAAACAGCCCCAGCTCCTGTATCACTTGCATCAACAGCCATCTTAAAAGGCTTAGCAAAATTTGGAGTAGCGAGCACTGGCTGACTTAATAGGATAGCTTTAAGTTTACTGAAAGAGGATTCATAGTTATCGGTCTAGACAAATTTAACTCCCTTTTTCAGTAGGTCTGTAAGTGGTGATACAAGAATTGAAAATTTAGGAACAAATCTCCTGTAATAACCTACCATTCCCAAAAATCTTTGTAGCTCTTTCCTACTTTTAGGTCTGGGAAGATCACTTATAACCTGAACCTTAGCTCCTGGTGGTGCAACATGTCCATCACCAATTACATACCCAAGGTACTGAACTTTAGCTTGACCAAACTCACACTTTGATAAATTAGCTACAAGATTAGCCTGAACCAAACACTCAAGAAATTTACTGACATGGCATAGGTGATCTTTCCAGTTGTCACTGAAGATTAATACATCATCAATATAAACAACACACCCTGCCAAACCCTCTGTTACAACATTCATGAGCTTCTGAAAAGTGGCTGGTGCATTCTTCATACCATATGGCATTACAGAATATGCAAAAGTCTTTCCTAGTGTTACAAAACATGAGATCTCCGTAGCACGTTCAGTCATAGGTACTTGCCAGTGTCCCTTTAACAAATCAGACTTACTTATTTACCTAGCCTTTCCAATCTTGTCTATGCAATCTTCCATGCGAGGGAGAGGGTAAGTGTCTGTTTTGGTTATCTGATTAACACGTCTGTAGTCGATGCAAAGCCTCTGTGACCCACCTGGCTTAGGGACTAGAGTGACAGGAGAACTCCACTCGCTCTGACAGGCTCAATCATCTTGTGGTCCAACAGGTAGCCAAGCTCCTTCTGGATGAGAGGAACTTTCACTGGGTTCACACGGTAAGGAGGCAGTTTAATTGGCTTTGCATCTCCAACATCGACATCATGCATCAACACTGTGGTTCTTCCTGGAGTGGCACGGAACACTTGCGGGTACTCCTGCAGTAATGCCGAAAACTCCTGCCTTTTCTCGGGAGCTAGATGAGAAAGCTTAGTCTGGAGATCATTCATGATATCATGATTCTTTCACAAACTATCACTCAGGCTCATACTGCATGGGAGAGCTTCACTTGCAGACTCGGGTGGAATAGCTACAGTGCAGACAGTTATTTTCATCCCGCCTGTGATATAACTTTAGCATGTTGTTGTGACAAAGTTGCTTGTTCTTTCTACGATCTGGTGTGGCGATGACATAGTTGACATCACTGAGTTTCTTCTCCACGAAATAAGGACCACTAAACTTGGCTTGAAGAGGTTACCCATGCACTGGTAGCAGAATCAAAACCTGATCTCCTGGCTGAAAGTGGCGTAACCTGGACTTCTTATTATACCAAGTCTTCATCTTCTCCTGAGCAGCTCCTAAATTCTCTCTCGCCAGCTGTAAAGCAGTGGACAGCCGTTCTTTGAACTTCATCACATACTCCAGCAGGTTGACGTCATCTTCCTCCGACAGCCAGCATTCCTTGAGTAGCTTAAGGGGTCATCTTACTTCATGGCCAAACAGTAGTTCAAAGGGTGAGAAGCCCAGTGATTCATTTGGAGATTCTCTTGCGGCAAATACAACGAATGGAAGACCTTTATCCCAGTCTTTCTGATGTTCCAAACAGTATTTCTTGAGCATCGATTTGAGTTTTTGATGATATCTCTCCAACGCTCCTTGGGTCTGGGGATGGTAAGCTGAAGACGTGATCTGGGTGATGCCCAACTCTTTCAGAGACTGCTTGAAAACATTTGACATGAAATTACTTCCCCGGTCTGACTGTACCTCCTTGGGCAGACCAAACTTGGTGAAGAACCCTAGCATTTCCTTAACCACGTTCTTTGCTGAGATATTTCTAAGTGGAATGGCTTCAGGATAACGAGTAGCCATATCAATCAGGGTCAACACATAAGAAAATCCTGAAGAAGTCTTCGGAAGAGGGCCCACAATATCCTCCAACACACGGGTGAATGGCGCCTCAAAAGGAGGAATGGGAACTAGAGGTGCAACCTTTTCGGTCTGATTACACTTCCCCCACAACTTGACCGGTGTGACAAGACTTACAATACTAGGAAACATCTCTGAAGATACCTGGCCAGTAGAAGTGTTTCAAAATGCGTGCCACTGTCTTCCTCACACCAAGGTGTCCTGCCAAACTGGAATCATGAGCCACTCTAATGATATCCTGCCTACAAACACAAGGGATGACAACTTGATGTACAACCTCCCATTCACAGTCGGCTGATGCTGTTGGGGGTCTCCACTTCCTCATAAGTACTCCTGACTTTATGTAATAACAAGTAGAAGCACCGGCTGACTCTTCCTCACTGCAAGCAGAGTTAGCTAGACCTTTCAACTCAGGGTCAGCAACCTGTAACTCAACCAACTCTTGACGAGACAAATTATCAACATTACGGGGTACTGCCTCATCTGGTGAGTGGTCCAAATTAGCAAGAAAAGGGTCAGCTAGGATAACATCATCATCATCATTATCCTCTAAGTCACCAATAACTTTAGACTTAGCCTTAGTGACAGCACATGCAGAGAACACATCAGGGACATCACAATCCTGGGTCGCAGTCACTGGTTCACTAGACAACTGAGGAGCTGGACACACTTGACTTCCACCAATATCATTTCCAATAAGAAAGTTGCACTTGACATTGGGAGTGTCTCAACCAACCCAACCATAACGGAACCATTAACAAAACCAGACTCTAAATTCACTCTGCACAGAGGGACAGAGAAGTAATTATTCCCTACACCTTGTAAGATTACAGTTTCATCAGAGGAATTAACATTAGAGCCTAGAACACTGGTCAGCATAAGGGATTGGCAAGCACCTGTATCACGGTATATTTTAACTGATTTCCTGTCATTACTGTCCAGAGGACTGACAAAACCATCAGACAGGAAATTAGCATATGAACTCTTGAGAGTGTCACCCACGTTACTGCTCAAAAGAGGAGCTTCATCATGAGAATTTAATTTACCCCTCAAAGCAGGTTCAGTTAATTCAGTTAAAGAATTCTGGGAACTCTCAAGGGTGGTCACTAGACCAATTGACTGAATATTTAACGACTCCTTTTTGTTCACATCACGCTGTCTCCTGAAACATTTCTCCGTAGTATGACCAAGCTTACTACAATAAGTACATTTACTTCTCTGAAATCTAGAGGTGAAGCTGGTATTTACTTCCTGAGAAACATTATCCTTATTCTCTTTCCTGTTATCTGTACTCTGAGTAGAGGCAACGTACTTACACTCAGCTTTCCTTTTTTCTTTAGAATATCTCTTGTGAGTGAGAACATATTCATTAGCTAAAACTGCAGCAGCAGACAAATTATCTATTCTTTTCTCATCAAGATATAGTCTTACATCTTTATTAATACACCTTTTGAAGTCCTCCAGCAAAATCATCTGCTTAAATTGATCAAAATCAGAATTTACATTTTTAGAATTTAACCACTGCTCTAACAGATCTTCTTTGATTTTTTCATACTTAACATGGGATTGCTTATCTTGCTTATAAGTTGTCCTAAATTTTACTCTATAGGCTTCAGGAACAAGCTCATAGGCCTTAAGAATCAAGCTCTTAACTACATCATAATTATCAGATTGATCCTGAGGCAAAGATGCATAAGTTACTTGAGCTTTACTGGTGAGAAAATTCTGTAGGAGTACTGGCCAAAACTTTTTGGGCCAATTAAAACCTGTAGCTACCCTCTCAAACAACTGAAAATACTTTGTTAAATCAGATTCATTAAAAGGAGGGACAAGTTTAACATTTTTAGCCACATCAAAATCATCAGAGCTAGATGATCCAGTTCCACCTTGTTTCATGCGATACTCATGGTCTGCCTGAATCCTAGCAAGTTCAATTTGTGCCTCCTGAATACGAGCCTGAGACTCAGCCTGTGCCTGTGCCTCCTGAATACGAGCCTGAGACTCAGCCTCCTTAGCACGTGACTGAAACTCAGCCTCCTTAGCACGAGCCTCCTGCAGGGCTAGCTGTAACTTAGCTATTTCAATCTGCGTTTGCTCATCTGGTGGAGTTACATCAAACAAGCTTTTATTAATCATGCCAACAATTTGATCTTTAGAATGATGAGAGTGAACAGCAATTCCCAATTTTTGAGCAACAAGCTTAAGTTCATTCTTTGTTCTGTTTTCTACATCACACACTGTTTGCACATTTGACAAAAAATCTTTGGCTTCATCAAGAGTAGTAATAGTAGACATCATGAATAAATCTTAGTCACATAATATCAAGCAATATCCTTATGATAATATCCTGAATATCCTGATAAGAGGTCGCCAAATTTATGTTACGGAACAGAGAGAGATAATGAACACTTGAAGTAAGAATACTAAAATCACTACTGTCCCGCAAAGTTCCAGGTTCAAAACAAAAGAGTTAGGTAAAATTACAAGTTAAAGTTTAATGCTCAAACTAACAACTAAACATTCAGGACTCATAAGGATAATGTAATGGCAAAAACAGGTTAAATATATGGTTAACTGCAATAGCCTCTATTAACACGAAATTAGCAAGAGTAAATTTATCTAAGTCAGCCCTGATAAATGAGAAAACCGGATAATGCTCAGTTAATGCAAGATATATTATTACAGATACTAAATTTTATTAATAATGGCTGACATCAAAAACTCCACATGAATCACAAAAAAACCTTACCAGGCCTACGAATCAACACTCCAGGCCATACAGTACAAGAAAAAATGTAATAACACTTATACTCAAATTATACAGCAGCTAGATGGTTGGAAACTTCCTGAGCACTCACAAAGATAATACACTATACAGGAGAGGACAGAGATGTGAACCAAATGAGGAGTAGATCTAAGTGGCAATTAATGCAGAGACTGAGCTCATTATATAGGGGGCCGGCAGAGCTTGATTCAACCTGCAAAAAGGACGCGGAAATGAAGGCACAGGGCAGGAAGAGTTGACAGTCCTGCTCTGAACAACAGAAAGAACGACTTACTCTACTGTAAGGGGGAGAAGGGGGTAGTGAGGTAGAACACGCAAGCCTGGTCATTATGGAAGGCACGAGGCGAATCGTGGTCAAACATGCAGCATACTGTACGTTAGGATTATACAAAGGATGATGAAATCATAGGCTATGTAACAATATATATATACAAGGCTGCCTCTGAATGTAATACAAACTTTGTGCAGAGCACAACACAAAAACAGTAAGAGATATCAACAAACTCCAGCAGAGCCAAGAGCTGTAACGGACCCTGTGGAGTGTACTTACAAAAACAAAAAAATGAAACCATCCCACTTTGCCTTCTAGCTGTGCTTAAAAAAAAAAAAAAAAAAAAAAAAATCCAACCCCATACAAGTGAACAATAGGAAATTTCAGCACTCGTAAGAGTAGTAACCCCTGGTCCCTTGAGCTGCAGAAAGTGTCATGGCAAATGTAAGGAAATGTTAGAGAAACCAATGTGTATTTTTTTTTACTATTTGGACAATTATTTGTCATTGTAAGGGTTTTGGCGAAGCCAGAGAGAGGCTTAAGTCCCCCGCTCCTCTCTTTCGGTCTCTCTGTATGTATATCATCATTATCATCATCATCATCAGCCAATGCAAGTCCAATGCTGAAAAAATGCCTCCCCAACCTTCTCCATCAATTCCTTGACTAAGTCGATCTCTGCCATGTTTTGCCTGCAAACTTCTCTATTTCATCTCTTCACTTCCTGTCTGGCCTTTTTCTGCAATGCTTACAAATTCTTGGGGTCTAGTCAGTCAGCCTCTTGCTCCATTGGTTATACCTTCTTCTTACTCAATTATCTGCTCACCTCCATTTCTGTTCTTTTATAACTTCAGTAATGTCTTTGACTATAGTCTGCTCTTTTACCCAAGTTGATCTTTTCCTGTCTCTTAAAGATATTCTCAATATTGACCTTTACAATGATTTTTCAGAACGGATTAGTTGATATTCCATCGATTTTGTCAGTTTCCAGATCTCACAACCGTACATCATAGCTGGAGTTATACATTTGTTACATACTTTCCGTTTCAAACATACTGGCAAGCTACTTTTTATGATGTCTCTATGTTTACCAAATGCTTTCCATCCAACTGTAATGCGTCTTCTTATTTCGCTATCATGGGCTTCCATTAGTTTTAGCATTTGCTCAAGTACTTGTACTCCTCGACTTCTTCACTTATTCTGATGACGCTCTTTGGTGTATTTGGATTAAACATTAATTTTACTACGGTTCATCTCTAGCCTTACAGTACTTTGAGACTTTCTCTATTTAGGTTATTTAACATTTCAAGTCTCTGTTGTTTCTAAAATTAGGACAATTTCATCTACAAATCTTAAATGATTTAGGTTTTCTCCCGCTATGTTTACTCTTGTTCTCCCAATCTAGCTATTGGAAAATACTTTCTGGGCATGCTATAAATAATTTTGATGTCTCTGTATCTCCCTGGCGCATGCCCTTCTCAGTCTTAATTTTTTCTTTGTCGTTATGAAACTTAACTATAGCAGTTCCCTCTTTATACATGTTTTCGGGCAGTTTTACAATGTTCTCATATACTTACTGTTCCTGCAATGAATTTATAATTGCTATGTACTTCACTGAGTCAAAAGCTGTTTTGTAATCAACAAAACCTAGGCACAGGGGGTTTATTACATTCTGCCATCCTCTCAAATACCTGAGTCACTGTGTGTAGTAGTCGAATATCAGCTTTGAAATACTGCCTGCTTGCGAGGTTGCTTTTCTCCCAAATTTGTTGTTATTCTGTTTGTAAGGACTTTAGTGAAGAGTTTGTAAATAACTGGTATTAAGCTATTGGGTCGATAGTTACTAACCCCTTCGTACACGATGACGCGTTTGTCATCATATTGGTGTGGCTGCGACTATACTCATTGATGCTTTTGGCGTCATTAAAGCATAATAACTTTCATCAGAGGAAAAGTTTTCGGCCAATCGGCGTCATTTTTGGAGGCATCATAGCTTCCCTACTCCTTGTCAAAAGTAAATGAGTTGGCAACTATGGGTCCTGATACCAGCAAGAGAGTGGACAGGTTATTCAGTACCAAATGAGCTGTGAGTGGGGAAGGTACTGCACGGCTCTGTCCCTTTAAATTTCCACTCTTACTCCCGTCCTGGCCGTGCAACACATTTCACTATACCAGTAGTGCTTGTGTATAGTGTTTGGGCACTGTTGTGATTAGATTTGGTGTTTGCAATTGGGTATTTAGTGTTTGTGAAGCAATCCTGTGCCCGGATGCACAAACGACCTTAAGGCTACACACGGCCTTAAGTCGGGTAGTTTAAGGCCGTAGGTCGCTAAGGCCCATGCACGAAGCACTTATAGGAGGGTAAGCCTTGGTAAGGCCGCCTCAGCCGCTGAGGCTGGGTCGGAGCAGCCTTACTGTATTGAGACCCGTAAATAAAGTAACTCTGATTTGATATTCTCTATAGCACAAACCGGACCAAACATGTTATTGTTTATCTCGGTATGGAGTTGATGGTTGCCTGTGAACTAGATCGTGCTTTGAGAAGGGAATGGAGGTTTCCTGGATCCACTGAACCCCCATAACACAAATGATGAACATGCATTGAGACAATATTGCCTCCCCAGGAGCAAATTCCTTCGTTTAACAGAACTTGAGCCTCATACTGGGAGTGTCACGCTACACTCCCATGCCATTCTTGCCTACGCAACAACTTTTGGCAACCCAGGGGAATTTTCAAAGTGTTGTTGGTGAGTGGTATTCATCAGTCAACAAAAGTATCCAAAGTGATATCACGTGTGACAGATGCTTTATACAGGAAATGACAGAGAAATTAAGATGCCCAGTGCTTTGCTGAGAAGAACAGACTAGAGGGTTTCCACAGAATAAATCATTTTTCTAAAGTGCTTGGGTCCCCCATGAGAAGGGAGGGAAAGAACACATCCCCAGTATCCCTGCTTGTAAAGGGCAACTAAGGAGGAGCCTTTTTGTCTTCAGTCCTTCATTCCTAAATGTCATCTTCTGTCTTTTGTCCTACCCCCTTTTCTTGATGTTTGCATGTTTCTTATGGTCTTTATTTTCCCTCTACGTTTGCTTTGCCATGCAGCCATATTATGGGTTGGTGATAATTCTTCATTGTTAACTTCCTAAAGTGAATGGAGCAATGGATTGAACCCTCATACCAATTAAGGCCCCAGATCACAAAGAACATGTCCTTGTCAGTTGCAATGGGTTCCATTCACTGGATGTCCAAGTTGTGACAGCAGCAAAATGATACTGAGCTGTAATTACAGATGGCAGCAATAACACTGCCTATATCTGGGCTAATTCTAACCTCCACCAGAGATGTGAACCAAGGTGTCTATGGTGACAGTTTTCTGCTAGGTAACTGTGGTTGCTGATTACTTTTTGTGAAGTTAGACAATGGTTAGGTAAAACGTGGCAAACATAATAAGTTCCCGTTCATATTGCTATTTTGTTTCTTTACTCCTAAACCCTCCCATCTTACTAATGTTTTAAAGGTTGTTTGGGTGTAATGGTGGAGTGATTTTCATTGCACCCTACATTGTTTTCAATTAATTACTGGTATTTCACTTGCTTATCCTTGACTGTTGTGTTAATGTTACCGGCATTGTGTGAAAATAACGTATTGTATAGAATGCCCAGGTATTCGACAGAATGTCTAGCATTTTTTGGCAAGGTATGAAATAAGCTTATTTCATTCTGACTTCATACATTTTACCTAGGAATTTTATTAGAATGCTAGGTATTCTGTAGTATGTCTAGCATTTTTATGGCAAAGTATAATAAACAACAGGGGGTTAGGCTGGGATAATCTAGGTTAAGTTTAAGTTAGGTTAGGCTAAGTTAGGTTAGGCTAATTTAGAAGAGCGCTGTGTTAGGCGTTTACCTAAATTAACGTAACCTAACCTACCTATATTGAATCTGAACGTAGCCTAGACTATCCCAGCCTAACCAAACCGCAGTCTAAATTAGCCTAACATACTGAAATAACTGATTTCACATTTGCCGGTTTGCTATAGTTTGGTCGTTCCTCACTTTGCCTAAAACAAACACGGTAATCTACAGAATACCAAGGAAATGTGTGCAGATGATTTTCTTAGACCTTGTCTTGAAATTTTAGCATTACATAGTTTACCTAGGCATTATGTGTGACGGGTTTCCCCACATTGCCGGTAACATAAACACTCGCTGTCGCCTCTCACCCTCAGCTGATTCATAAAGCTCTGTGACTGGACCAGTGTTTCTGTGTTCTGCCGTCTGATTGGTCGGAAGAGTCTCAGCTGACGCACGAGATTTCCCCCCAGACATTCCCTACAGTTAAGGCTAGCCTTAGGTAAAGCCAATGCACGAAACTTAAGTCAGCCTTAAGACAAGGCAAGGGGTCGTCATGCATGGGCCTTAGAGGCAGCCGTAGGGCCGCCTTTAATATTTCATTTAAGGCCAGCCTTAAGGCTGCCATCCGACGGAGTTTTGTGCATCCCTCCCCTGGTCATTATCAACCGTTGGCCCAACAAAGATTATGCTACTGTTTCTAATCAACTACACTGCCTCTACCCTGCACCAAATGTGAATATTCAGCTATAATAATAGTAACAGTGAATCATGTGAATATAGTGTGCATATCTAATGTACAAAGAATTGGTGAAATATGTGCAGTAGCTTAGTGGAAGGCAGGAAACTGTCCTACAGTCACGACATGGCATGGGTGCACCGTAGTTTTTTGCATTTTTCTCGAAAACTATGAGGCCTAGGATCACCGTTGTGGGCTCAAATGAAAGTCAATTAAATTCTGCATAGGATGATAAAAACATGACAGTGGCACGAAAAGTTTTTCACTAGAGCTCCCTGAATAAAAAATTTGTCTGTCGGAATTTGTTTTTCTTTTTCACTTATTACTCGAACACCATACCTCGTATCAAACTGGGACCTCCAGCATTCGAAAACTAACAAAATACTCTTTCCAATGATATATAACATGTAGAGATTGAGTGGCAAACATTCGACTTATGATGTTGGGAAGTGAAATGTATGCTCTTGAATGTTTGTTCACGCGGCCCTAATGTATGTTGTATAGCGTGTTTTTTTTTTTTTTTTTTTTTTTTGCTTATCATGTAGAATAAACATCGACGAATAGGAATATGTAGGTTTTGTGGCAAAATAAATATGTTTGGATGGTGAAAATAAGCTGAGAATACACATATTTGGAGCATGCGGCCGGTAGGGGGGTAGGGGAGAAAAGCAGGCGCGTCATGTCCCACAAAACTTTTCACTTATCCGCGCACGAAAGGGCTAAGATCTTTTGAATCGCCGTTCGTGTAAAGCAAAATAACTAATACACTACATCATGTTTTGGGAATTTTCTTCTGCTTTTACTCTGAGTAAATAAGTAGGCGTGCTTGTTTGTACTTCTACTCCTGCATTCGATAGTAAATCTGCTGCTATTCCATCTTCCCCTGGGACCTTCCTTCTTTTCATACTTTTAAGAGAAATATGAAATTTACTCCGCCTAGTGTTTCCTCAGGTATTTCGTTTGTGTCAACTGAAAAGTTACCTACTGGTACTCTTGTGTTTGATACATACAGTTCTTTGTTAAATTCTTCAATATTCTTTAGCATCCTATCTCTGCATTTAATGACTCCACCTTTTTTGTCTTTCATTTGTATAATTTGTTGTTTTCCTTGTGCCATTTTGTTTCGGATCTGCTTCAGACTTGTTCCTTTTTTTATGGTTTCTTTGATCTGATCCATGTTTTTCTTTCTTGTTTCTTCTCTCTACCTGTTGTTGATAACTTTATTTAATTCCACATTTTTCATCTTTGTTTTTACATTCATCTTTTTTCTTCTTTTCGTGAGCTCGATTCTCGTAGTACTTTTGTTAGTCTATCACTCAGCTCATCAATGTCACACGCAGCGTAACTTAGAGCCTGAATATGTTGGTAATTTGCAACTGAAAGGAGTCTTTCCGCCTGCTTACTTTTATCTGGTTTATCTTTATATTTTTAAACAGCTTCTTTCTTTTATTTCTGAAATTGGATCTGGCTTTGCAACCGACCATTTTATGGTCATTTCCTATATTTTCTTTGTTACCTTCGCCAACGAAGTTGGAGGAGGTTATGTATTCACCAATGTTTGTCTGTCTGTCTGTCTGCCTGTTTATCCAGATGATATCTCCAAAACTTCTCAATGAATTCCAATGAAATTTGGTGGAAAGGTGGGCCACGGACCAAGAAAGAACTGATTAAATTTTGGGGAGGGTCCGGATCCGGATCCGGATCCTACGTATAATATCTCCAAAAGTTATAAATTAATTTCAATAAAATTTCGTGGCATAATGGGCCATAGGTTAAGGAGCAATTGATTAAAATTGGGGGCGGATTCGGATCATCTGTATTCCACATAATATCTCCACGGATCCGCATCCGAAGCCTGGTCCTTTTTAATGGCAATGGCATTGGCAGAGGTTTGCGCTCTCTGAGTGCTTTATAGTTGATAACTGTGACAGTTTTATGATCGTGTTATTCTTATCTGCTGTGATGAAGTCGATTTCATTCCTTGTTTGTTCATCTGGATTTCCCCAGTTCCATTTTCTCCCTATTCTTTTGTGAAAGAATGTGTTCATTATTCTCATGTTATACATTTCAGCAAAATTTACAACCATTTCACCTCTGTCGCTCCGTTCCCCCACTCCAGATTTTCCCATACATGCTTCTCCATTATTCGATTTGCCATCTTTTGCACTGAAGTATCCTTTGAGTATAGTATATGTGGTCTTTTCTTCTTCAATAATCTGGGTGGTGTCTTCATAGAATGTTTCAATTTTTCATCTGAACTTTGAGAAGTCGGTGCATATACTTGTATTACTTTCAGGGTGTAAGTTTGGCCTAGCCTAATTAAAGTCCGTGCTACTCTGTCAGATACACTACAGAATTTATCAATGTTCTCTGCAAGGTTTCTCTTAATTACGAAATCGTACACCAATAATTCTTTAAGTTTGCCTTCCTCTGCAGAAAAATAGGTGATTGCTGTCTTGGAGCTAAATTATTTCTTCATTTCTGTTAATCTCACTCAGACCTACTAATATGCCTACCAATGTTTCCTAATTAAGGCATTCAGGTATCACGCTAGTAATCTTCTGCAAGGCTTCTTACATTGTATGTATAGGTTTTCATGGATTTCACTTTGTTTAATGTCCCGGTCTCTGATTTGCCGCGACAGTGCCTACTCACTTTCGGTGGCACATTGCCTGTAAGCACAGGAGGCAGACTAGGCAGTGTGGTTAGAGTAGGATCCAACAGGAACTCCTGTGAAATCATTAACAGTAGAATTCATGCTTAGTTGAGGGGATTGTGGTATATAATCCTGCCACATAGCTCCAAGACAGGTTGTGTCCCCCCCTGTGACGGGGGGGGGGACACAATCTCGCCGCACTATGGGGTGGTACTACTACTGTGCGGCCTGGTTATGTTAGGAAGAATACTGCCAACGTATTCCCTGCGTGTCGTAAAAGGCGACTAAAAGGGGCGGGGTGAGGAGACTAGGGACCCCCTCCTTTGTTTTTTTAGTTCCTAAAACGAGACAGGCCAGAGAAAGGGATGGGGGACTGAGTTATCCCCGTACCCTGAAGATTGGGTCTATGAATGTGCGTGGATGTAGTACGACTGAGGCTAAAAGGGAGGAGATTGGAAGAATGTTTGTAAGAAGAAAGTTGGATGTGTTAGCTTTGAGAGAAATGAAGATGAAAGGGAAGCGTGAGTCTATGTTTGGAAGTGTGAATGGAAGATTGTCTGGTGCTGATAGAGGAAGGGCAAGAGAAGGTGTGGCCTTGTTAGTGAATCCGGAAGTACAGCAGTGTGTGATTGAATGGAAGGAGGTGTCATCGAGACTGATGTAGGCGAAAGCGAAATTTGAACGTGAGTTGTGGGTGTTTGTGAGTGCATATGGGCCTGGTAGTGAAAGGGATGAAGAAGAGAGGGAGTCTTTCTGAAATGATGTTGATGAGTGTCTGCAGAGTTTTGAAGCGAATGTGAATGTGGTAATGATGGGAGATCTGAATGCTAGAGTGGGAAATGTAGCAGTTGAAGGTGTAGTTGGTATGCATGGTGTGCCTGGAAGAAATGAAAGTGGGGAACGAATGATAGGGATGTGCGTTTAGCGAGAGATGATGATTGGAAATACCCTGTTTGAGAAGAAAGATATTTATAAGTATACTGTACATGGGTGAGGCAGGAGGGTGGAAAGGTTGTTGACAGAGCACTGATGGACTATGTGGTTGTGTCAAGGAATGTTATAGGAAGATTGTTGGATGTGAGACTTCTGAGAGGGGAGGGTGGAGGTATGTCTGACCACTACCTGGTGGAGGGGGAGTAGGTAAGAGATGGGTGACAGCTAGGAGAGTTAGGTGTGGCAGGAAGGTTTTGAAAGTGAGTGAGTTGGATAAGAGAGAAAATGATAGAGTATCAGGAGAAATTGAAAGATGAGTGGAACACAGTAAAAGATCAGGAAAATGGCAGTGTGGAGGAGGAATGACAGTTGTTTAAGAGTTCTGTGGTGGGGCATGCAGAAGAGGAGTGTGCTGTGAGACGTGTGGGTGGTGGTGTAAGAAAAGAAAGTGAATGGTGGTGTGAGGAAGTAAGTATGGTTGTGGCTGAGAAGAAACGTGCATATGAAGTGTGGCTGCAGAGGAAGGATGAGGTGTCATATGAGAGGTATAAGGAAAAGAGGAATAGGGAGAGAAAGGCTGTGCATGATGCTAAAGTGGCAGCAGATGAGAAATGGGGTAGGCACTTGACTGAAAATTTTCAACAGAATAAGAAAATGTTTTGGAAGGAGGTGAAATAGGTGCGAAAGGGAGAGTCTGGGAAGGAAGAGCAAGTACAAGCAGAAGATGGAAAGATGTTAATTGAGATGGATGCAGTAAGGAAGAGATGGGCAGAGTATTTTGAAAGATTGTTAAATGTAGAGGAGGAAAGGGAGGCTGAGACTGTGGCGGATGGAAGGGTGCAAGGAATAAATGTGTTGGGAGAGTTGAATGATTCTCTGATCACGAAGGAGGAAATAGAGAAGTCAGTAAAGGAGATGAAAACAGGGAAAGCTGCAGGTATGGATGAGTGTGCTGTGGAATGCCTGAAGGGTGGTGGAGTGACTATTGTTGACTGGTTAGTAATATTGTTGAATGTGTGCTTTGTGAAAGGTATGTTGCCAGTTGACTGGGCAAGTGCTTGTGTGGTCCCGTTGTATAAAGGCAAGGGTGATAAGTATGAATGTACTAGCTTTAGGGATTTAAGTCTGTTGAGTCTTGTAGGTAAGGTGTATGGTAGAGTGTTAATTAAAAGAGTTAGAGAGGGTACAGAGGGAGTGATTGGTGATGAGCAGTGTGGCTTTAGGTGAGGGATGGGATGTGTGGATCAGGTATTTGCTGTGAGACAAGTGTGTGGAAAGTATTTAGCGAAAGGCAAGGATGTGTTTTGGGCATTCATGGATTTAGAGAAAGTGTATGATGTAATTGATAGGGAGGCTTTGTGGACTGTTTTAAGATTGTATGGAATTGATAGTAGGTTACTAAAAGGGGTGAAAAGTTTTTATGTAAATAGTAGAGCGTGTGTAAGAGTGGGAAATACTGTGAGTGATTGGTTTCCCGTGAGAGTGGGGCTGCAGCAGGGACCTGTGATGTCACCTTGGTTGTTCAATATTTATATGCATGGTGTTGTAAGGGAGGTGAATGCAAGAGTTTTAGGTGGAGGTCTGAGTCTGGTGAATGTTGATGGTAGATAGTGGAATCTGAAGCAGCTGCTGTTTGCAGATGATACTGCACTGGTGGCTGATTCAGAGAAGAGATTGAGACAGTTGGTAGAGGAGTTTGGAAGGGTGTGTGAATGGAGGAAATTGAAATTAAATGAGAATAAGAGTAAAGTGATGAAATAATGTACGAGGTAGGTAGATGTTAGAAGGATGAATATAGTTTTGAACTGTGAGTTACTTGAGGAGATAGAATGTTTTAAGTATTTAGGGTCACATGTTGCTGTGGATGGAAGAATAGATGCAGAAGTGAAGTTTAGAATGAATGAAGTAGGAAAGGTGCTGAGAGAAATGAGATAAATGCTTAGATGTCGTTTGCTTAGAATGGATGTAAAGAGACGGCTGTATGAGGGTGTTGTAGTACCGACTGCATTATATGGGACTGAAACATGGAATATGGGTGTAGCAGAGAGGAAAAGTTTGAATGTAATGGAGATGAGGTGTCTAAGGCGTATGTGTGGAGTAATGTGCATGGATCGAGTGAGAAATGATGAAGTGTGAAGGAGAACTGGAGTTGTTTGGGAGATGGCTGATCGAGTTGAGCAGAGGGTGTTGCGATGGATTGGGCATATGGAGAGAATGGATAATAAGTGACTGGTGAAAAAGATAACTAGATCTGACGTGAGAGGAGTAAGGTTGAAAGGGAAACCACGAATAGGATGGATGGACATCGTGAAGAGAGCGTTGGATATGAGAGGGATGTCTGTTGAACAAGGAAGAGTGGCTTTGCATGACAGAAATAAATGGAGAGAAATTGTGAATGAATGAATGATGACACAGCCCTGAGAGGATATTCTCCCTCATTTGGTCTGATCAGCTAGTCAGGTCAGGTGCGGGTAAGGGGATGGGTCTATTATGATGTGGCAAGGATAAACCAGCTCTGCTGTCGGGCCCTGCTGCAGATGTCACTGATCGCACAGCGCAGTTGACCCTCGTGCGGTGAGGATCTGTCCCTTCTTCCCTTTGGGGCTAAGATGCGAATGAATGTGTTTGAGTGGATGAGAAAATTGGGAGTGTGTCGTCCTGTCTCGGTTACCTCCTTTTCCTTGGGGGAAGCAGCCTAGGTAGGCTATATAGATAAATAGACAGACATAGATTCTGGTGAGATGTGATTTTTGTGCCACCTTATTCAGTATAGTTGGTGGAGCCCTATATTTCTATAGAGGTGTCCTATGGTCTGCGCCAGCTAAAGACGGTACCTCATGTACCTGCAAGGCTTGCCCCTATTCGCCATCTGGGGATGCGCCAGGTGGCAGAGGGATCCCGCCCCTGATGAATATATCTATCTGTCTATCTATTGATAGGCAGACAGATAGATATACAGATAGATCTAAACTCAAATAGTTTTCATTTGATTTAGACCAGACTTACTTGAAGAGTTGAAGGTCAAGCAACGACAAAGAGATACAGTTTTGAAAGCAATAAGTCAAAGATAGAGGTCACAAGACAAGCTAAACTCAACTTTTGTTTTTCTAATCTGATTTGGACCAGAGTTAGTGGTATGATTAAGGGTCAAGCAAGAATAAACTATTTCGAAGCTAAAAACAATCGGTCGACAGTCCGATGTTCTGCTTTAAACTCTTTGTGGGGTGCTGCACTTTCTGAGTGTTCCTTGTTTTTCTACTTAATTTGTTCTACCACCCGACAACTTCAAATGACCTAGGGAAAAATTCTCAGACTGATGGAGTACACAGCAAAGCAAAAGTGACTCAATTCGTTTCTGTTTATCCATCTACCTATCTATCTGTCTGTCTCTATATAACGACGTGGCGCCGTCTTTCAGTGACAATATTTAGAATTACCCTCCATTTTATGTTACTTATCATGGCTATGCTACTGGTCACTCAGCAGTTAATTTGGATGTAAATTCGATAGTTGCGAGCCATACTCTAAGTCAGTGCTCCACAACCAGTGTGTCACGGCGAACTTGTGCCGCCAAAAGCTTCCTTGTGTGCCGTGGCACTGTACCCTCTCCCTTAACGACAGTTACGGTAAATTAATATTATAAGTGTTCATAATAGATTTAAGTTAATAATGGACATAAATAAGCGGATGTATTAGTGTTCAGTGTTCATTTTCATATACAGTACTCGTTTTCAGGTAACATGAGAAGGCTACTTTTAAGAAACCATTGCCAGGAAGCCTCATTCAGACACAAGTAATACGTTCTGGAGTGCATGCTTGACCCATTTGGTGTGATGCGTCTTGGCCCCAGAGACTCTTGCACATGTAGGAGCAGCTGCTGGTGTGCTTTAGTGCTGTTATTACAAGAACTTACTCTGACATTGAGCAGTTCGCTTGGAGGGAATATCGTAATAGAAAACTCCTGTATTATACCAGACAGTGTAAATGGATTTGCGATCCTTTTGCTTCACCTGCTGAAGCATCAGTCTGTTATCTCTCCTGGAAGGCACGAGAGAACCTGTGGATATCAACAGTGATCGTAATCTCAAACAAAAATGGGTGAATTTACCGTGACATTTTGGGTAGGGCTGAAATGAGAGTACCCAACTACCTCCGAGTGTGCACTTGACGTGCTGTTGTCATTTGCAACAGCATTTTTATGCTAATTAAGCCTTCATCATTAACACTGACAGCATAAAGAACAAAAAGAAGTAAATATGAAGGCACTGAATGAGAAACTTCGTGTGGGTCTTTCTATAACTGAACCAGACATTAAGAACCGGTGTTCCTCAAAAGTCGCACAAGCTTCTTATTAATTTTCAGTGAAAGTATGACATACATTTATATTCTGGGAAAAAACGTTTTGACTTATGTTTATTATAGAAATTTTAAATGAAACTTTGTATTTTCCTTGGGTCTCGAAATACAAATGTTATCTATGTTCAGTTTAAAATCTTTCTTGGTAAAGTTGGCTGTGTTTATCTTCTGGGGAAAAACACTATTCTGAGAGATTATCCCATGTGTAACAAGCAAATGCGTATCACTACATGCACTCAAAATAATCTTTATTTCACAATTTTGTAAATTCCTTGAACACAAAAAATACACTACGTTGCTTTAAATACACGGTGCTGTAAACCTGGTAATTGCGATTTCCTTTCGTCATTTGTTCACAAAAGTAAAAATATCTTTATGCAATTCTGATACTCATCACGACAAATATTTAGTAAGTGTGGGTCTTTCTATATCAGAACTGAGCATAGAAAAATAGATAAAACTGAGCATAGAAAAATACAAAAAATCTAGCATAAAAAAATACATCACTACTTGGATTGCACCATGTGGTAAATATTGAAACCAAATTGACCACATTGCAATTAGCAGAGGGCATAGGGGTTATTTGCAGGATGTTTGCGTAAGGAGGGGGGCAGATATAGGTAGTGATCATCAAATTGTTGTGTCAAAGATTAAATTAAAACTTAAGAAAAAGGTTAATGGTAATTGTACAGGAGGTAATAATTATGATTTTTGATGAGCTGAGAAATGATGAGAACACGAAGGAAAAGTTTTGGTAGGAATGTAGGGACAGGTTTCTAGTCCTGCAGACTTTGAGGAAATCTGAAGACAATGATTTTAATCAAATGTGGAGAGAGTTAAAAGAGGTTTTGCATGAGAGTGCTAAGGTTACTATTAAGAAAAAGGGAAAAGTGAGAAGGAAAAAGTTGATGTCAGAAACATGGAATGCAATTCAGGAAAGGAAAGAGGTGAAGTTAAGAAGTGAAGAACAATATGTTGATGGTCAGGTAGTTGAAGTACTTAGAGCAAAGTACTGGAACTTACATTCTGAAGTAAAAAGACTTGTTAGACGTTATAAGAGGAGGCTGTATGATGAAAAGGCAACAGAGACAGAAATTAAGTTAAGTAAAAATGACAGTCAGAGCACAAGAGCAGCGTATCAGGCCATAAAGGAGTTAACTGGGACTGAAAAGAGAAGGAAGGAAATACCTGCACGAGATAAAAATGGGAACTTGATGACTAAAGATTTGGATATAAAAGGAAGGTGGAAAGAGCATTCTGAATCTGTTCTAAATGGACCAATCCCAGCTGAAGAGGACAAATCTATAAAGGAATTAAAGAATTTTAAGGCCCAAGGAGAGGATGGAATATTTCCTGAAATGCTTAAGGTGGAAAATGATGAGCTGATGAACGCGCTTTTGAAACTTTTTAATATGGCTTGGGATAATGGTGGAATTCCAGAAGAGTGGAAAAATGGAGTGATTATAAAAATACCAAAAAAGAGAGATTTAAGTGTATGTGGAAACTGGAGGGGGATAACTCTGACACCTGTAGTTGCAAAAGTCTTTTCCAAAATCTTGTTGAACAGAATAGAGCCAGTAATTGATAAAAATTTAAGAGAAGAACAAGTGGGATATAGAAAGGGTCGAGGTTGTAATGATCAGATTTTTATTGTAAGGCATCTAATGCAACAAGCTAATGAGATGAAAATGCCACTTAGTATGTGTTTTGTGGATTTTGAAAAGGCGTTTGATAGTGTTTCACGTGGAGCTATGTTGAAAATTATGAGATTCTATGGTATACCAGAAAAGTTTGTAAATATTATTAGAAGCCTGCATGAAGGTACTTTTTGTAAGGTAATGGTGGGTGGTTCTTTGAGTGATCCATTTCAAGTTAGGTCAGGAGTGATTCAAGGAGGAGTTCTTTCGCCTTTGTTGTTTGTTTTGGTTATGGATTATGTTATATGAAAGGTTGTAAGGAGAATAGGTGCAGGAATTAACTGGAAAGAAAATAAGAAGCTGATGGATTTGGACTATGCTGATGATATTGTACTGATCTGCGGAAGTATTTACGCGATGCAGAGGGTGCTTGATTGTCTGGTGGAGGAAGGAGAAAAAGTGGGATTGGTAATAAATTGTGGAAAGACTGAAATTATTAATATGAACGTGGAGAACCAAATCGATTATGTAATTGGGAATAATATGGTGAAGAATGTAGAAAATTTTATACATCTAGGAACGATTGTATCATCTAATGGATCATTACACAATGAAATTGAGGAGAGGATGAGACAGGCTTGGCGGGCTGCTGGAATTTTGAAATCTGTTTGGAATAATAATATGCTTTCGGTACATACTAAAATAAAAATTTAGAAGTCCATGGTTAGACCAATTTTAATTTATGGGCATGAGTCATGGTACAGTACAATTGCAACAGATCAGAAAGTATTAGGATTTGAGAATAATATACTGAGAAGGATTCTTGGGGTAAAGTGGCAAGACAGAGTTACAAATGAAAGAGTATGGGATATTACGAGAGTGGAACCAGACTGTCTCGCTGGAAATGGCTGGGGCACATATGTAGAAAAGAAGGCAGTTTAATACATGATGTGCCAGAGTGGACTGTTAGAGGAAGAGGAGGCAGAGATAGGCCGAGGGAAACCTGATTAAGGACTATGACAAGAGAAGTAGGACAGGAGTGTTGGTTGGACCTGAAGGAGATGGCAAGAGACAAATATTGGTGGAGAGAGTTCATTGAGGCCCTATGCATCCCGTGGGGTGCCACAGGAAATGATTGATTGATTGATTGATTGATTGATTGTAGGGTGGACGATGACTTGGTAATTTGTGATTGTTTACGGATCCCTGTACAGTCGTTAGGCAATAATCCTTAGCCTTTTTCTTCTTCTTCTTCACAAGAGATACATGAACTACTATCACGTTTCCCTGCGAAGCCAACGGCATCTGAATAATAATAATAATGATAATAATAATAATAATAATAATAATAATGATAATAATAATAATAATAACAACAATAATAATAATAACACAAATAATAATAATAATAATAGTAATAATAATAATAATAATAATAATAATAATAATAATTTTCTGAATAACACGGAAAATATCGCAGGCATGCGATGTATGGTAGTCTAAGAAAGCCAGGCTACCAACGTGGGGTAAAATCAATGAGCATTTTACAAGTACCGGTATGTAGCTTTTGTCTGTGATGCCAGACTTTTTAGCACTAACAGTACACCGATACATGTTGATTAAGTATAATGCATTATTATTATTATTATTATTATTATTATTATTATTATTATTATTATTACTATTATTGTTATTATTATTATTATTATTATTGTTATTATTGGGGAGCGGGGACATATCCTTTATCCCTGAGATCAACCCGTCATCTACCCATTGATGAACCGACTTCTCAACACCACACTTTTAATGTATATCGTTATTTCATACACTGTTGTCTGTAGTCAACGCAGCACATGCACACATTTATCCGTTTCTATTATTCTGTGTAGATCAGATATTCATTCTTAGACCTTTAGTGGAAAAGTTTCTAGAGAAGGGAAAGAAGTTGCATGCGGCCTTCATGGATTTGGAGAAAGCATATGACAGGGTCGATAGACAAGGATTGCGAAAAGTATTAAGAATATAAGGAGTAGATGGGAAGTTGTTGAATGCTGTGAAGAGTATGTATGATGGTGCTAAGGCTGCAGTGCGTGTGGATGGTGAACTGAGTGAATTTTTCTCTTTGAAGGTTGGGTTGAAACAAGGATGTATCATGTCTTTATGGTTGTTCAATCTATACATGGATGGGGTAATAAAAGAGGTACAAGATAGGGCAGTGGATGTTGGAGTGGCCCTAGTGAGAGAGGGTAGTGTTTGGAAACTCCCTGTACTGTTGCTGCAGATGATACTGTGTTGTTAAGTGAAGACGAAGGAGAGCTGCAAGGCTTGGTGGATGAGTTTGGGAGAGTGTGTAAGAAACGGAATCTAAAGGTGAATGTAGAGAAGAGAAAAGTGATGGTCTTTGAGAGAGATGAAGTCAGTGAATGTACAGTGAGGTTGGATGGTGAGGAAATGGAAAATGTGAGTACGTTTAAGTACTTGGAGAGTGTGATGAGTAAGGATGGAGGTTTGGAGGGAGAAGTGCTTGAAAGAGTACAGGAAGGAAGAAAGGTTGCTGGTTCCTTGAAAGCAGTGATAAGAAACAGGGAAGTGAGCATGGAAGTGAAAAAGTTACTATATGACAGTATTGTGATACCAACTCTAACGTACGGAAGTGAAGCTTGGACGTTGTTGGAAGGACACAAGTCAAGAGTGAGAGCAGTGGAAATGAGTTATTTAAGAGGAGCCTGTTGAGTCACATGGAGAGACAGGCTGACAAATGAGGATATAAAGGAGCGTTGTGGTGTGGATGTGGATGTGATAGGAAGCTTTAGGAGGAACACACTGAGGTGGTTTGGCCATGTGGAGAGGATGGAGGGTGAGAGACTGACGAGAAGAGTGTATGTGAGGAAGGTGGAGGAGGGGAGAGGGAGGGGGAGGCCGAGGATGAGATAAAGGGATGGGGTGGAGAGGTATATGAGAGAGGGGGGTGTGAGTTGGGAGCAGGGCAGTGAAATGGCAGGAGACATGGCGACGTGGAGGCGATTTGTTTGTGGCCACCCCGTGCAGGATTAAGGCGTCTGGCAATAGATAGATAGATAGACTGTCCATACTCATGCGAAGAGGCTGTCTCAACTCCGTATGAAAATTTAGTTACCACAATCTTTTGCACCCTCTGCATTGTATTGCGTTTCTGCCGCTTACCTTCCCTGAGTTACTTTGATATCCTCTTGTTAAGATCATTCTCGTCTGTTATTTCCAGAAACTGGTTCATATTTTCTATTAATGCAAGTGCTTCTCCATTCACCAGTAACTTGCATCCTAACTTAGCTTTTCTCCACTGTATATTTACTTTTTAATTCTTCTTACTTTCAGTCCTTCAAAATCTTTGCTCACAGTCGTCCACAATACTTTGGATACATCTACTGTATTAAGTTTCATTTCAGTATCAGCAAACACAGCAGCATGATTGGCATGTATTAGATTTGAAATTGTCCACGCTTCACCATCCATCAAAAGTTCAACTTCTATTTTTATTATTCAGGTCTTGATCTTTCGTATTACCCTATTCATGTGGGAGAGTAATTGCATCCAAGTTATGGGACGCACTGAACGCGGGTAAGTGTGTCTAACCAGAGAGGATAAGTGTGTATCCTCGACTGCTCAGTATGATATTCTATTTCGGCTGTTCCTTAAAAATATGCAAAACACTCCATCAAAATGCTCGAAACAGGAGAGGGACGAGTGTAGGATGGTGGGCCTCAGGGAACGGGTATGGCATTCAATTCACAGTCAGGTATGCCAAACATCAACTATTGACTCATGCATAGTCACATTTAGATGAGGCATAGTGTGGATGATCATATATTTTTCCCATTAAAATACACTGAAACTAACCAGCAATACACAGAAAAGTATGGTATGCTCCACGAAGTTCAAAATTCACTGATAAAGATAATGAACTTAGAACTGCTTGTGCACGGATGCGAAAACGAAGAGTCAGGCCCACAAATACTTGAATGTATTGGCGGAGTCAGGTGAATGAGGACACAAGGGCCAGTATTCTCGTGGGGTTACCAGGCTTTAGAATACCTCCTCCTAGGCAATTACCTTTACACATAACACCTCAATACTCGAGTCGTGTGGACTTGTTATCGACAGAAACTCCGTAGGTAACATACAAGGGAACGTCAACACTCAGGCCCCTGTGATTCACTCTGCTAAATAAATTTGTCTTGTGTCAGCCTGAATGGAATGCTAGAGTTGTGCTGACGATGAGAGGGTTAATGTGACTTTATGAACATTTATTAAGCTCAGGCAAACAAAACATATAATACAAACTGCAGAAATAAACTGGTGAGGCAAAAGTACTGGTGTGGGCAGTGAGAATATGGGTGAATGAGTTTGGAACCTGGAATGAGACACGGCAGGCATGGGCCAGGGCAGGGAGTGAGGAGTCCGGGAGTATCAATGTTCCCGGTTGGTGAGGTGAGAGTGAGGGTAAGGGTGAGGCAGTGAACGTAGAGTGACTGAGCTGAGCTGCCTCAGTGTGGCACCTGCCGTCGCCTGTGACACATCTCGCCTCGCGTGCCTCCCTGTACCCCTCACACACGCGCCTATTACATTCGCCCTCCGCGTCAGTCCGCCTCACACACCTCATGACGCACACCACACCACACTATGTTGAAGTGGTCACCCTAATCAGAATGTAACGCTATTGGTTGACTGATGTGCAAAAGTCATGGCAACTCAAGAAAGACAAGTTATTCGTATTTCATTGAGAAGCATTGGTGTCCCTGTGTCAAGATGCGGATTGTCTACATCAGTGTCGTGTTCATTGTCCAGTGTACGTATTGTTTTCATTACTTGTTTTGTCGTCATATGTTATGTGAATTGTCTTTATTTTCCATCTTCTATAATCTCATTCTTTGTGGTACTACTGGCGTGTGAGAGTAACTGAATGTTATATTAACAAATGTGTAGCCTAATTTTTTAGTATGTGTGTTGCCAAACGAGGGAAAAAATAGGCTACAAACAGACACATCTATGATAATGTTAGCGTCAAGATACAGTAAGTTTTAGTTGAGTGATGCCTTTATGTACTTCCCGTATTGTTATTAATTCCACTGTGTACGTTAAGAAAACTTCCCGCTGAAGTTCCAGTCTCACCTACAAAGCTGACCAGCCATTTTTTGCAGTTTACAGTTCCATCATCATCAGCCTAATCATCATCCTGTTCTCTTTTTGCCACCTAAGGAATGACAAAGATAGGGTCCAGCAAGCATACAAAGAACACAGTAGAGGGAGGCATAAAGCCTCCGGTATCCTGGCACTTCCTTGTTGGCCTAACAGTCTGCTCATATATATATATGTATATATATATATATATATATATATATATATATATATATATATATATATATATATATATATGTGTGTGTGTGTGTGTGTGTGTGTGTGTGTGTAATTATCTGATCCAGTTTTTCCCCATGAGGAGAGTAGGAGCCCGGGGCTAGGCAGGTTGGTCCTGACATTTAAGATAAGAGTGACCAGCCTTACTCATCCCTAAGTGTCATTACGTGAGGAATAAACCCCAACAACCCCTTGGATATAAACCTGCACAGGCTCAATCCGACTGGAGCCCCTTAATTGTTTACTAATCCACCAGGCTCCACAATTTGGTTATATGGTCACCACCCAGCGTAGTAAATGGTTTTCTGGTGTACAGGAAACCATTTGGCTTGTCACTCAGTGTAGAATCGCCCGTTGGCAGAAGGAATAGTAAAGAATGAAGGAACACAAGACAGATGTGGAATGATGGAAAGAAGGGAAGAAGAGGGGAAAGGGCAGGGACCCAAGAGCGATACTTCATCGATTGAGTGGATGGTGAGCGCCCCCACCAAGGCATTCTGGTACACGCCCCTGACTTACAGTGAGGACTGCATCAATGAATAGTGCTTAATCTCAGTGCTCCCCCCTCCAGTCTTGCCTGGGGCCATATTTTCATCAGCGTTGGAGGCAAATTTAGCATCTCTTACTTAACGATTCATTTAGGATACTGCACTTTATTGCTTTCTAACGTTTTGTTTAATTTTTTACCCACACCGATTACGTGAGTAATATACAAGATTATATTTATACACAAGAAATCGAACTGTAGTGGTAAGGAAGAGGTGCCAGGGAGACTCCTCAATTTCCAGTAGTACTGCCGTTGACGTAACAGTCGTACTGGTTGAGTAGGGTATATGTCTTGATTACACTTGGGAACAAGAAAGAGGCTTAGCGTTACTGCCTATCAGATGCACAAAGGACATTAACGGAGGAAACTGGTTTTTAGCAAGCAACAACATTCCCCTGTCATTAAATGTGCAACACTCAGATTCACATCGAGGTCCCAAACTATACGGCTGCGTGATCAAGGACAGGGAAAAAAAAAAAAACATTCTTCAGGGATTTAACCTACCTGATGATCGAACTCGGGTTCCTCTAGTTGCGAATTGTATGCGCTAACCATTGCACCACCGGTTCCCCCCTACACAGCTTGGGTTGAAATCACTGTCGACAGTTAACTCAGAAGCTGTAATATACTGTCTCCTAAGCATAAGATGTGTATAGCAAAGCTTGTGAATACTTTTCACTGTACCCATTCGCTTACCAAACGCCTCACAATATGTGTCAATATTATACTGACAAAATGGGAAAAAAGTATCTGATGTATTATTTAACTCTTATGGAAACTACTTTTGTGAAGTCTCTTAACTTGGTTAGGATCCTCTACAAATACGACCCGAGGACTAGGAAGTGTTGGTATGAAAAATATTTATTGGTATGTTCTTCCACTGTATGAATCCAGTCCGTTTGTCTATATCTTCCTTTTATTACCTATTTATCTTTACATTTAAACACTGGCGTCTGGAATGAGCAGACTGTTTTAATGTACGCATTTTTTCGAAGCTAAAAGAATATGGATTAGTTTGACTCTTTGACTACAATGACGCGTTATACATTTTATTACTCTCACTACGTGCCCGCACCTAACCCCTCCATTCCCAACTCTTTCCCGTAAGCTGAATATAAAGCGAATTTTGTGAGACCTTTTGGACTGAAGGGGTAGGGTGTAGTCTTCATTAACTCACAACCAGACGCCCGGTCTAAAAAAAGGAAAGAAAATCTGTAAGTACCAAGAATAAAACGGGGGACTACATCATCAGACAGAAGGGGTTAAAGAGTATATCGGTTACCAAGAAAAATGTAAAACTTAATAAATGGAACTAAAAATGCTGACGTTCGGCCGACAGCGCTAATCCACCTGTGTTCGGCGGGCATGGCCATTGTCTCTCCCTACAGCTGGTAATCTTAGTGGTTTGGGAAGTTTTGTAATTTCTCTTACTTAACTTTTTTTTTTTTTCTGCACATTGCGCCTCGGCTTCCCCCCGTGTGATAATGTGGTAAACTATACCGTAGGAAAACGACGTAAATAACATACAAGGCAACGAAGTGGTGTAATATACAAAATTAGTTGCAGTGGAAAAGACACTACGAATCTTCCTATGCCCCCGCTAATACCATCAGGCGAGTCCTGAATGAAATAGCACTAGCATGCATTCAGTATGGACAGTGGGAATTAGTGCAGAAATGGTGCCCTGTGAAGGAGGACTGCTGGATCTTAGGGAATGAACTCTCAAATTAATGCCCCCTCCCCTCCACAGAAAAAAATTGCTCGGAGGACAGGGCTAAACTAGTTGGACAGTTGCTTTCTAGTGAGGACTTGACAGTTCTAGTTAGACATCATCAGTATTATCTTCATCACCATGATTTTCATGACCTTCTCACCCAAGGATGGGGTGAAGCAGGGTGCCCCCAAAAAAACACAATTAGAGAAAAAACACTTTTCTTTTCACCATTGAAGGCCCCAGAGTCCTGGCTGTATCTGACAGGCCTAAGTATGTGGATAGATTTATTAATTTATTATTTTCATTTTACTACTTCGTAGATGCACTTCACATTGCCTTCCCTAAGCATTGAAATATAAGCACACTGTCATCAGCATCCTGTATAACTGGAGTTCTCAGTGGCAGTGTTTTACGTGCTTTAAGTCTTTGATAACTAATACAGTAAGAACGTTAAGTAAATCAAAATAACGTATTTTTTTGGTTTATTCTTGCCGCAACCAGACTACTTTCTTGAAATCAGCAAAGACCTTTCGTATGTAAAGGAAGTATTAAGGCTGTGTCTAACACCTGTATTTCGAAACGTCTCTCCAAAGTTATATAAAATCCTGTGACATTAATGACAATCAAGGACAAAAGATGGCATGGGACTAAATGCGTTTGACGGTGCTGGTCGATACTGGTGGTGCTGGTCAGTCCCTTCAACCTATTCAGTTCTATTTTGTTCTTGTGACTTACTATTTTCTTTCTGTCTAGGATTGTGAAAAGGGTTGATAAGGGTTACATCTAGCCTCTCCGGATATAAAATCTACCCTAAGCTAAATAAGAACGTGTTTAGATACCAGAAATTAAATAAGAAATGTCATAGGACTAGTGGGCTTAATGCTGATCTTACTGGTACGCGTCATAAACGTAGTGAAACCTCTTCATTAATGATCATGGGGTACATTTAACAACACATGTAAAAGTCTTGTATCAGTACAAGCAAATATACCGCCGACTCATGCTGTGTGGAGTCCGTAGCCGAATAACTTGGGGGTGGGATGGTGTACTGGGGACCACACTCAGCCCCAGCCAAGGGGATCCATCCGGAACAGAAAACCTTTGAGCCAGGTCTCCTTTACTGATAGGCATTAATCCACTTTTTTACAACCCAACAGTTGTCTCCTAAGCACTTAACCTAAATGGCAGACTCATCACAGGTCTCATTGTTACCAGTGTGCTACAAACCTCCGGTGCTACGGACATTATTCTGATGAACATTACCGGTAAGCACCCGAGACTTAGTTTTCTATTACAATCGTTCTCCTATAGATATAATGCATCCAGTATTTAAGACTGTAATGTAGGACCAATTAAGATGAAGATGTGTTCATGCACTACATTCAGATGAATATAAACACTCGTATTCCGTTCCCTTTACATTATAAGTATATATATATATATATATATATATATATATATATATATATATATATATATATATATATATATATATATATATATATATATATATATATATATATATATATATATATATATATATATATATTGAAATTCTCGGCGTCTTGCTTAACAGTGTCCTCAGCTGGACTCTCATGATAAATCCCTTGCTAAAACCGCCTCAAAGAAACTTGGATTATTGTGCAGAGTCCGTAACTTCTTCACTGACGAGCAGTTAGTTATAATTTATTAGAGTCATGTGCGCTCTCAGCCTGAATACTGCTCACCCTTGTGGAGTGGATGTGGAGAGGTTGCATTAAAACATGTAGACAAAATTCAGAACAAAGCTGTTAGAATTACCAATAACCCTGCTATTACTAATAAACTACCTCCCCTACAAGTAAGAAGGAATGTTGCCTCCATTGCATTATTATACAGATATTTCTGTAGCAAATGCTCAGACGAAGTTGCGTCCATGGTGCCACCTCTCCATGCCTTCCCTCGTGCTACACGGGCAGCTGGCAGTGCTCATGACTGGAATGTCACTCAGCCATATTGCAGAACTTCTGCCTATCAGAATTATTTCATTTCCCGAATTGCATCTCTCTGGAACTCGCTTCCCCAGAGTTGTTTCCCTCCAAACTTCAACCTACTGCTGTTCAGGCCTAACTGTTACAGATATTTTATGAACAGAGGACACCAATAATCTGGTGCATGGATTTGTTTTTTTTATATTCATTTGTTTTTCCTTCCTATGTTCTATTATATATATATATATTTTATATATATATCATCAGCCGTTTGAGTATCCACTACAGGACCGGCCTATCCCGACCGAAGTCGGGATGATACAGCCAATGTATCTCTATCAAGTTGCTTAGGCTGTCTGGTAGAGATTGTATGTAGGGCGAGAAGCGCTTGTAAGTGTAATTGTAGTGGCTTTGGATGTGTGTGTAGTCTGTGAACTAATTGTAATCACCCGCGCAAGCCGACTGGGTGCAAGCATACTTTATAGTAAGCCGCACTGGTTCAACCACAGCACCCCTTGTGTCCACCAATGCAGTACGTGGCCGGGTGAACACTCCTAAAGTATATTACCCTGGCAGGGCGCGAACCATGGTTCACCCGTGTACGAAACGCACACTCTACCATTGTACCACAGAGGCTCCGTATATATATATATATATATATATATATATATATATATATATATATACAGTATATATATATATATATATATATATATATATATATATATATATATATATATATATATATATATATACAGTATATATATATATATATATATATATATATATATATATATATATATATATATATATATATATGTGTGTGTGTGTGTGTGTCTGTGTGTGTGTGTGTCTGTGTATGGTTCAGTTATCATCAACAGCGTGTCTAAATCCACTGCAGAAGAAAGGTCTCTTCTCATTTTTCCTGCTGCAACTGATTGGTTGTCTGTTCCATCTCAGTCCAGCCTATCTCTGGCTTTCATCCTTTTGTCCAGTTCTTGGTCCATCTTTTCCCTTCACTCAGTGTTGAAGACAATAGGCTACTCTGTAATCCTAAGTGTCCTCGAAAGAACTGACTTGCGTAAATCCATGTCTTCTCTTTAAGTGATTTCTCTTTAATTTATTCCTTTGTTCAAGACGATCGTTTCTAGTCATCCATTCAATATTTAAGCTTCAGCTGTGAAGGTTTTGTTATTCTGCAAGTTTGTGATTCATCATCCTAGTGTGAACGGGAAGGACACACTCATTATGGAGTTGCGTTTATGTGTTGTGTTGTGTTACAGATTTATCCACCTGAATATCAGAGTGGAAACGGGCAGGTGAAGCCCGCCAGAGAAAAAGCGTATGATTGCTTTTAGGGATACAGGCATTTCACAAATAATTCCACCAACACATTCTGTTTTTCACTTGATTTCTTTGCCATGGATTTTTATTTTGCTAGAAAGAATGGAATATGTTTATTTAACCTAACTGTTTAAGTTGCGAATGTAAATGTTAATCAGTAATCCGTATTGCGTGTTAAGAGAGGGTTGAAACAGGGTAGGAGTGAACAGATGGATATCGGAAGATGAAGGAAAGCGCAAAAGACATGGCTGGATAAGAATTGATGTGAAGGGAATGTTCTGGGTATTAGAAACAGTCACCCTTGTCTCTGCAGTGCAGTATCGGCACAGTAATTATATTCTTCCCGTCTCCAAGAGATACTGTTTAGCTTAGGAAAGATCTCACGAACTGAGAGGGATAAAACGGTAGAGGCACAGCATGTGAAAGAATAAGAGGAATATAGTCAGTGTGATGCAGGTGTACCATCCATTCCTATAAAGCTGCACCGTGTTCTGTGTTCCATTATACACAGTGTTATACAGTTTGGTCTGAAAAATGAATGAGGCGGCAACTAGCTTAAATTCAAGTTTTGTTTTCTATAACACAATAGTGAGTTGTGGTTTCTGGAGTGTTAGGGGATATTGGGATTAAGTATTTGGATAAAGGAATTAGTGAACGATGCGAGTGAGAAGAATTACTGTTTAAGGCATAAGTCTTATAAAAACATGTAGTTAGGTTAACAGCGAGAGATTAAGAAAGGTACTAGGTACTAACACAAGAATAACTATTTTGGTTCCTCCACCTTCCACTGTGTGACCACCTCAGAGTACTTTCTTTTCTTGGTCTCACGACATCAACTTATTTGTATGTGATTGTGGATCCTCATACATCCGTGAGGAACACAACAACAGACTTCGATTTCATTTCCATGGTCGAGGTGACTTCAGTATTCTATTATTGCCAACGAAAGACGATTTTATTTAGCTGAGAGTGAGTGAAAGTGTCTGAAAGTGTCAATAGTGTCGTCATATCTTTTCACGATCAAGACAAAGGATGAAGAACTACCTTGCTTTATTTTTTTTAATTCTTACCCTACATTCCCAGTCTTCCATACCCGTGCGTGAAGCAGTGGGTGGCTGCGGGGGGGGGGGGGCACATCTTAATTGGTAAAGTGGTGATTCTTGGGTTCGGCTGCCTTGAAAGAGCTGTTCAATACGGCTTGAATGTGCACATCAGGTGTGCTCGCTCTTGTCAGGGATATGCAGGCCGGCCGCAGCGCTACGTTTATACTGCCATCGACGACGGATGGTTTATATTAGACTAAGGAAAACTGTCAGTAATTAATATGTTAGTCAGGCAGCAGGTAAAAATTTTACCTGGATGTTTTGTTCTTGGTACCGCCACACTCCTAGATTAAGGTGGCAGAATCTCTACTTTTCCACTGAAAGGTAAATTCTGGCCACGTCTTTAGGTAGTCATGATCAAGAATCAGACATTATACTTTTGGCTAGGGAGGCCAGTAATTCTTTCATTATGGCAAACTCTCGACTTTTTTTCCTTTTTTTTGAGATCCTTGTCAGTCAGGAGGTTAATGATGGCGTGAACATAACTCTTTCCATTCCTATGCAATAGACAGTAAGACGCACATGATTTAAACATTTACATTAAGTATTCCTTCAGGCTTTCCAGTCACACAAGGAGCTAATTCTCTCGTATGTTTTCTGTACGGCGTGGAGAGAGGCCGAGAAGCCTTTTCCTAGAACATCTTAATACTACTGAGGCTAGTTGTTTGGCTTTCGATTATTTTTTCAGACAGAATATCATCAATGAGGCTGCAGTATTTAGGAAATCTGTGTTGTCCCTGTAATAAAGTAAGTCTCTCTCTCTCTCTCTCTCTCTCTCTCTCTCTCTCTCTCTCTCTCTCATCCTCCTTATCACTATACCACATTAACACGTATTAAAGGGTGTGTAGCAAGGTACTGGGCACAACAATCGCTTTTGCAATATATAAAGCTTAGCAGATGAAAATTCCAGTCCCAACTTCCATCTGAGGCTCTGAGTAACACACACAAAGGGATCGTGATATATAAGATGTTTAATCCTCTCAGTCCCAGGACATATTTTTTCATTTCAACCGGGACACCACTAAACAACTTTGCTACAGAAAAATGTCATATAATTCAGGGATAAATAGAGGCTAAATCTGTTTGATAAGTCTCTCCTAAGGTGAGTGAAGTCTAGAAATAACAAGAATATATAAGAAAGTACGTCATTGGGCTGCAAGGGTTAATAGATCACTAGGCTGTATAATAAACAGTGACAAAGAAATAGCCGAGATAGAGGTGTTGAGAATTCTCCAGAACCGATGAGAAGACTGTCCTAAATCTTATCCCAGGGCTCCCTGCACTTATTTCCCCCCTTCCTTTGTATTTCTGGTGCCCATCTCGGTCCCTTAAAAACTGCTCTAATTTTCAGGTTTATCTTCATTTATACGCTAGTTTACGGGTTATTCGCCAAAATTAACCCTTTAACTGCGGTTCTGGGATCAAGCTGTGTTTCTCGAGCCAAGTACACCCCCTCCCCCCTTCGTTTCTTTATGTTTCGGGCAATGTGGCAGCCGTGAGATTGCTTGTAGTAGACTGGATGGACTTTTGTATTGGAAACATAGAGTGGATCTGTGTATCAAGTGGATCTGTGTATTAAGTGGATCTGTGTATTAAGTGGGTATGTGTATTAAGTGGATCTGTGTATAAATTGGATCTGTGTATTAAGTGGATCTGTGTATTAAGTGGATCTGTATATTAAGTGGATCTGTGTATTAAGTGGATCTGTGTATTAAGTAGATCTGTGTATTAAATGGATCTGTGTATTAAGTAGATCTGTGTATTAAATGGATCTGTGTAACTCCTAATCACTTAAAGTTTCTGCAAGTTGCACAGAACTGAAGCTTAACGGGAAAACAGAAATGAAGGAAAACATACGCCATTAATGTCGACTGGGAGGACGGGAATAAGAACAGGCTGGCGGTGGGGGAGGTGCTGGGGAAGAGCTCATGTCAGCACCAGGACGTACAGTACGTGTGTGTGTGTGTGTGTGTAATTCACCGGGTCGGTCAGGATCACTTGATGGTCGTGATCGTAAGCTTTTATCCTCCCGGAAGGGAGTTGAGAACTCATATAGTCCAATCTAAGGGCAAGGCTGTGACCTTCACACACGCACACACCCGTCCCCTTGCTCAAGGGGGACAGTAACCACCCACTTCGTCAGTGAAACTTTTTCGCAACCTGAGCGAGGCGCGAACTCCCGTCTACCAGTTGGCAAGCGAGAGCGTTACCACTACACCAGCGAGCGGTGTGTGTGTGTGTGTGTGTGTGTAGGTCTTTGTTTAACCCGTTTTGTGTACAGTACGAACGATTATATTCATTGACCTGGTGACCTATTTATAAAGGATGTATACCCCTTCGACGCTGACCCTCCCCCCCCTTTTTTTAAAATTTAATTCATGTTGTATAGACGCATTTACTTCTACACCTGAGGAACTAAAGACAGCTACACCTCTAATAAGCTGACCTTTTCAAAACTTTATTTTTGCTTTGTGCGAATGATTATATGCAGCTCAGAAGACACCTTTAGATGCAGTCTTTATTAACCTCTGCGGCACTACAGGGTCTCTTAACATGAGCGAAATTGTCTGGTGTCAAGAACAATAGCCCACCAAAGGATGCAATGGAAATAAAGGAGTTAATCATCTTTTTATATGTAAATAAGCACATCAGCATTTAATTGTCCGAAACATACAGATCCACCCACGCCTCACACACCTACACAATATTATCTCTCCTACACACACACACACACACACACACACACACACACACACACATTGCTCCATTGCCTGATCTTTCACTTTAGTATATCTCTCGGACTCTTGTGACACAATCTCACCTGAACAATATCACCTGACATTGATTATTAAAGAATACTAGAGCTATCTTTGACCATGACAGGGTTAAAGGTGACAGTGTTAATGGCTTAGTGTATAGACACTTCTAGGCTCCAACGACGCACTCTTAGATAAATAAACTCGTGTGGCGTTACCTTGAATAGAATACATGACTGGTTCTGAACAAGCAAGAGTTACTGATTTGTTTTGCGTTGCAGCGTTTGGCAACTGTGATTGAAGGAAAAAGCATGAACAAGCAATCTTATAAACAAAGAAAAATTCAAGGAAGTCTGTTTTTATGGTCCCTGGTCCAGACATGTGATTAGTAGGAATTAACACTCTCAGGGAAGTGAGCATGGAAGTAAAGAGTAGCTCCATGACAGTATTGTGATACCAACTCTAACGTTTGGACCTTGTTGGAAGGACACAAGTCAAGAGTGAGAGCAGAGGAAATGAGTTATCAGAGAGGAGCATGTGGAGTTACATGGATAAACTGGCAAATGAGAAAATGAAGGATCGTTGTGGTGTGGATGTGGATGTGATAGGAAGCGTTGGGAGAAATGCGTTGAGGTGGTTTGGTCAAGTGAAGAGGATGGAGCGCAAGGGACTAATGCGAAGAGTGTATGCGAGGTGAAGGGGGGGGGGGAGAAAGAGGGGGAAGCCGACGATGAGATGAAGGGATGGAGTGGAGAGGTATCTGAGACAGAGGGGTGTGAGCTGGGAGCAAGGCAGTGAAATGGCGTTGGACAGGGCGACATGGAGGCGCTTTGTCTGTGGCCACCCCTTACGGGACTGAGGAGCTGGAAATAGATAGATAGATAGAAGTGCATATGAATTATTCCCAGCTGGAAAAAAAATCGTCTGGCATCAGCTGAGATAGGATACCAGCTTTGTGCAGACGACGAGAGGGTTAATATCACCAGTATCAACACTCTCAGGCTCCCGTGCTCAGTGGCAGCTCAGTTATAGGATTCTGACGTTGCTCCGGCCATGAGAGGTTAAATGGTATCAATACTGACACAGCCTGACAGCCTCCAATAAATCACTCTTATGTTCAGCTGCTGTATTGAAACATTAATTGTACCAGAATTAGCACTCGCACACCCCTATGGCTCAGCATTGATTGAATACAATCCTCTGCCACCATCTGTAATAGACTGCTAGAGTTACCCCATAATTAGAGGGTTTAAAATTATGAAAAAATAGGTAGAGGAGAGAAACACACAGCAGAAAATAAGTCACCGCAAAAGGCGGAGTAAAGCGGGAAAACTGCGGCATAGAAGGACAGAGAATGAAGGAGTACAAAAGAAAATGTCGGTGAGAGAGAGAGAGAGAGAGAGAGAGAGAGAGAGAGAGAGAGAGAGGTGCGCGAGGGGCTATGGTACACAAGTAAACATCATTATATGGTTCTCGTCTCGCTTGAGGGGCTGATATTAATTTTATATTATTGTTTGTCCTGGGCCGCCTCTGCCGAGCTACAGTGCGTTTGTTATACCCTGACGAAGATCCCAGGCCTCTTTCAGCCCGGTTGATGGTGGACAAGTGGAGGCGAGCTACAGGCTCAATTTCACTAATAACCAAGGCGACTCATTCCTGCTTTTTAACTCATCAAATTTCAGGTAACCACGACATATTGTTCTAGTTGTGTAAAAGACTCAGCCCTGCGGGATAAAAACACACGACTATAGAATGAGTCACAAATTTAACTTTATCTTACAAGTTGCTTTTATTTTCAATTTACAATGCTGGAGCCCGGCTTGCTGGGATGATAATGCATAATAATAATAATAATAATAATAATAATAATAATAATAATGATAATGATAATAATAATAAGATAGTGAAGAAGAAGAAGAAGACCATGACATATATTTATAATTTGCTCTCATCATCACCAGACAATTTTATAAATTTTTGGACAGACCTAAAAAAAAAAAAAAAATGACTAACTCCTGCTGTGGGAGAAGTCTGAAAGCCCTTCCTAAGCGAATTTAAATCCTCTGTTAGTAACAATAACAAGATACAGAACGCGTCATTGGCGTGAAGTGACCAAGGCATACAACTATTTTTTAGCCAAGTCCAAATATTCCCCTAAAACATGGCCCTCAACAGTCAAATTTATGTTCAGGTCTCCAGCTGAACTGCTGGGTGAGCAGGGTCGGTGTGGAAGTAAACATGGTCCAGTTTGACCGGGATGAGAATCTAGCTTGAGTTCTTCCAGGTGCACTGTAGGTGTGCTGACCAACGCACCACCGCCTCCTCCTCAGTCACGTTAATTTGTTTTTTGTCACAAACCTGAGGAGGGATCAACCGTTTTACACATTGCAGTACAGGTACAGTCGGGGACAAAAGTTCGCCTCATATTAACCTATTCTACTGTTCACTCTCTTCTGAAGGCTAGCATTCCTAAGGTGATAAAGGCTTGTGTGTCTCTCTCTGTGGAGGATACTCTTGGTTATGTTGCGTTAGACTCTTAGAGAGATGAGGTCGGACATATCTCAACTGTGAAGTAGACACAGGGAGACTTGTTCCCCTAACCGGACAGGGAAGTGGACTGGAGGAGTTGGTTAGGGTGATTTTATGAAACACAGCATAATAAGCTAGTGTTCATGCCCATAACACCATACCTGAGACACCATAATAAGACTTCAGTAGTTTAATAATACAATACCTGGTCAGACATCAAGAACTAATGATAGAGGTATGTACTCGGCCACTCTCACCTGCATCCTCCAGAATTTCTATTGTCAGACTGGATGCGAGTTCGATCCCAGGCTAGAACTGGGAATTACCTGACGTGTTGATTTTCATTTAAAAGACTATACTTACTCGGTATTTTGCACAAGGCCCACACACATTTAATAAAAACATTCTCTAATGTCATCACATAAGTCTTAAATGATACAGCCTTCGACTGTATACAGTACAGATGGAGAGCATTAGCTGCTAAGTAGTGTCATATGAAGGAGTATGGAGTGCAGGAGGACAACTGAACCTCAAGGAATGAAGCATCAAGTTTCTGCCCAGAGCCGTATAAATAAGGAGGAGGGTGAAGTGAAAGAGCTAAGAAACGCTGATTGTTTGTTGTAGTAGGTGATACATATATCATTACGATTTACATCCTGCACTGCATAATGCTTACTAGTCTGATACTTCGAGACATATGACAAACGATGATCATCCTTACAGTTGGCATAATATACTAAAATACGTCATCAGTTATGAAAATGTTAGTAGGATGTCGACAGCAAAGACAACAGTAGCTTGTACTTCCTATACATGTCAAAATTTAACTGAACATAAAGGTACATAGTTTATACATTGCTATAATATTAAATGGTCAATCACTGGTACAGTCAGGGTCAACAGTTCGCCTGCTATTCCACTGTGCTTGCTTCACACTTGCGGTACCGTATGTCCGTCACTTTCCTCCCTGACGCATCGTATAAAAAGGTCGACTGTGGGCAGGGAAACATGTCAAGCCCTTCTCAACTTGGGCATCTTAATCAATAGAGGAATGTAAGAACAGGAGGGGAAGAATTTGACAAACTCTTGTCCCTGACCGTACACTACACAAGATGTCTGGAGGCAGGAGGCAGGCCTTATCACTGGCCAGGGATAGCACCAGTGAACTCGCACAGCGCCGATTTCCCTCCAGCACAGCTAATATAATCCCTCCGCTTTTATGACTTTTTTTTTTCTTTTTTACATTCTTGCTACTTCCAAACGATGTCATTTAGCTTAAGACAGACCTTTCGAATTGGAAGGATTAGACATGGTTTTCAGTACCTCCTCCACTACAAGAGTGTTCTCCTAACCTTGAAAAAATCGTCTGGGACCGGCTAGAATATGAATAAAATTGGATAATCAGACTGAAAGGGTTAACTCCATAAAGCAGGCGGGGCCCGGGAGGCCATCACGAGGTGCGTAGTTAGAAATCTTGTGGGACACCTTCATGGAGTGGTCAGGCAAAGTTTTAGCCACAGAGCAATACCTATATCGTGTTTATATCATCCTGATACTGCACGTACTGTCAGGGAAAGAAGGTCGCTCAATGTTCACCTGTTTTAATTGTTCTTTTACATTGGTGTCTAATATGTCTAAGCTGAAAGAGACGTTGAATATGTCTATGTCCGCGGATGATTCTCTTTGATAGGATGCTTCCTGGAGGAAACTGACGGAAAAGACCCAAACATTTAACTCGGCTGAGTGGAATGACAAGCAAACTTTTTCCCCCAGGCTGTACAGTGTTAGTATCATTTGAATGGCTGGCTTGGGACACTACCACATTTATACCTACCTTCATAACAAACCCATTTTCATCTGCCTGCAACAAACGTTTTTATGCCTGTATGCCGTCACTCACACAAAGGTTTGTGGAACTGTGTGCAAGAAAAAAGGAGTCAGACTTGTGTTTCATCAGAGCTGTGCGACGCAAGGTACGAGTATAAGGAAGAGGCGAGTTAGTGCTGTTGTTGCTGTTGTTCTTGTAGATATTAACGTTTATCACACTTATTGCATGAAGGTTCTGCGCTCAGTTCAGTCACCCATAATCTTGTACAAAGGTACAGTCAACTCCAATGGCACTACAGACTCGTAAGCAGTAGTTTCTGCTCACTTTCTTCCACTTTCCCTGACTGAAAGGAAATAGTACTAAGAGTTTCAAACAGAACCAATACATGTTGTTGGTTGTTTGCAACGTTTACAGACATCACGAGCAACAGTGTCATTCCGAAATACAAAAACCGAACCACTTCCTTAACACAGGAACTTCAAGCGTTGTGAAGGCCTGGCCTCAGCTTTACTCCATCTAAGGTTAGGGGTAAAAACATACCGAACTATGGCTCATGAGAGTATAAGTCAAACCCACTAATGGCTGCAACATAGTCTGCATATATATATATACTGCATATCCATCATCCAATCCTATGTCGCCCCATGGAAGCGTAGGAGCCCAGGGCTAGGCAAGTTGGTCCTGACATTTAAGATGAGAGTGACAAGCCTCACTCATCCTTGCGTGGCATTACTTGAGCAATACACCCCAACCATCCCTTGGATATAGGCCTACAGAGGTTCAATCCGATTGGAGCACCTGAATTACCCATTAAACCACCAGGCGCCGTAATTTGGTTATATGGTTACCACCCAGCGTACTAAATGATTTCCTGGTTTACAGGAAACCACTTGGCTAGTCACTCAGTGTAGAGTCACCCATAAGCAGAAGGAAAATGAAAGAATGTAGGAAAGAAAAACACAAGAAGGAGTGTAAAGTCACCCGTAGGCAGAAGAAAAAGGAAAGAATGAAGGAAAGAAAGACAGAAGAAGAAGGAAAGAAGAGAGGAAAGGGTAGACATCCAAAGCAGCAATCCATCGAGTGACTGGATGGTGAGCGTCCCCACCTACATATATATATATATATATATATATATATATATATATATATATATATATATATATATATATATATGTAATTTAAAAGCACCTTTCCTATTACAACCATCTTTCTGATCGCCTTATGGGTTCCGTCAGGGACGCTCCACTTGCGATCTTCTCACCTACTTTTCAGACTCCTGGTCATCCTCCTTTCGGGACTTTGGCGAAAGCTTTGTCATTGCACTTGATATCTCAAAGGCTTTCGATCGAGTCTGGCATAAATCTTTAATTTCCAAACTGCCCTCTTACGGTTTCTATCCTTCAATTTGTGCCTTCATCTTTAGCTTCCTTTCTGGTCGTTCTATAGCTGCTGCTGTACGAGTAGACGGACATCGTTCTTCTCCTAGATCTATCAACAGTGATTTTCCTCAGGGCTCTGTCCTATCACCGACTCTGCCTTTTATTCATCAATGACCTTCTAAGCTGTACATCTAACCCTATCGACTCGTACTCTGATGATTCCACCCTTCACCTTTCCATTCGGTTCCCGCAACGTCCATCTCAGCAGTTACTTCAACAAACAAGTGATGGGGCTATGGCAAACCTAATGTCTTATTTGGCTCGTATCTCTGACATCTGTGCTGGTAAGGGGTTGGCAATAGCCAACACCTACTTTCGTCATAAGATGATCCACCGGTATACATGGAGAGTAATGAGGAGGATGGATGGTGAACTTGTTGAACGAAAGGCAATGATAGACTACGTGTGTGTGGATGAGCGAATGAGAAGACAAGTGTTGGATGCAAGGGTGTGGAGAGGGTGGGGGAATGGAGTCTCGGACCATCACTTAGTGATGGCCAAGGTAGAGCTGCAAAGAAAGTGGTTGAGGAGGCGAAGGGGAAGACAGGAGGAAGCAGCTCCTGTGAGAAGAGTGGAGAAATTGCAAGATAGTGAGAAGAGGACAGAGTATAAGAGCATAGTGGAAGAAAGATTGGGAAGGTATGAGCTAGAGCAGATGGAAGGGGTGGAAGACGTATGTAAGATATTCACGGAAGAGATAAGCACAGCGTGTGAGGCGGTTTGTGGAGTGAGGAGGAGATGCAAGGGTGTGCAAGGGACAGCATGGTGGAATGATGAGGTGAAACGAGCTGTGGAACAAAAGAAGAAGGCATATGGTGAATGGTTGGCGAGTAGAGGTAGGTAGAAGATGAGAGAGAGAAGAGAGAAGTATATGTGAGCAGGAGAAGGGAGGTTAAGAGACTGGTGAAGGAGAGTAAGAAGAAAGTGGATGAAGAGTTTGGGAGGAATCTGAGTGTGAAATGGAGGGAGAGTAAGAAATTGTTTTGGAAGGAGGTAAAGAAAGTAAGGCATTGTGAAAGGGGAAATAGTAGGGGAGTGAAAGATAGGAATAATAGATTGTTGGTGGAGAAGAGAGAAATTGAGGAGATGGAAGGAGCACTTTGAGGATTTGTTGAATGTAGAGAGTGAGAGCAGTGTGAGTATAAGTGGTTGGGGAATGGCTGGGAGAAGAAGAGATGAGAGGAGGGAGGAAGAGATCAGTAGGTCGGAAGTAGTGGAAGCGATGAAGAAGATTAAGCTGGGAAAGGCCCCAGGAATTGATGGAGTGTGTGGTGAAATGCTTAGGTATGGGGGTGAGATTGTTGTGGAGTGGATATGGAAGTTGTGTAGATTGGCTTGGGAAGAGGGAAGGGTTCCAGAGGACTGGAAATCAGGTATAATTGTTCCTCTGTACAAAGGAAAAGGGAGAGAGAAGTATGTGGTAACCATAGTGGTATTTGCCTTCTTAGTGTGACTGGTAAAATATATGGTAGAATACTCATTGATAGGGTTAGGCATATGACAGAGGAGCTAGTTGGAGAAGAACAAGGGGGATTTAGGAAGGGAAAAGGGTGTGTAGATCAGATATTTGTTCTAAGATGTTTAGTGGAGAAGTATCTAGAGAAGGGAAGGAAAGTGTACGCTGCCTTCATGGACTTGGAGAAAGCTTATGACAGAATAGATAGGAAAGGTATGTGGAAGGTATTAAGAATATATGGAGTGGAGGGGAAATTGTTGAGTGCTGTGAAGAGTATGTACGAGGGAGCTAGGGCTACGGTGCGAGTGGATGGTGAGCTGAGTGAGTTCTTTGATCTCAATGTGGGACTGAAACAGGGGTGTGTAATGTCTCCTTGGCTGTTTAATATATATATGGATGGGGTCGTAAAGGAGGTACAAGGTAGGGCAGTGGATGTGGGGGTGGCCTTAATGAATGAGGGTGAGATTTGGAAGCTTCTGGTGTTGCTGTTTGCTGATGATACAGTATTGTTGAGTGAAGATGAATGGGAGTTGCAAGGTTTGGTGAATGAATTTGGGACAGTGTGTAGGAGGAGGAAGCTGAAAGTTAATGTAAACAAAAAGTAAAGTTATGGTGTTTGAGAGGAATGAAGTCACAGAGTGTGCAGTGAGGTTGGATGGTGAGGATATGGAGAATGTGAGTGCATTCAAGTACTTGGGTAGTGTGATGAGTAAGGATGGAACTTTGGGGGATGAAGTACGTGAAAGGGTACAGCAGGGAAGGAAGGTTGTTGGCACACTGAAAGCAGTGATGAGAAATAGGGAGGTGCGTATGGAAGTTAAGAAGTCACTGCATGATGGTATTGTGATCCCTACCCTGACGTATGGAAGCGAGGCGTGGACCTTGCAAGACGGGAACAAGTCAAGAGTGAGAGCAGTGGAAATGAGTTACTTGAGAGGAGCATGTGGAGTGACATGGAGGGACAGGTTGACGAATGAAGAAGTGAAGGAACGTTGTGGGGTAGATGTGGATGTGGTTGAAAAGATTAGGAGAAATACACTGAGGTGGTTTGGACATGTGGAGAGGATGGAGAATGAAAGACTGACTAAGAGGGTGTATGTAGGTGAGGTGGAGGGAGGGAGAGGGAGGGGTAGACCGAGGATGAGGTGGAGGGATGGAGTTGAGAGGTATATGAGGGAGGGGGGGGTGAGTTGGGGGGAGGGGAGTCAAATGGTGGGTGACAGAGTGACTTGGAGGCGTTTTGTCTGCGGCCACCCTTTGCGGGATTAGGGCGTCGGGCTATAGATAGATAGATAGACAGATCTCTGACTGGGGTAAGAATAATCTTGTTGCTTTTAATGCAACAAAGACTCAGTTCTTACATATATCAACCCGACACAATCTTCCACAGGAGTACCCTCTAATGTTTAATAATATCCAGCTCAATCTTGCAACATCCAAGAACATGCTTGGGGTTTCATTCACTCGGGACTTATCTTGGAAAGATCATATTGCATCTCTTGTAAAATCTGCTTCCAGGAGATTAGGTGTGCTAAGCCGACTCCGTACCTTCTTTACCCCTGCACAGTTATTGACTTTATACACGGGTTTATTCGCCCCTGTATAGAGTACAATTCTCATGTGTGGGGAGGCTCCCCATATACAGCTCTTCTCAATAGGGTGGAGTCAAAGGCTTTTCGTCTCATCAGCTCTCCTTCTCTTACTGGCTCCCTTCAACCTCTGTCTCTTCGCCGCACTGTTGCATCTTTATCTCTTTTCTATCGCTACTTCAATGGTCACTGCTCCTCTGAACTGTCTGCTTGCATCCCTCCACCTCTGCGACGGGTGCCTAGCACCCGTCCAGCAACAAACTCTCATCTCTTTTCTGTCCAACTCTCTAATGCAAGAGTTAACCGTTACTCCCAGTCCTTCATTTATGCAACAGGTCAACTCTGGAACTGTCTTCCTCTGTATTTCCTACTTCCTATGATCTCCAGTCTTTCATACGCAGTGTGTCCAGGCATCTCGAAATGATCGGATCTTGAATTTGGCTCTTTTTTTTTGGGGGGGGGGAGGAAAGGTTTGCGGGCTCCTGGCCTTTGGTTCCTTCTTTCTTGCATAAAATATCTATCTATCTATCTATCTTTATATTTGTATTTGTCCTATCTTTTCATAAATGCGTGTGTGTAAAAACGAATGTTTGTCTGCCTGCCCTCTATACTGTTGAAATCGATTGGGACGCACATATAACTCTCTGAGTCTAACACGTGTAAATTTTCACGGCGTATTTAGATCCGTCCACTATATTTGACAAATTTTAGCGAAAATTGTTAAACGTTTAAAAAACTGGATTATCTTTGTGCCCCTCTGTAGGTCCAAATTGGAACTACACCGTTTTCGGTGCGTCTAAGGCAGCTTATCGGAGAGTCGGAATGGAGCAGGCCGGGCGAGCAGTGTAGGCAGGATGAGCAGAAACTCACGTGTAAATCTGTAAATCTGAGCTCAGAGAACATAATTCAGACTAACTGATGCACTTTTTAATCTATATATAAAACATAAGAAGAGAGGATTACTACAGTGGACCAGTTGGTACATGCAAGACAGCTCCTACAAGAGTGATGAAATTACTAGAGTAAGACAAAGATGAGGAAGAAAAAGGCTCTCCCCCGCTCACCAAACCCTCCAGCCGAAACCGGCAAGAGAAATTCAGAAAGAACACCACCACGCACTATAGAAATACTGACGTGGACATTTTATAGGAAGGTGCGAAAGGAGAAAAGGGACTATCGTTGAAACCTGAAAAGGAAAAAGAATGAATTAGTACCAATTATCAGATTTTATTTTTATATCCAAACCTTACTTGTCATATGCGTATCTAGCCTATACTTGAAACTATCTATGTATCTATATCTATATCTATATATATATATATATCTACATCCATCTATCTATTTCTCCATATATCTATCTACAGTATCTAATTATGTATCTAAAGAGAATGTTTGTTTGTCTGTCTGCATGTTCTCTATGCAAATCGAGGTGTATGCATACAGAAGTCTCTAAAAAACTTCAACAGTTGTAATTTTTAAAGATGAATTTAATTGTGTACATTACAGTAACTAAAGTGGCCCGGACCCCTGACGGCCAAGATTAGAACTACAGTAATTAGCATTATTTAAGTCAACATGGTGGAAACATGGTAGCCAGTACCGTGTTTTTTTTGTTTTTTTTTTAATTTACATCTACAACCATATCATCATTAGCTACAACGGGTCGGATAGGTGGACAGATTGGTGGAGTGGGCAGGGCGGGTGGGATGGGTTTTGCGGGTGTGGTGAGCAGCTTGGGTGGATGAGTGGTTGGACAGTATGGGTGCGTGAGTGTGGGTGAGTGTGTGAGCACGGTGGGCGGGAAGGTAAGTGGGTGGATGGGTAGGATAGGTGGGTGGGTGGATGGGTAGGGTAGATGGGTGTGTGGATGGGTAGGGTAGGGTGGGTGAGCTGGGTTTAGTGGGAAGGGTTGGTGGGTGAGTGGGTAGTTGAAAAATAATTTCAGGGTACAATAGGTTCATGGGGCATATACCCTTGGGGAAAAGGGTTCAAAAGAACCAGGGATCTTCTCCCACAGGGGAAATGGCCATCCAGGGTCCCATGCAATACCGGTATGCGCGATCATTGGATATTACTTGTAAAATGCTGGGTACCCCTGCTAGTAATTCATAAGCCAGACCTGCTCCACATGCCACCAAATCTGCTTGATAATTACTGCAATTTTCACCCACAGCTCTGTAAATGTGAGCAACAGAGTGTTGTTTGTGCTGGCTATTATACGACATTTACTGCGATGTTTACAAACTTTGGCACTACATTGGTGTTTATATTCTTAAACCCAAGGTCTGGACCTTGCTTAAACCTACTCAAAAGACCGAAAAATATTATCGAAACATCTTAATATTAAAAAAAAAACGTGATACTGGTTGAAGTGGAATACATCTTCATTCGTTTTTATTTTTAATATCAATCATGGGTGAATAGGTGTAAATTAATTGTGTGCCTTTCCATAATAATTGATGACGTAGTCAGAATATTCGGTCGCAGACCAAGGATAGGATTTTGTTCGCAGTGCATTAGATGCAAATAAAATGATCAGTAATAGAGTACATATATATATATATATATATATATATATATATATATATATATATATATATATATATATATATATTTTAACGTGTTCGGCTCTGGACACAGGTTTCAGGGCCTATTCCCAAGTCCCAGTAGTCCTCCTACATCTCCACATGTCACCAATTCGGCGCTAACACCCACCATTCATATTGAATACATGCAAGGGTTGTCTCATACAGGAGTGATGTCCTGGTATTAGCTATGACATGTCGGTGGGTCATCTGGTAGATCAGAAAAGTCTGCTTTTATGAAATTCAGATCCTCAAACTGTTCCCTGCCCCAGCCGGGATTCGAACCTGGGTCCATTAGGACTGCAGGCCGCCTCTCTACCGATTGTGCCACCGCCTTCCCCTGACCATCATCTGTTACGTTTAACATAACATATTAGTATGTTGTTATAATACTAAAAACAGACGGCAATTAATTTATATTAACATGTATCAAACTACTGGTAAAAATATCATTCTAAAAGAAAATGGCCCGCGGATCGATACCAAAATCATTACTCGGCCTGTCGACTCAGAAACGATGCCTTTGCCTCCTATAAACCATTTATTGCAATATCCCAACTACGTGATAATCTCTTCATAACCCAGCAACATATTCTTCATTTTTAATTTTTTAATATTTCATTTTTTCTCTCTGATAAACTCTCAAGCAACGCATTTCTTTTATGAACACCATCAGAATCAGTGATATGTAAACTCTGCTCCAGTCAGTACAAATACCCGTGTTTATTATGTCTGTAGTAACTTAGTAATTTCGAAACACACACACACACACACACACACACACACACACACACACACACACACACACACACACACACACACACACACACACACACACACACACACACACACAAAGGTGTATAGAACTGCATTTTTTTTTTTTTTTTTGGTGGTGGTGGTGGGGTAAACTGTGAGGGGAGGGTTGAAGCTGTGATAAAAGACTGCTTGTTCCTGTCCTAGCATATAGCAATGTGCCGTCGAGGGTGGTATAAGAAGTTCGCCACTGTCCGAGAAGACGAGATTTTGATTCAAGGCTCGAGCAGGACGCAGTCTGATAATCTGAATTTCGGTAAAACAGATTTGATGAATCAACAAGACTTACTGATATACCATTAAAGATGCAAGCACCATTGCACCAGTCCTGAATGAGAGTTCTACCAAATATCCAGTATGGACGATGAGTACCAGTGCCAAAGTGATGACATGGAAATGGATGCGATACGTAGGAGGAGTGTTTGCCTTTATTAACGGAATATCATGCGTATGACCTGAGTCGGACATATATTATGTCTACGTTAACCTAAAAGAAGTAAACAGAAAAAAAAATGGCCACAGTATTCAAGGCTTTAACCCTTTCACCACAAGAAATACTTTGGCATAATGAAATCGTTAGGAGGTAGTAGGAATAAAACAATGTAATCGGAGTGAAGAACTTCATGTCTCACTTTAATCTCTCGTCAGCGACATGCTTCCTGGGCTGAATCTAATCTACCATCGGCAGTTGGCATATTGTAATAAAAGGTGTCATTGTTGTGAAGCAGCGTGTTTGTGACATTTGATCTGGGAAAGTGAATGGGTGCCAGGTAATTAGCAGGCGGGAGCGTAATAATTTGATTGCCATCCCCAAATAACTAATACTGCCTCATGTATGAGGCAGTGCAACGGGTGTGGGGCCTAGAGTACGAAATAATGTACCTGTATTTACGTGGAAAGTTTTGAGAAAGTACACTGGTCAGCCATAGTTTCTGCTCATCCTCTGCCCATATTTCTTAATGAAAGGAAGTCGCTGTCATGATTTCATACCAAATGAATACCCATCATATGCGGATCGAAGTTTTTCTAGACCTGTAGTCACTAGCTGTTTCTTGTGTGCTTAAACAAAATTTCCAACTTGAAAGGAGGCAGCGACCATGTACAATCGCTTTCATAAGTAAGGAAACACATCTATCTGTGCATTGTACTGTAGTATCCTCTGCTGGTGGGATGTGGAGCTGTTTAACTTACTGCCTGGTACACTGATCATCAATGCACTGGGTAGTAAGTGATGTAGTTCCATGTCCCACCTGTAAGTAGCACAAAAATAGACAATACGAGCAAGTGTGAATTCTTACTTACGATCGTGACTGGACTTCTGTCAACAACATTTATGATTTATGCCTGCATCCAAATATGGATTCACCCCAAACTCTAACCAACTTTTCCTTGATCCACTGCCCACCTATCCACCAGATTTTACTGAAGTCCGATAAGAGTTTCGTAACATATCGTGTACGCAAACAGGCAACTGACACGGGTAAATACTGTACACACCCTCCCTCCAACTTGGTTGTCGAAAGTAATTATCACCAAAACACTGGGCAACAGGCCTTCATTCGGTCTTACACCCTGACTACGACTTCCCTACAGCCAGGGGTGGGAGGAGAGGGTGAACAGAAAGTACGGCTCACCAATACACATTAAAATATATTATGGTTATATTGTTCAGTCGCACAAAGGTCACTGCCACCACTGATACTTGCTGTGTTTTTTGCGTTTACGTTCTTATATCCATTGCCACGAGCAAGGACAATGAATGTGTAATAAGGAAGAGCATCTCGTTGTGTGACTCCATTCATTACTGCATACTGTACAGTACAATCAACAAGCACTAACTCCAGATGCTGAACATGCACCTAACATTGTCCTTCTGAGCTGCTCCTTTCATACTGTTTGGAATGATAACAGAGTGAATTCATGGTTCTTCTTCTGCATCCAAAGTTACCCAGTGAACTCAAGAAAATATTTTACTTGTTAATCTAAATTCATAATACCTACCAAAAAACATTCATACCGGGTAAAATGTTCATTAATACTGCTTATGACAATCACGTAATGCAGATAAAGTATGGACATGATATCCCAGATAATTAATTTTGAGCCATCTATAATGTGACACACACACACACACACACACACACACACACACACACACACACACACACACACACACACACACACACACACACACACACACACACACACACACACACACACACACACACACACACACACACTGAACTGTTTCCGTGCTGGTAATCTCCATGTGGAAATTCAGTAACACGGACTCAGTGGAGTTTGTGTGGCGTGCTGGTGTGGACGGAGGTCAGTTTGTTGTTGGTTTATTGGCGTCATTTGCCGTGACCTGAATGGCCCGGACATCACGCACTCCTTCCTGCCCACTGCGATGTCACACAGTATCTCCTTTACTACCATGCTGTCTATTTCGATGGTTCGTTCACCTAAACTTGGCAGAAATATGTCGTCCTTTTGTACCTTATTTCCCGTAGCTCAGTGTCAGAATAAGACATTACTTTGCATCAATGGGGTTCCTTCGTGACTAACATATTTTTGTGTTACTTTCTTGTTGCAGATCAGCATTAGAATGGAAAGATAGCAGTTTTAGGCCAAGTTAAAGTGGACAGAGTATAGTATAGTATATTATTGTTGTTATACAACTATTTTGTCCAGCTTAGGGAAGAATTTGCGGGATTAGACAAGGTGGCCTTTAATAACCCCTTCACTATCAAGGGTCCTTCCAAAAATGAATACAATCGTCTGGTGGCTGAACATGCCTTTGTAACAAATGGTGTGAGGTTGGAAGTGTTGGCGTGTGGCTTGAACCATGGATGTGTGGTGATGGACGCTGAGCAAAGGCTTCGAATAATGTCTGAGGGTTGTTATAGTAAATTATTAATTCTGGTAAAGCCTGGCCTTCACCTAAAGTACGACTCAAAATAGACGGTATGACATAGAGGGTCCCCATTAGAGTGCTGGGTGAACAAAGACGGAGGATACAAACTTTGTCCACGAATCTGGCCTGTCCAAAAGTGAGATTCGGGTTCATCCACCTAAAAGCTGAACGTGCTTACCTTAGGTACCGTATCTAACCTTTAATAGTTTGTACATCCCAAGCCACAGGTATCCCAACATACGCATTATCTTGATTCCTATACTGTATGCTCCACAATTTATCGACGTGTATTTTTTGTGAGATGATGGATCTTTTGTGTTTGGTGCATGTTCTCCCATTTTTATGTAAATTTCATCATAATGCAGTTTTATAAGCTGATTGATGATCTGAACCTAGTTTTGGGAAGATTTTTTTTTTTTTTTTTTTTTTTAAGTTAGGTTAGGTTAGGTTAGGTTAGTTAATAATAATATTCATTCATCACTATCATCATCATCACCATTCATCATCCAATCCTACATTTCCCCATGAGGAGCGTAGGAGCCCGGGGCTAGGCAAGTTGGTCCTGACACTTGAGATGAGAGTGACCAGCCTCACTCATCCCTGAGCGGCATTACGTGAGGAATAAACCCCAACTACCCCTTGGACATAAACCTTCACCGGCTCAATCCGATTGGAGCGCCGTGATTATCCACTAAGCCACCAGGTGCAAAAATTTGGTTATATGGTTACCACCCAGCGTAGTAAATGGTTCCCTGGTGTACAGGAAACAGTTAGGCTTGTCACTCAGTGTAAAGTCACCCACAGGAAGAAAGAAGAGGAAAGAATGAAGGAAAAGAAAAACAAAGGAGGGAGTGTAAAGTCACCCGTAGTCAGAAGGACGAGGAAAGAATGAAAGAAAGATAGAAGAGGATGGAAGGAAAGAAAGATGGAGGAGAGGAAAGGGCAGACATCCTAGAGCAGCACTACATCGAGTGAGTGGATGGTGACCGCCCCGACCTACCACACTAATAATAATTATTTTAATTAATAACAGGAGCAAGTAATCTAGCTATCTATATACCTAGGCTGCTTTCCCCAAGGAAAGGGAGGTAGCCGAGACAGGACGACACACTCCCCATTTACTCATCCATTCAAACACATTCATTCGCATCTTAGCCCCAAAGGGAAGAACACCTCACCGCACCACACCGCACAATGGTCAACTGCGCAATGCAATCAGTGACATCAGCAGCAGGGCCCGACAGCAGAACTGGTTTACCCCTGCCACATCATAACAGACTCATCCACTTACCCGCACCTGACCTGACTAGCTGATCAGACCAAATGCGGGAGAATATCCCCTCAGGGCTGCGTCATCACTTATTCATTCACAATTTCTCTCCATTTATTTCTGTCACGCACAGCCACTCTTCCTTGCTCAACAGACATTCCTCTCGCATCCAGCGCTCTCTTCACACTGTCCATCCATCCTATTCGTGGTAATACTTAAATTCGTGGTAATATTTAAATATAAACACAAAAGATCCAAAATCTAAGTTATACCACTGCAAGCATTCGATGAACATGAGCATTCGTGGTGGATCTGCTCAGCGGCGCTATTCTAAACGCGGCTGTAACGAGTGGATTTTTGTCAGGAAAGGAACGTGGTTTGAGGGTGGCACGCTTCCGTTATCCATCATGGCTGTATTTATCTACGCATGGAGCAAGGAGATCAAGTTATATTTAAATATTATTTATTATTAATATGTAATCTAAGTACAGTTTATTATTATTAACTAACAACCTAACCTAACTAAAAAAAAAAATCTCCCCCAAAATGAGTTCAAATTTGGAAACAACTTAAAATAACTTTATTAGTGGCGAAATTTACATAAAAAATGGTAGAACGTGCACCAAACGCAAAAGATCCGAGATGATAAAATATTTCCTAACAAGAAAATGGACAACATTGGTTTAAAGCAGACATAGCAGAAATATGACTATGGTGAAATTAAATACATAATTACAATTACATGATCACATGCTACCATTCCATGGTAAGCAATGTATATAATACTGTTGCATGCTAAGGATCATTTACACACCCTATGCTGAGACTCCACACACCCTTGCACCTCTGAATGGACAACCCTGTGCCAATCCACACACCACCGGCTCCCGCGACACTTAGGACTAGTTTGAAATTCTGATATGTAGTGTAAAGCCCGGGCTGGATTTGAGGCTCTTGGTTTGAAGGACGAGTCAACCAACCACTGACTTTGAGATTTCGTATTGCAGGAAGCTGACCAAGTGTTTAACTGTACCGCACATTTTATGCAGACTTAGTTCCATTTTTTTTTTAGACCAACAACATTAAAACTGTATCGTTAGTTACTGAAAGGCATAAAGAAACTGCCAGTGATTCGCCTTCAATGCTAGGACTTCATTTTAATGCATTCCTTTGTGTTCAAGCCTCGTATGTGAATGAGTGCGCCGATAGGGGTTATAAGCAGTGGCGCGTTGTTGCAGTTACTGACTTGTGGTTGTATGCAGTGGTGTATGGTTGTGATTACTGATTTGTGGAAATTGTGACTGTAAGCAGTGGTGTGTTTGTAGTTACTGATTTGTGGTTGTAAGTTGTGGTGTGTGGTTGTAATTACTGATTTGTGGTTGTAAGCAGTGGTGTGTGTTTGTAGTTACTGATTTGTGGTTGTAAGTTGTGGCGTGTTGTTGTAATCACTGATTTGTGGTTATAAGCAGTGGCGTGTGGTTGTAATTAATGATCTGTAATTGTAAGCAGTTGTGTGTGGTTGCAACTACTGTTATGTAGCTGTAAGCCGTGATTTCTGATGCTATACTAAAAGATGTAGTTATGAGAACTAATTTGTGGTTTTCAGCGCAGGTGTGAGGTTGTAAGAGCTGGTGTGTGTGTGTGTGTGTGTGTGTGTGTGTGTGTGTGTGTGTGTGTGTGTGTGTGTGTGTGTGTGTGTGTGTGTGTGTGTGTGTGTGTGTGTGTGTGTGTGTGTGTGTGTGTGTGTGTGTGTGTGTGTGATGGAGTTGCAGAAAACTTTTTGCAAGATGTGTGAGTCCCTTTTCGCTAGGAGAAAAAGCTAAACAAAACGTACGCCTCGTGAATGAAGGAGTTGGACTTATCTTAGTATATTGACATATATATGTGAGACAAAGGGACGTGTGGAGCGACTGTGACGCGTCGAGTGACTGTGACGTGTGGAGTGACGATGACGTGTGGAGTGACTGTGACATATGGAGTGTGGAATGACTGTGACGTGTGGAGTGACTGTGGCATATGGAGTGTGGAATGACTGTGACGTGTGGAGTGACTGTGACATGTGAAGTGGTGTGAAGCGTGAATTTGGCAGCATCTATAGCGAATACTTGCTGGCGCGGACAGGTACTGGTAGGAATTTTCAATACTGTAACCTATACATGTAGCCTCACTGGACGCGGGCGGGGGCTGACGAAAACTTCCATGGGATACAGTGATGTAGAACTCCCGTCCGCACAGGCAAGCACTAAGTGTGGACGTAGCCAAACGTGCAATGAATAGGTATTATGCACTGACATGCGTAGTTAATCCGTGCAGTGCAAGGACATCATTTCAAATTCGCTTGTCCAATCTCCAGACGATTTTATTCAGCTTTGTAGAGATCTTTCGAATTCTCTGGGCCAGGTATAACCATCATTAGCCCACTGTGTACAAAAGACCCTCATGCTATTTAATCAAGTCGTTTGCGTGTGGCCAGAATATAATGAAAAAATTTTGTCCGGGTGAGGGTGTAGACAGTGGCGCTCTATGGTAGGGTGCTGGGGTGGACATAGTGACGCGCTGTGGTGAAGGGTAACACGGGTTAATATAGAACACAGAGGTACGGGATGAATTCTGGGATGTAGAGAGACTTCGTAACGCCCTATTCATAGTGATTTATTGAAAGTATTGCACCCTAACTTTCTCCTATACATTATATACTCTTTCTAATATCAACACGAAGGAACGTAAAAGTTAAAAAAAAAAATGTAAAAGATGTTTGGTCGGTGGAAAGGCTGGAGAATGAGAAGCTGACTAGAAAAGTGGATGTGAGTGAGGTGGAGGGGGAGAGGAGGTGGAGACCAACGATTAGATGGAGGGATGGATTGGAGAGACATATGAGAAGGGTGTCTGAGTTGGAGGGAGGGCATCCAAATGGGAAAGGACAGAGTGAATTGGAGGCGATTTGTTTTTGGCCATTTCTTACGGGATTAAGGAGTGTGGCAATAGACAGTCAGATAAATAGGAAAGGGAACATGAATGGCTGAGGAAAGTTAGGAATATTCTGCAGTGACTTTCATACCTTAATATCAAGCATAGAAGGATATTTGTAGTTCTCGTGAAAATGCTTAGTACTCTCATTCTTCTGAAGTGTTTGAAATACCTTTCCTTATCGATTTGTTTTGCACATTGAATAATTAATATCCACTTTTTTTTTTTTTACTGATTGCAAACTGTCGATGTGAAAAATATGTAAACAACATGCGCGAAACTACCATGCTGTAATATACAAAACATATTGCTAAGAGCGTTACATTAAAAAGACTCTCGTGCTGTTAGGAATACGCACAGTACCTCCATTAGATAAAAAAAAAAAAAAGAGCTTGACTATGTATGGAAATTAGAAAAATACTTATATGACCGCAGTTTTCCTTGCAGTGTAAATATCGAGCTGTGCAAAGACCCAGGTTACCAGAGCAGGCTGTGGTGTGAGTGAGGTTTGGCAGGCAGTGTTCCCCCACCACAGTTTACCCATCAACTCAGTAGGGGGTCGCCAGACGCGATGTAGGGGGAGCGGGGTGCAGGGCTCGGAGGGGAGAGAAGGCTGCTTTATCTCTACCAGTCCTTATTAGGTTCACTGCAGGACCGGATCTTCTTCCTTGGAGGGAGAGATCTAGTCATCATTTTTCACTTTCCATGCTAGCTAAATACGAATAGGGAAGGGGCATCTGTCAGAAGAGTGATGCATGTGAAAGTCGAGGCATTGTAAAGATATATTATGCTTCTGGATTGCACTAGCGTCAATAAGGCAAACAACTACTTGATAGATACTGAAAGAGACTTTCTGCTTCTCAAATCTTCCTTCCATAAAGACGACAGAGAGAGAGAGAGAGAGAGAGAGAGAGAGAGAGAGAGAGAGAGAGAGAGAGAGAGAGAGAGAGAGAGAGAGATAGAGAGACAGAGAGAGAATAAATGTGGATGAATGAAGTGTGTGTGTGTGTGTGTGTGTGTGTGTGTGTGTGTGTGTGTGTGTGTGTGTGTGTGTGTGTGTGTGTGCATACGGATGAAGGAGGCCGTGTGAATACGGATGTGGTAGAGTATGTGTGTGTATATGGTGAGAACGGTGGGTTGATGTGCACGAAGCTTAAAAAAAAAAAAAGAATTTCATATTTGCGTCTTTCTACTCGTATATTGAAGCAATGGACGTGACGTGTGAGAAAGATCCCGGTAAATTTTGTGTGTCTGCCTTTTTATTACCACAGCATGAAAGGAGAATAATTATATAGCACATGAAATACACACTCCATCAAATAATATTGCCTTAGGAAAATCTCTAACAGTGACAAGACTCATAAAACCTTCGATCACCTGCTTGGAGATACACTTTGATCAAGGGAAGGTGTGTTAGGGAGGGTGTGTGTGCCTGAGGGAGGGAAGAGGGGTGTATGTCAGATGAGGGATGGTGGGTGAGGCAGTGAGACAGAGAGGAGTGTTTTCGTTAGTTATGGGAAAGTATGTGTATGTGAGGAAGGGAGTGTGTGTGTGTGTGTGTGTGTGTGTGTGTGTGTGTGTGTGTGTGTGTGTGTGTGAGAGAGAGAGAGAGAGAGAGAGTTTATTAGTGTGTGTGTGTGTGTGTGTGTGTGTGTGTGTGTGTGTGAGAGAGAGAGAGAGAGAGAGAGAGAGTTTATTAGTGTGTGTGTGTGTGTGTGTGTGTGTGTGTGTGTGGTGCATTAGTAGATAAGGTGGGTAAGTGAGAGATTACGTGTGGACAAAGTGAGTGCGGGTGTGGGTGTGGATGTGACAGTGGGTGTGGGTGTGGATATGGATGTGTCAGTGGGTGTGGCTGTGGATGTGCCGGTGATAGTAGGTGGGAATGTGGATGTGACAGTGGGTGTGCGTGTGGATGCGGATGTGATAGTGGGTGTGGGTGTAGAACTGGATGTGATAGCGGGTGTGGGTGTGAGAATACGGTAGTCTATTTTTTCAGTGTGTCCAACTCTGGGCATAGAATTCACTGCCCGTTTCCAAGGCCCATTAGCCCTCCTGTAACCATCGATGTAAGTGTGTGTGTGTGTGTGTGTGTGTGTGTGTGTGTGTGTGTGTGTGTGTGTGTTTTGAGGAGGGGACGGGTGTTAGTGTGTGAGTGGGTGTGGTGTGGGAACAGTTGTGGCTATGGCTATGTAATAATGATGATGATGATGTTGATGATAGTAGTAGCAGTAGTAGTAGTAGTAGTAGTAGTAGTATCGTGAACTGTCTCTCGAAGCTGCACACAAAAGGAATGAGCGGGAAAAAAAACAGAAACTATCAAGAAAGGATCCAATATGTTGACCACGGTCGATTCACTGCCCTTGTGTTGACAACATCAGGTGGGATGCGTCCAGAGGCTGTGAGATTCTACTCGAGACTGGCAGAGGTTCTTTCTGAGAAGAAACGTCAACCGCAGAGTTCTGTTATGGCCTGGATGAGATGTCGACTGTCATGCTCCCTCGTGAGATCTGCTCTGCTATGTCTCAGGGACACAAGATCATCAGCCCTCAAGCCTGTCTCTCTGGCGGGTATGGATTACGAAGCTACAGTGGTCGAGAGTCGCATAGACCAGCGACTCCAATAGTTTAATGTCTTTATTTACACTGTAATATCAATTAATATAACATAAAAATAATAATAGTAATAGTAGATGGTTGGTAACCACAGCCGTTGGCGTGCTTGGGGCCAACGGATTGTAATATGAGGGTTAGTGTTAACCTTCACATTACAATTCTAAATGGTGAACTGTATTAGGAAGGTTGGTTTTGATGTTCACAATATAATTCCCCAATGGATGGAGGTGATTAAAAAAAAGAAAAGTAGTAGTAGTAGTTGTAGTAGTAGTAGTAGTAGTAGTAGTACTGCTACTAATAATAATAATAATAATAATAATAATAATAATAATAATAAAAATAATAATAATAATATAAAAACTTTCTTAGTAAACTGAAAGTCTTTAAGCTGAACACACACAACTTGGGAAATGCCGCCAGGATTGCTAGGACTTAGTATTATAATAAAAAATAACTACCGCTTCTCGATGGCTTATATAACATTGGATGGCAGGGATTCCTTCTGGGTTGCAATGGACATTATGCAGTGATTCAGTAGCTATTATGATAAACCAGTGTAAAGTGGGGTGGTGCTTCATGAGTCTAATTGTAAACTTGATCACTGTATTAATAGCAGATCTTAATCAGCCGTTATTCACTGTATATTGCATATTTCTTGTCCACCCATTCATTCATCATCCAATCCTTTCTTCCTTCTTCAAGAGCGTAGGAGCCCGGGGCTAGGGTGACCAGACCCGATATTTAAGGAGAGGGTGACCAGCATTAACCGCCCTTGAGTAGTACGAAGTATTATGTGATCAGTAAACTCGAATATGTCCTTGGATGTAAACCCTTCCGGGCCAAATCCAGTTGGAGCGCCTTAACCCACTAAGCCTCCATGTGTCATCTGATTATGTGGTTACCAAGCGTAGTAGATCGTTCTCTGGTTCACGAGAAACCATTTGACTCGTCACTCAGTGTAGTCACCTGGAGTAACATTATACTGTATTCCTACATTACCATTTCACTGCTACAGTACAACAATACGAAATACTTTCATGAAAATGGCATGATACGACTGTATTTTTTATGTGCAAAGAAGAAGAACGAAAGGCTAGAGGCCCTTAATAATTGTTTCCCCTAGAATAAAAGCCCCAAATTCAAGATCAGTTAATATCGAGATGACTGGGCACATTGCGTTTAAAAGACTGGAGGTCATAGGTAAAAGGAAGTACAGACAATGGAAGACAGTTTCAGAGTTTACCTGTTGCATACATGAAGGACCGGGAGTATCAGTTAACGCTTGCATTAGAAAGTTAAACAGAAAAGGATGAGATTTTGCTGCCACGCGGGTGTTACACGCCCGCTGTTGTGGTGGAGGGATACAAACAGACAGTTCAAAGAAGCGGTGACCACTAAGTAGCGATAGAAAAGAGATAAAGATGCAACAATGCGGCAATGAGAGAGAGGTTGAAGGGAGTCAGTATGAGGAGTGGAGTTAATGAGACGAAAGGCCTTTGACTCTACCTTGTTGGGAGGAGCTGTATGTGGGATGCCCTCCCCTCCCTCTCTCTCTCTCTCTCTCTCTCTCTCTCTCTCTCTCTCTCTCTCTCTCTCTCTCTCTGTCACACACACACACACACACACACACACACACACACACACACACCCATGAGAGCTGTACTGCACACAGGGGCTAATAAAATCACTGTATAAAGTTAGCAGCTGTGCAAGGGTAAAGAAGTCACGGAGTTGGCTTGGCACACTGATTCTCTTGGAAGCAAATTTTACCATGTTACATAATGATGAAGTGTTGGATGGTACTGCTAAAAGTCATTATCTACGGTATATCATGTTATTATTAACGTTTATTCATATAATCTTTACTCATTTCCATAACTTGCAATATCAGTAGCGAAATGTTTGATAATAACACATAATGACATTATTAACCTGACACAATAGTACTGCAGTAATTGTTGGTACAGCAAAAGCTCATTACACACAAGAATAACAGCAGTATTTTATTGTCCGCTCCCATAATACCATATTCATTATATATCCAGAAATGTGTTTGTGCACCTGTTAACTGCGAATTAATTTTTGACTGATGATATAATAAATGTTCAATATGCGCAAGTTACACAAGCAGTGTTGGGGAGTATGATTATGGTGCAGAGGCCAGTGGTATTTAAAAAAAGTACATTTTACACAACGTACATTAATACATCTGTATTGCATTATTTAATACTACACGAATTCACTCTAAGCGGCCTCCTGTGTCGCTGCACCCAACACTGTCTGATATTACATCATCTCGATATGCACAGTCTTGTTATTATATACAGTTTAGTATGAGTGCGGCAGTTTCCTCTTGTTATTAATTAAATACTACTTGTTGTGAGAGTGTTGATGTGCTCGGTGATCAAATACTTGATGTCATAACCCTAGCATTAATTTTGCAGAATATTAGGCCTATGGTATTTTACACAAGCAGCACTATAACAGTTTAGCAATACTGTATAGTGATCGTGCATGCGGCATATTACTGAGATTCTGCAAGCTGATTATCACTAACTTAAATGCGAAACAAAATAGTTGCAAGAGTTTAGTGAGGAGGGACCACAGAACTTCCACCATACTAGACAAGATGTTTACCTAATTTTTTCGTTTTTTTTTTTTTTTTTTCAGTGGTCGTTTATCAAATTCACTAAGCATGGAACTGGGCCGTTTATCTATCAGACTGTGCCTTCATGGGTGCTGTAATGTTGTGGTGTTTGGTTTGTGTGAGTGGCTGAGGAGCGTTTGGGGGGAGGAGGAAATGATTGCGAGGATGACTGAATAATTTTATGCCGATTTTTTTTCTTCTCATATTGGGGGGTTCAAACTGCGACTGGTGAGTGTGGTTAAAGGCGTTTTAGTAGGTAATGTGTGTATGCAAGAAAATACTTCAGCATATCCTCTTCCACACTTTTTCTAATACTTGCATCTGTGTAGCTAAAAGTGATGATGGCCAGGTTGAACATAAGTGAGCATTGCTACGATTAAATTGCACACAGTTTTCAGCTCATTTAGCCGAATGCTTGAAATTTTAGCCATCGGAACAGCTAGAGGCTTTATGAGGCACATCTGTTGACAGAGGTAACATGGTTCATACGTTGTTAGTTACGATGATGCCAAGGAGCTTGACATCTCTGACCACTTGAAGGGAATGAGAACCTAATTTAATATCAGAAGGTAAAATGTTGTTGGTGTCCAGACTGATGTGCGTTATTGCTGTCTTAGTTCATCTGACCGTGACATTGTTGCTGGTCGTCAGCTCTATTAGATTATTCATAATATCCTGAAGTGCACTAGAGTAAGGGGATGTGTTGTTAATAGTGACACCAAAGGCGGAATCATCTACTTAAATCAGTCGATGATCTGTGTCCCTCACCGCATCATCTGTTAGCATGAGAAGCACAGTGGGTCAGTTTTGGAGCCATGTGATACACTACATGAAGGAGGGATGTATAAATACCATCACGGAATCAGTCAACCACATAACTAGGGTCCCTCACAGCGCCATATCCACTACCTTTTTTATGAATATGCTATGACTGACCAGATCAAAAGCCTTAGCGAAGTCCACATATGCCAGTGCTGCTGGAGTTTTATGTTGTCCCAAACTCCACCAAATCTAATCTAGGAAGCTAACAAGGCAGAGGCAGTGTGTGCTGGCGGAGACTTTATATTTCTTAGCTGCCGAGGATCTACTGAAACAAAATAGACTGAGCATTGATGCTATGGCAAGACTTACTTTGTGCAGGGATTATGAATTAGACAGTTTTGGTGTTGGAGTGACGTACGCTGTCTTTGATGCAGTGAAGAGGGTAGGCAGCTCATGAGCAAAATTTATGTACCGGTACAGTTTAATCGACGAGTCTATGGGTGGTGTAGCATTTCTGCATTGGAGGGACTTGCGTCTTCTGGTAAGCTGATATTCCTCCGCACTGTCAGGGGGGAAGGAGGCAGGAAGTTATGCCTGAAGAGAGGTGGTGTCACGTGTTGCTTATGGCTGGAAAATACCGGCAAAGTGAATGATAATTGCTTGGGCAATTTCTTCATTATAGATGTGATCATCCCAAGGAAAGGAGCAAATTTCCCCCCCCCCCCTCTCTCTCTCTCTCTCTCTCTCTCTCTCTCTCTCACCAGTTAACTGCTTAATTTTATATCTTAAACCAGTGTTGACTTCCGTAAGATGTTGGAGTTTGGAGTGATATTAAGCCTTCTTTGCATATGCTATAATCCTTGGTGTGTGTGTGTGTGTGTGTGTGTGTGTGTGTGTGTGTGTGTGCGTGCGTGCGTGCGTGCGTGCGTGCGTGTGTATTTAGTGCTGCCGAAACTGGAAATACGATTCGAAGAAGCTTAGCAGGATGGTTGGGACTGGGTACATATGAGTCCTTTTCAATATCATGTTCACTGAAATTACTAAAGGGGTGTTTTGGCCCCTAGTAATTGTCCCCACTGGTATTACATTACGCAGAAAATGCAGCGAGGCATTTCCTTGGCTCTTCATGCGTTTCTGCGGTAGCAAATCGCAAAACACATTCTCCTGCTTTGACGTATTAATTGTTGATTTTGAGCAAGGCGAAGCGTGGTTCAGAGACATTATTAATTTGGGCCAATGCTAAGCGGCCCTATTGGGCCACGATGCACTTCTCTACACTGTAAATGCAGATGTACCTCTTTCTTCACACACGTGTGTAAACTTGCAAGTCATCATGTTGGTGGAGCTTGATGATTGGGTTAAGAGGTTGTTTGGCTGATGGTTGAGGTGAGTTGGTGGGTGGGGTGGGTAGATGGGCATAGCTGGCAGGGCAGGGTGGATGGGTAGGTGGGTGAACAAAGTCAGGTGGTCAGGGATGGGCAGAGTGGGTGGGTGGGGTGGGGTGGAGTGGTTGAAGTGAGTAGGTGGGGTAGATGGGTGGGTGTAGTGGGAAAATAGGTTCAAGGAGTATAGGTCCTGTGGATGAATAGATCCATGGAAGGAATAGGTCCATGTGCAAAAACAGATCCATGAGGAATTATGTCCCAGGAAAAATGGGCCCAAGTAGAAGCAGGTGCAATAGGCTGAAATAGGCCCGTTAGGAAAATATGTCCATGGTGGGTAATGTGCCAATGCAGAAACAGGTTCCTGAGGAAAATATGTTGGCAGGGGCTGACAACAAGGAAGTATAGCCGGAGACGGGTTTATGTGCTAGTTTCACATTGAAGCCTGTTGCACAGTTTCCTGTTGAGGTGATGGTTTAGCTTATATGCACGATTCCTTTGATACATGAGCGTCTCAGTCCTGTGAGAGATCCAAAGGATCCAATTTATCTGTTTTTCGTGAAGGAAATTTGGTGGTAAGCGTGTAATTATCTCAGTTTACTTGATCGTCACTGCTTTTACCTCACTTAAGTCAACCTGTGTGATGGTTTGACCAAACTGACCGATTGTTTGGTCAGGTAGAGGGAGATAAGTCTTTATTTCACTTTCTCATCCATGAGCTGGTTGAAGAGAGCGACCAGAACACTGCGGTATGAGGGCACTCAGCAAGTAGGGGTACGGGGTTTGGTAGTATGTAGTGGTCTCCAAGGCTGGTAAAAAAAAGTCGTGGGTATTTTGATTATGTATGGAAAAAAATCTACATTAAATTCAGTTGTCTGTGGATGAGTATGGTATATGTCTCGCTATAAGCGCCTACGTACCGCAGGTTTTACACACGAGTATCTTGCTCTTAGTGTTTTAAGTTGAGGGAGGAAGACTTAGTGAGAGTGTGGGAGCGGATGTGAGTGTGGGAGTGGTGTGAAATATGGTTGTGAGTTTGGGGAGGGCTGTTGAAGGTCTGGCGTGGGTGGGTGAGGGTGTGGGTGTGGGTGTTTGTGTGCAAATGGGTGTAGGTGTAGGAGTGTGTGGATTTAAAACCTGATGTTGGTGTTGAAGTGGATGTGGATGTGGGTGTGGATGTGAGGGTGGGTGTGGGTAAGGGATATGGTGTGGGTATGGGTTTGGGTGTGGGTGTGGGAGAAGGAATGGGTATGGAAATGGGTGTTGGTTTTGGTTTTGGTGTGGAGTTGGTGCGGGTAAGGATGTAAGACCAGGTGTAGGTGTGGGTGTAGTTGTGGGTGCAGGTATGGGTTTGGGTGTGGGAGTGGGTGTGGGTTTGGTAGTGGGTGTAGGTATGAAGGTGAATGAAGGGGACAGTGGCTTTGAGAGGTGAGGAGTGAAGTGCAAGTAGCGATGTTTTGTTCTTACTACCTTCGCTCAGTTTTTATTCAGCTGAACGGGAGATTTTTAGAAGTGCACGGGTGGGATATAGCTTCACTAACCCCTGTCGCTGCTAGAGGACATCCCCCAGCTGAATAAAAGTATTTAGAGGGAGCCAGAATAAAATGAAACTGAAGGACGCCATGAAAGCGGGCAGGATGATTACGTCATTTAGCGCTACTGGCAGTATTCATTTCTACAGTCAGTATTACCGATAAAAACAACCAGTGCCACATTACACCTTTTGAGACACAGGCACCAGAGGCTAGAGACTGAAGTTCAAAGTATTTAACAGTAATTGACCGAGCTGCACCTTGGTGGCGCTAAGTGAACGAAAAAAAATAAAAAATAAAAAATCCATCTAAGCCTTGAGGCATCGAACCTGTGCTGTCTGTTTGATCATCATCCTGAGCAGAGCTGCAGAAGGAAAAATGCTGCACTTTTGCGTTTTTCGAGGAATTTAAAGTCGCAGTTATGAACATGCATTAGCAGCAACGAAGGTCCTGTTTTCTCTCCTGCTTTTCTTTCCATGGGTCCTGAAAATTAGATCCGCAGCAAACGACATTGATAGTAATGCTGCGTCACCAAATGGTCATGTCTCTCTGTTGTTGAAATTATGAGGATGATTGCCGAAGTCCACGAAGAAAGAAACAGGAGAGGCGACAGGACTTACTGCCTACTGTGCAATGTATTAAGATTCTCAGACTTCCAGGCTCACTTTTAGCTGAATAATATTGATTCACGTTGCATGGTGAGGAGAAAAAAAAAAAAAGGGATATTCCGACCATGGGAGTGTTAATGGTGAAATGAGTTATTTAAGAGGAGCCTGTGGAGTCACGTGGAGAGACAGGCTGATGAATGAGGATATAAAGGAGCGTTGTGGTGTGGATGTGGATGTGATAGGAAGCGTTATGAGGAACACACTGAGGTGGTTTGGCCATGTGGAGAGGATGGAGGGTGAAAGACTGACGAAGAGAGTGTATGTGAGTGAGGTGGAGGGGGGAAGAGGGAGGGGGAGGCCGAGGATGAGATGGAGGGATGGGGTGGAGAGGTATATGAGAGAGGGGTGTGTGAGTTAGGAGCAGGGGAGTGAAATGGCGGGGGACAGGGCGACTTGGAGGCGATTTGTTTGTGGCCATCCCAAACGGGATTGAGGCGTCTGGCAATAGATAGATAGATAGATAGATAGATTCCTCTGACATACTCTCAATTGAATAAAATCGTCTGGCGAAGGCTATAACCAAGACTGTATTTGTCTTGACCGTGAGAGTGTTAAAAAATAGTGATACTAAGCTTTGGGTTTAATTACATTTTGTACAAACAGTATGCTTCCTATGGTACATATCTCTGAGAAATAAATAAATGGTGCTCATACTTAATGAGTTTTGCAGTAAATGTTGACCTTTGAGATATTTCTCACCTTCCTTCATGGTTCGCTCACATCAGCCATGTATTTTCCTTATTGAAGAAGGCTCTGTGGCTTTTTCTTTATTAGTTGATATCTACATTTAGTACATTATCATTGTCCTGTTTGCTACAAATGCATAACATAAGAGAATATTTCGGTATGCTGTGCAGTATAAATGGTGAAGGAAGGTGTGCCATGAAGCGGCCAAAGCCCACCAGAATGTGGTGGTGTGTTTGGCTCCGTGCGACCCTTCATCATAAGAAGTTATAAACAGCTTGACAAGGTGTTACCGCCTGACACCAGCCCCACCACACTCTTAACACAGGTGCCGTGCAGGTAACAAAAACTGAAGAGAATAGTTTAGCGTTAACAGTAATAGATTACTCTATTTATCCCAACCATGAGAGGGGTAATTGCAGTCCGGCTTGTGCAATCTCAGCTGAATAAAATCCTCTGGTGTTAAAAGGAACCGAATGTTAGAGTAATCCCAACAATGAGAGGGTTACTGGTGGCAGAATTAACACTCAGGATCCTGTGATTCAGCTGAATTAAGGCGTCTAGTGTAAGGCTGAATAAATACTAGAGTTGTTTCACCTATGCGTGTGTGGAGGAGGCTACCTAGCATCTCTTCTATTCCAGTATAATTCTGCATAGGACACAGCAATACAATACTGTCCTATTTATCATCGCCCGCCTGTAGAAGGCGGAGTGAGAATGTTTTTGCCTGCCTCTGTGTGTGTGTGTGTGTGTGTGTGTGTGTGTGTGTGTGTGTGTGTGTGTGTGTGTGTGTGTGTGTGTGTGTGTGTGTGTGTGTGTGTGTGTGTGTGTGTGTGTGTGTGTGTGTGTGTGTGTGTGTGTGTGTGTGTCTGTGTGTGTGTATCTGTTCCCAATATATCTCATTGTCCTCTTGAGTTATGACCATGAAACCCTCAGGGCATAAAGCTGTGGCCAAAATCTTGAACTAGGCCAACAGCATATTCTAGCGGGCGATTAGCATTCGGTTCCCGAATGTTTTTCTTCCATTGTGTATGTAATCTGTGGGTGCTGCAAAGGTTATTCATCTACCTACCTATTTATCAATCTATCCGTCTATCAAGCTACGAGTATCTAACTATCTATCTGTCTGTCTATCTATCTATCTATCTATTTATCCAAAATATATCACGACGCTTAGGAATAGGTGCTGAAAAACATCTTGACCTCACGAGAACGGTTCCCTATAATTCCTGCAGCTCCATGACGTATTCTTCCTTTTCACCCAGCTACCATAACCCACCGCCAGACGACTATATTGACCTGTAGTAAGAATATCAAGCAGTCAAGTTGTTAATGAAGAAACTATAACCCTTCCAGCTCCAAACGGCTCTTCAAAATCAATAAAAAGTCTGAATATAGTAAAAAAAAAAAAAAAAAAAAACGACTGACGGGATCATTGCAAAACTTGTGTAACTCAACAAACACCTGCCGATAATTACACTTGGCCTGCGCTTGTCTTCCCCGAACATAAATCGCACCATTGCATTCTGTCATCTTTTCTGAGCCAAGCTATTAATTATTTAGGCTGCTTCCTACAGGGCCTCTTCTTTTCACCACCATGCCTATTTTTTCACTCACAAATTTTACGTTACTCTTCTCTTCCATTGTGTGTGTGTGTGTGTGTGTGTGTGTGTGTGTGTGTGTGTGTGTGTGTGTGTGTGTGTGTGTGTGTGTGTGTGTGTGTGTGTGTGTGTGTCTGTCTGTCTGTCTGTCTGTCTGTCTGTCTGTGTTTCCTTCCCCCCTTCCTGCCTTAATCAGTGTCATCTTATCTGCATATAGAAAAGCCACTGAGGCTGAAGGGATACATACTGTTAATAAAAAATATATATATCTATATTTATCTATCTGTCTACATATATATCTGTGTATACTAAAGGCGGGGATTCTAGGAAGATCTGACCCTGAACATACAGTAATGGTTTTGCACTTAGACATCGCACCCAGGATTAAGGCATGAGAGCGAGAAAGGGTCGGTGTTCTTGTGTAACATTTTCAGAGATGTGAAACTGAAAGTTGATAGATCTGTGAGGAGGAGGCAGGATTGCAGGAGCTTCGGTGTTGTGTCAGTGACAGTCCGGTCCATTTCTCTGTGCATGATGCTGCAATTCTGCCTGTTGTGAGCTTTCCTTTTCGTTATATTCTTGATCCTGTCTCACCCAATCCTCGGATGGAAAAAAATCAGAATGATGTTGATAATAGAATTCAGTCAAGGTTCTTCTTTCATCAGCTATCATAAGTACTTTTTTTTCTGCCAAATGTATACATAGCTACTTTTAATTGATGAAGTCTTTAAAAATTACATTACTATTTTTTTTTTGTTCGAGAAGGAAAATAAAAGAAGCATACACAGTGCCGTGTGGCTCATGTCTCCTTTACACTAACAGGCAAAACTTATCACGGCATCAGATCATACAGTAATGTGCTGATAAATGATCAAAGTAAAGCAACTCTTGTGCAGAAATTCATTTGGTTCTTTACCCAATAAGAGGCATTCACTTCCGGCTTTAAGCTTCTCTTATTAGGTTGGGGTGGGCACCGGCCCTTCTTGTACGTACGTTTCTTAGCTTTAACTCACAACACTACAGAGCTTAAGCAACACTGGCCGCTGTCGCACTGATGCCATACCCATTATCAGCTTATTTTTATCTTAATCTCAGAAACATTATTATTATTAATATTATTATTATTATTTTTTACGTGGTAGGAGGGGCCGTCCACCATCCACTCACTTGATGTGCTTCTACCTTTGGGTGACTACACTGTTTGACGCCGCAAATTCTTTATTCTTTTACTACTTTGGGTGGTAAGCACGTAACTAATGAGTCAGCGCACTCCAACTGGATATGGTTCATCAAGGTTTGAATCCTAAGGACTGGTAGGGTAAGCTGCTGCATAATGCCACACAAGACACAGCTTCTGGTCACCAATATTTTAATATCTGGATAAGGTAGCCTTGGCCGGCCTCCTACGATTTTGATCATATATATATATATATATATATATATATATATATATATATATATATATATATATATATATATATATATATATATATATATATATATATATATTGTTACGGAACAGAGAAAGATAATGTACACTTTAAGTGAGAATACTAAAAATCACTACTGTCCCGTAAAGTTCCAGGTTCAAAACAAAAGAGTTAGGTAAAATTACAAGTTAAAGTTTAATGCTCAAACTAACAACAAAACATTCAGGACTCATAAGGATAATGTAATGGCAAAAAAACAGGTTAAATATATGGTTAACTGCAATAGCCTCTATTAACACGAAATTAGCAAGAGTAAATTTACCTAAGTCAGCCCTGATAAAATGAAAATACACTGGGTAATGCTCAGTTAATGCAAGATAAATTATTACAGATACAAACTATTATGAACAATGCCTAACAACAAGAATCTTACATGAATTACAAAAAACCTCACTAGGCCTACAAATTAACAACTTATGCTATACAGTTCAAGAACAAAATGCAATAACACTTATACTCAAATTACACAGCTCCTAGATGGTTGGAGACTTCCTGAGCACTCACAATAATAACTATACAGGGGAGGACAGAGATGTGAACAAAATGAGGAGTAGATCTAAGTGGCAATTAATGTAGAGACTGAGCTCATTATATAGGGGCCGGCAGAGCTTGATACAACTTGTAAGAAGGACGCGCAAATGAAGCCATGGGGACAAAGAGTTGACAATCACGCTCTGAACAACAGAAAGAACGACTTACTCTACTATAACGGTAGAAGGGGGGGAGTGAGGTAGAACACGCTCGTGATCAAACAGGCAGCACACTGTACGTTAGAATTACACAAAGGATGATGAAATCATAGGCTATGTAACACCTCCCCACAAAGAAAAAAGAAATTTACAAAGGAAATTTCATATTACTCTAAAACAATCTGTCTAAAGTCTAGATAAGCAATCTGCAATAACATTTTCTTTCCCCTTGACATGCTGTATGTCTAATGAATACTACTGAAGAAGTAGACTCCATCTTGTCAATCTCTGATTATTATCTTTAAACTTACTAAGGAATTTCAGTGGGTTATGATCGGTATAAATGACTATGGGGTCAAAACCAGAACACAAATAAAATGAAAAATGCTGTAAACCCAAAATCAAGGCCAAAAGCTCTTTCTCAATAGTTCAGTAGTTCTTTTGAGGTGGAGTGAACTTCTTACTGTAATAAGATACAGGGTGTTCAATACCCTGATCATCCTCTTGCAGCAAAACAACCCCAGCTCCTGTATCAACAACCATCTTAAAAGGCTTGCATCAACAGCCATCTTAAAAGGCTTAGCAAAATTTCGAGTAGCGAGCACTGGCTGACTTAATAGGATAGCTTTAAGCTTGCTGAAAGAGGATTCACAGTTATCGGTCCAGACAAATTTAACTCCCTTTTTCAGTAGGTCTGTAAGTGGTGATACAAGAATTGAAAAGTTAAGAACAAATCTCCTGTAATAACCTACCATTCCCAAAAATCTTTGTAGCTCTTTCCTACTTTTAGGTCTGGGAAGATCACTTATAACCTGAACCTTAGCTGCTGGTGGTGCAACATGTCCATCACCAATTACGTACCCAAGGTACTGAACTTTAGCTTGACCAAACTCACACTTTGATAAATTAGCTACAAGATTAGCCTGAACCAAACGCTCAAGAAATTTACTGACATGGCATAGGTGATCTTTCCAGTTGTCACTGAAGAATAATACATCATCAATATAAACAACACACCCTGCCAAACCCTCTGTTACAACATTCATGAGCTTCTGAAATGTGGCTGGTGCATTCTTCATACCATAGGGCATTACAGAACATGCAAAAGTCTTTCCTAGTGTTACAAAACATGAGCTCTCCCTAGCACGTTCAGTCATAGGTACTTGCCAGTATCCCTTTAACAAATCAAACTTACTTATGTACCTAGCCTTTCCGATCTTGTCTATGCAATCTTCCACGCGAGGGAGAGGGTAAGTGTCTGTTTTGGTTATCTGATTAACACGTCTGTAGTCGATGCAAAGCCTCTGTGACCCACCTGGCTTAGGGACTAGAGTGACAGGAGAACTCCACTCGCTCTGACAGGCTCAGTCATCTTGTGGTCCAACATGTAGCCAAGCTCCTTCTGGATGAGAGGAACTTTCACTGGGTTCACACGGTAAGGAGGCAGTTTAATTGGCTTTGCGTCTCCAACATCGACATCATGCATCAACACAGTGGTTCTTCCTGGAGTGGGACGGAACACTTGCGGGTACTCTTGCAGTAATGCCGAAAATTCCTGCCTTTCCTCGGGAGGTAGATGAGAAAGCTTAGTCTGGAGATCATTCATGATATCAGGATTCTTCCCCAAACTATCACTCAGGCTCATGCTGCATGGGAGAACTTCACTTGCAGACTCGGGTGGAACAGCTACAGTGCAGACTGGATTATTTTCGTCCCGCCTGTGATATAACTTTAGCATGTTGATGTGACATAGTTGCTTGTTTTTTCTACGATCTGGTTTGGCGATGACATAGTTGACATCACTGAGTTTCTTCTCCACGAAATAAGGACCACTAATCTTGGCTTGAAGAGGTTGCCCATGAACCGGTAGCAGAATCAAAACCTGATCTCCTGGCTGAAAGTGGCGTAACCTGGACTTCTTATCATACCAAGTCTTCATCTTCTGAGCAGCTCCTAAATTCTCTCTTGCCAGCTGTAAAGCAGTGGACAGCCGTTCTTTGAACTTCATCACATACTCCAGCAGGTTGACGTCATCTTCCTCTGACAGCCAGCATTCCTTGAGTAGCTTAAGGGGTCCTCTTACTTCATGGCCAAACAGTAGTTCAAAAGGTGAGAAGCCCAGTGATTCATTTGGAGATTCTCTTGCGGCAAACACAACGAATGGAAGACCTTTATCCCAGTCTTTCTGATGTTCCAAACAGTATTTCTTGAGCATCGATTTGAGTGTTTGATGATATCTCTCCAACGCTCCTTGGGTCTGGGGATGGTAAGCTGAAGACGTGATCTGGGTGATGCCCAACTCTTTCAGAGACTGCTTGAAAACATTCGACATGAAATTACTTCCTCGGTCTGACTGTACCTCCTTGGGCAGACCAAACTTTGTGAAGAACCCCAGCATTTCCTTAACCACGTTCTTTGCTGAGATATTTCTAAGTGGAATGGCTTCAGGATAACGAGTACCCATATCAATCAGGGTCAACACATAAGAAAATCCTGAAGAAGTCTTAGGAAGAGGGCCCACAATATCCACCAACACACGGGTGAATGGCGCCTCAAAAGGAGGAATGGGAACTAGAGGTGCAACCTTTTCGGTCTGATTACACTTCCCCACAACTTGACAGGTGTGACAAGACTTACAATACCAGGAAACATCCCTGAAGATACCTGGCCAGTAGAAGTGTTTCAAAATGCGTGCCACAGTCTTCCTCACTCCAAGGTGTCCTGCCAAACTGGAATCATGAGCCACTCTAATGATATCCTGCCTACAAATACGAGGGATGACAACTTGATGTACAACCTCCCATTCACAATCGGCTGATGCTGTTGGGGGTCTCCACTTCCTCATAAGTACTCCTGACTTTACATAATAACAAGTAGAAGCACCGGCTGACTCTTCTTCACTGTAAGCAGAGTTAGCTAGACCTTTCAACTTAGGGTCAGCAACCTGCAACTCAACCAACTCTTGACGAGACAAATTATCAACACTACGGGGTACTGCCTCATCTGGTGAGTGGTCCAAATTAGCAAGAAAAGTGTCAGCTAGGATAACATCATCATCATCATTATCCTCTAAATCACCAGTAACTTTAGACTTAGCCCTAGTGACAGCACATGCAGGGAACACATCAGGGACATCACAATCCCGGGTTGCAGCCACTGGCTCACTAGACAACTGAGGAGCTGGACACACTTGACTTCCACCAATATCATTTCCAAGTAAGAAAGTTACACCTGACATTGGGAGGGTCTCAACCAACCCAACCATAACGGAACCATTAACAAAACCAGACTCTAACTTCACTCTGCACAGAGGGACAGAGAAGTAATTATTCCCTACACCTTGTAAGATTACAGTTTCATCAGAGGAATTAACATTAAAGCCTAGAACACTGGTCAGCATAAGGGGTTGGCAAGCACCTGTATCACGATATATTTTAACTGATTTCCTGTCATTATTGTCCAGAGGACTGACAAAACCATCAGACAGGAAATTAGCACATGAACTCTTGAGAGTGTCACCCACGTTACTGCTCAAAAGAGGAGCTTCATCATGAGTATTTAATTTACCCCTCAAAGCAGGTTCAGTTAACTCAGTTAAAGAAATCTGGGAACTCTCAAGGGTGGACACTAGACCAATTGACTGAATATTTAAAGACTCCTTTTTGTTCACATCACGCTGTCTCCTGAAACATTTCTCCATAGTATGACCAAGCTTACTATAATAAGTACATTTACTTTTCTGAAATCTAGAGGTGGAGCTGGTATTTACTTCCTGAGAAACATCATCTTTATTCTCTTTCCTGTTACCTGTACTCTGAGTAGAGGCAACGTACTTACTCTCAGCTTTCCCTTTTTCTCTAGAATATCTCTTGTGAGTGAGAACATATTCATCAGCTAAAACTGCAGCATCAGACAAATTATCTATTCTTCTCTCATCAAGATATAGGCTTACATCTTTATAAATACACCTTTTGAAGTCCTCCAGCAAAATCATCTGCTTAAATTTACCAAAATCAGAATCCACATTCTTAGAATTTAACCACTGCTCTAACAGATCTTCTTTGATTTTTGCATACTCAACATGGGATTGCTTATCTTGCTTGTAAGTTGTCCTAAATTTTACTCTATAAGCTTCAGGAACAAGCTCATAGGCCTTAAGAATCAAGCTCTTAACTACATCATAATTATCAGATTGATCCTGAGGCAAAGATGCATAAGTTACTTGAGCTTTACCGGTGAGAACAGTTTGAAGGAGTACTGGCCAATACTTTTTGGCCAATTAAAACCTGTAGCTACCCTCTCAAACAACTGAAAATACTTTGTTAAATCAGATTCATTAAAAGGAGGGACAAGTTTAACATTTTTAGCCACATCAAAATCATCAGAGCTAGATGATCCAGTTCCACCTTGTTTCATGCGATACTCATGGTCTGCCTGAATCCTAGCAATTTCAACTTGTGCCTCAGCCTCCTTAGCACGAGCCTGAAACTCCGCCTCCTTAGCATGAGACTCCGCCTCCTTAGCCTGAGACTCAGCCTCCTTAGCACGTGCTTGAAACTCAGCCTCCTTAACACGGGCCTCCTGCAGGGCTAGCTGTAACTTAGCTATTTCAATCTGCGTTTGCTCATCTGGAGGAGTTACATTAAACAAGCTTTTATTAATCATGCCAACAATTTGATCTTTAGAATGATGAGAGTGAACTGCAATTCCCAATTGTTGAGCAACAACCTTAAGTTCATTCTTTGTTCTGTTTTCTATATCACACACTGTTTGCACATTTGACAAAAAATCTTTGGCTTCATCAAGCGTAGTAATACTAGACATCATGAATAAATCACAGTCACAAAATATCAAGCAATATCCTTGTGATAATATCCTGAATATCCTGATAAGAGGTCGCCAAATTTATGTTACGGAACAGAGAAAGATAATGTACACTTTAAGTGAGAATACTAAAAATCACTACTGTCCCGTAAAGTTCCAGGTTCAAAACAAAAGAGTTAGGTAAAATTACAAGTTAAAGTTTAATGCTCAAACTAACAACAAAACATTCAGGACTCATAAGGATAATGTAATGGCAAAAAAAACAGGTTAAATATATGGTTAACTGCAATAGCCTCTATTAACACGAAATTAGCAAGAGTAAATTTACCTAAGTCAGCCCTGATAAAATGAAAATACACTGGGTAATGCTCAGTTAATGCAAGATAAATTATTACAGATACAAACTATTATGAACAATGGCTAACAATAAGAACCTTACATGAATTACAAAAAACCTCACTAGGCCTACAAATTAACAACTTATGCTATACAGTACAAGAACAAAATGCAATAACATACTCAAATTACACAGCTGCTAGATGGTTGGAGACTTCCTGAGCACTCACAATAATAACTGTACAGGAGAGGACAGAGATGTGAACAAAATGAGGAGTAGATCTAAGTGGCAATTAATGTAGAGACTGAGCTCATTATATAGGGGCCGGCAGAGCTTGATACAACTTGTAAGAAGGACGCGCAAATGAAGCCATGGGGACAAAGAGTTGACAATCCCGCTCTGAACAACAGAAAGAACCACTTACTCTACTATAACGGTAGAAGGGGGGGAGTGAGGTAGAACACGCTCGTGATCAAACAGGCAGCACAATGTACGTTAGAATTACACAAAGGATGATGAAATCATAGGCTATGTAACAATATATATATATATATATATATATATATATATATATATATATATATATATATATATATATATATATATATATATCCATCTATCTATATTTATATACAGTATATGAACCTCTGTGGTACAGTTGTAAAGTGTGCGTTTTCGTACACAGAAGAATGAGGGTTCGCATCCCGACAGGGTAATAACTTCGGGAGCGTTCTTCAGGCCACGTATTGCATTGGCAGACATAAGCTGTGCTGTGGTTAAACCAGTGTCGCAAACTGTAAAGTATGCTTGCACCCGGTCGGCTTGCGCGGGCCGATTACACTTGGTTCACAGACTACACACACATCCAAAGCCACTCCAACACTACAATTACACGTACAAGCACTTCTCACCCTACATGCAATCTCTACCAGACTGCCTAAGCCACATGGTAGAGATACATTGGCTGTATCGTCCCCACTTCGATGGGGATAGGCCGGTTCTGCAGTGGACACTCAAACGGTTGATGAGATGAGATGATGAGATGAGATGAGATTATCATCATCATCATCATCATCATCATCATCAGCCGTTGAAGTCCATTGCAGATTATATATATATATATATATATATATATATATATATATATATATATATATATATATATATATATATATATATATATATATATATATATATATATATATATATATATATATATATATATATATATATATATATATATATATATATGTGTGTGTGTGTGTGTGTGTGTGTGTGTGTGTGTGTGATCCATACATACACACATACATATCGTCCACTCATTTGATGTAGTGCTACCTACTTCTTCCTTCCTCTTTCTCATTCTACCTCTGTGTCTGCCTTCCTCTCTTTCCACTTCTCCCTTTCCTTCCTGTCACTTTTTATTACTCTTCTTTCCACGCCAGGTGACTACACTGAATGACAAACCTAATCATTTCCTGTAAACCAAAAAACCCTTTCGGGTGGTAGCCATATAACCAATTTATGGGGTGAAGTGGAGCCTGGCATGGTGCCCCTGTTAACACGGTGGAGAGACACATATGCGGCGTTCATCCAGGAGCCAAACCTCTACCCTATTCCCCGCGCCTTGCTCTGGTGACTCGTTGTCAGTCGTAAGGGATCATTGATTCGCTGCACGGGACAACCCTGCAGGGGAGGTTGCTTTCCTGTGGGTGATGGTTCTGCTCGGCCGGACAAACTAAAGTTGATCAACCTAGATAGAGATATATAGGTCGGTAGGTAGACTCTTCTGGCACTTTGTCCTAGATGTAACATCCATCCATCTATCATATAATCCTACGTTGCCCCATGAGAAGCGTTGGAGCCCGGGGCTAGGTAAGTTGGTCCTTACATTTAAGATGATAGCGACAAGTATCATTTATGTCAAAGTATCTTGGTTGGGTCTGGTTAGTACTTGGATGGGTGACCGCCTGGGAACACCAGATGCTGTTGGCATCCCTACGTCGTGGTGGAGGATTAGTGCCCCTCCCTGTAAAACAACTAACTCTAAGCCCTTGGCCACCCTGTCTGGGATACATGGCGTCTGGCAATGAATGAATGAATGAAAAATCTTCTTATAAGTGTTTCAAAATTCTATTCCAAATGACTCAAATCGTAAGGGGCATCACTGCTGATAATATATACTAACGTCAGGATTATTTGTATTCACGATTTCATATAAGCTCTGAAGCATCTAAACATAAATGCTTTTATTAACGATAAATTTGTAGGGCTACTTAATACTGAAATTGCCAATATAAAAAATACATGTGCGAGGAGAACGTGAGGAGGTTGAATGGCTTGAGAAAAACTCGGGTGGCGTGAGGGATGTGTGACGTCGCCCTGGCTGTTGACTATATCCACGGACGGGCTGGTGAGAGACAGATATAAGCGTACCGGGGAGATGGGCAAATTTATGGGATGCCGGAAGAGAGGGAGACTAAGAAGTAAACCCGATGCCGTTTGCCGATGATACATCATTGATTGTAGAATCAGTAACTGAACTGCAGCAGTTAATGAACGGAAGGTGAAAGGAGGAAGCTGAGAATGAAATAAAGCATAGCGATATGAGAGTAAGTCAGAGTGGGAAAGACTTAGAGGAAGTGAATTATTTTAGGAATTTGAGATGGACATTACTGCAGGTGGAACTGAGGGACCTTAAGTAAACCATTTGATAAAAGTACTGAAGAGTGTGTGGAAATGAAGATCAGTGCATGTTCAGACGCAAATGAGTATGTACGAGGGGATGATGGTGTCTACTGTACTGTGTTAGGGAAATGTAAGGCACGATATAAGAGTAGAAAGTATAAAATTATGTTTCCATGGGCAATACAGGGAGTGAGATGTTTGCCAGAGTGAGAAATAACTCTGTATGAAAAAAGTGTGCATGTATACTCAATCAAAAAACTATCTTTACACGGGTGATCGATGGGTTTATATTGAGCGCTGTTATTTATCGCGTTTTTTCTTCATGCAAATATTTCTGAATGAACTGTTTACTTCATATGTTGCATAAAGTTTTTGCTTCACGTCGCCCTGATAAAACTGTTAGCTATATACAACTATGAGTAGTTAGTGATGAATATTTTCATTCGTTTCTTCTTTTATTTTAAAATGTAAAGACAAAGATTGGAAAGATAGTTTTTTTTTTTTTTCCTTGACTGAGTGTACATCCATTACAAAGGAAAGGGCTGATTATGGTGAGCTAAAGTGATAAGGTCATATTCAGAGAATGGATATTGACAAATTAAGAAAGAGAATGTACAGAACAAAAGAAGAGGAAATGGGAGGATGAAAGATAGATACCAAGGATCAGGTGGATGGCTTATATGAAAGATCTGGACTCACAGATGTCTGAGTATCCAGGAGAGTGAGAGGTATGGAGCGGGGTATATTGAAGTGTAGTGATTTATGGGGAAGGACTCGTTGCCAATGACTTACGACAGGAAAGTAAGTGGAGTAACTGAAGTAAAGATCAGAATGACTCTGGTTGTGGATGGGTCAAACTTGCTTGGTATAAACCACAATATAGTCTATGACAGATGAGAGATTATGCACACATGAGCTTGCTTTCACAGACCTTCGGGCTCCATTCATCTGCATATATATATATATATATATATATATATATATATATATATATATATATATATATATATATATATATATATATATATATATATATATATATATATATATATATATATATATATATATATATATATATATATATATATATATATATATATATATAGCCTCCGTGGTACATATATGAAGCCTCCGTAGTACAGTGGTAGAGTGTGCGTGTCGTACACGGGTGAGTCAGGGTTCGCACCCCGCCAGGGAAATAAACTTTGGGAGTGTTCACCCGGCCACGTACTGCATTGGCGGACACAAGGGGTGCTGTAGTTGAACCAGTGTCGCTTACTATAAAGTATGCTTGCACGCAGTCGGCTTGCGCGGGCCGATTACACTTGGTTCACAGACTACACACACATCCAAAGCCACTCCAACACTACAATTACACTTATAAGCACTTCTCACCCTACATACAATCTCTACCAGACAGCCTAAGCCACTTGGTAGAGATACATTGGCTGTATCGTACCGACTTCGGTCGGGATAGGCCGGTCCTGCAGTGGATACTCAAACGGCTGATGACGATGATGATGGTGATATATATATATATATATATATATATATATATATATATATATATATATATACAAGAAGGAACCAAAGGCCAGAAGCCCGCAAACCGTTCCTTCCAAAGAAAAAAACAAAAACAATACGAAAGAGAGCCAAATTAAAGATCCCTTCACTTCGAGATGCCTGGACACACTGAGTTTGAAAGAATGGAGATCATAGGAAGTAGGAATTACAGACAGAGTTGACCTGTTGCATAAATGAAGGACTGGGAGTAACGGTTAACTCTTGCATTAGAGAGCTGGACAGAAAAAGGATGAGAGTTTGTTGCCAGACGGGTGCTAGGCACCCGTCGTAGAGGTGCAGGAGGTGCAGGGATGCAAGCAGACAGTTCGGAGGAGCAATGACCACTGAAATGACGATAGAAAAGAGATACTGTAAAGAGGGAACAGTGCGGGGAAGAGATAGAGGTTGATGGGAGCCAGTAAGAGGAGGCGAGTTAATGAGATGAAAAGCCTTTGACTCTACCCTATTGAGAAGAGATATATGTGGGGAGCCTCCCCACACATGAGAGTTGTACTTTACACAGGGGTGGATAAAACCCGTGTATAGAGTCACAATTGTGCAGGGGTTAAGAAGGTACAGAGTCGGCTTAGCACACCCGATCTCTTGGAAGCAGATTTTACAAGATGTACTCTGATCTTTCCAAGATAAGTCCCGAGTGAATGAAACCCCAAGGATATTCAAGGATGATACAGGATTAAGCTGAGTATTATTAAACATTAATAGGTACTCCTGTGGAAGATTGTCTCAGGTTGATAGGTGTAAAAACTGAGTTTTTGATGCAATAAAAACAACAAGATTATTTTTACCCCAGTCAGAGATACGAGGCAAGTTAGAGATTAGGTGTGCCATAGCCTCATCCCTTGCCTGTTGAAGTAACTGCTGAGATGGACGTTGCGGGAACCGAATGGCAAAGTGAAGGGTGGAGTCATCAGCGTACGAATGGGTAGGGTTAGATTACAGCTTAGAAGGTCATTGATGAATAAAAGGAAGATAGTTGGTGATAGGACAGAGCCTGAGGAACACTACTGTTGACAGATCTAGGAAAAGAACGATGGCTGTCTACAACAGCGGCTATAGAACGACTAGAAAGGAAGCTATAGATGACGGCACAGATAGAAGGATAGAAACCGTAAGAGGGCAATTTGGAAATTAAAAATTTATGCCAGACTCGATCGAAAGCCTTCGAGATGTCAAGTGCAATGGCAAACCTTTCGTCAAAGTCCCGAAAGGAGGATGACCAGGAGTCTGAAAGGAAGATGAGAAGATCGCCAATGGAGCGTCCCTGACGGAACCCATACTGACGATCAGAAAGAAGGTTGTGATAGGAAAGATGCTTTAAAATTTTTCTGTTAAGTACTGACTCGAAAACTTTTGAGACACAGGATGTTAAAGGAATTGGACGATAGTTAGAGGGTTGGCAATGGTCACCCTTCTTTGGGACTGGCTGAATGAAAGCAAATTTCCAGCAAGAAGGAAAGGTACAAGTTGAAAGACAAAGGCAAAAGAGTTTACCTAGGCAGGGTGTAAGCACAGCAGCAGAGTTCTTGAGGATTACAGGAGGGACTCCATCAGGCCCATATGCCTTGTTAGTATTCATGGCAGAAAATACATCAGCTGAAAAAATTTTAATGTCAGCCATGAGGAAGCCAGAGGGGGGAAGTGAGGGAGGAACAGCACCGGAATCGTCTAAGGTGAAATTGGAGGAGATAGATAGATAGATAGATAGATAGATGACTCTTAGTCGTTTCGTTCCTTTTATACAATGTTTCTTCACTACTGCATATTCATGTAGAGTGAAAAATGTATTTGGCTGTTGTACTTATTATTACAATAATTTTTAAACAAAAATTGATATAGTTCCCCTGTAATTTCTGAAATATGAGTGATAAAGAAATGGTTACCAAACATGAAATTTGTCATGATTGCTTTCAGATGTGCTTAAATCTTCGGCTTGAGAATATATTAATCCACGATATTGTTACAACTGCCAGTCTGTTTTATTCAGATGAGGGGACACTTTTCGAACTGTAAGAGTTAAGTTTAGCTTTCAGTAACTGCTGCAATACTAGCCAGCCCTTGTATGTTGATTATAGTTTATGGTTATAGCAAGCATCAACTAAGAATGTACGTCATGGAATAAAGTGCTGAAAATTAGTTTGGGTAATTTACATCCGAAGGTGATGCCCATTTGTGAGACCGTAGTGATAAAGGCGGGGATGTGGGGACGACCATCATGTTTGGCAGCAGTACAGTTCTGGACCCGGATGTAAACTCGATCAATGTGTGCCCTGTTCTAGGGGAAGACTGGAACTCTGTAAAAACTGATGGTCTTTGTGTGGCAGATAGGTATTAATGTTTTACCTTCTTCCTCGACTTTTCGTGGGTCCGTCCTAACCTGCTCAGTGGGGATGGAGTGGAGATGCTGGTGCATTGGTCACCACGTCTACCTCCACACCGGAAAACTCCAGTTCGATTCTCGACCTGGTCAGACTGAAGGATTCAGCTTGTCCTCCTCCCCTTGTCTCTATTCAACAAACCGTAATATTGAAGACTTGGATATAGAATTAACTATTGTGGGTCGCGTTCTAAGCCAAGGTTTAGACTTGGCAAAGAAAGGCTGTTCTTTTTATTAGACCTCGTGTAATAGGTGGGTATGGATCTCAACCTCCCTCTGTAGGCTAGGAAGATAGTACATTTAGTTGATAAAGATTTCCCAAGCATCCTTCGCCTCCAAGATCAGGAAACAGCTTAGAACTGGAACTAAACACTGAGGCTCCTATGACTCACTCAGCTTAATAAAATCGTCTGGCATTACAAGCTGTTCAGTTCTAGAGTTATCTTGATTATCTGTCTATCTATTGCCAGACGCCTCAATCCCGTTTGGTGTGGCCACAAACAAATCGTCTCCAAGTCGCCCTGTCCCCCGCCATTTCACTGCCCTGCTCCCAGCTCACACCCCACTCTCTCATATACCTCTCCACCCCATCCCTCCATCTCATCCTTGGCCTCCCCCTCCCACGTCCCCCCTCCACCTCACTCACATACACTCTCTTCGTCAGTCTCTCACCCTCCATCCTCTCCACATGGCCAAACCACAGTGTGTTCCTCATAACGCTTCCTATCACATCCACATCCACACCACAACGCTCCTTTATATCCTCATTCGTCAGCCTGTCTCTCCATGTGACTCCACAGGCTCCTCTTAAATAACTCATTTCCACTGCTCTCACTCTTGACTTGTGTCCTTCCAACAACGTCCAAGCTTCACTTCCATAAGTTAGAGTTGGTATCACAATACTGTCATGTAGTAACTTTTTCACTTCCACGCTCACTTCCCTGTTTCTTATCACTGCTTTCAAAGAACCAGCAACCTTTCTTCCCTGCTATACCCTTTCAAGCACTTCACCCTCCAAACCTCCATCCTTACTCATCACATTACCCAAGTACTTAAACGTACTCACATTTTCCAGTTCCTCACCATCCAACCTCGCTGTACATTCACTGACTTCACCTCTCTCAAAGACCATCACTTTACTCTTCCCTACATTCACCTTTAGATTCCGTTTCTTACACACTCTCCCAAACTCATCCACCAAGCCTTGCAGCTCCCCTTCGTCTTCACTCAACAACACAATATCATCTGCAAGCAACAGTACAGGGAGTTTCCAAACACTATCCTCTCTCACCAGGGCCACTCCAACATCCACTACCCTACCTTGTACCTCTTTTATTACCCCATCCATGTACAGATTGAACAACCACGGAGACATGACACATCACTGTTTCAACCCAACTTTCAAAGAGAAAAATTCACTTAGTTCACCATTCACACATACTGCAACCTTAGCACCATCATACATACTCTTCACAGCATTCAGCAACTTCCCATCTACTCCATATATTCTTAATACTTTCCACAATCCTTGTCTATCCATCCTGTCATATGCTTTCTCCAAATCCATGAAAGCCGCATACAACTTCTTTCCCTTCTCTAAAACTTTTCCACTATAGATCTAAGAATGAATATCTGATCTATACAACCTCTTCCCTTCCTAAAGCCTCCCTGTTCTTCTCCAACTAATTCCTCTGTTCTTTCTCTAACTCTGTCAGTAAGTATCCTACCATACACTTTTCCTATTATACTAAGAAGACAAATGCCCCTATGATTACCACACACTTCTTTTTCCCCTTTTCCTTTGTACAAGGGAATAATTATACCTGACTTCCAATCCTCCGGGATCTACCTTCCTCCCAGGCCAATCTGCATATCTTCTACATCCATTCTACCACTATCTCTCCCCCAAGCTTCAGCATTTCACCACACATTCCATCAATTCCTGGGGCTTTCCTCAATTTAACTTTCTTCATTGCTTCCACAACTTCTATCCTACTGATTTCTTCTTGTCTTCTCACCTCCCCCCTTCTCCCAGCCATTCCCCAACCACTTATACTCGCATTACTTCCATCCTGTAAGTTCAACAATTCCTTAAGTGTTCTCTCCATCTGCTCACTTTTTCTCCCTTCTCCACTAGTAATCTACCATTTTTATCTTTCACTTCCCTGCTAACTTCACTTACACCCTGTCTTACTCTCTTCACCTCTTTCCAAAACATTTTCTTACAGTCCCTCCACTTTACACTCAAATTCCTTCCAAATTCCTCATCCACTCTCTTCTTACTCTCTCTTACTAATCTTTTCACCTCTCTCTTTCTTTCTACATAAAACTCTCTCTTCCGCCTTTCAACTTCTTCCACGCCCCTATTTCTCATCCATTCATTGTATGCTTTCTTCTTTTGTGCCACAGCCTGTCTCACCTCTTCAGTCCACCACGCTGTTTCTTGCATCCCCCTCCGTCTTCTCTTCCTCCCACACACCACATCACATGCTGCACATATTTCTTCTGTAAATATCCTGCACACACCTTCCACGTCCCCCATCTGCTCCAATTCATATTTGCCCAATCGTTCCTCCATTCTCTCTTATACTATGCCTTTTTCTCATCCTCTTGTAACCTTTCCACTCTCCTTGCAACTACTCCTTCCTCTCGTCTTTCCCTTCTTCTATTCCTCCATCTTACTTGGATCCTAATTCTGGCCACCACCAAGTAGTGGTCAGAATGTCCACTCCCCCAACCTATATAAGCTCTTGCATCCATTACACATCTTCGCATCCTTCCATCCACACATACATAATCAATCATTGCCTTCCTTTCATTCAGTTCACCACCCACCCTTCTCATCACTCGCCATGTATACCTGTGGATCATTCTATGCCTGAAGAGGGTATTGGGTATCACCAACCCCCTCCCAGCACAAATGTCCACTAACGCACTGCCATTCTCATCTATCTCAGCAGGCACACCCCACTCACCAACTATTCCATCCACCTTCACATTCCCTACTTTACCATTCATATCACTGATCAAAAACACTCTCTCATTCCTTCCAAACTTTTCCATGCACACTTCCACATTTGTCCAGAACTCTTCTCTCACTCTGCTAGCACGATCTTGTGTTGGTGCATACACACACACAATCGCCCACATTTGTATTCCAACTTTCAACTTTACCCACACAATCCTTGACCCAACTGATCCATACTGTCTTATGCTCTTCTTCCATCTTTTACTCACAACTATACACACTCCTTCCTTTGCCCTCTCATTCTCACCTACTCCTGCACATATACCCCATCCATACTCCCATTCTCTCACACTTTCTCCTCTCCATTTTGTTTCAGTTATTCCACATACATCCACTTTCGCACCCTCAAGCATCTGGACAATCTCTATCTCTTTCACCTCATCATTCGCTCCTCTTACATTCCATGCAGCCATTACCAAGTCCTTTGTCCGGTCCTGGGTCGTCATCGTTAGGTCAGTCCTTGTCCGAGGCTTCTTGTTTGTTTTTTTAGTTACGGTAGTTGTTTTCCGGGGAGGGGCACTAACCCTCCGCCAACCCTTTTAGTCGCTTTTTACGACAAGCAGGGATACTGGGGGAGAATTCTTGAAAAAAAACCCTACCCCCAGAGAAGGTTAAATAAAGGCATAAACAGTATGGTTATTACGAGCGTGCGAGCGATGTTTACAATCAATTTTGGAAATGAGTGGCCCCTCCCGACCCAGCCCTGCCCTATCCAGCCCGACATGACCGTCAGGCTAAGCAGAAGCTAAGAACTTTATTACTATGTGAAGTAGAGATGAAACTCTTTCTACTTGTGATGCATTCATTTGATATATTTTGTTATCAAACTCACCAAAAAGGCGTAGGAACCCCTTCGAATCTCGAGTTATCCAAGGGAGTCTTCGGTTCTAATCGGCGAACGCCTCCATTATGACATCATATTAAACGATTTTCTGTCGTAACACTGCGTTTTATGGCATCAGCTCTAGTATATTAGAGAGAAATTGTGATAGCATGGCGCTCGACCGCTCGTCACGGGTTCACACAGCGCACTTGACTGGTAATAATCTTTCTGAATACTGTTTAACACTGTGACCTAATTTCTTTAGTAGTATATGTAGTTCCTTGGTCTCTCCTCAGCAGAACCACACACATTCCTCAAGATATTTATAAGTGAGTAGGATTATTAACAAACATGACATTTTCTCGCGCGTAAATTTAATTGCGCAAACATTAACCTAAATCTTGGCCGCGTCAGTAATTTTTGGAGGCTGTAGTCATTTATAATATTACTGACCGTACCTAATATATGAAAAATACAAACGAAAAAATACTTGCACACCAACTTTGGAAAGTGATTCTTAGCAGAGTTATCGAAGGTTAAAGTGATAACTCGTGTGAGGCGGTGGGGCAATAATTTATATTTATGACAGGTATGTTGGTGGAGGTCTTGGCACACATAGCATCCTCTCGGAAGGATGTGCCAATCTCTCTCTCTCTCTCTCTCTCTCCACACACACACACACACACACACACACACACACACACACACACACACACACACACAACCACTGCAACACTTTCACCCTTACCTATGGTACACATGCACTCGTCCCACTATTCTCACTTGGCCAACACCGGGGAACTGTAAATTCTGTCAATTACTCTCCCTCAGCAGAGAAGGTTTGATCATGGAAAGGTTCCCATGCAAGCTGAAGTGTATTATCACCTTGAATATTTTATAGTTATACTCTGCTCTCCATCGCATTTTCTTGGTTCCACTGTTTCCCCATTGCGGTGTTACGCCATCTTCTCTGTCACTTTTGTATCGAACAGCTTAAGTTTTTATTTATTTATCTATTTTTTTGGTTCGAGGACGCACTTCATACTTTATTCTTGCTGTCTCCAAGGCCTTGCCTAACGAGGCCTGCGTAGGGTGAAATGTTGTACTATAGAAAATAAAGAAGGCCCATCCCTCAGTGTGGCGCTTCTCTTTGCCAAACCCCGCCACTGCAACACGCCTCCACCGAATCGAATACAATCGTGTCGACGTACCAAGAATAAATGAAAAATATTTAATCGGAGTGAAGGTGTTAAGAGTTAACCGAGTTAGGTTTTAATGACAACCTGTTTCAATGTTTATTTCCACCAGGAAATGTGAATAACTTCACTCAGACAATATTACTTACGCCTAATTCTGTGGCTTTCCATCATAAAGGCACAGCTGTCAGTTGTCAGTCATTCTATCAGTCATTCTGTATCATGCCAGTCCCTAATTTCTTCCCACTACCTCTCGTCGGTAATCAGTTTCCATCATTTAAGAGCCGGTAGTGCACTGGTTGTGTATCTACATCGGAAATAAAAGAATCATAGTTCAGTTCTTGTGCAAGACAATTTTTCGACCCGTTTTGCTTTCCCCTTTGTCAGCATTCACTCAACAGTACAGTTTAGGTCCAGGATATAGCATCGGAGTCGTGGGCTGTAGTCTTGGCGAAAATTAAGATAAAAGTTGAAAGTCTGCCAGAATGATCCTTGTGCCGTCGATAGGCATTAATATAAGCCTTTTCTTCCTTAAGTTTTAATTGGTCATTGTTTTTGTGAAATATGAATCTCATACTCGAACACCGTGCGTGCAGTGATGAGTAAGTTTTAGGATGTTTACTGTCTCATGGGCAGGCAAGTATGAATGATGGCAGCTCTGTCAGTCTGCTATATATATAACCCTCATTACATACACAGGCCGCTTCTACCGTAGCATATGGGGCGCCTGGTATATTTATGGCACACACAAATATCATGTGTGTGTGTGTGTGTGTGTGTGTGTGTGTGAGAGAGAGAGAGAGAGGGGGGGGGATCATCCAATACTCTTGTTAGGTAATCTGTCCCAGACAGTTAATGTAAGTCCTGCTCCTAGACTACGTAGCCTGCGAATACTGTTATACTGTACTGTCACCTTCAGGTCTTTCACTATAATACTGTCATCATTCAAGTCTACCTTTTAATGCTGCCCTGAACACCATACTGTCACTAATCCTATGCACTGTATAGCACTACTGTGTAACCATTCACTGTAATACCATTATACACAGTGGTTCAAAACTGTGTTACTTACCTAGAAAGAATATCTCAATCATTGCCAACGCATTAAAACTTTTCTTTTTTCAAATTTTAACGGCACTGGATCTCTCTCTCTCTCTCTCTCTCTCTCTCTCTCTCTCTCTCTCTCTCTCTCTCTCTCTCTCTCTCTCTCTCTCTCTCTCTCTCTCTCTCTCTCTCACCTGTGCCTCCTGCAGCGTTGTGTGTATTTTATCCCGCTCATCACCAGTAGTGTTGTGTTCTAAGTGGCAGTAACGTGCCTTTTTTCACAGGCACAGGTGGGCTTCACGGTTTAGTTCTATAATCCAGGCGAAGCCCTTGTTTACATCATTCTGTCTGCCACCACACAGTGTTTTTCAGTCCATGAATGGCCTCTCGTACTGAATGGGCATATTAACGCTGCACCTGGCCTCTCCACTCTGAAAACTACATCCTAAGCTGGAGAAAATTACCAAAAGGCGGCAAGAGCACTATGAAACAGGCGTCCCCGAACAAGGAGAGTTAACCCGTAGCCGCGGTCGTTGCTTTTGTGTATAATTTTCATCCAGTTGGCTTCAGCGTTTTACGTGCAGCTGTCACAGCTCCCAGCAGTAAGGGCTTCAGAATGATTTCGAACAACTCTTCTGATATTTGTACGCCACACTTAGGAAGTATATTTAGGCTAACACCAGATAATTTTGTTCAGTCAAAAGAAATCCTTCCCAGTCAAAGTGTCATACATGGCGTCAGTGAAGTCATATGCCCGGGTGTAAAAAACGTTTCGGGGAAGGTATCTTATTTTCACATGGTCACGACATCTCCAGTACTCTAATAATCTACCTAAGGCTAGACGAGAAATTTTAACTAAATTATAGGAGCCGGAGACTGTTAATACTGCCAGACGTCTATATTAATCTAAGAGTGAGTCATTAAATAACCCATTCATAATCATTCCGATACCTGAACCGCGTTTTCGAGTCATAGGCCAAGATGTTTTGACTACTTTTCGATATGACGTACTGACTGTCATGCTGATACCCATTTTCGCCAACACCGAAAATCAACGGGGGATTCAGTCTTGATCAAGGTTAATCAAGCTTAGTCAGTGTTACTCCCGAGGTGCACACACTGCAAAAAGTGGCTTTACAACTCTTGGGCGAAACACAGTGACATCACGAACGAAAGATTTGATAGCAGGACCACGAGGCAATCCTCATATTGGTGTCCCTGTGTGTCTATGGTGCGGCTTCACCTGCTCGAATCAAATGTTGACCACCCTGAAATGAGGCAGTAAGATACTGCCACATAACGTAGTGTGGAACTTGGCCAGAGCTTTATGCATCTGTCTTATAGCATTCTAGTAATGTCATGTTATGAGTGATGGAATCACGCTATGCTGTCTCACATGATTATATTTTTGCATGTACTGTTGAATAAACGTAGGATCGTATACAGTGACAATACACGCTGGCACTGTACGAAACATTTTTTCACTCTGAACCTCTGTGGATATTTATAATAACATTAAACAGCACGACCACGTAAATTTCATATAATCAGGTTGTATCAGTTATCGCTGTCTGATGAGATGGAGGGATGGAGTGGAGAGGTATATGAGAGAGGGGGATGTGAGCTGGGAGCAGGGCAATGCAATGGCGGGGGCCAGGGCGACATGGAGGCGATTTGCTTTTGACCACCTCTTACAGGATTAGGGCGTCTGCCAATAGATAGATAGATAGATAGATAACACAACAATGACCTATGGTACCCATGCATTAAATCTACATTAGTCCTATGTGGCAACTCTCCCAGTCACACTTCCTACCGCATACGAGAAAGCTGGAATGTTCAGTGCCTCCCCAGTAATGATACTTTCTGGAGTGTACACCCTCCCAAATAATTATCGGCAGTTTTACAGCACGTATCATTCTGAACATGGATGAAGCATTGTGATATATAGGGCATCCTCTAATTATAAGTGCAAATAATATCTTTGTTAAGTATTAGACTTCAAAATCGCAAAAAGAGTCACTTACTGGGTGGTATATCTTTTGAGGCACCACACTTATAGACTCATGTGTGTCTGAGGAAGTTGCTCATTTTCACAACCATCGTACCCACAGGTGCCGATACTTTTTTGGGAGGGTGTACGTACTCTAACTAAACATTAGCGATAACGACTTCCCCATACTGTAAACACACACATAGCGTATTTGCTTCCTAGATGAAGACAAGCCTATGAGGCAAACAGCTTAATATAAACCGATTTAACATAATACCTATGGCTGGGAGGATTAAAACGGCATAATATTAAGCGAAACATATTACCACACTTTCGGCTGATTTCCTGATCTGCTGACACTCTCCATACACAAGACTACTGTCAAAACTGATGAAAATTGACTGACATACAATTTTCGCCAAAATGCTGCGACAGTATACTAACTTACTAAAATAGTCTTACACTAACTCACTCACACACACACACACAATGATTAATTCATTCATTAATACAACTCTCTCACACTAACTCACTCACACCCTCACACACCTAAGTCAGTATCCCATGAGCGCGAAGCCAAAGAGGATGTTATGCTTCGATCGGCGCGCACACGAGTGTGTAAACAATATAACTCAGTTTTTATCCGACTTTAACAGAAGTTGATAGAAGATTTAACGGTCACCCTATTAGTATATATATATATATATATATATATATATATATATATATATATATATATATATATATATATATATATATATACTGTATATATATATTGATTCTCAGAACAACAGGACAAAGGTCAAGGTCACAGGGTAATGTCAAAATTTTGAGCTAACACAATAACTTTAACCAACTTTTATCCAATTCTAACCATACACTAAGGAAGGGTTGAGGGTAATGCAACAATGAAGATTTTATATATATATATATAGATAGATAGATAGATAGATAGATAGATAGATAGATAGATAGATAGACAGATAGATAGATAGATAGACAGATAGATAATGGATGGAGGAAGCAAATGCAAAGGAAATAAAAAAAAAGTCCATGTGCCTAAAGGCATCCTCCATTCATAAAATATTTATAACAACTGGATTTAGATAAATGTCGATTAAATGTTTGTGGGATGCAACTCCCAGGAAGTGAATTCCAGAGAGTAGTAGTTCTGAGGATAAATGAATTTTGATAAGCAGAGGTTCTGCATTGCTGGTGAGAGTGTGAGTTCATGGACGCTCCCAGCTGCCCGAGTATTTCGGGAGAAAATGTGAAGGGGAGACACAATTGAAGCAAGTTCGTCAAAGCACTTACCGTAAAAATATCCGTAAAAAAATGCTAAGGAAGCAACGTCTCTACGTACTGATACTGGAGGAAGGTCCTGCGTGATGGCATTATTATTGATTAATCTAATGGTTTTATTTTGAATTTTGACCGACTGCCTCAATGCAACCGTTCCACATCCACTCCACAGTGGTGAACAGTATCCGATCTGAGAACGCACATGACTTACTGTATATTGTGGCCATCTGCTCGTCAGTGAAGAATTCACGAACTCTGTACATAAGTCCCAATATTTTAGAAGCATTTTTAGCACGGGATTTAACATAATCTGTCCAGCTTAGGTTGGGGTTTAGAGTAACACCTAGGATATCAATTGTAGTGGATATGGGAATACTGACAACATTTAAAATTATGTGAGAGTCTGAGGGATTCTTTCTGTTGGAGAAATTAATGTATTTAGTTTTCTGATCATTAAATGAGACCAGATGTGTTTGTCCCCACTGATTAATTTTAGAATGGTCCTAGTTCAGAGAAATTGCTGTGTTTATTTGGGAATTTATATCAGATTGTGTAAAGGAGGTACTAAACGTGAAAGAACTATGAAGGGTCGAGTCATCAGCATAAGAGTGTATTGGGTTGTGAGTGACAGATAGGAGGTTATTATTTTGAATGAGAAAGAGGGTTGGGACCAAAACTGATCCCTGAAGTACGCCAGCATTTATGGAATGAAATTGGGAATAAATTCCATCTACCATGACCAGTATTATTCTATTGTGAACGTAAGAAGAAACTACAGGAACCAGAAATGCAAGGCCATAGTGTGATATCTTAGACAATGTGGCCCGGTGCCATACTCTGTCTAATGCCTTTGAAATATCATGTGCTACTTTGTGTGTTTCACCGTGTTGGTCTAAAATGTTTTGTTAATCTGATGGGTAAGAAGGGAAAGAATGTCTACAGTTGAATGTTCTTGTCTAAATCCATACTGCCGATCATTGATTAATTTATTGATTCCTAGATGCTTGGCTATGTGTTTGTTATTTAGTGTCTCAAAAACTTTACCGAGAACAGAAGTAGTGGTAGTAGTAGTAGTTGTTCCCTAGGCAGTCTGGCCGAACAGCCCCGAGTCCCTTAGGAAGGCCATGGCCCGGACCGGGCTTTCCCACAGAGCTCTCAAAGAGTGTATGTTGTGTTGTTGGCGTAGGTGATTGTGTGCAATGCAGTCTTCCATAATGTGCTTAATAGTATGGGGTGCTGTGTTGCATCCTGGACAGGCATCAGCGACGGAGTCATCCAGCCTCTTCTGGTAGATTAAGAGGGTTGGATGGTGCCCACATCTCAGCCTGGCCAGGTGGACCCTGTCCTCACGAGGAAGATAGGATTCAGAAGGGTGGATGTCAGGAGGCCGTGCATGCAGCTGTGTGTTGTCTTTAAGTGACTGAATGGAGTGGCGAGTGATCTGAGTGTGGATATGCTTCTGGAAGCTGGTCTGAGATGGGCGAGGGGGGAGAGATGACAGTATTTGTGTATGGTATCGTGTGCTGGGTGTTGTTTTGATGTTCCTTGGTGTGGGTGGATGTGCTCCCATGTACTGTAGTGGATGTTGTGGGTTTGTGGAGGCTGCAGCAAGAAACTGGGTGCCTCTCATGTCTAGGTGATCCTTGACTTTGAGGACTTTGGTTTCTTGATGTAGGTGGTCTGTGGGTGTAGTAGCTGTGCAGCCTGTGATTATTTTTAGGGCCTTGTTCTGTATGGTCTGTAGAGTGTTGTAGTGTGTTTTGGTGAGGTTAGAAGCCCAGGCAGGGCTTGGATAATTCATCACTGAACGTATGTATTGTTTGTATACTGTGGTGGTGGTTTCTTTGTTGTGTCCGAATGTTGTATGGGCAAGTGACCTCAAAGAATTGAGTCTTGGTGTTATTTTATTTTTAATGTTAAGTTCTTGCGATTGGTCTATAGTTTGATGGATCAGAAGTTGTCCCCTTTTAGGAACAGGATGGATATTTGCTGCTTTCTAAGAGGCTGGAAAACTTGAGGTACAAATGCATAAACGGAAAAATTTTGCCAATAGAGGAGAATAATCGGTCGAAGGTGAAGGCCACAGGGCAAGACCAAAGTTCTATCCGTGTGTGTGGTTTGTCAACAAAACAACTTGAACAGTTTTGATTCGACTTTAACCAAACTTGGTGGAAGGCTTTAGGATCAGGCTACTATCAAAGCTATTGTTTTTGAGGACGAGAGGTCAAAGGTAGAGGTCACCGGACGAGGTCACCTTTACAAGTTTTACAAGATTTAAACCAAGCTTTGTCGAAGAGTTGAGAATAGAGGAACTATAAACTGTTTCAATTTTGATGACAATCCGTCAGTGGTCATGGTCACAGGGAAAGGTGAAAGGACAAGGTAACAGGGCAAGGACAACTTAATCAGTTTTAATATGATCTGAACCAAACTTACTGGAAATTTTGAAGGCCAGGCAGAAATGAAGGGATCAAATTTTGAGACCAATCGAAGGTAAAGAGAAAAGTTCGACCCTGTGTGTGTGTGTGGTCAAAATAACTAAGACAGTTTTGATTTGATTTGGATCATACTTAGTGGAAGAGTTGAGGATCACCCAAGATGCTGTGCTATTGTTTTTGAGGACAACAAATGAAAGAGTAAGGTCATATGACAAGGTCAACTAAAATAGTTTTAATCCTATATAAACTAAACCCTCGGAAGGATTCAAATTAAAACAAGGATAAAGAGATTAAATTCTGGGAACAATTAGTCAAAGGCAAATGTCAGTGGGAAAGATCAAATGTAAAGGACACTGGGCAAAGTAAGCTCAGACAGTTTTGATATGTGTGTGTGGAACTATCGTTGGTGGAAGGGTTAAGGGATAGATAAAAATGAAGAATTCTGATTTTGAGAGTAATACGTCGAAGATCAAGGTCACAAAGTGAAGTATTAGTCACTTAGACCAGTTGAGAACGGGTACTTCACTTTTTGGGTTCTCTTAATTGTTAAAACATGAGATCGCCAAGGGAAGAGGAGCCCCCAAATTCTGGCTGTCATTTGTGCAAACCATAATTCCTGTTCTTGCTACCACGCTGCAGGATAAACTCTGTAAGACGGCATACAAGTCAACCTCATCCAGTGGTCAGGACTGCTACAGATGTGACACTCTGAAATTAGGGGCTTGCCTACACCTTCCTCCTCTCAGTATGAATAATGCGGCCTTGACTTTGACACACACACTCATTCACACTCACCCACACGCTGGCTCACTCACTCACACGGGTTGACTGGGGAGGCAGGGTAGGGGTGGGAGGGTGGACGACTTATTGATTAACCTCATTAGTATAGTGACATTGGTTCTATTTTAGAATTTGTTATATGTAGATGATATTATTAAGCTATGGGGAGTCTTTTAGAACTATCGGGGGTAGATACTACCTTCACTGTTTCCTTAACTAGTAAAATAATTTAAGATTATCAATGGACCTAACCTGATAAAAGTGATAAAGAAGTACTTGTATGGAAGTTGTAGGAAACTCTATGCTCTTGTTTTTGCTATGTCTTAGTAGAGCTGTGTCGTGAAATGTGCTTATAATATATCTGAACCATAGATATGGTTTATAATTATCTTCATTCAATCTCGTTGCTTCACGACCTCCCAACCCCCAGTTCATGCCATCCTACCTCTCTTTCCTTCTCTGTCTCGGTATTCCGGTATACGAGTATATGTACACACATAAATGTTTCGTCTGTGTTTATACCTGAAGAGGGCCCAGGTTGGACGGAAACTGTTTTATCTTTCCAGTGTATAACCTTCCTAAAGGTGAGCTCAGGTCTCCTAAGCAACTGGAAAGGTAGTTTCAAGACATAAATCGGAAGCTGCAGTGTCTGTTTCCATTCATCCATCATCCAATCCTACGTTGCCCCATGAGAAGCGTAGAAGCCCTGGACTAGGCAAGGTCGTCCCTACATTTAAGATGAGAGTGACCAGCCTCACTCATCCCTGAGTGGCATTACTTGAGCAATAACCCCAACCATCCCTTGGATATAAATCTTCATCGGTTCAATCCGACTGGAGCGCCGCAATTACCCACTAAACCACCAGGCGCCATTATTTGGTTATGTGGTTACCACCCAGCGTAATAAATGGCTTCCTGGTGTACAGGAAACCATTCGGCTTGTCACTCAGTGTAGAGTCACCCATAGGCAGAAGGAACAGGAAAGAATGAAGGAAAGAAAGGTAAAAGAGGGAGTGAAAAGTCACCCGTAGGCAGAAGGATGAGGAAAGAATGAAGTAAAGAAAGACAGAAAAGGAAGGAAGGAAATGAGGGAAGAGGGGACAGGGCAGACATCCAAGAGCAGCACTACATCGAGTGAGTGGATGGTTCCACTGTCGTAAAAGACCACTGCTTGATAAATAAGTCTCTTATTTACACGTATTATTTGTAATTATAAGGAAGCTTATGTGACACTTCAGCAAGTCACTGGAAAATTACCACTGCCACTAGCAGGAAAATTAGAAGCATTAAGTACCCGTCACATGCGACGTATCAGTAAACAATCTTAAAGGACAGAATATGTTCGAACTGGCAAGATGTTCATATTGTTCATTTAGCTGTCCCACGATGTGCATAGGTCCGCTGTAGCTTTATAATTTCCGAGACAATCCGATATTGGTGCTCAGTTGTGCGTTTTCTGAGTTTTTAGAAAATAATGAAGTTGAGAAATTTGAGAAAAGCCACTTAAGTAACACACTGCTTTTCTCTAAGCTTTACAACGATATGCTTAAATCCACCGTAACTTTAACTGCATCTGAAATACCCCAACGTTAGTACAGTGCTCCGCTACCTACTACACAGGTTGTCCTGCGAGATTTTATGACAGTTCAAGAAATTATTCTTTGGATAATTTTACGTTAAAATTTCTATATCAAATGGGTCCAATACTCATTTGTTAAGAAGCTAAAATGACTGATGATCTTTTGGGAGAAAAAGTTCTCTCTTATAATTCCCCAATAAGGTTATCTGTTACTGTAGCGGTTAAGAAATGGATCCATGTTGATATTCCATGTTTTACTAAAAATTAACTGTTTATCAGTGTGGATGTGATAGAAAGCGTTAGGAGAAATACACTGAGGTGGTTTGGTCATGTGGAGAGGATGGAGAGCGAGAGACTGACGAGGAGAGTGTATGCGAGTGAGGAGGGGATGGTGAGAGGGAGGGGAAGGCCGAGGATGGGATGGAGGGATGGAGTGGAGAGGTATATGAGAGGGGGAGGAGGTGAGCTGGACGCACGGCATTGAAATGGCATTGGACAGGGTGACATGGAGGCGATTTGATTGTGGCCACCCGTTATGGGATTGAGGCGCCTGACAATAGATAGATAGATCAATTTTCTGAAGATTCTTAAGAAACTATACGAGGCACTGCATAGATGGTACCCCCGGCCCCTTCCATTATAAGTGGATTGCCACCAACTGGATACTGAACACCAGCTCCTCACATGGCTTAATACGGTGTTCTCTTGCAGACGGTAATTTGGGTTTGATCCGCTGTTTCATTAAGTGACATTTAGGTAATACCATTAATTAGAATTTCATGTTCCTCAAAACTGCAAATAACAACTGATTCCACAATGTGTTCTTTTTTTATATATATATATCAGCAGGTAAACATAGTGTTCTTACGAGAGAGAGAGAGAGAGAGAGAGAGAGAGAGAGAGAGAGAGAGAGAGAGAGAGAGAGAGAGATGGGAAAGTCATTATAACTTCCACTGACGACTCAGACCCATGGTATTACAAAGGAGTACACAACGATGTAAGGAAACCCCTAATTAAGGACTGTTAAAAAAAAATGGAAGAATAAAATGGTTAGACTACATTTTACTTTATGTAACGGAATTAGCAACGGGGAAGTGGGGTCAGTCTTCGTATATTGTCCCTCCAACTTTCAGGAATGGTATAAAAACTTGCCTTTGTTCCCTCTGCTATCCCAGGTACAACAATATGCCCAATTGTGGATTACCTAGCTGTGTCCTTCATACCGAGTAAGTTTCTAAAAATATTAAATTAACAAGACCGCGCCTGCTTGTCATCGTGCGGTTGTGTGTGATGATATAAGCAAAACAACGAGCAGTCGTTCAGTAAAGGAAGTTTCAACGCACCCCTGAGCAGGGTGGGCTCGAAATTACATATTACAGGTGTCATTCCACGAGTATATTTTTTTTCGACATATCTCTGCTATATTCCTCATCCCTCCTCGAACGTCAGGGAATATTCATCCTTCTCATACTTCTTTGTTGAGAGGCCAGCTTCATATTGTCTACTTATACAATATTTTCTCGTAACACTTTCCATTGTCACACACGGCTGAATAATATCGGCGAACTTTTGATGGTGATAGTACAGTACATATCAGCGTATTAAATTAGCCAGACTTCAACAAAAGTCTTCACTTTTACTTTGCTGGGTCGTGGAGCGAAGTTACAATATACAGCGATATTGTGACAGGTTTTATGATTTCTGGGGTAGCGTTTATAAACTCTCCTACGCTTTTTTGTGCATGAGACTGCTTGTCTACATGTCTGACTTCACGCATACAACTACCATGCACATAACGATGAAATCAGAGTGAATATTAAAATGAAGCATTACAAAACGGACAAAGATATGTGGCAACAGTTAACTGTAATGGTGAATAATTTATCCTGTAAATTGGTTATAATCCTTTACGAACACGACCCATGGTTACGTGCGAGCTAGCGCAGTGAGCGACGCTATGTTTATGTTCAACTGAGAAATGAGCGGCCCGACATGATCCTGTCCAGCCCGACAGGACACAGCCCTACTGCGATGGTTTTCAAAGGCTAGTAACTTTTCAACTATGTGAGACAGAAAAGGGATTCTTTCAGCTGGTAGTAGATACATTCAATAAGTTTTGTTTTCAGCTATATATTTACTCCTGAGACCGAAGAAACCCTTGGAATCCCAGCTTTCCAAGGAATTGTTCCGAGGGCTTCAGCTGACATGCTCCACTATGAAATCGAATTTAAAAAGATTTCCTGTTGTAACACTATGCTTTCTTGCATGAATTCTAACAGTTAAATATTAGATATTATGTTCATAATTTTACAAGAACGATTATTTTTCTATGTTTAGGGGATGAAATCGGCAAAGGTAATCGCTCCATTTCAGGGTTTTATCATCCGATCAATAGCCAAAGGTTTACCGAGGCAGTTCATTGATACGGCAAGTCGGGAGGAGATAATTGAATATTACGCGTGTGATAAACGCTACGGCGCCTCGTTATATGAACATCAAGAGAGAAAACGTGAGAGAGATAAAACGTGAGAAAGTAAATATTTCAGCTCAATTATTCTTCTGTTATTGTTCAGCTACCTCAATAGAAATGTTGAACGTTTATACTAAGTTGAAATTATGGTGATAGGGATATGTACAAACTCTCGCTCGCTCGTCAAGCGCTCACAAAGCGCACTTTACTTGTATATGTGTTGGAGTACGGTATCACTGCTAATGAAGCCATTGTCCACCAGAGCACTGGGGGCTTATGTACCGGACGTGTTGAGGCCACTATCGCAGGCTTCACAGGAGGTTTCATAGCAGTTATTCTTATGCCATTTTTTTTTTCATATTATACCTTAATATTTCCTTTCTTGTTCTGAATATCTTTTATATATTAACATAGTCTGCATCAATAAAACATAAATTAGAAATTTAAGTGTAACAGGCAAAATTAATCGCTGAGGAAATGATGTTAAAAGGTTCTCCGAAACCAACAAGAATGCGGTCCTGAAACACATTCTTGACTTACATCTTTGTAGCTCTTGTATAGCCTGACAGTGCACTGGTTTTCAGTCCCATGCTCTTCCCGCCCTCCTTTGTGTCTGTTACCAGTGCCTGGCGCTGCTTCTCGTCGGTGTTGTATTCCTTTTGGTTTACTGATCAGCCTTATTAGAAAAAGAAGAAGGATTAGGATTAATTATATCGATTGCAAGATGGTCATTAAGAGTCAGTCTTTGCTAAGTCACAATGTCCCTTTAGAATACGACCCGCAAACTTCTTTACATCCAAGTCCCTAGTTATACTGCTGGGTAAATACCACAAGGGAGAAATACGTCACTCTCCCTGTGCCCCCTCCTTCACAATATGGGTTCAGAGCACCTTTATGATGAATCTCACACAACGAACATCGACCAGCACTTCACGACACTCGCTCAATCCACACTTCTTACAGCGGAAGATATTAGCAAAGCCTTCGACACCAGCCCACGACGCAAACTAATCACCAAGATATACAACAAAAGTATGGAGAACAACACCAAACATTGGTCTGCCAACCATTTATTTGGTAGACATGCACATGTTACACACCAGGGCAAGTCCTCGCACGCACGAAATTTCCCCAGCGGAATTCCACAGGGCTGTGTTATCTCACCCACCCTCTTTAACCAATAAATGCGTAATATTTTCAATACCCCAGCCACCCACAAACATAGCCTCATATGTAGATAACATCACCATAACAACCACCCTCCGTTTCAGTTTGGTACACTCCCTTTCACATTTTTTCCTCTTTTTTTACGCCCTTTCTAAAACCGTTTGTGATGGGATGTTTTTCTTACCGTTATTATTCTGCCTCTTCCTTTTCCTCACTTCCTTTCCTTTTCTTCTTTTTCTTCTTTCTGCATCCCCCTCCTCCCTTTTTTCTTCTTAGTATGGTTTGATAAAAGAAATGAGAGTTTAATAGTAAAAAAAAAATTTGAAAGACGTAGAAATGTACACAGAAAAAGAGTGTTTGGCTATTCCTAAAGAAAATGACATGCTAGCTAGTGAAAGTCCTGAGTGTTTGACAGTCTTGAATCGCGCATTCTGAGGTCGCCCACGTGTGGATGCCTTTACCTGGTTTATATATATATATATATATATATATATATATATATATATATATATATATATATATATATATATATATATATATATATATATATATATATATATATATATATATATATATATAATTTTTATTAAAAAATTATAAGACACCTGTAGCTACAACTAACTAAACAGTCATGTCATGCCTACTCTAACGGGTAAAACATCACCATCGACTGAAAATGCGTAATGCCCACACACCTGCTCTCATCGCCTGCTGACAGTCAGTTGAGGAAAGTGTATTAATATAGGGGGCATCAATATACCAAACAAAACCAGATTAGTCAGAACTATTACCTATAAGTTAACTGTCGACTTTAATTAAGAAAATTTAAACATGCAAAACAGTTACACATGTACAAAAAGTGAAATACCTCGCCTAAGAGAAAACTTTTCGCGGGCAGTATTAATTAAATCATACTGATTGCCACTAGAAGAAGAAGAAGAAGAAGAAATAACAGCACACTTCCTGAAGATGGAAAATTACGAATATCCTTCTAAAGCCACATTTTGACGCCATGGACGTCCGTACACTATTTTTCAGGTTGAGTAGTACTGTATATACATCAGTCAGTGTGTATATATATATATATATATATATATATATATATATATATATATATATATTGCCCGACGCCATAATCCCGTAAGGGGTGGCCATTTGACTTTGAGTTAGTTGTTTTACGAGGAGGGGCACTAACCCTCCACCAACCCACTTGTTGACACGTAGGGGGCACGTATGGTTTGGTTATATGGTTACCACCCAGCGTTGTAAATGGTTTCTTGGCTTACAGGAAACCATTAGGTTTGTCACTCAATGTAAAGCCACCTGTAATATATATATATATATATATATATATATATATATATATATATATATATATATATATATATATATATATATATCTGTGGCTCAATTGGTAGAGAGTTGGCCTGCAGTACTAACGGACCCGGGTTCAAATCCCGCTGGGGCAGGGAACAGTTTAAGGATTTGAAATTCATAAATATCAGACTTTACTGATCTACCAGAAGACCCGCCGACATGTAAAAATACCCCCGCTAATACCAATACACCAGTCCTGTATGAGACAGCCCTAGCATGTATTTAGTATGGTACTGTGGGTGTTAGCGCCGAAGTGGTGACATGTACAGTAGAGGTGTGCAGTACGTAGGAGGACTACTGGGCCCTGAAAGCAGGCTGTGAAGCCTATGCCCAGAGTCGGTCACATAAAAATAAATAAATATATATATATATATATATATATATATATATATATATATATATATATATATATATATACTGTATATTAGTAACTGAGAATGGAGAATGAAAGACTGACTAAGTGGGTGTATGTAGGTGAGGTGGAGGGAGGGAGAGTGAGGGGTAGACCGAGGATGAGGTGGAGGGATGGAGTTGAGAGGTATATGAGGGAGGGGGGGGTGAGTTAGGGGGAGGGTAGTCAAATGGTGGGTGACAGAGCGACTTGGAGGCGTTTTGTCTGCGGCCACCCCTTGCGGGATTAGGGCGTCGGGCTATAGATAGATAGATAGATGTACAAACAATTACAAAGGTTGTCGAAATTTTGTCCGAGGATTTGGTGCGACACAAAAAACATTATGAGAGATTTACCACAATTAAATCTTCGTGGTTACCTATCCTGACTTTCTCAAGATTCAGATCTTTTGCTGCTGGGATGACGGTATAAATGAACCATGACAATCCGAAGACTTAACATTGATTTCACGAGAACTGCTGTGCACGAGAAACGAAATGTGAATCATATTCGGTCAGTTGAAGATTGCATGGCCGTTACATTTTATATATTACCACAAAACTTCAAGGAGACTTAGTATATACCTTGGTATGGAGAGGGCAAATAACATGCGCCCAGCTTCTAGGAAGATGGGAGATGGCATAATATACTTTGATTTAGAGGGAAAGAATCCCGAACAGATAATGCAACAGAAACGTATAAAGGTGAATTAAGCGATTTCAGGAGGAAGACACAACAACGACTGGTCATCTCTCAGGTCGGCTTTGTGTTACCATATCACTAATGAACCAGGAAATATAGACAACGATGGAAGGCAGCACCTGCAAGCAGTGCTTATTCCGCAAGAGACGAGTTGAACCTAAAATGAAGCACAGGAAAATTTTGTGCGTAGACTACGGTCTCCTGGGTTGTATATTCGAACTCCACCCAATGGGATTCAATTCGCTACTCATAACAACACATTCAGGTGTCATTATTAACTCTCTCCTCGTAAGTAGAATGGTTTGAAGAACTCTGATAACACTGACAAATAATGGTAATCACAGCTCATAATTACCAACTTAATTTATGTAGATGCTAAATTAGTAAAGAAGTAGATCTGATTTCTGAACATTTCTTTGGCTAACTGAACTGCAGTGCTGCTGACAGGCCATTAAAAGGGAGAACAGATCGCTCTGCCATGGATGTCTGGCGACAAATGTTGGGTGCTGTGTAACAACTGATTTATTTGTGTATTTTTGGTTTACTTTCACTGTTTTAAATAATACGTATATTATCATAGCCTGATGATTCCAAGAGAGTTGGCGAGACCTTGCCGGAAGAAGTAAAACTCAGTCAACAAGATGTTTATTGTTGCCCAGTTGAACATCTTGAATATTAGATACCTACGGTTTTATAATCTATCTATCTATCTATCTATAGACAGTATGACAGTCTCACAAAAAAGAAAAATAACTGAAATGCTTGCTAAGAAGTAGTGGTTATTGGAAGGTCCATTGCCAGTGTATGTGTATGTATGAAAGTGAGTAGAGAGGTTAGTATTAATCTTTACGAGATCACCCTCTCTCTCTCTCTCTCTCTCTCTCTTCACTTAGTAGTGATCGATATGATTTCACTAAACTCATTAAGAAAACTAAATTTTTCCTTTTCGCGACATGCTACCATGTACATTACAACAAAACTAAAGTGAATATTAAGTTGACCAAATACGAAAAAAAAAAAAAATGTTATGCAGACTTCTTTATCGCTAAAGCTGGTTAGGATTCTGTGTGAATGCAATTCTTGGGTCTGTATTCTCTTTGACAAAAGAAGCTCCCTGAACTATGACCCCATCATTAACGATATATTTTGCAAATTACACTTTACAGTTCTCTTCCCTGTTCTCCATGCCTTTCTAACACGGACACAGATAACATTAATAGCATTTAAGACAATCCTACAGTGTCATATGCAGATAGAAAATGTTCAAGAAGAGGTGCTGGAAAGCCAACGAGAAAATAAGCCCTGGTTGGTCTGGCCTGGTTATGGCTCACACTCATCCCTTTTCTCCGTTCCGCAAAGGCTGGGAAGTCAAGACGAAATTTACGTATTTCTACTCGTAAAATAGGCTTTTGACACTAATGACTTTATGCCTAAAAAGATAATGTAACCTTCTACATTTGTGCAACCGTCGGCCTCCACAAGTAGTTTCCACAATTTGTCAATATGCTTAGTTACAGTCATGGCATCGGATGATATTTGTGAATATGATGGAGTAAGAACAGTAATTTTCTTGTACATCACTATATTTTAAGTATCTAGATCGAATGTGACACTTTTTTGCGCTTCGAATTTCTCACAGGAATTTTGGCATCCAAAGATAGCACAAATGTGGCGTCCCACAAATGTGGATTCCACATTTTGTTTAAGCATATCGACCAGCGTTGGCTGCAGCTTGAGGTATCCACTTTTTTTTTTTTTTCTAAATATACGGCCACAGGAGTCAACCAACATTGTAACTATAATTTTCTTAACTGAGGGATATTTAACATTCTAATGGCTCATATTGTCAGTGTTATATTTCAACTGACTCTGAACCATTTTATTCAGATGAGAGTAAGTTACAGCCACTTGAGAGTTAATACTGTCACCATTAAACCTATTACGGTCGCGTCTTGTCTAGTAAATTATGCCAGCTGACGCCAGACGATTACATTCAGCTGAGACCGAGTCACACCGTCGTGAGTGTTAATTCAGTCACCGTCAAGAAGCTTATGGTAACGTCTTCGACACTGTGCTCTAACTTGGCCCAGAGGCCCAGATTTTCTTCCTTTCGCAGCTTATTTCACGTTGCTCTGTGGCAGAAAGAGACAATGCTACTGCTCTGCATACGTTCCATACGTTCCGTAGTACTTTTCAATCACTAACGTCATAATCTAGTGTCAATCTATTTGTCACAACTAAGCATTCAGAACAGTAAGATAGGAATTTTAGGTCAGGTTAGAGTAAAAAGAGTGCAGTGATCTTTTCCAGCTAATGTCACTCCATATTAAAAATTCATCTGACATTGAATCAAAACATCCTAAGAGTGTGAGGTTTGTGGGAGCTTGATAAAAAAGAAAGTGTGGGCCATTGCTGTGTGTGTGTGTGTGTGTGTGTGTGTGTGTGTGTGTGTGTGTGTGTGTGTGTGTGTGTGTGTGTGTGTGTCATTCAAAAATGTCCGAATCGTAACATACAAATTTGTTTCACCTACAGTATATCACGATAATGATTACTTCCAACACAGAGCTAAGCGTCCTTTACGCCTTGTAGCTTTTGTCAAACACAATCGGTGCTATTAATGTGCAGCTTTGTGGAACAAAAGAAGAAGGCATATGGCGAATGGTTGGCGAGTAGAGGTAGGGGAGAAGATGAGAGAGAGAAGAGAGAGGTATATGTGAGCAGGAGAAGGGAGGTTAAGAGACTGGTGAAGGAGAGTAAGAAGAAAGTGGATGAAGAGTTTGGGAGGAATCTGAGTGTGAAATGGAGGGAGAGTAAGAAATTGTTTTGGAAGGAGGTAAAGAAAGTAAGGCAGTGTGAAAGGGGAAATAGTAGGGGAGTGAAAGATAGGAATAATAGATTGTTGGTGGAGAAGAGCGAGAAATTGAGGAGATGGAAGGAGCACTTTGAGGATTTGTTGAATGTAGAGAGTGAGAGCAGTGTGAGTATAAGTGGTTGGGGAATGGCTGGGAGAAGGAGAGATGAGAGGAGGGAGGAAGAGATCAGTAGGTCGGAAGTAGTGGAAGCGATGAAGATTAAGCTGGGAAAGGCCCCAGGAATTGATGAAGTGTGTGGTGAAATGCTTAGGTATGGGGGTGAGATTGTTGTGGAGTGGATATGGAAGTTGTGTAGATTGGCTTGGGAAGAGGGAAGGGTTCCAGAGGACTGGAAATCAGGTATAATTGTTCCTCTGTACAAAGGAAAAGGGGAGAGAGAAGTATGTGGTAACCATAGGGGTATTTGCCTTCTTAGTGTGACTGGTAAAATATATGGTAGAATACTCATTGATAGGGTTAGGCATATGACAGAGGAGCTAGTTGGAGAAGAACAAGGGGGATTTAGGAAGGGGAGAGGGTGTGTAGATCAGATATTTGTTCTAAGATGTTTAGTGGAGAAGTATCTAGAGAAGGGAAGGAAAGTGTATGCTGCCTTCATGGACTTGGAGAAAGCTTATGACAGAATAGATAGGCACGGTATGTGGAAGGTATTAAGAATATTTGGAGTGGAGGGGAAATTGTTGAGTGCTGTGAAGAGTATGTACGAGGGAGCTAGGGCTACGGTGCAAGTGGATGGTGAGCTGAGTGAGTTCTTTGATCTCAGTGTGGGACTGAAACAGGGGTGTGTAATGTCTCCATGGCTGTTTAATATATATATGGATGGGGTTGTAAAGGAGGTACAAGGTAGGGCAGTGGATGTGGGGGTGGCCCTAATGAATGAGGGTGAGATTTGGAAGCTTCAGGTGTTGCTGTTTGCTGATGATACAGTATTGTTGAGTGAAGATGAATGGGAGTTGCAAGGTTTGGTGAATGAATTTGGGACAGTGTGTAGGAGGAGGAAACTGAAAGTTAATGTAAACAAAAGTAAAGTTATGGTGTTTGAGAGGAATGAAGTCACAGAGTGTGCAGTGAGGTTGGATGGTGAGGATATGGAGAATGTGAGTGCATTCAAGTACTTGGGTAGTGTGATGAGTAAGGATGGAACTTTGGGGGATGAAGTACGTGAAAGGGTACAGCAGGGAAGAAAGGTTGTTGGTACACTGAAAGCAGTGATGAGAAATAGGGAGGTGAGTATGGAAGTTAAGAAGTCACTGCATGATGGTATTGTGATCCCTACCCTGACGTATGGAAGCGAGGCGTGGACATTGCAAGAGGGGAACAAGGCAAGAGTGAGAGCAGTGGAAATGAGTTACTTGAGAGGAGCATGTGGAGTGACGTGGAGGGACAGGTTGACGAATGAAGAAGTGAAGGAACGTTGTGGGGTAGATGTGGATGTGGTTGAAAAGATTAGGAGAAATACACTGAGGTGGTTTGGACATGTGGAGAGAATGGAGAATGAAAGACTGACTAAGAGGGTGTATGTAGGTGAGGTGGAGGGAGGGAGAGGGAGGGGTAGACCGAGGATGAGGTGGAGGGATGGAGTTGAGAGGTATATGAGGGAGGGGGGGGTGAGTTGGGGGGAGGGGAGTCAAATGGTGGGTGACAGAGTGACTTGGAGGCGTTTTGTCTGCGGCCACCCTTTGCGGGATTAGGGCGTCGGGCTATAGATAGATAGATAGATTGATCAGGTCAAATGACTGTTAGCCCCTCTCAGTATGGTGGTCGTTTTTATCCTCGTTCTTGCCATCCCCAGGTGATTTTATCCAGGACGTCTGCCAGTTCTCTAAATATATTACCTTCATTACAGACAAAGGCCTCTTCTGCCTTAACATGTGGGGTGCCTTATACTGGTGGCACACACAAGCATTACTTAGAAAGGGAGAGAGAGAGAGAGAGAGAGAGAGAGAGAGTGTCTTACAGTCCGTTGTTATCTGAATACTGAAATTTGAGAAAACGATAGGAACGCAGGAAGTTCTCTGTCATTTCTAAGCCTCCGACTGTGAAGTGTACAGGAAAATATGCAGAAATTATATCACGTATGGCTAAAAAAGCGTGACAGGTATTTTCACAGCCCAAAGAAAGTACAGCAATGACGATCATCTACTGCACATTACCTCTTTTTTTATTTTTATTTTTTAATCCGAATTTCTGCTTTGCATCTACCCTATCCTCACCATCATGTTAGCTTCCTTTGTTCTTCCTAAATTCACATTTCACCATGCAATTACTTTTTTAGTACCTAACAAGGAGAATCTCATATATCTGAAAATCGTATTGTCATGCATCAAATATACATTCTTAATTTTTTTTTCTTCATATTCAGTACAAGTCAGTCGCCTTCTTTCGGAGCCAGTACAATACCAGCAAGTAATGCATACTACGGTGCTTACTCTATCCTGATATAATGCCACTGTCTGTGTTCAATTTAAAAAAAAAAATCTCAAAATTATTCTGCTCAAGTTTATTAACTCTAATTTTTGCTTTCGTTTGCACAAAGCTTCTCTCATGGGCTTTTAATATCATAATATAATTTTTTAAAAGCCCGAGATGTAATTGCAGCGGTCCTCAGTGCATTTTTGGGGAACTTAATGCTGTCATTAGAGTGGCTGTGTATTAGGATAATTGCCACACACGCACCCTGGGTCATTAGTGAAGGAGGCCACTCCGTTGCCCGCTATCTCATTATCAAGAGCAATGTTTGAGAGAGCGAAGGCAGCGTTGGAGCTTGAGCACTATCAGACAAGTAGTTGCACGGCATCAAAAGTTGCACTTGGTAGAAAAAGCTGATGAAAAAATACTATGTGTTTACTGACTTCTCAAAATTGGCCACCATATAGCTGAAAAGCAAAGGCAAGAAAGCGTTAAATTGAACACCAAAACTGTTTCATCTCCAAAGTTACTAAAGCCATAGCGGATCAACGCCCATCGTTGGAAAGTTAAAATAGCAAATTTAGCATGCTTGCTCATTTGAACATGTTCCACAGGCTTTTATGTGCGGACACATCTAACTTCATTACTTCACTTTACCTCATTCACTGGGCTTAGATGTCTGGAGCCTGGAGGTATTCCTATAAAATCTATTGATCGGTTGACATTGTGTCGGGATATGCAGTCTATCTGTCCATGTACAACTTTTTGTTATTTCACTTATTTATCTCTGTATACGAAAAGATTATCGAAATGGGGCAATCAGTTTATATGTTGACTAAGATTTGACCCTTAGGTGTAAAAAAATAAACAAATGAGTTTTAAAATTTGTATCGCCACCAATGAAAGTTAGAGAGGATTAAAAATTGCTTCGGAGACGACAAATTTCCACCCAGCCGACGCTCACTTGGACTGGTTGTGTCCACCATTATGTATCGTTTGGTTTGGACCAGTCTCCCTCAGTCCAGAGACGTTATTTTAATTCAATTCTTCCCGTTGCCAGACGATTTTATTCAGTTGAAGAGGACATTATAGTAGCAAAGGCCGTATCTAACCCCTCCAACCCGAAACATCTATCCGAGGGTGAATAGGGACTTTTGGGTAGAGAGAGAGAAAAAAAAAAACGAAAATGCGTCATCGGAGTGGAGAGATGAACAGGGAGTCGTCTATATTCACGGCAATTAACGAAATCCATGTTCTCAATACACTGGCTACTCGTGCAATACTTCAAGCAGCGAAATGTGGACAAAAAGCACGAGTGTGATGAGGTTAAGGAACGTATTATTAAAACTGAAATGGCGAAGGAAAAGCCAGCCCCCAATTTGTGACGACAGTTTTTAAACTAGGTGATGACAAAAGGCCGTGGCTAAATTCTTCCGTTGCTGATTGCACTCATTGATGTGGGATGCAGGCTGATCGCATCTGATATCCATAAGTGTTCCATAAATCGCTGTTAGCAGATCATGGTTGGCCTTCCCCGTTGCTCTTTTAGTTATGATATCGCAGTCTTTGCCTGGGATACATAGTCACTGAGGTAGATGGTATTTTCTTTCTTTATTTATTTTTTTGTTTATCCCATACCGTTTCCATGACAGTTGAAGGTAATGTTCCGTGTATCTTTACGGGTGCTGGTGTGTTTGTGAACTCTTTGTGATCTGTTACAACACTGTTCGGGTGGAGGTCACCTGATCAGAGAAGTTATCTGCTGTTGGAAAACACGAATTCGATCCCAGGCTGAGGTAGAGAACAGTTTGATGATTTACTGATCTTCCACAGGATCCACAGACTTGTCATTAAACAATAAACAACTGTAATACCGTAATACCAATCATGACCGTGACAGTCCTAGCATGCACTGAATATGGACGGTGGATTCGTGTGCCGAAGCTGTTACATAATTATGAGGATGTGTGATACGCAGGATGATTGTTAGGCCTAGGAAGTGATATATATATATATATATATATATATATATATATATATATATATATATATATATATATATATATATTGCAGGCTATCTTGTACCTGGTATGTGAGGTACAATTGTGCCGCCAAGACGTCATCCTCGGAGACGCACAAATCCTTGGGTCGTATATATGAAGGATTTTAACCCGTTTTTTTCCATTAACAGTTTATTTTAACGGTTATTTTTATTACAAATCATTTTACTCCGTGTTTTGTAACATTTATATTCACTCCAGTATGACTGAGAAGAGGTTGGTGGCTGTATGTGTGAAAACAAGCACAAACAAATAAACATTTAGTTTGACACCCTTCATTATGGTGACATCTTACATACTGGTATTATTTTAACTACAACAGAGGTAGTTTCACAAAGTTTAGGAAAGCCCTTTAATACTGAAGGGGTACCCGGAAAAACTGCGTCTATCACCTCCAGTTGGAAAAGAGCTCCAAACCTACAGACCGGTACAATGACCTAAAGGTGGTATGAGTATAATGAAAGTGCCCCAAGGCAATGAAGTGGTTGAGAATAGAGGAGTTGATTAATACTGTCCCTGGTATAGGCAATTCCTCAGCAAATTCCTGTCACTTCTTCAGCCAGTTTCTCAGCCAGTTCCTCATCCAGTTCCACAGGTTTAGAGCACAACGCCATGGAGCTGCACGACCCTTACCCACACCATGGACACCAGCTCCTCCACCTTAACATGGCTGGGATTTTCGTCCACTTGCATCCTCTTTTCCGTAGACCAGCAATTATATGGCACTAGATCCTTAGCATAACACCTCTTCGTGACTACCAACATACCGCAGGGTTAACCATCGAGTTAAAATCTGGAAGGGAGAGCAATGTTTCTTTTACTACTTAGGTCTGTTTCAGCACTGGGACTTCTATGGGTCTCCCTTGCTTGGATGAAATCGTATGGCGTTACCAGGGATTTACTCCTACACGAGACGCTTCCATGAGAGATGTAACTGTGACTGTATTAACACATTCTTGCGCCTATGACTAAATCCTTGCTGAATGAAATCGTCCTGGTATTAGCTAGAGTTTAATACTAGAGACGACGTGCCCATGAAAGAGTTAATGATGCCAATATCAGTACACCAAACACTTATGATTAACACTAAGCTAAATAAAATCATCTGGTGGAATGAAAGAACAGTGTCCAATATCTAAGCAAGAGAATCTGGGAAAAACACACACACACACACACACACACACACACACACACACACACAGTAATAACACAACCACGCGGTAGAAAATTTTTGAGCATTTGTATTCTTGAAGCCGTAAACTCACCATGTCTCACTCCCCCCCCCTCCTCTCTCTCTTTCTCTCTCTCTCTCTCTCTCTCTCTCTCTCTCTCTCTCTCTCTCTCTCTCTCTCTCTCTCTCTCTCTCTCTCCAGCACTGTCGGCTGTGATAACGTCCACAGACTCCAGCCGGGAGATTACACAGCTGAGGTACAGGGTCTTATTCACAAACCCTCTTTAGCTTAACTTGCTTATAAGACTGGCTGTTTATACTTTTATCTTCACTGATACATCAACCACGCATTTATCTGCCAAATATAGTGAATGTTAATGTTAATAAAATATAATAATATCGTACTTAAAAAAAAAAAAAAATTATAGAGCTTCATTAATCGTAGAAACTGGCTAAGATCTGTAATTAAGAACGAGCGAGCGCAGCTAGCTAAGCGAACAAGATTAGCAAAGCGATGGGCCATTTTCACAGTCGTCCGTAACCTTTTGGGCCCGAACGTGTGCCGGGCCCGAACCAAAAGCACCTTTGGATTTCACAGTCGCTCCCAATGGCTTTCTGGAGCTTACTAACGTGGGGACGTGTGCCTGTGTTGATGCGGTAGGGTTGGTAATTCTGGGTGACGAAAGCACTTTCCATATGCAGAGAATATTTAGAAAATGGAATGTAATGAATGCGATGAATACCATGGCTGGAAAATCCACTTCACACAGTTCTTAGTAATATATTTAGGAGTGAAGATATTCGTAAGAATGCAGCAAAAATAACGAATAGGAAAAGTCATCGGAATGAAGAGCTAACTAACGGCAACCTCACCAAGCGCCTACTTGAAATCGGAAGTAAGCTGAATCCTGATGAATGTTAAGTATTGTAAAAAAGGCTAAGTAAAAATAACCATGAAGTAACATGTCTAATGTCTAATGAGTGATGGTGTGGTTTATTAACGGATGTAGTATTAATGCATGAACATTTTCTTTTCTAAACGGGGTGTTAGCTGTATCAACTTTTACGTCGGGCGTCATATATTAGAATTTTCATAACAATATGCATTAGACAACGATTCTCGTATTTCTTTCAGGTTCGTTTGTTGTGAAGCCTCCACCAGTCTCCGAAAGGCTTATATTCAGATACATAATAGTCTCAAAAATACACAAACTTATATTTTATTTTAATACCGGGTGTGTTTTTTACCCCAGAGATATTACATTGGGTATAAAATATTGAAATATTAATGAAAATATGTTATATGCAATTATTCTTTTACTTTATTACTTTCGGAACCGTCCGCTGGGGGGGGCTGCAGGCTCCCCAAGAATGTTCCAGTAATTTGTTCGGGACGTCCTGAATGCCGTCCCCAACAGAGGCCTCGGAAGGCTGGTTGGGGACGACTGTGAAAACGAAAGCGTGTGTTCGGAGGCGAGTAGGCTGTTGGGGACTGCACTGGGGACGACTGTGAAGACGGCCCTTACGTTCAGCTGAGAAATGAGCGGCCTGACACGACACGGCCCGACAGCGATGGTTTTCAGAGGCTAATAACTTTTCAACTATGTGAGACAGAGAAGATATTCTTTCAGCAGGTAGTAGATACAGTCAATAAATTTTGCTTTTAGCTATATATTTCCTCATACGACCGAAGAAACCCCTTGGAATACCAGCTTTCCAAGGAAATGTACCGAGGGCTTCAGTTGACATGCTCCACTATGAAGTCGATTTAAAGCACTATGAAAGTGACATGCGAGGTATACTGTATACTGTTTTCACATTCATATGTTGATTGCTCGCGCGCGCACGTGTGTGTGTGTGTGTGTGTGTGTGTGTGTGTGTGTGTGTGTGTGTGTGTGTGTGTGTGTGTGTGTGTGTGTGTGTGTGTGTGTGTGTGTGTGTGTGTGAAAGAGAAAGTTTGAGAAAGTAAATATTTTAGCTCAGTAATTCTTCTGTTATTGTTAAACTGCCTCACCAGAAATGCTGAAAATTTACAAGATGAAATTATGACGATAGGCGTATATATGTACGAACGTTCGCTCGCTCGCCACGCGCTCACAAAGCGCACTTTACTGGTAGATACGGCCACAGGCGGCCTGCAGTGTCCTTCCCAAGCAGGAGTACTTGTACACACACACACACACACACACACACACACACACACACACACACACACACACACACACACACACACACACACACACACACACACACACACACACACACACACACACACACACACACACACACAGCCTAAGCAAGACTGGGATCGTTTTTATTAATGGATGTTAATCAGTTCTTCTGACAGACGTCTCTGTGGCAGTAAATTATCGTCAGAAATGATGTTTTGGTTGTTTTTTCTTTATAGTAACATTAGTTCTAGATTGGTTGTGACGTGTTTGGTACAACTTTAACTTAAAAAAAAAAGAAGAAGAAGAAAAAAGAGCACTCAAAAAATGCAGCACCGGCACCCTACAGTCGGTCTTGGTCCAAACTGTGACTTTGCCTCGTGATCTTCACCTTCGGCCAGTTATGCTCAGACTCTAATTTCTTCATGCTTGCCTGACCCTCAACTGTTCTCCAAATTCTCTTAACAGAATGGCTTCATCCTTTCCTCTCGCCAAACTTGGTTCAAAATGAATAAAAATTATTTGAACTGGAGGGACGAAACTTATTACCCTGTCCAGCTACCTTTACCTTTGACAAATTGTCCTCAAAACATAATCACTTTATCGACCCCTCACCTTCGGGTCCTCTACCAAGTTTAGTCTGTCAAATCTTAAGTACTTCGGTTGACCTTGCCCATAATCGATGACATATGACCTTTTGCGACCTCAGTTTAAGCACTTGTTCCTGGAATTATTTTGTCATGATGCTAAATTTAGTGCGTCTTCACACTATATATATATATATATATATATATATATATATATATATATATATATATATATATATATATACATATATATATATATATATATATATATATATATATATATATATATATCTGTCTATCTATCTATCAATCTATATATATATATATATATATATATATATATATATATATATATATATATATATATATATCAGGAGAACCAAACACATAACCATATCGCTCTACTTGCACGGACTTAATGAGGTCAGCGAATAAGGACGTGGAGAGGCCCAGGCTGGGCTAAAGTCAGATTTTATCCCTTTGAAGCTGGTGACTCAATTTTTTCTTGATACTTAGAAACGAACATGTACATGCTGGTGGAGCCGTTCTGTAGCTATGGGGTCAGTGAAAGGTATATCCGCTACAGCTAATTAAAAATCTCTCTATTCTGAAGACAGTAAGAATGCAAGACGTCTACCAATGCCTTTACACAGTGTTACACATTTCTTTTAAATTTCATTCATCACTGCTGCATTTTCAAAAGGTTAAAATGTTTCTCCAAAATCAATCATTCTAGCTAATTGTTGACTATGATGCATCTGTTTAGTTAAAAGATCATTAATACCAGTATATCTATCTCTTGCCTGACTCCGCATTCACCAAGGAGTGGCCTGGACAAGATAACCTACCCGTACTCAGTGGCGACCCGTCTTCCAACGACACAACACCTTGCCTTACATAACTTCGCACCCTGTCGCTCTACCTGGTTCCCGGCCTGCCTATTCTCCTTCCAGCCGGCTTACTATCATACAATCTTTCAGTCAATCTCTTACTCTACAGTCGTTCCACATTGTCGTTTCACTTCATAGTTTTAATTTTTCCCGAGTTATCAATCTCTACACCACACTGTTCACTTAGTGTCGGTCCACAGGCACTTCCGAGGTAGCTCGCTTGAACCGTTCTTACTCTTGATTTATGTCCCTCAAGCACCATCTACACCTCACCGCTGTACGTAAGTGTTGGAACTAATATAAGTTCACGCAGTGATTTCTTTATTTGCATGGGTGTATTCCCATTTTTCGTCACTACTTCGAAAGTCCATGTTATTCATCTTTCTTTTTGCATATTTTCCTTGACAAAATCATCAGTATTGTATTACTGTTTACAACACTATCTAAATACATGGAAATCCGATAATTAGCCATTTCCGTACCTTTCATTGTCAGTCTACAGTTCGTCTTTGTGCCTCCCACGAAGCACAATAAATTTACTCTTCCCTATATCTACATCTTATTCAAAAACTTCTCTACCAGTTCTCGTAACCACTACTCCGCATTTGTCAGTAGCACTGCTTCATCTGCAAATGGTGCGGCCAATTAGGCTATCACTCAGTATTTCCATTCCTCAGAAAATCACTTTCCTACTTTTACTTTTTATTCCACGTACTGGGCATGTCACACTCAATAGCCATGATGACGTATACAGCCCTGTGTCATTTCAGTTAAGCCTTTCATGCAGTGGAGCCTCAGAGAGTTACTGATATATAATTAATCAAGTCACTGTTGGTACAACGGCAATATTTATTCCAGCCAACAATAGACGATTGTGTTCAGCTGAGTGAGTTATAGTGGCCAGATTGTTAAAAACATGTATTTCCGCAAGATCTTCATAAGGGTAAGCTTTTCTTATATTTGTTTCTCCTTTTACAGCTTTTATGTCTTTTTCTGGTTCCTGTATTTTGTAAAGGAGAGTCATCATTTAACACCCTTCAGTCCGATGGCGTACCAGCTGACATTCTTCCGATCAAATTCAGGTTATGAGACACCCTTCGACCTCTAACGGTAGATACAGCCTCCAATAACTCCATCGCTGCTACGGTGTTCTACTAAACTAAAATCATGTGGTGTAGGGAAAAGAAAAAAAAAAAAATCTAAAGTACGTCATTGGACTGAAGGGATTACGATTTATTCTCCCTGCAGTATCTCCTGTGTCACCATCATAACACATTAGTCCTGCTGCAGTATATCCTGCAGGAATCTTTGACCTATAACATTCGACCACAAACGTATATTGAATTTTAGCGTTAAATACTGTACACCCACTGATTCTTTTTTCATATTATATTCGTATTTTATCTCTATTCGACTTCGCAGGGCAAAATTAAGCTTCAGTTTCATTTATGCCAAAATTGTTCTCAGCACTAATAGCTAGTACTGTACTTTATTTACAGAAGCATTTACCTTGGTTCTTCTGTGTTTGCTTTTGTCTTCCTTAGATATTTCCACAAATCTCTCACCTGGTCTTTTAGCCTCGTTAAGATCTTCGAGATTCCATTTCACTGATTTTTTTTTTTTTTAAACTCAAACAACTGCTGACGTCTGCTGCATTTTAACCCGGCTAACTAATACTCACCACAGTGAATTATTCCATGGGGTTAACAAATACATCAATTATCCCTTAAAAAGACGTCTTATGTATATCATTTTGGCTAACGCCAGGCGATGTGACTTGTCAAAAGAAGATCTGCCGTCATCAAAGGGTTTATAAGAATACTCAAGGATGCTTGATTAGTCAGAGTCAAGATGCCGTAGTGCGTTCCCAAGGTCAGTTTCCAAAGGCAACCGGATCGCTCTCAGAAATTCCCGGTACCTCTTGCCTTGGGGCTGTGGCCACCGCAGCGCCAGTCACTTCACTGATGAAGGGAATTGGTTGTGATGGAGAAGTTGCGTTTTATTTCGTACACACAGGTTCATGTCCACCTGGCCACGGAGCATTGCTCTTGTGTAGCTAACAGTGAACCAAGCCAAAGAAGCACTTGGATGGCACAGGTTCACTTATCATTTGAATACACTTTCATCTTCTTTCTCTGTCACTTCTTGAACAGGCTTCCATTTTTGTCTCTCACACCAACCCACCTAAGCAACTTTTTCTACAACAGCTTCCCCTGTAGAATCAAGTTTCACTGGTCTGATTCCAGTATTCTCCATTTCCTATTTTGACCTTAAATTGATGGGTTATCCCGTATACTTCCTTCTTTCAAAATGTTATCTTCTTGTTACATATGTGTTTCTTGCTTATACCACATTCAGATCTATCTTATGGCATCGATTACTTTATCTTAGCTTGGGTCCCTTTCCCTAAATTTGTTAGAATTCTACAGAAGGCACCTTAATATTTGTAGCATTATTATTGTTACCAGATCCCATACTTCTTTAGTTCATTGCAACTCTTAGTTCCTTTTTACTAAGGTTTTCTTTACTCTCTCTCTCTCTCTCAGTTATGTCTTCTATTTTTTTGGTCTAAAACCCACACAAAACAAAGACACCTGTAATCTTTCTTTCATTCTCCAACCCAATAACTTAAGCGTTCTCTGCCTCTAGTGTTGTATATTGTCTTATTTCTTGTCGACGACTATTTAAGCATATCTTTCGCTGTTTCTGCTTCTCATATTAATTTCCTTCTGTGTTTTTGTTTACCTCTTGTATTCAGCAACTCTTTTTATGAGAATATTTACTCCACATAAGTGATGTGCCGCTTCTCTGTCTGTCTGTCTGTCTGTCTGTCTCTCTCTGTCTCTCTCTCTCTCTCTCTCTCTCTCTCTCTCTCTTTTTCGGTGAATCTACACTGAATGACAAGTCAAATGCTTTCCTGTAATCAGGAAGCCATTTCTTCCTGTGGGTGGTAATTATATAACCAAATGGCGCCTGTTGGTTTAGTGAGATAAGACCTCCACCTGACTGGAGCCTGTATGGGTGCCGTGTGAGGGGTGGTTGGGGTTTCTTGCTCGCATAGTGCCACTCACGGAAAAGTGAGGCTGGTCACTGTTGCCTTAAATATTGAAACTGAGTAGCCTAGCCCCGGGGCCTTACGCTCCTGTGTATATGGGGTAAAATGGAATTGGCTGTTGTTATTGTTGCTGTACTTAACACGCATATATTCACCAAGCAGCGTAATTTATTTGCAGTATTTTTCTTTCTTTTACTCGGTCATTCATACAGAGTACTGTCCCATGAGAGGACAGGCCTTAATTCGCTGGTTACCAGAAGTTTTGATTAAAATTTTAATTCACATTAGTAGTCAGTAAGTTGAGCCATCATTCCTAATTTTTGCAAGCAAATGTTACTGAGGAGAGAAAGGCGTAAGCAACAAGACTTACATGACTAAGCATTTCAAGTTATGTCTTTGTTGTGTTCTTGCAACCAAGTGTCCTGCCAAAGACTGTTGGGTGTATCAAGTTAACCAAGTTTAAGTTATGCGCCATTCTTCTTAGAGTGGTGAGCACCTCCCACCAGCCACTTGGAAAAGTTATCGTTTATTGCAAGGGTCGAGGAACATTTTTAGGATATTACCCAAAAATTTGAGTAAAATTAAATTATCCCCAGACTTCAAAGTAAACAAAAACAAGCCAATTTGCTCCTAAAGTTGTTGCACATGGTATAGTATACATGATACATGATACATGGTTTTAAATCTTGTTCAGTAAAACTTACCTCATTTATGCACCCCTTACCTCTCATATCGCCTGCATTACCCCAAAGATTTTTAGATTTTCCCCAGTTGGGGTAATTTATCCCTGTTCCCCGACCCCTGGGTTATAATGTCTAACAACCAAGTCCTTCTGTAACGTACAGTACTGTGGATGACTCAGTACCATAGTAAGAAGATGCTTCTGACACTTTTTAATCGTGACCAGTCGTCAGTAGACTCACACCTTTCATGGTGCTAAAGTAATATTTAATTTCTAAATAACAGACAGTGCATGATGCGCGCGCGCACACACACACACACACACACACACACACACACAGTATATATATATAGATAGATAGATAGATAGATAGATAGATAGATATATATATATATATATATATATAGATAGATAGATAGATAGATATATATAGATAGATAGATAGATAGATAGATAGATATATATATATATATATATATATACCGTGTATGAAAAATATTAGAGACAAGAGGCGAGTGGGGCGCGAGAAATGAAATGCAGCAGGTTATAGGTGGTGGAGAGGCATGGGAATGTAGGCCATGGTTGGAGAGGGAGAACCCTGAGGTATTCATATGGGAGTGAATATGGGATTATAGCCTAGCACGAAGATGCGTGCAGGCAGCAAATATATAACTGAACAGAAGAGTTAATAAAAGAAGGAGAGGATGCGCGCATGAATTGAGAGGCTCAGGAAAGGCGGGAGACGTGTGAAATGATGACAAAATTCCGGGACACAATTTTCAGAAATGAAAACTGGAGATCAAGTACAAAAGAGCAACCACTCCAGCGCTGAGGCAGGAGATAGGAAAGTATTAGCTTAGTTTCTGGAGCTGTGAAACTTAAAATTGTTGGAAAATGTGAGAAGAACTGGAAAGGTTATGGGGGTTTGCTGCAAAGAATAGGTAAAAGGGAAAAGTGCCGAGTGGACTGGGATATGGAGCTGACTTTGCCTTACACTGTGTGTACGATAGGACGCCATGTGGAAACGGATTCTTTGCAATTGCTCACCAGTGATCCTTTCATGTCCTGGCTGAGAGTGAACGATTCTTTATCAGCTCGAAGTGGCAGCAGAATTTATTGTTTTGCGAGATAATGTGACCGGTTGGGGTTTGCTTATAAGGCTGTTGGGTCAGATGGATAATGTCTGTAGCTTCCTGTGTAAAATGTTTTGTTACATTATAGAAAACGTCTAAGGCGTGCAATGAGAGGACTGACGGAACCACAAGAGGGTAACAGAGACTGGGGAATGTAGTACGCCAATCGGTCGATATCGTAACACCTATTCCCCAGCGATTTCTTTTGTCTATCACACTTAATTATGATACTGATGCAAACTATGGCGATAATGAAACAATAGAAACAGTATACAGGGGACTGTTGAGGTGTAATATTAAAAGTGAATCGGTAAGGAGGAAGTGCTACAGAGCCTCCTATGCCACCTAAGAGACGCGCCAAAGTACAGTGAAGGAGATAGAGGCACAAGGCAAGGACGATGAGACGTGAGAAAACACATGAGGTGTGATAATGAAAACAGGGTACGGTAAAGAAACAGACAGAGACAGCTGAAAGTGCTAGAGGCCAATTTAAGCCAGCGGATTAGATAGCGTCAACAGGATAATGAGAAAGTTGGCAGTGTGTAATCTGATAAAGGGTCGAAAAACACAGGCAATCTTAGGAGACAGGTGGGGAAGACAGCGACGAACAGGTGCGGGAGGAGAGACAGGTGTATGGTGTGGTGGACAGGTGTGGTGTGTGGACAAGTGTGGGCGTGGTGGACAGTTCTGGGGTGCGATGGACAGTGTGGGAGGGGAAATAGGTGTTGTAGGGGAGACAGGTGTGGGGTGTGGTGGACAAGTGTGGTGTGTGGTGAACAGGTGTGGTGTGTGGTGGAAAGGAGTGGTGTGTAGTGGACAGGTATGGTGTGTGATGGACAGGTGTGGGGTGCGATGGACAAGTGTCGGTATGGGGGACAGGTGTTGAGTTCGGTAGACAAGTGTGGGTATGAGGGACAGGTATGGGTGTGGAGGACTGGTGTGGGTATGGGAATAGGTGCTGGGTATGGGGGACAGGTGTGGGGTGTGGTGGGCAGGTGTGGGGTGTCGTGGGCAGGTGTGGGATGTGGTGGTCAGGTGTGGGGTGTGGTGGACGAATGTGGGTATGGTGGCCAGATGTGGGAGGTGGTGGCCAGGTGTGGGGTGTGGTGGCCAGGTGTGGGGTGCGATGGACAGGTGTGGGGTGCGATGGACAGGTGTGGGGTGTGGTGGACAGGTGTGAGTAGGAGGGACAGGTGTAGAGTCCGGTAGGCAAGTGTAGGTATGAGGGACAGGCATGGGTGTGGAGGACAGGTGTGGGGTGAGATGGAGAGATGAGTATGGGGGACAGGCGTAGAGTGGGGTGGACAAGTGTAGGTGTGGGTGACAGCTGTGGGGTGTGGTGTACAGGTGTGGGTGTGGGGGACAGGTTTGTGGTATAAGGGACAGGCATGGAGGTGTGGAAGTCATATGTTAGGGTTTGGGAGGCAAGTGTGGAGTTGTGAGGGGACGGATTTGGGGTATGGGGGACGTAAGTGGAGGGTATGGGACAGGTTTAACGTGGATACTATTAAACATCTCACTACTATCGAAGGTAATATAATCTTTCGCTCACCCATTCAGTGCGATGAACTACTTTTATTTTCTTTTTATGTAATCTCCGGACGATGGCTTTTACGACTTTTTGCCTTAATGTTTGGCCTTTGTAGATTATTTTCATATTCGAATGTAGAGATATCGAATGCATCCCTTCATTTATGCATGTAAGTATGTATATATGTTTTTATGTACTGCATGCATGCATGTATGTATGTTCTACATTTATGTATGTATGTACGTATGTATGTATGTATGTACTTATGTATGTATGTTTGTACGTATGTATGTATGTATGTAAGGTATGTATGTATGTATGTATTTGAGTATATATGCATGTAAGGTATGTACCATAAGTATGTATGTGGGAATATATGTTTGTAAGGTATGTACGTATGTATGTGGGTGTATAAGCATGTAAGGTATGTATGTACGTATGTATGTATGCATGTATGTATGTGTGTACATATGCATGCACGGTGTGTATGTAACTATTAAGTATTTATGTATCTCTCTGTATGTATCTTTTTACACTTCATCTGTCAGTCTGTCTGTTATTAGGTTTTATATTTTTTGTTTTTAAAGCAAGGAAAAGAATAAAAGAAAAACACGACACAAAAATTGGGTGTATTTGAAAAAGAAAGATTTGAAACTCAGCCAAATGAATTCCGACTAATATTTACTCAAACAGATGCAATCAAACCATACACCACCCACACTGCCGAAACAGATGAAGCTCTAAATATTGGTTCTGGTAATCTACACTAATGCATACAAACAGTCCATTAGCGGGATAGGAAGCAGACAAGAAAACAAACACATCATAACATTCTGGTGGGGAAGAAACACACACACACACACACTCAACCGGTAGAGAGGTGGCGTGCGGTCCTAACGGACCCGGGTTCAAATCCCGGCTGGGGCAGGGAACAGTTTAAGGATTTGAATTTCATTAAATCAGGCTTTACTGATCTACCAGAAGACCCGCCGACATGTCGTAAAAATACCCCCGCTAATACCAATACACCAGTCCTGTATGAGACAGCCCTAGCATGTATTCAATATGGACGGTGGGTGTTAGCGCCGAAGTGGTGACATGTAGAGGTGTATGGTATGTAGGAGGACTGCTGGGCCTTGATAGCAGGCTGTGAAGCCTATGCCCAGAGTCGGACACATAAAAAAAAAACAACACACACAGGGCAGTACTCCCGAGGTGGATGGAAAGCTGATGACAGGGAGTGCTGGAGCTCCCGTTTCATCAGCCCTCAGGACTAGTTCCTGACCATCCCCCTTTGCTGAACTTTTTCAGTGTCTCAGTTACACAGAGAGTAGGCCAGCATGCTCTCCAGTACAAATTTCTCTATCTATCTTCACCAAACTACATGCACAGTACACACTACACTTCCTATTCAAAATTTACCAAAATGGCGTCAATTCACCTAGCCTCGGAGTCCCCAGGGGGGGGGACCATAAATGCCCCCGCCATCTGCCCCTCTCCCGGTGACGACTCGAGGTGCCTGGAACCACTGTCTGACTCTCTTCTTCTTCATTTCTGCAACATTCGCGGCCTTTCATCTAACTTTCGCTCTGTTGAGCACCACCTCTCCTCCTCTAAACCTCACCTTCTTTTTCTAACGGAGACTCAGCTGTCTGAGGCAACTGACAGCAAACCCTTTTCTGTATCCTCCTACTTTCTTTATACTCATTTCAAAGCCAAAGGTGGCTGTTGTGTATACATACGCAACGACTTATCTTGCTCTCGTGTTCCTGAACTTGATTCTTCTGAATTCTCCACTCTCTGGCTTCGGCTTTCCTGTCATTCTCTGACTAAATATATCTGTGCTGTTTACTTATCCCCTAATTCTACTGACTATCAAAAATTCTTCGACTATCTTACTTCTACGATGGAACACATTCTGTCCATTTCTCCTTTCTCTGAAATCTCCATTCTTGGAGATTTCAATGTTCACCACCACCTTTGGCTCTCCTCTCCTTTCACGGATCCACCTGGTGAACAAGCCTACATCTTTTCTATCCTTAATGACCTAGAGCAGCTTGTACAGCACCCTACCCGTATCCCTGACCGCCTTGGAGAGAGCTCCAACATACTTGACCTCTTCCTCACAACTAATCCTTCAGCTTACTCTGTTAATCTTTTCTCTCCGTTGGGCTCCTCCGATCACAACCTTATTACCTTAACCTGTCCTATCGCTCCAGTACGGCCTGCGGACCCTCCAGGGAAACGTCGTCTCTGGCATTTTGGAGCTGCGGACTGGGAGGCCCTCAGGCAGTACTTCTTTGATTTTCCCTGGAATGATTATTGCTTCCATGGCCGTGAGCCATCTGAGTGTGCCTTGCGCATTACGGAGGTTATTCTCTCGGGCATGGAAGCATACATTCCTTTCTCATATCCTTTGACTAACGCAAGAAAGCCTTGGTTTAATCACGCTTGTTCTAATGCTGTCCGCAACAAGGAGAAGGCCTACAAAAGGTACCGGAGCCAACCCACCCCTGAATCACATAATCTTTACGTTTCTGCCCGGAATCGTGCTAAGTCTGTTCTTCGCTCTACTAAAAATAATTTCATCCATACTAAATGCTCTCAACTCTCCAACTCCAATTCTTCCCGCTCCTTCTGGCACCTTGCCAAAAATCTTTCTAACAACTTTACCTCATCATCCTTCCCTCCTCTTTTCTACTCTGATGGTTCTGTAGCTATTTCTTCTACTGATAAAGCAGATCTCTTCGCACAGACTTTCTCCTCCAATTCCACCTTAGACGATTCCGGTGCTGTTCCTCCATCACTTCCCACCTCTGACTTCCTCATGGCTGACATTAAAATGTCTTCAGTTGATGTATTTTCTGCCATTACTGGCCTCAGTACTAACAAGGCATATGGGCCTGATGGGGTCCCTCCTGTTGTTCTCAAAAACTGTGCTTCTGTGCTTACACCCTGCCTAGGCAAACTATTTCGCCTTTGTCTGTCAACTTGTACCTTTCCTTCTTGCTGGAAGTTTGCTCTCATTCAGCCAGTCCCAAAGAAGGGTGACCACTCCCAACCCTCCAACTATCGTCCAATTGCTTTAACGTCCTGTATTTCAAAAGTTTTCGAGTCAATTCTTAATAAAAAATTTTAAGGCATCTTTCCTATCACAACCTTCTTTCCGATCGTCAGTATGGGTTCCGTCAGGGACGCTCCACTGGCGATCTTCTCACCTACCTTACAGACTCCTGGTCATCCTCCTTTCGGGACTTTGGCGAAAGCTTTGCCATTGCACTTGACATCTCTAAGGCTTTCGATCGAGTCTGGCATAAATCTTTAATTTCCAAACTGCCCTCCTACGGTTTCTATCCTTCTATCTGTACCTTCATCGCTAGCTTCCTTTCTGGTCGTTCTATAGCTGCTGTCGTAGACGGCCATCGTTCTTCTCCTAGATCTATCAACAGTGGTGTTCCTCAGGGCTCTGTCCTATCACCAACTCTCTTCCTTTTATTCATCAATGATCTTCTAAGCTGTACATCTAACTCTATCCACTCATACGCTGATGACTCCACCCTTCACCTTTCCATTCGGTTCCCGCAACGCCCATCTCAACAGTTACTTCAAGAAACAAGGGATGAGGCTATGGCACACCTAATGTCTGACTTGGCTCATATCTCTGACTGGGGTAAAAATAATATGGTTGTCTTTAATGCTTCTAAGACTCAGTTCTTACACCTATCAACCCGACAAAATCTTCCACAGGTATACCCACTAATGTTTAATAATATTCAGATTAATCCTGCATCATCCTTGAACATGCTTGGGGTTTCATTTACTCGGGACTTATCTTGGAAAGATCATATTGCATCTCTTGTAAAATCTGCTTCCAAGAGATTGGGTGTGCTAAGCCGACTCCGCTCTTTCTTTACCCCTGCACAATTGTTGACTCTATACAGGGGTTTTATCCGCCCCTGTGTGGAGTACAACTCTCATGTGTGGGGAGGCTCCCCACATACAGCTCTTCTCAATAGGGTGGAGTCAAAGGCTTTTCGTCTCATTAACTCTCCTCCTCTTACTGACTCCTTCAACCTCTGTCTCTTCGCCGCACTGTTGCATCTTTATCTCTTTTCTATCGCTACTTTAATGGTCACTGCTCCTCTGAACTGTCTGCTTGCATTCCTCCACCTCTACGACGGGCGCGTAGCACCCGTCTGGCAGCAAACTCTCATCCCTTTTCTGTCCAACTCTCTAATGCAAGAGTTAACCGTTACTCCCAGTCTTTCATTCATGCAACAGGTCAGCTCTGGAACTGTCTCCCTCTGTCTGTATTTCCTCCTGCCTATGATCTCCAGTCTTTCAAACGCAGTGTGTCCAGGCATCTCAAAATGATCGGATCTTGAATTTGGCTCTCTGTTGTATTTTGTTTTTCTCTTGGAGGGAACTGTTACTGCGGGCTCATGGCCTTTGGTTCCTTCTTCCTCGCATAAAAAAAAAAAAAAACACACACACACACACACACACACACACACACACACACACACACACGCTTGCAAAGGACAGGTGACTTGCAAAAATCAAGACGTCTGGGGAAACAGAAAAAGTCAGAGTGAACCTGGTGGAGAGACAAGAGGAAAGAGCCAGACGCGGACACACAAAAATGTGGAGGAGCAAAAAGGTGACACACAGGAATAGCCACCTGGGCCGGATGTATAAAAAATCTTAACCAATTCCTCCAGGGGCAGGTGGTGGTGGAGTGGTTAGAGAGGTCGTCTCTTGTTTGAGACGACGTGAGTTCGATCCTAGCCTGGGGCAAGGAGAAGTTTGATTAATTGAATTTCGTTAAAACAGACGTTGCTGATCTTCCATGGTGGTAAGTGGAGGCAACCATCATCCACTCACTTCACGTAGTGCAGCCTACTTCCTCCTTTACCTTTATCATTCGCTTTCTGTGGCTGCCCTCCTTTCTTCTTCCATGTTTCCTGGCTCTTTTTGCCCTTTTTCTGTCCACTTCTGGGTCTCCACACCGAGTGACAAGACTAATGGTTTCTTGTAACTCAGTAAACGATCTAGAACAGTGGGTGGTAACCACATAACCAAATAACAGGGTGATGTGGAACCATGGTGCTCCTTTTAACTGGGTGGAGAGATGCAAATGTGGCGTCCACGCGGGAACCAAACTTCCACATTCTTCCACCCGCCTCGTTGTGGCGATGAGCTGTTTACCCAATGGAAACACTGGTTCACTGCATGGGACGGCCTCGCAGGAGAGGTTGCTTTCCTTTTTTTTTTTTTTTTTTTTATGCGAGGAAGAAGGAACCAAAGGCCATGAGCCCGCAGTAACAGTTCCCTCCAAGAGAAAAACAAAATACAATAGACAGCCAAATTCAAGATCCGATCATTTTGAGATGCCTGGACACACTGCGTTTGAAAGACTGGAGATCATAGGCAGCAGGAAATACAGATAGAGGGAGACAGTTCCAGAGCTGACCTGTTGCATAAATGAAAGACTGGGAGTAACGGTTAACTCTTGCATTAGAGAGTTGGACAGAAAAGGGATGAGAGTTTGCTGCCAGACGGGTGCTACGCGCCCGTCGTAGAGGTGGAGGAATGCAAGCAGACAGTTCAGAGGAGCAGTGACCATTAAAGTAGCGATAGAAAAGAGATAAAGATGCAACAGTGCGGCGAAGAGACAGAGGTTGAAGGGAGTCAGTAAGAGGAGGAGAGTTAATGAGACGAAAAGCCTTTGACTCCACCTTATTGAGAAGAGCTGTATGTGGGGAGCCTCCCCACACATGAGAGTTGTACTCCACACAGGGGCGGATAAAACCCCTGTATAGAGTCAACAATTGTGCAGGGGTAAAGAAAGAGCAGAGTCGGCTTAGCACACCCAATCTCTTGGAAGAAGATTTTACAAGAGATGTAATATGATCTTTCCAAGATAAGTCCTGAGTAAATGAAACCCCAAGCATGTTCAAGGATGATGCAGGATTAAGCTGAATATTATTAAACATTAATGGGTATACCTGTGGAAGATTTTGTCGGGTTGATAGGTGTAAGAACTGAGTCTTAGATGCATTAAAAACAACAAGATTATTTTTACCCCAGTCAGAGATACGAGCCAAGTCAGACATTAGGTGTGCCATAGCCTCATCAGTTGTTTCTTGAAGTAACTGTTGAGATGGGCGTTGCGGGAACTGAATGGAAAGGTGAAGGGTGGAGTCATCAGCGTATGAGTGGATAGGGTTAGATGTACAGCTTAGAAGATCATTGATGAATAAAAGGAAGAGAGTTGGTGATAGGACAGAGCCCTGAGGAACACCACTGTTGATAGGTCTAGGAGAAGAACAATGGCCGTCTACAACAGCGGATATAGAACGACCAGAAAAGAAGCTAGCGATGAAGGCACAGATAGAAGGATAGAAACCGTAGGAGGGCAGTTTGGAAATTAAAGATTTATGCCAGACTCGATCGAAAGCCTTAGAGATGTCAAGTGCAATGGCAAAGCTTTCGCCAAAGTCCCGAAAGGAGGATGACCAGGAGTCTGAAAGGTAGGTGAGAAGATCGCCAGTGGAGCGTCCCTGACGGAACCCATACTGATGATCGGAAAGAAGGTTGTGATAGGAAAGATGCCTTAAAATTTTTCTATTAAGAATTGACTCGAAAACTTTTGAAATACAGGACGTTATAGCAATTGGACGATAGTTGGAGGGTTGGGAGTGGTCACCCTTCTGTGGGCCTGGCTGAATGAGAGCAAACTTCCAGCAAGAAGGAAAGGTACAAGTTGACAGACAAAGCCGAAAGAGTTTGCCTAGGCAGGGTGTAAGCACAGAAGCACAGTTCTTGAGAACGACAGGAGGGACCCCATCAGGCCCATATGCCTTGTTAGTACTGAGGTCAGTGATGGCAGAAAATACATCAACTGAAGAAATTTTAATGTCAGCCATGAGGAAGTCAGAGGGGAGAAGTGATGGAGGAACAGCACCGGAATCGTCTAAGGTGGAATTGGAGGAGAAGTCTGTGCGAAGAGATCTGATTTATCAGTAGAAGAAATAGCAACAGAACCATCAGAGTAGAAAAGAGGAGGGAAGGATGATGAGGTAAAGTTGTTAGAAAGATTTTGGGCAAGGTGCCAGAAGGAGCGGGAAGAATTCGAGTTGGAGAGTTGAGAGCATTTAGTATGGATGAAATTATTTTTAGTAGAGCGAAGAACAGACTTAGCACGATTCCGGGCAGAAACATAAAGATGATGTGATTCAGGGGTGGGATGGCTCCGGTACCTTTTGTAGGCCTTCTCCTTGTTGCGGACAGCATTAGAACAAGCGTGATTAAACCAAGGCTTTCTTGTGTTAGTCAAAGGATATGAGAAAGGAATGTATGCTTCCATGCCCGAGAGAATAACCTCCGTAATGGCCTAAACAAATGCACTCAGATGGCTCACGGCCATGGAAGCAATAATCATTCCAGGGAAAATCAAAGAAGTACTGCCTGAGGGCCTCCCAGTCCGCGGCTCCAAAATGCCAGAGACGACGTTTCCCTGGAGGGTCCACAGGCCGTACCGGAGTGATAGGACAGGTTAAGGTAATAAGGTTGTGATCGGAGGAGCCCAACGGAGAGAAAAGATTAACAGAGTAAGCAGAAGGATTAGTTGTGAGGAAGAGGTCAAATATGTTGGAGCTCTCTCCAAGGCGGTCAGGGATACGGGTAGGGTGCTGTACAAGCTGCTCTAGGTCATTAAGGATAGAAAAGATGTAGGCTTGTTCACCAGGTGGATCCGTGAAAGGAGAGGAGAGCCAAAGGTGGTGGTGAACATTGAAATCTCCAAGAATGGAGATTTCAGAGAAAGGAGAAATGGACAGAATGTGTTTCATCGTAGAAGTAAGATAGTCGAAGAATTTTTGATAGTCAGTAGAATTAGGGGATAAGTAAACAGCACAGATATATTTAGTCAGAGAATGACAGGAAAGCCGAAGCCATAGTGTGGAGAATTCAGAAGAATCAAGTTCAGGAACACGAGAGCAAGATAAGTCGTTGCGTATGTATACACAACAGCCACCTTTGGCTTTGAAATGAGTATAGAGAAAGTAGGAGGATACAGAAAAGGGTTTGCTGTCAGTTGCCTCAGACAGCTGAGTCTCCGTTAGAAAAAGAAGGTGAGGTTTAGAGGAGGAGAGGTGGTGCTCAACAGAGCGAAAGTTAGATGAAAGGCCGCGAATGTTGCAGAAATGAAGAAGAAGAGAGTCAGACAGTGGTTCCAGGCACCTCGAGTCGTCACCGGGAGAGGGGCAGATGGCGGGGGCATTTATGGTCCCCCCCCTGGGGACTCCGAGGCTTGATTAATCGACGCCATTTTTAGTGAATTTTGAATAGGAAGTGTAGTGTGTACTGTGCATGTAGTTTGGTGAAGACAGTTAGAGAAATTTGTACTGGAGAGCATGCTGGCCTACTCTCTGTGTAACTGAGACACTGGAAAAGTTCAGCAAAGGGGGATGGTCAGGAACTAGTCATGAGGGCTTATGAAACGGGAGCTCCAGCACTCCCTGTCATCAGCTTTCCATCCACCTCGGGAGTACTGCCCTGCTCGACTGGTCAGACAACTGGGTTTACTCAACAACAACAAACACAACAACGACAACAACAACTGATCTTCCACAAGACTCATCGACATGACATAAAATTAAACCCGCTAATATCAATGCATCACTCCTAAATGGCACAACCTTGTTATGTATTCAATATGGATGGTGGGTATTAGTGCCAAAATGGTGACATGTGTAGGTGAGTTGCATGTAGAAGAGCTGTTGGAGCTCTGGGGACGTGTTATTAAATTTATATCTAGAGTGGGAGACACACACACACACACACACACACACACACACACACACACACACACACACACACACACACACACACACACACACGTCTCTGTAGCAATTAAGTACGATCTCAACTCCATTAATTTTGCCATATTTTTAATGCTGTCGTTGATTTTAGGGCGATTATGACGTGCTTGGTAGTTGTGTGATTTAACATACTGGCCTAAACAAAGGATCTTACACAAAACTTAGAGTAACGAAGGGTTGGGAAGAAGTCTAATGGATTCTTGTGCTCTTCTCATTCACTTCTCTTCTTAGTATCATTCATACTATGGAGGATGGGTAATAGAGAGATGGAAAATAGAGCAAGGAAGGAACTAGGGAAAGAAACCAATGGAAGAGAGAGAGAGAGAGAGAGAGAGAGAGAGAGAGAGAGAGAGAGAGAGAGAGAGAGAGAGAGAGAGAGTAAACCTATGAAGAGGAAAAGAAGGTGTATAAAAAAGCCTGTCTCGAAAGCTTAACTGGATATGTGTAATAAGCAAAACCTCGTGGAACCTGCCGCTCAGTCTAAAGTATGCAGGGAGAGGGGTTCGATGGCAGAACCTGGCCAATTTATGCTCAGTTCTGGTTCAATAGTAACACAGGAAGAGCAATATCTGGAGTAATTTTTAACGAGATTGGAGCAGAGATGACAACAAACACATATAACATTCAGAAAGGGAAGAAACACACACACACACACACACACACACACACACACACACACACACACACACACACACACACACACAAGGAAATCTTATGTAAAGCCGAAGAAGATACAGAATACTTTGATACACAGTGACATCCCGTGACGTCATTGTGCACCACATAAATAACAGAATATTCTAAGGAAGAAAAATGGCACTGACTGCTGTTAGAATATTCTGACAATTGTGAGAGAGAGGAAAACTCTATTAATTACAAATCAATGTACTACCTCTTCTATAGCGCTCCTTAGTACCAAAACACAAGGCTTCCAAGGTACGAATATTACAACCACAGAAGAAACAAATTAACACTGATATGATTCTTATCAGAGATGCTGATAACCCGAAAGCGATGTCGAGCAGCATCCCTTGTTGCGTTATACTAATTAAGGCCCGGCTGAGAGAAACGGCATGATGGATTTAACAAAAGCAGGACAAACGTGATGATGTAAATATTCTTCGATTTATTAGCCAGAATGAAGCACGGCCCCGCCACATGCTTACTTTCCCCATTACCTTGAAGGACTGAGGAAACCACCACCTGGTTTAGCCAGAAAAAAACCAGACACGACAGCCTTAATATGCATTCAGGATAGACAGTGGGTACTAGCACCGAAGTGGTGACATGTGAAGGTGGGTGGCACGAAGGAAGATTACAGGTCTTCAGAGAAAGGGCTATTTGTGTATGACTATGTAGGACAAGTAGAAAAACAAAACTACTTCACCGGTGGTATCAGAATGAGGTGGTGTGATTTAATTAATTCCTCAGGTAATAGCAAAATTAACCTGCACCAGTGTTTTGTTGCATGATTTTGGGAGGGATGGGGAGGGTAACTGCCACCCCTGTTTGGCGACTCTTGTCTTCATTTTTTCCCCGATGGTAATGTGTACAAGTAAATAACGATAATATGACATATCGATCGTCAACTAAATTTAATCTGACAGTCCTAAAAATACTGTGAAATGATCATCCAGTGCTTATTCTTAATTTCATGGATATGTTTAAATAAAAATAAAACATATCGCTTCTGTTTTTAATTCAAGGTTTACATGGGTAATATACTGAAAGACACACACACACACACACACACACACACACACACACACACACACACACACACACACACACACACACACACACACACACACACACACACACACAAAATGGTTATTAACATCCAGGCAATAACTGTCAGGTAATAAAGTGAGCCGCGGGAGGTATAATTACCTGGTTAACAAAGCGACCAGGCTCATTACCACCACCATTAATTAACCCCTCGACTGCCACCACTGTCTGTCACCTCAGTAACACAGTTGGTCCTAAGTTGCGAGTCTGTCGTAAGTTTGTCGTAAGCTTACTGTAAGCCGAAGTGTGATACGAACCTCCTTATTCTCCGCTAAAACGTTAATTCTAATAATCTGGAACACTTTTAATCTCTTGATCTGACTCAAGAAAAGAAAAATCGAGTGTCATAGTCGAAATAATATGCAAGTACGTACTGAGCAGTCAAAGCGTTACCTGGGGGAAGGGTTCATGCGCACCTCACTACAACCCTCCACGAAATGCTTCTGATTATCACCACGTATGCTCTATAGCAAGAAATTACAGTAAGTTCTTTTCCTAAGTTCGTCTCCTTTCTGTCTTTCTGTGCTCATAATTCCACAGAAAATAACAGAATGACGAAGTTAGATATTCTTGTTGATACTTGAAAATGTTATTCAGCAACGAAGAACATGCTCTACTCTGTTCACTTTACAGTACCTCAAAAATGGCCATTCCTCCATCTTAAGTGCTGGGCTATAGCACCACATTAACACTAGAATATGATGCAAGTCTCGATGAAGTGCAACAGAGTGGATGTAGAACCACAGTATTGTTTTTCTGCCACTGGGCTTTTTAAACTACGTTAAGAAAGAATGAAAAGTTGGGCCAAGTTAAAGAGCACGAACTGTAGGTCTGGAAGGATTACTGGGAGCTGTATATCCCTTAATTTCGAATAGTCCCTAACAAGCTGGATATAATTGCCTGCAGATAGTCACGATTTAGCACAAGAATACGCCTTCGGATTGAACGGGTTAAAGTTTTATTGCTGCTTATAAACCTGATTTGCCAGTCTTGCTTGCTTTGCAGGTGTAATTGCAGGGCAGAAGCTAGTTCACTGTGTACTGCATCCCTGACTTACCCTGAGAACTGACTATTCTGTTTCTTTCCCACCGCCTTCCTGTCCAGCAGTCCACCAGTTTCCTAGACTTTAACGCCTGTATTCGTGCCAGCTAAAAATGTTTTCATATACCTCTCCTTTCATTGTACACCTTCCTAGTGAGTTGTACCATTCTTATATCTTTTTGATGTCAACCAATTTTTGCAAAGTAATGTATTTAAGATGATATTACAACGAGACAGACGGATGTAAGTTGGTACGGGAGATGCCAAGGCGCTTCCTCAGCCGTGAAGAGGACAACTCAGGGCGACAATCTTATTTACTTTTTGTGTATTTGGGTTTATTTGAGTTACTGCCTCTTTATTTGAACACAACAGTTTCCACCCCTTTCAGCCGATGACATATTTTCTATTTTTTTTCTTGCTGCGTTACATGAGTACATCCAACTTTAAACAGGCTTCTTGTGTACTGTAGTTGTGACTGGGTTAAGGATCTACATCTAACTCCTCCAGTTCAAAAAGCTTCACCAGTGCTGGATTGGGTAATACGAGAAAAGGGATAATACTCGTAATAATACCTCATGGTGGTAATCCTTAACTGTTGCAAATCTACATAGTTAAGTTGTTTCTATATCATTACATCATGTGTGTGTGTGTGTGTGTGTGTGTGTGTGTGTGTGTGTGTGTGTGTGTGTGTGTGTGTGTATTTCTTACCTACAGGTATGACAAGAGAGGATGTTATGGCGAATTTCTCTCAGTCGGTATATCTGTAATATAAAAGACTGCTGCGCTTCTTAGAAGACCAAGAAACCTGGCAATAGCATACAGTTGTTTGTTAATTTCTTTGAATCTGTAATTATTCTTCATAAAACACAATGTGATGTGCATGCACTGGCTAGTGTCTCGAAAACGTCATCATGACATCATTACTGAAACTTGTAAAGTGAAGGTGTATTGAAACCCTTAACGTATGCTAATTGTTTATGGAGCGGCTGTGAGCTTCAGACGTAGATAGTCTGCATGCTACGATACAGAGTGCATTCAGCAGTAGGGCAGAGCAGGCAAATACGCCGTACTTTATGAGTTTAACAAAAGACTATCAGAAAGTTAGGGTTTGACTATCTTGACGTGGTTTCAGTTTTGGGCCGCACTGTGTAGTCATTGCAACAATTTTTCTCAGCAATTTCTTATGTCTGGTTTACCTTGACACTGTCTTTTATGTCATTTATAATTTATATTCTTAGCACCCAGGTACTTTTGCCACAGAGACACACTGTACCGGATACAAAGATGAAATGCTCAGACGAGGATGCACAAAAATCTTAGCACAACAGCATGTGCACAGTACCTTCGTGAAATATTTTGCAAAATAAGTCTACCTATTTTGTTGTGTTTTATATATATATCTTTGCAGTACCGACATAAACTGCGTACGGTAAATAACATAACAAAGGCGGGGCTACTGACGTGCAATGTGCAGAATATACTGGTAAGGAAGAGATGGTAGCCAAGATTGCCTCAATCATCCGGTATTCACCTCAGCTGGAAAGACTTGCTCACATCTTTCTTAATTATCTATTTCACACTGTACACATTCAAAACTTTCACGTTATTTAGTTTTGTAATATCAATATACACTGCAAAAGTATCATGCAAGAAAAAAAAAAACAATGGCAAGGAAGAAATACTGTAGTGGGGGCTCCTTAACCAATAGGGATTCAGAGGTCTTGCAAATATTGACTTACACCTCTAAATTACATGGGCTAAATATTTCAGTAATACGGGAACTGATACCACAGAAATACTGGCCCTAATCTTAATATACTGACCCTAATCTCTCATAATTATTGGTCCTAATCTCATGAATAAGGACCTAATCTCTCGTAAACATGAGCCTCATTTTTCATTAATAAAGACCCTTGTCCCATAAATAAGTGCTCTAAGCTCTGAGAATACGGATCTCAGGGATACGGGTTCGTGCTCTAAACTGAGATGGGGATGTTGTTGCATTTATTACCTAGCAAATTATTCAGTACATTAGCTTATATCTCTGTATCATCTTAAAAACTGCCAGTGCAAAGTATGTGGGCATTAAGATGATGCAGATAGCATACAAGGCAGCTAATTTTTAATGAATAAAATAAATCAGTACAGGTGAAACGAAGCCTCGAGATTGTTTTACATAACCCAAGGGCCTACCACTGCGCCAAACACGTTACCAGGCTTACTCACTCGGATTCGGCTGGGACGAGTGCCATTGTTAAGTGGATAATATTGTAACCACTCCGAAAGATCTTGCCTAGCGACGGAAGAACAACCAAGAGAGAAAGGTCCATGCAACCGTAGAAGACACAGCTTGTAGGATACACAGCATATATTAAAGGACCCAGGATTTCCTCAGGAGACCATCACAGGAGCAAAGTCCAATAAACTCTGGGTCCTTTCTCTGCTAATGGTGCTTCTCCAACGATGTTCGTTTAACATACGTATTCGCACCACCTTCCATTATTGATAAAAGAGAATCGTGTATGGCGTGAGAAGGACAGTATAAGAGGGATTGGCTGCGGGGACATTAACCTCTACACCGCGGGCATGTTTACCGATGTTTTGCGTGTGCCGCGGGGTTATTCGGGCTCCGACAGACTCTCAAAAAATATTTGCCAAAAATCAGTTATTAGTCCTAGAATATTAAAATTATATATGCTTATGGCACATACCTTCAGCTTTCTCCTGGAATGTTTGTTGAGCCTTCGTCGGTTACCGTAGGACTTGTGGAGACCTCTGAAGTTGGGTAACGAAGTCTCCACTTTACACTTCCCAACAATCCGTAATATGATTACCACAGCCACATATTAACACTATAAACACTACTCTATGATTTTCAAGTAGTTTGGGATCCATACTCCAAAAAAAAAAACCCACTGTGAAAGCAATGAAAATTATGAGCGGGTCTGACCGTCGCACTTGCGCTAGTTCGCTCTTGGTATTCTGTCATTTACTATTCATAAAACCCCTCACACTTTATATTTCTATTACTATATAACACTTATATATATCTACAGTCTTTATCCATAAGTTTCCTTCAGTAGTATTAGTTTATTGTCACTGTAGGCATTCAATTTCTTTCAGTAAAATACGTAGCATTCACTTTCTCGACCTGTATACTAGCATTGAGAGTGAATGTCACTTTCATCTTCACTCTCATAACTCATAGTATTCAGACATGCTAGAGTGAAACTTTCACTTTCATTACTCCAGGGTATATACTCGTATTCTTATAATACTACTCATTTACATTTCTATTTCCGTTCTCTATTTCATTTACGTTATTTACATTTCTATTGTATTTACACTGTGTTATGCACTGTCACTTGAAGTAACTTATAAAACTATTTTCCATTGTTCACGTATATTTACATTTATTACTTTCACTTGCTGTTTACACATTATTTACACATTATTTACAATTCCACTTGCACTGCTTTACTCAATAGAAAAATCGTAGTCACTCTTTTATCAATTGTCAGCCCTTTACCTCTTTCCACACGAGGTTTAGTAGGGGGTAAAGGTCACAGGGCCCTTTGCATGGGGGTGAAAAAGTCCCTGAAGTCAGCAAGACGAAACAGACGTACCTCCACTTCGGAAGATGAGAGTAAACTGTTAAGGGAGGGCCGGGTGGAGGCCTACTTAGGGGTGGAGGCCTACTTAGGGGATATTCAGTACTACCAATGTTAGCTCTTGAAACAGCTATGTATAGCACTGAAATGATTGGCAGGAAATCTAGACAATACATTATAAATTAGGTAGTTCCAGGTGAATGTAAATATCACTTAGGCTTCTCCCTTCCCTCCTTATATGTATATTTATTACGAAAATAGATTATATGGCATATTTCAAGGGGAAAAAAACAGCGAAAATTAGCGAACGAGTGCATGTGAGGTGTTGTCAGGTGATAATTAGCCAATTCCAGGTGTATGGCACTCTCACTTACCTTATTTCTTTCTTGTATATATTATTTGGTATAAGAATAGGGCATAGGGCTTATTTCAATGGATGAAATCAGTGAAAAATTCCAGGGAAGATTTACTTAGCGTAGCACAGCCGGGCAGGCGAGAGGATAGGGTAATGGAGGGGGGGTAGGGAGGGGAGTCAAGAACGGGGAGAAATGGCTAAATTGTCAACAATGGATGGGAGTACAGATGAGATTAGGAGTGCTGACTAGTGTTGGACATTGGCAGTACTGATAGATGATACAAGCCCCCACTTGGAAGCCCGGGTGAATTCAAAATAACACAGAATCACAAAAGCGACGCCCCGCGGTATGATCCCTTGCTCCCAAGCGTCACGAAAGTGATGCCCCATGGTTAAGGGGTTAAGGAGGTGGAGGCTGTGCCACTCACGTATCATTACCCGTTCCTCTCTCTCTCTCTCTCTCTCTCTCTCTCTCTTATTATCCTACCTGTATATTTTGTGAAATAACACAGATGTGGAATTCTGAAGCAATGCCCCTCATCCACGCCATGACACAGCTTTCACTTCCTTTCCTAAGCAGTGTTAGGACATCTACTAAATGGCTATAAGCAAAATAGAAATGCCTGTGAGCCTCTTCCTGGTGATGATCCATTTTATAAATATTTTACACTGATGAAATACCTCAGGGACTGAAGAGATAAAAAAAGTACAAAACAGCTTTCATCATCTGCCACACTGCGTTCATTTCAGATGATGCATTTTTTTTGTGTGTGTGTTGACGGGGCTGGGTTCAGGAGGGATCGTTTGTGTTGACTTACCATTATCAAAATTTAATAGCAATCATTTAAACCCCTTATTCACTCTGGGATTCCTTTCAGGTACGTGGATAAAATGTTTCTGAGGTGAAGTGTGGACGTGGACGAAAGGGAGGAATAAAAGAGCAAGTTTTGCTTTGCCTCTGTGTGTGTGTGTGTGTGTGTGTGTGTGTGTGTGAGAGAGAGAGAGAGAGAGAGAGAGAGAGAGAGAGGAGCTGGTGTGTGTGTGTGTGTGTGTGTGTGTGTGTGTGTGTGTGTGTGTGTGTGTGTGTGTGTGTGTGTGTGTGTGTATGCTACCACCTGGGTACTGCGAGTCCACCTCATGTGTTTAGATATGGGAAAATGAAACAGTGTGGTGTACTGGCTACAGCACAGATGTTGTTATGGAAAACGAGAGCAGAAAAGAGTGCGTGGGCGTGACGTGGCCCGTGGGTGAGTAGTAGTTGTGTCTAGGAGATAGTTAAAACGATGATGATGATGAAAATGATGATGATACTATATAAAAAGTACAGGGATAGAGCCAACTTCATTTGGAAGGAAAGGTCACAAAAAAAAAAAAAAAAAAAAAAAAAAGATTGGACCGACCTGAGTGTGACAGAAGGGAAGGCAGGGTGACGTGAAGATGTGACTTTTTGAAAGCAGAAGTGAAATAAGAAGGGATAGGGACAGAGTCATTCTACAGCAGAAGGAAAAGGAGTGGAGTATACAAATGGAAGGTAAGGGAAAGAGAGAGGGTCAAAGAAACTGAGGGAGAAAGTAGGTGGCGGTGTTATCGTGGGTGGAGCAGCATGACGGGAGGAGGGGAGGGAGTGAGCGGGCGTCGTGACCGTAGATCAATAAGGGAAGGGGATGGAACAACATTACTGTAGATGAAGAAGGAAGGGAACAGAGTAAGCCAACCTACTGCAGAAGAAGAGAATGGGGAATACACCGTCTTGACTGTATGTGAAGGGAAAGAATATGGAGGTATGGTGGTGAAGTAGTGAAGTGGAATATTTCAGATCTTTGTATGTAAATAATACACCATTGCTTGCAAATAGTGGATAACAGCTTGGTAAATTGATCCAGAGTTCTGTAAGGGTCTGTGAGCGTCGTGCCTTGAAATTAAATGTACATATGAGTAAAGCGATAGTTGCCAAGCGAGAAGGTGACTCAGTGTGATGTTATGATGAATGGAGAAACTTGAACTAGAGAGAGAGTTTAAGTACGTGGATTCTCTGATGATAAAAAGAAGTAAATGTGCAAAGGAAGTGCTAAGCAGAATGACAATGGGAAGGAAAGTGGATGGTGCTATGAAGGCATTGATAAGAAATCAGAGATCTGAGTGTAGTGACTGCTAGAGTCTTGTATGAAGGAATTTTAGCACCTACATTAACATACGGGTGTGAGACTATGGTGTGGCATGAAAATGAGAAGCCAAGAGCAAAAGCAGTGTAAATGGGCTTGCTGAAAAATGTGTGTGGAGTGCGGAGAGTGGATTGGAGAGGATGGGGAAAATGAGATTCCTGAAGGATACTGAGTAAGGAAGCCTGAGGACACCAGAGTCGAAAAGAGTGCAATTAGATGGTATGGTTGTGTGGAAGGAATGTGTGTGTGAACAGAGTGGTGAAAAGCGAATATTCAGCGAGTCTGAACGTAGGAGGAGGCACGGCAGACCAAGGAAGTGGAGAGGTATGGTAGGCGATGTGTGAAAATGCAAGGTATGAAGGATGCTAGAGGTTAGGGGAGTGACTGTAGGTGGTGTTTCGAAGAACTTTATACAGAGGAGTGCATGACAAGGGTTTGGCACTTTTTTCGTGTGTCTCAAAAGTGAAAGTCTGACTCTAGCAGACAGGTGGTAAGAAGCACCTAAGTGTTGAGGTTTATGACTGTGAGGTGAAGTCAGGATTCTGGGCTTGCAGGATGAGTGAATGAGTGTGGACTACTCAGGTTGGGAGAGTTAGTTTAGTTTCCCTTCTATCAGATTTTTTTTCCCTTTGCTGTCTGGAGCCTACCTCACCTCATCCTTAGGTGGGAAAAGAGGTCTGGAGGTGATGATGGTGGTGATATTGATGATGATGAATACAGATATTAATTTACCTTGTTGCACTTTACTATCATTGTTACTACAACTATAATGGGGTTATTTTCAACAATGTGGTATTATCAGGATAATAAAGTTAATAATGAAAACAATGTTATTCTGATGGTGGATAAAGCTTATTCCAATACTGACAGAGAAATGAACTAAAAGGCAGAAAGGAGAACGGCGGCTGCAGTATAGCTTGAAGTGATTATGAGAGAGAATACGGTGCAATAGAAACTACGAATAAAAACTGCAGTAAAGAGGTCATCCAAGCCCTGCATTTTTATAATTATATACAAGTATTGTAAATTTATGAAAACATTATTTGTGTTGCAGATTATTACCACCAGCGTTGGGAATCGAGCGGAGTGGTAATGTTTTCAGTTGTGAGGTTGGCAGGCTGGTTTTGTTTGTGTGTGGGCAAACAAGATATGAACGGCTTCAGCTATCAACATGAAACTTTCAGGGTATCAAGAAATGGCCAAAATCTTGAACGAGTTAGAAAACGGGCACTCGGGGTCAAGGTCAAGGTCACCAAAATAGTTGCCAAAGGTCAACGAAATGATCTTTGGTGACCTTGTCCTTGACCCCAAATTCCCATTTTCGAACTCGTCCAAGATTTTGGCCATATCTTGATAAACTGTAAGTTTCATGTTGATAGCTCAAGCCTTTCATGGGTTATCTTGTTTACCCACACACAAACAAAGCCAGCCAGCCAACCTCACAACTGAAAACATTACCACTCCGCTCGCTTGCCACCCACGTTGCGAAGTGAGCGGAGTGGTAATGTTTTCAGTTGAGAGGTTGGCTGGCTAGCTTTATATATTTGTGTGTGTTTTACATCCTGAATTCACGTCAGATCAGAAGCGGAGGTGTAAAAATATATGCCGAGGAAAAACTTTCCTGCTACGCGGGTGGAGAGATCCCATCGTGAGATGGCTTCCAATATTTACATGTAGCGATATAAATCTCTCCCATATATAATGAAAAAATGCTACAAGGCTGTCCTGTGACTTTATATGATCGTAACTGAAACTTGAAATACTGTGAAGTCCACCAGAGCTGAAATTCATCTGTTTGCAGCTCAGTTCGGGATCTCGGGGTCAGAGGTCGCTGGTATCCCTCTTTAGCTACCGGGTTTCGCTTCAGTCCATAATTGTACTATGGACTACGAGAGGATGAAAAGGCATAAAATACTAATAAATCGCAGAGGAAGAGGCATTGCGATGTCTCCTGTTCCACCGAGAATCCCGCTCTTAATAATACAGAAGAGTGTTTGGATGTGTTGGGCGGGAATGATGTGTAAGGCTTGGACGAGGTGACAGTTGTAATATCGCCATTCCGCTACACTCAACTATCCTCACATGGTATCCAGCCACCAGTGTGTGTGTGTATATGTGTGTGTGTGTGTGTGTGTGTGTGTGTGTGTGTGTGTGTGTGTGTGTGTGTGTGTGTGCTCTTCCTCGAACTTTGGCTGTAAATCTTGTGGTGGCTGCGTGCCAAGCATGATTAATCCCTTCAATCGGAGGACTTTTTCCATTTTTTCTTCCTGCGTTGGTATGATTTTACTCAAGTTAGGGAGGACATCCAGCTGTGAAGGCACTAGTTACGGCTATATCTAAGCTCTTCTATTTAAAAGGTCACTACTAAAGTCGTCTTATGATGATAAAAGTCAATTAAAATCACTGTTCTTTTGCTGTCATGCGTAGGACGAGATTCGCTTTCTTTTTAATTCTCGGTTCAGTTTTTATCATTATTACATTTCATTTGGATCCCAGTGTCCATTGTTGCACTCTTGTCTTTCTTTACGCACCGGTAACCTATTTTGCCGCGGTTATGGCGTTTGCACTTTACGTATCATCTCAAATACTGTCATCCTGGCTTTTGGCTTCCTATTCTCTCCATTGGGGTATAGCATTTTATACAATTCACTTACATCACTCATTTCATTGGTTCATCATCATCATCATCATCATCATCATCATCTCCATCGTCATCATCATCATCCTGTGCCAGACCACCACAGAGGAAATGCGTCCAAGCGTACTTCATTGTGAGCCACTAATTTGAAGCATTTTTCATCTAAGCCCACCGTATGTCCGTCTTTAAACCCTACATCTTGCAGCTCCTACACAAAGTTACTGTATCTAAGAAAATCAAAGGATGTTCAATCGTTTATCAAGGACGGTGATACCTGAAAAATTTTAACGTGGAAGTGGGATAAAGTTAGTAGGCTCACCCTAACTCACATTTTAAACCCAGAGTAATTATCCGCTTTACTGGCCTATGTACTGTACAGTCGGTGGGCATATATCTAAAGTAACTTCTAAGAATTCACACTCCCAGGAGTGTAGTATCAACTATCGCTGTTCATGTTCTAGTGGAAGACTGAGACTTAGAAATGTAAATTGACTGGCTGATGCTTCTCGTGTAGTCAGTAGGCGTTAATTCAAACCTTCAACGTTTTCAGTAAATACCTTGTGGCTTAAATGAACTCATTGCTGAAACTGTGCTCAAAACCCCTCGTTCTTGGTGTTGCCTCTTTCTCCACAGGCAACTGTATGGTAGCGGTGTCATGGCTTCAGATGTACTCTAGTACTGTCTTCCAGTTGCTCTCATCACTTTTATAATTTAAATAGGTTAGACTGAGACTCTTGACATAGACCTGATATTTCGTTCCTTAAAGTTCAACAGTCCTTCTACGTGTCACACACGTTTATATGTGAACTTCAGCGCTTACAGTATACCCACCGTCCGCATTGATTGCATGCTGCGAGTATCTCATTCAGTACTAGTACATTGATATTAGAGAGGACGTTTTTATGGGTATTGTGGAGGATCAGTAAATTTTGTTTTAATGAAATTCGATCGTCAAATCGTTCCTTGACCCAGTCTGGGATCATATTCTCGTTTTTTCATCCAACAGACCACTTTTGTGATCCATCCACTTGATCGCCAAGTTTGTTCAGATGTAAGAGTGTGGATGTGATGTATTGGAATTCCTGGATGATGGCTTAGTTTTGCCAGATTTTACGTATGGAAAACAGAATATGGAAGAAGAAGGCTTAGGACTGATGCCTGTCGACTGTACGAGGATTATCACAGCAGACTTTTTTTTTTTTCTGTCTTCTAGAATACGACATGGAATAAAGGAATTAATTCTGGTAGTCTGACCTGGCAATGATGTTGGTGGGACTCACGAGTCGGAACGAGGTGTGACATGCTAGGATTTGAGTCTAGGAGATGCCTGGTGGTTTTCCTGTCATATCAAGTATTACCAGAGACGTAGGTTTGTCTCCTACCCTTAAATGTTTTGAATTATGATAGCCTAGTTTCACGCCTCAATGATTTCCAAGGAAGCCATCTATGGGACTGGCAGTTGCCGATTACGTGAGTGGGTAATGAAACGATCTTGAGTTCTACCAGTTTCGAGCTGGATGCATAAAGCAATACACCACTGGCTTCCCCAGACCAGAGCAATAGTATGAATGGAATGAACTGGTGAAAGGATGGAAGGCAGTAGTGTGAGTTACATGAGTGATGCACGTGAAGCTGCCTGCTGTTGAATGTGTGAGGCTCATATCCTGGGTGGCATAGGAGGCTTCACACACCAATTCCTTCGTGATTTATCCTGCACACACCCTCATAGTCCTTGCATGTTATATTTATTACTTTAAGGGGAGTATCTGGGTGAAACACAGAAAATGGTCGGAGAGCAGAGAAAAATTTACCAGAAACAGTATTTTCAAGGGACGTAATTTGGACATGTTTTCAATTTTCTGGACTTATACTTTGGAGGAAGAAATGTAAATTGGTTATTTTTGATGATTTTTATCGATCTTCGAGATGTGTCAAAATCTACCTATTCATACAATTTTCCATCCATTTGACTGAAATGATTATCATATAGTCCCTACACAAAGCATCACGAAAATGATCCCAGATTTTCAATAGACGTTTCCGTGAATACAGAAAAAAACAAAACAAATTATTTGAAATTGTATTTTTTCAGCTGTTTGAACATTTCCCCTACCCCCAATACACGCGATTAAAAAAAAAAAAAAAAAAAAAAAGTAATTTTCATGTAGACAGACTAATGTTTAAGAGGTTGACAAAAATCATGATCCTAGGTTTAATGCTAAGGACGTAGAAAGCTGCTGAATGTGAAAAATTAAAATTTTTCAAAACGCGTGCCTAAAGTTACATGAACTGTAATGCTGCTGTTATGACTTTTTCGTGGTATGTATATACATTTATACCTAAACAGACTGTGGTACCTGGTACCTTGAAGGCGATAGAGCAACAGATATTCCCTCCAAAGTATAAAATTTTAATACCCTCAAGGTATCAGAGGGCACCAAGATACAGAAGTAAAGATAACTCATACCCACAGTTGTGGTCCAGGATTGTCATTTGACATACAAACCTTGTTCTTTTACCCCTCTACATCATAATAATCATAAAAAATAGTAAAAACATTGATTTTTGGGGAAAAAATACTAATAGCATATATGGTGCACTTGACTGGTGTTCTTACGACGGGCTCCCCATACAAAATTACCCATTACCTTCCCCCCAAATCGACGAATTGTCGCAATAGGTGAGACGGCTGTTCAGAAAGCCTGCATGAACGTACATTTTTTTTTTTTTTCTGATTTCCAATAATTTTCACATATTTCACCCTGATACTCCCTTTAACATCGACATATTGTGCAGAAGTAACATACAGAAAGATAATCAGCTGAAAAGTGAAGATTAAATCGCCAAGGAGAGGGTATTCCTAGCCTACAAAGCCATGTAGATGATGACCCTGAGTTTAATGAAACTGTGTTGTCAGAAGAGGGTGGATCTTGCCAGAAATGTACTGAGGGAGTTTGGACGCCGCGAAATTCATGAAAAACAAGAATGGCACCCAGCAGAGCGCAATCATCCGCCAAGGCCCAACATGCAGTTCCTTTTAATTTAATCCGCTAATCCGGAATATTATATGGATCCGCGCCAAACTGTACACATTCGTAGATACCAACTTCCTAAATATGCCTGATTATTTTTATCATCAAGATCCATGCAATATTCACCGAAAATTTACGAAAATTCGAAAAACACACTATCTCCCAATATTAATGAAAGCAAAAAAAAAGAAAAAAAAATCCTGGATCCGTACCTTTATATCTCCCAATGTTAATGAAAAAAAAAAAAAAAAATCCTGGATCCGTACCTTTATCCGGATCCGCACCAAAATTTATTGGAGTCTATTCTGGGCCAAGGCTCATACTTCTACCAAGTTTCGTGGAAATCCGTCCAGTAGTTTTTGTATAATCTTGCTCACAGACCAACCAACCAACAAACAAACAACCGGACAGGGGTGAAAACATAACCTACTTGGCGGAGGTAATTAAAGGTTATCAGAGTAGTTGAAGTGAAATTGATGCAAGAAAAAGGAAAGTAGGAAAAGAAAGGAAACAGAGGAAATATGTGAAGAAATGGTACAGTTTTTGTTCATTCCTTTGCCATCCCAGAATAGAATTATCGGTTTCCACCTCTAGGTATACAGTAACTTGGGTGAAACTTTTTTACCTAATTCAACACCTCTCTCTCTGTTGGTGTTGCCATATCTTTTTATTGAGTTTTATGATGATGCAGTGCCTACAAATGCCTTCTAGTGCTTAACATAAGCTTCTTGTACTTCTTGTCCTTGAATTGCCCTTTTCATTGCTGCTGTTTCAACTGAATCAAATGCTTTCTCACAACCAGTAAAAGGCGTTTCCAGTGGTTTGCAGTATCCTTAAGTTTTCAGTTACTTTATTGCTGACAATAATAGAACTAATCTGATTTGTTAGAACTTAAGTGGAGAGTTAGTTAACTAAAGAGGGAAGACAACCTGAATGGTATTTTGTGTCGCCTTTTTAGTGGAGCAAAACTATAAGACACACTCTCTATAACTTAGGAACTGCTTTGACGTCTAAGTATTTTCGTATACAGCTTTGCTCGTTTCCTTAATACAAGATCACGTGCATACCTTATAAGATCGGTTGTGAGATCAGCATCACCTCTTGCTTTATTGCACTTCATCTCTTTCAAGATTTTCCTTACTGCTAAAGTAATGCAATGAGCCGCTGTTTTTGTTGCTTCCCTCTCTTGAATCGACTCTTCGGTCACAGCTGTATATACTACTACAAAGCTTTGTCTCTCAAATAACTGCATTTTTCTTACACCCTGCCTCCTTTTGGTTTCCTTCAGGCTTCTTCCATTCGTTAAAGTTTCCTTCACAAGTTTAATTTTTGGATGTCTTCGTTTTTCCTATTAGGGGTACTTACTTTTAGTCCTTATTAATATATATATATATATATATTTTTTTTTTTTTTTTTTTTGCCTCCGTGTTTGGTGTTCTTGTTTCAGGGTTTCCAACCTCTCACTTCTACAGCTGCTTTCTTCAGCATTTTCATGAATTTTTCGCTCATTTGCTCTCTGTTAATATCTACTTCGTCCATTAACTGCGAAAGTTGAATATCTACATTAAATTCTGTTGCCTTTTCCCTACAAGGTCTTGTTGTTTCCATCTGTTTAGCCTCGTTCGTGCAGCGTCACTGTAACTGACAGTCACATCCACCGCCGTGGGTGTGTCATATACGACACCTGATTAAAGGATATTAAGTGGTTATTTAAAATTTAATACTTCTGACTTAACCGCAAATGCTTTGGTAATTTCTCTCATAGAAAACAGATAGATGGTAAATGTAAGTCGTTTCTTAAGTTTTGTTTGAGAAAGAAACTGGTCAGACTTCTTATACAATCTGCGTTGGGAAATGAGTGTGTGTGTTAGGGAGAGAAATACTTAAATGAAAGCACTGAAATAGGTGTAAAAGGTAGAGAGAAAACAACAGGGGATTATTACAGGAAATGCCAGAGGGAAATGACACTTGATAGAACGTAACACTGGGACACAAACTCCAGAAGTGACAAGACCTGCAATTTGAACAGGATCTTAGCGACAATGTTCCTAACGGCTAGGTCTGATGTTGAGTGTAGATAAGAGTAACGTGATGGCTGTTGAGTACAATGTGCAGATGACTGGAGAAAATTTTCATTGATTACAGAGTTTATGTACCTCGATGCATTGATAGGTAAGAAAGGTATATACTGCAGGTAAAGGAAGTGTAGAGTGGCACAGCTGAAGAAGAAAAGTGGGCGGCGTTATGAAGGCCGTGATAAGAGATGGATGACTGAGTATGGAGGCGGTAAGAAGAGTGGATGAAAGTGTGAAAATGCTCAAATAGGTATTCGTGCGCGAATTTAAACTATATATATATTTAAACTATATATATATATATATATTGAGGTGAAAAAGTCAATGTTGAAAATTTGATTATTAAGTGAATGGATGAGTCGTCGACCTAGCTGTGACATTTAGTTTTGCTCTTATGCTTGACCCTACCCACCCAGTTGTTGGTAAGGAGAAACGATTTGAGATGATGATGCTGGTGATGATGATGATGATGATAATGATGATGAAGATATACCCTTTAACCTGCACTCTGGTGACGTGTGCTTACTTTAGTGTTGGTATCTCCTGATGATTTTATTCAGTTGTACAGTAGAAGGGTTAAGCTTATAATTATCCCTTCCAGTTGCAAACCTTCCCCTAAGCTGAAGCAAAGACGTCTGAATATAGTAAAAATAAAATATACGCCGTGGGACTGAAGGGGCTAAATGGCAGAATATGATTAAAATATTTTTTTCTGGCCACCAGCTACACCGATTTGCTCAGTTGCAGGAAATGACAGTCCTGCAGAGTTAGCATGTCCGCCACGCTGACAGGTTCATACCTTCTATTTTATCTACAATATGACAATGTTTCTATACTGACGGTGAATTACCCAAGTTAGTTTTCCCTCGGCACAACTCAAGCGATCTAGTTGTTTGCTTGTCTATTTTAGAAGACCTGATTCGCATGCGGGAGAGTCACGAGAGCCTGAGAGTGTTAAATGACCTCCGTTCTGACGTGAGCAGAGTCATCCTAAAAAATCCAGCCATACTTCTCTTATAAGTCTGTGTAATCTGAATCTTAAAGAAACCCTCTTACCGACGGGGATGAAAACGCAGTTGATGGATGGAGATAAATATGAGAGAGTTGGCAGGCAATAAGACACAAACCTATGGATGCAATAGATAGAAATATATCTTTAAAGTAGGGAGCGTACTTATGGAACCTAACCAGCTTAAAATTTTATGAAATTCCCGCAACTGTTAGCTGAGTTAATGGTTGACACAGAGACATTTTTCCCTGTTTCACCATTTTAATAAGCATTTTACTTGACTGTCAAGTGCTTGGTAGCTGAATGAGTGAACACAAATGTATATACAAACACTCTTATATATACCTAGTTTGAGCTTGAAAGAATTTATAAATACAGCTTCGGTTATCTATTTCGGAATTTATTTTTGACTTCAATCATGCCCCTAACAATTTCATTGTGAGGGACCTACCCGCTAAGGAGTTAAATGAAAATGATGACGCCCTTTGAGAGAGAGAGAGAGAGAGAGAGAGAGAGAGAGAGAGAGAGAGAACAAATATACAACTGATAAAAGAGGTCACTGAAGAACACAGTGGATGTAAGAACGGGGCAGAACAAGAGACTATTATGGAAGATCGTAATCAAATCCCATGACATTTCACAGATGAGGAGGGAGCAGGGAAAAAAAGCAGGGAATTTGATCAAGTAATTAAAGATAAGGTGATGAATGGAGAGACTGACGGAGGGAATAAAGAAAGAAGGAGAGGAAAGCGATTTAAGAGGTAATTCTGGGAATGAAAAGAAGCGTGATGGCGAGGGACTGCATCAAGAATTTCAACCCAAAGAGGTATTTTTTATTTTACTTCGCCTTTATTTTGACAGTTTTATTCATCTAACGACTGGCTCTTCGAATTGCGCTAAGCTAAATATAGTCTCCGTCAACACCTTCAGGAATAGAGGTTCTTTCAAGGTTGAAAGAATCGTCGGGTACCTGTAAAAGTAAAATGAGTGTGTGCCACCGAACGAAGAGAGTAAAAGTTGAGCAAGAGATGATGGATGGTAAACGGTAGGAGTCCAGAAGAATTGGATGGAGAAATGATTAACTTTATTTGCTGATTAGAGTAACAAAAGTTTGAGATTTTTGCCAGGGTATAAAAAAAAAGAAAAAAGAAAAAGACAGAATTCGATTAAATCTTTAATGATGGGAACGTTTATATTATTCCAGCCAATGACAATCGATTTTACTCAGCTGTGAGTCATATGAGTCTGGCAGTGTTCAGTATGTCTTATAAACTCCTGATTCATCCTCATCTCTGACTCTTCTCTCCATTAATCGATCCACCAGGTCAACTAACTATCTTCCTCACCATACTAACTTACAGCGACGTGTACAACACCCTGCACGTATCCCTCACAAAGAGATCCAACATGCCTGACTTCATCCATACAACTCTGGCTCCCTCGGTCAATCTTATACATCATTGTCTCCTGTGCTCATAGGTTTACCTCGCTAACCTATTCTGTCTCTCCAGTAATTCTCGTGTTTACTCCAAACCCTCTCGTAGTCGGGACAACTCTATCAGATCATTTTATTCAGCTGAAAGTGCGTCCTAGGGCTCTGAGAGAATTAATAATGATAGCAATGATGCTGGTGTCTCTCGCATGGTCACCAAGACTCTACAATTATTTTCCAGTTAACCCCAGACGTTATTAATCTGTTCTGCTTAGCATGGATCTTTAATCGTATAGTCGTTAACGAAGGTTACATCTAACCCTTCCAGTTCGAAAAGTCTCTGTTAAGCTGTAATAAGTTGTCTAACGGAACCAAGTATAAAAATAAAGTAGATGTGCAGTTTCTTCCTAGGTATTCTGAAAAAAAAAAAAAAAGAAGAAGAAGAAATGAGAACTGCATTGCCAGTCTTGTGATATGCATGCATATTTCGCTGAAATTCATATGCTCGATATCCTATACTTCCAATCGTTTCTATTTTCGGGAGGGGGATGAGTCACGCTCCCCAAATATCGCATCGCGGATGAGGGTCCATTGTGCACACGGTAAAAAAAAAAAAAAAAAAGTATCGCGCAGGAAGGGTACGATGGTATCTGAGATTATCAATATGGCTTGTGTAACACTTGGAAAGTTAAATGATTATCATCTGAATATGCATCCAGTAACAATATCAACCATAAACGTCATATGAAACCTATGTATGACATATATATGTAGCCTAAGCAAGTTTGACAACAATGGGGAAAAATCATTAAACATTTCTAGAGTCCATCGTCTGCGGCGTCAAATTGTCTCGGGCCAATTGTGCACCGATACTTTTTATTTTTTTTATCATGTGTACAACATGTATTAAAACATCAAAGCCATAATATTATCTGTCCTCCTTTCATTACTTCTGAGAATTTTTTATTTGATGAGGGGGCTGACCCCCTTGAAACTCATGGTAGGATATTGTATGTAATGGAAGACGTCCGAAGTAACCTGAAGAACCTACCAGGTAAGTTTCATTCTAATGTTTTCCCTGTTTCTGAAAAATTCTATTTTGAGGAGAGGACTGACCCCCCCCCCCAAAGAATCACTGAGTTCAGTGTACAACTTGTATTAAGATATCAGAGCCGTATCTGCTTTCCTTTCTTTACTTCTGAGATTTTTTTTTTTTTTTTTTCGTGAGGGGATTGATCCCCTAAAAATCATGGTTGGAATACTGTACATAGAGGAAGTCCTTCGGAGTAATCCGACGAATTCACCTGGAAAGCTTCTTTCAAATTCATCACAAGCTACGAGGAATTAAAGCGCGCGCGCACACACACACATACACAGACTGAATCTCACGCAACGGTATAGGGTATTTCCGAAAATGGTACCATCCTGTTTCGTAGGATGATACGTCCCTGGCAGCAGAGGTTAATAAGCAGTATTTGTGGCATTACTCTGCTGCAGACTGCGGCCTGCAGGCAACCCTTCGTCGACTTTCTCTAAGAAGACTACACTGCTAACACTGTCAAGAGAGCTTAGGTGACTGGTGAATCGGTGGTGCAATGGGTATCACAACCAGCACGTAACTGGAAAAATCCAAGTTTGAACCTTGGGCTGGTTAGACTCTTGAACAAAGTTTACTTTCTTTCTGTTCATGTTCACGCAACAGGATTTGGGACCTGGATGTATATTCGATAGGTGGGGGTTGAATTCTACAGCAAAACTGTCAGTTGGTAAAAAACTGAATTAATAACATAAATCCTAAGCCTTATTCTTTTGGTCATGGAGGCACAGACTCCACTCATTTACCCAGATTCCCTTCACCTCACCTTCTTATCGTTATTACCATAGGAATACACATCAAATCATAGTGATCACACGTTACATACGCAGTACACAAGAAAGCAAATAAAACAAACCACCGAAGAAACAGAACAACATTTACGCATACTAAACACGCCCATCAACAATGACAGGCACACTGCAACATTTAACAAGATCATACTTAGTGCAGATAAACACTATACCCCTCAAGGTAACAGCAGAGACTACAAGTCAAATTTTTCACCAGAGGTTGCTCGTCACGTAAATCAACGGAACTCACTCAAACACACTCCCCTCTACTGCACACACACACACACACACACACACACACACACACACACACACACACACACACACACACACACAAGACATCATTACAAGGTTCCCGCAATTAAAAATAAAACTGACAACAGAATTTACACAATGAAATGTGGGAGGCATTTGCAACAACACTCAGCCACTCCCCAGGCCTCTTCCGGCTTTACAAACTACATAAACAGTATCAATAAATCGCAAACAAGCACCCTCAAGACGCATGCCACCATCACCTCTAACCCAACACATTCTTCCTTACATAGAACAGACAGACGTACTCGTCAATCGCGTTGCAAATCTAAATCCACTTATACGGTGATAATTCCACCCTTCACTTCTCTGCAGGGTGACCAGATTTCTAGAGCAGGAATATGCTAGATAGCGGACGAAATTATGTTAGATTGGCTTCAATTATGCTAAATCTTTCGTTATTCTTATTACGTTCGTTTTCTATTAGTTTTAAAGATTGATATGGTTTTACTAGGTTGTTAACTGTATAAACCCAAATCATTATAAGCCTGTAATCCTGTCCACCCGCCATCGCCCGTGATTTCCTGTTCTAAATTCGCTGATAAACCGGAAGGTTGACCTGTTGCATACATGAAGTACTGAAAGAAATGGTTAACTCTTGCACTAGAGTGTTGGACAGAAAAGGCTGAGAGTTTGCAGCTAGACGGTTGCTATGTGCACGCCGTAAAGGTGATGGGATGCAAGCAGACAGCTCAGAGGAGCAGTGACCATTGAAACAGCGATAGACAAGAGATAAAGATGCAACAGTGCGGTGAAGAGACAGAGGTTGAACAGAGCCAGTAAGAGGAGGAGAGTTAATAAAATATAACAAAGTAAGGATTGTTTCACACTTTCCTTCATGATGTTCATATAAAACAAATATCTGTCCTTTGTGAGGCCCATTAATTATTTGCACTTTAAAAAATTTCGGGGTTATGAGTGAAAAAATATTTTCCAAGTTCCACCAGGCGCTAGGTAATAAATTTTGCAGCAATGTAAGAACTGAAATATCTAGATGTAGCGACTTTTCCACTGATTCGGGTAGCCTGATCAAGTGTTGCAGTATACCGTATATTGAAAAAGATGGGAGTGTAATACTTGCTAACATTAGTGCTTACTTTGATATCTGATGTAAAATATAACAAAATAATTCCAAATTCAGATTATGCCAAAATTATGTCACATTTGACAGAATGCTAAATTTTATGCTAAACCAATGATTTTCCGGAGAAATATTCTAAATTTAACATAATCATCTTAAATTTGGTCTCACTGCTTTTCTGTCTGCTTATCACACTCGCTCGTTTGTTTGCAGTTTTCCCCTACCTGTACTGGGGGCCGAGCCATACATTAGCCCGGTTTATCACACTGTTCAACACAATACTTATTTTCAGTCACTGGAGAGGCTGTGGTACACCCAGCTTCTGACGTGTATTATACAATTAGATTAAAAGAATCCTAATCTTTGTTACATAAGAACAAATCAGTTCCTCCATCCGTCAATTCACTAAAATCTACTAGAATATCTTGCTTTTCAACATCGGTTCAGTTATTCATTATTTCTTAATATTCTTCGCGTTTCTTTTCCTCGGGACCTGTGACAGGAAGATCATATTGTTTCCTTTGCAAAATTCACTACCCAGAGACTGGGTGAGGTGACCTGACTTTTTTTTTTTTTTTTGCCTCACGGTTGCTTACTTTCATAGGGATCTTGTTCACCCCTGTGTAAAGTACAATTCTCATGTGTTCGGAGTACACCATACAGAAACCTTCTGAACATGATGAAATCAAAGACTTTTCGTTTTATCAACTCCCCTACTCATGCTGACTCCATTTAGCCTATCTCTTTGCTGTAGCGTTGCATCCCTCTCCCTGTACAATCGCTGTTTCAATTATTACTGCTTTTTCTGAACTGTCTGTTTGCATCCGTCCGGCTTACGAGGGTGTTACAGTACGCGTCTAGCAACGAATTCTCGCTTCATTTCTGTTCTATTCTCAATTGCAAAGCTTAAATAGAGGTCACCCCAAGGGGGGAATCATACCAGCCGCGAGCCGATAAATATCTGGAGCGGTTCGGAATATGACCTTGACCTTGACCTACTTTCACCAATTTCGAACTCGTAGGCGTCTGGCAATAGATAAATAGGAAATTTTCATCCCTACCACACACCAGTAACATTTTGTGATACTGTATCCTGAGCGGTTGCGAAGTTAGCGTGCTAACAGACACACAGACACATAGACAGACAAACTGAAAACAATACTGGTGGAAGATTTTCATCCCAACTACACACCTGTAAAATTTTGTGGTGATACCCTGAGCGGTTGCAAAGTTATCGTGGTAACAGATTGACCTTGATCTACTTTCACCAATTTCGAACTCGTGATCTATTTTTTTCCCCTACTACACGCCTGATTTTTTTTTTTTAATGATATTTTGAGCGGTTGCGAAGTTATCGTGCTAACAGACACACAGACACACAGAAAAATTGAAAACAATACCTGATTCGCTATCGCGACATGGAAACAGTACTCAGTCCTTTATATATGCAACTGGTTATTTCTGTAAATATCTTCTTCAGTCACTATTGTATTTCGCATCTGTCCATGGCCTCCAGCCTTTTTTTAAACACAATATGTCCAGGGATCATGGCATAAATAGATTATACTTTTGGCTCTCTTTTGTTAAGTTTTCCTGGAAGAGAAAACATTTTGCAAGTTTGTACACTTGGCTTCCTTCTTCTTCTTCTTCTTCTTTTTTTGGCATAAAAAAAGAAAAAAAAAACAGACATACCCGTCATGTATGCTCGAGAAGCGTTCTAGGCTAAATGAAATCGTCTGGAGGCAGCAATAATAAAATACAGTACACGCCACCACAATGAAGGAGTTATATAACACTTTCCTAAGTCATCCATCTCTCACTCTCGCCCTCCCCATCCATGTCCTCAGTCTATTTGGCAGGCCTCGTTCGCCGCCACCTTAGTTTCTTTCTACAAAAATATTTTCACACTAATTTCTTCACGCCTTTTTCTTCTTTATATGCTGCAATAATGACCTATTTTTTACATGTGGGATCCGGTGGCTTTTCAGACTGGTTTATTCTTTCATGCCTACGGTACAGACAATTTTATTAAGCTTTGGAAAGATCTCTTGTATGGAAGTCTCCGATGAAGGTTATATCTTATCCGTACAGTACGAAATGTCTCTTCTACATGCAATAAAGCGTATAGAGACAGCAGGAATGAAAAAAAAAAAAAAAAAGAATGCCATTCCTTCGAAGGGTTGAAAGTTCTTCGCATAAGATATTTTCCTGTTTCAATTTATTTTCGTTGATTCATCCCTCCTTCCCACCTCACTCACTCAGTTTCACATCAGTTTTCTCGTCGCAGACTTCGACATTTCTCTCTTCCAAGTTCCTTTATTGTTATTTCTATTTTATCCTCCACAATATAAAGCATCGCCTCCCTCCTTGTCTACAGTCATGAAGGCTTCCTTTTTTTTTTAGAGCATGCCTACGTAGGAATCAGTAAAATACAGTAATAGGCCCGTTGGTGCATTGGTTTTTGAGACAGCCTACAGTCATATGGGTCGATCAGGATGGGGCTTACTGGGTGGAGGCATGAGCTGGGATCCTTTCAGGCGGCGTCTCGTTTTTTTATCATATGCTTTACAACGCATTCTTTTCCACGCAAGCCAGTCTATAACATTTTTCTTTTTGTATGCGAGTGTTTTTTTTTCCTTCTAATAATTTACCTATACATAGGTCAACCCCATTAGCACTCTGACGTCTTGTTTGGGTTCATTCTCACTACCTCCAGACGACTGTGTTCAGTTTAGGGAAAAGTTCTTGCAGTGGAAGGGTATATAATAGCTATGTTTAATCTTTCCAACAAAATAGTTTTGTGATAAGAAGAAAAAATTATAAAAGACGTTATGGTTGTGGAAAGGTTAATGACATACTGGTGACCACTTCGATACGGTGACTTCATAAAAGTATCTTATTCTAATGAGTTATAAGACATTTTGCTAGGACATGCCCCTGCGGAGGCGTTATTGAAGGCTCTGTCTAACATTACCTATTCAAAAAGTCTGTCCCAGTCGAGACAAGAAGCCCGCAAAGAGCGCAACACCCTCGTCATACAATCGGACTAAAGTCCATCTACAGTGTAGAAGGACTTGTAGACTCTACACGGTCAATGGACGCTTGTGGTTTTGGAGCATGGTAATGAAAAATATGCTGGAAAATGATCATGTAGACGTAATGAAATCAATCACCTTCCCTGCTTTTGATCTGCTGTTTATAAGGTGATTCGTTACCATGCTTCAAAACTGATGAGCAGCGTGCTGGGACACGACAGGTGCCCACTGGTCGTGTAAAGGTCTCCAAGTCGAACCACTGACCCTGTTCTGTGCTCCTGGCATTTCACTGATTCCTCTCAACGTCAAATTATTTCATTCTTACCTGACCCTCAACCCATGCACTAAGTTAAGTTCAAATCCGATCGAAAACGTTTAAGCAGACATTTCCCAGCAACCTAAGTCTTTGACCTACAGTATTGTTTAGAAAAAAAAAAAAAAAAAGAACAGAATATTTTCGTCCTCTGCTGTCTTAAATCCATCCACCAAGTTTGATCCAAAGTGCCGAACATTTGACCTTACCTTGTGATCATTAACTTCGACCGAGTGTTCTCAGAATCGCTAACCGTTTCCTGTCCCTTAACCCAACGACTAAGTTTGGTCAAAAATCGGATCACAACGGTTTAAATTGGCCTTGTCCTTGATCTCTGATCTCTGACCCTTTTCGGCCAAAAACTGATAATCTTCTCTGAGGTTTTCCTCATGCATTTTACCAAATTTGGTGCAATTCTGTGCAATATACTCTTGTATATATATATATATATATATATATATATATATATATATATATATATATATATATATATATATATATATATATATGTATACAGTATTTCATAATCTTGCTCACAGAGAAATGGAGACCAAATACATAACCCTACTGCGCTTTCGCCCACGGGTATAATAAAATCGCCTGGAGGCACTTCAAGAACATAATAAAGAAACGTCAGCGGGTTGAAGGGGTTCAGCGATAGATCACTGAGGGAATTAATGGAAAACTGGAAGTGGATGATGCTGGAGAAAGCCGTGGTGTTGTCTTCCCTTAAATTGTTTGTGTGGGGGGTGGGATGCGGTGATATGATGCACTGATTGGTATGAGTGAAGAACCTGTTGTAATGTGACGTGGATGTAATGAGGAGGTACTGTGTGTGTGTGTGTGTGTGTGTGTGTGTGTGTGTGTGTGTGTGATAATACTGTAATTGCATTTATGTATTGTGTGGAAGGTATTCTGTGTGAAAAGGGGACGAATTTAATGTGTGACAACAAGTATGACTAAGTACGTGTATCAAGAGACCACCATCAACACTATATAGGTTAAACACCAAAACAAGCGAGGTAGCAGTAATTACAAAGTGCCTGCAACACCATAAAGTCTGCACCTTCTCCCCATCCCACCCTATGACCCCCACAAAATGAATAAAAAATAAACACATAATTAAATCAATAGACAAGCAAGCAAGCAAGCAAGCAAATAAATGAATACAAAAATTTCCCTGCGGCTGGTGTGCTAAGTTATTTCACAATATCAACACCAGAAGCTTTTGTTCAACTGAGTTATATACAACAGTTAAAATGCTGCAGACACCAACTTGAGGTTCCCTGCGTCCGCGTTGATACACCCAGGAATTTTACTAAGGATGACAGTGGAGGACGTCGTTGAGAGGAGGCATATCAGATCAGGTGATGGTTGGCGGTGAAAAGTGTTGGGGCGAGGCAGGGATGACGCATATTGGTAACGTTTGTTGCCTGACAAACTGAACCCTTCATTACACATTTTATCCTTAAACTGTGTGTGTGTGATTCACCGGGTCGATCAGGATCACTTGACGGTCGTGACCGTCAGCTTTTACCCTCCCGGAAGGGAGCTGAGAGCTCATATAGTCCCATCTAAGGGCAAGGCTGTGACCTTCACACACGCACACACCAGTCCCCTTGCTCGAGGGGGACAGTAACCACCCACTTCATCAGTGAAACTTTTCGCAACCTGAGCGAGGCGCGAACTCCCGTCCACCAGTTGGCAAGCGAGAACGTTACCACTCTACCAGCGAGCGGTGTGTGTGTGTGTGTGTGTGTGTGTGTGTGTGTGTGTGTGTGTGTTTTATTTTTATTACGGATGAATATGTATTGTGTAATGGCATCGTGCCTCGGTGTTAACACAGATAGGAGATTAATGTCCCGGCATGTATCGATTAGGGATGCTCAGTGTATATATGGTTGAAATAATGGAGGTGGTGAGTAGGCAAAAAAAAAAAAAAAAAAAAAAAAAGAGTGGGACTTCTGTGCATTACTGTTTGCAGATGATGAATTAGGAATGGAAGGTTAAGAGTGGATGTTACGAATTCCCGTAGATGAATTTGATAATGTCTGCAAAGTAAGTTAAAAGTATTTTTTAAATGTATATAGACAAGAGGTGTATCGTGTGTAGGAGGACTACAGGGCCTTGAGTGCAGGCTGTGAAGCCTATGGCCAGAGTCGGACACATTAAAAAAAAAAAAAAAAAGTGATGGTGCTTGAAAGTTTCACGGAGACGACTGGTGGTAGGAAGTAAAAGGTTTTAGCATGGAGATTGTTACGGTGCTGGGGCAAGCCTGCAATACAATGAACAATGTAAGGTGAAAGAAAGAGGACAGTAAGGATGGAAAGTGTTAGAACATGGAGAGTATTAATAAGCTGAAACAAAAATGTAAGAGTGACAATGTATTACAGGACAACAGACTGGTCCAAGCACTGCCTTACAAACGTTATGTGTGGACGATTCTAGAGTGTCGGAAAAAAGGTGAGAGGTGTTGAAACAAGTTACCTTAAATATGTATTGAGAGTGATATGAAGAGATGCCTGGACAAATGACCAGAATAATGGAGAATGTGGATGAGATAATGATGTGCTGCAAATCAAATTATAAGGAAATTTTAAGATAGTTTAGTATTAGAAGTGAATAACAATCGCAAGACTAATAAAAATGATGCATGGTTGGAGTGGACGGAGGGAGGAGGGGAAGGTCAAGAGCAAGGTGAAAGTGAATGTGCAGGAGACTGGTGTGTCGTGGGAGTAAGGGTCGTCACAAAGTAAAACTGAAAATACCTTAGAATTCTTTTGTCGCGGCCACCCCTCACGGTATGCGAAATCGGGCTGTTGATAAATTGATATACATGCTTTAAGATTTAATGAGTAACGTCACATGATGCACACCACAAACAGGTGCTTATTCTTGCAGAGAAGTGAGGGAACATGGATTACCTGGACTCCACGTAAAATATCGTTTATACGAGTATAATAGTCACATTCATTCTGGTGAAATCCTGTACTTACTGAAGGTAACATAATGTACAGTACAGAGGATAGACAATATTGCGGTGGGGAAAAAAAAAATGTAAGTGAAAGGTGATATGTGTTATAATTAAACTAAATATCATATTAACTCCCCCAGCCACCACCACCTCACTCTCACCCCTGCAGCCACAGCGGAAGTTTAATATCAGCACACCTAATAACGTATTATACTTATGTATAATATTTCAGTCTACATACATCAAAATCCGGCACTTATAGTATCTATATCCCTTACTTGTTTAAAATACAAGTAACAACTACATCCTCGTCATTCCGACCTATTTTCCCACCTAAGATGGTGTGACGAATAGGATGCAGAAGACTATAAACAGAGAGGGTACGAGTGTGACAGAACTATTAACAGCTTGCCCAGCGAAATAGCCCTGACACTCACCCATCATTCAAACCTCAGGATTCCTGGCTCGACCTCTCAGGCCTAGCAACTACGGGAGAATAATTATATCCAGCCATCGCTGCAAATGCAACTTGCTCGTACCGTCATATGCAGGCAGTATTGTGGGCCGACATGGTGGACAAAACAGTCATAAGCCATGACTTCTTCTGATCACCCTCTGCCTCCATTGCTGGCTGAAAAGAAATTGCAGCCAGTGCTGCACACCGAACTAAGGCCCGTTGTTGGTGGTTCAGAGCTGTAATATATTTCCTAAGTAAAGTGACATACAGAACTGTTACCAGTGCAGTTTACCAAAGATTCAGAATACCGCCTTAAAGCTATAACAGCGTTATATCCTGGCTACGATTTCTCTCGAGCCAGGGATGGATGTAGAGGGTATGCAGAAACTACGGCTGGCGGGTGTACCCTCTCTGTGTCCTAATGTCCACGCTCGTCAGTCAGGCACCAGGGCTCAGCGGCCGTCACTCAGGACTGAGGGGAGGGTCGGCAGTGGGGGAGAGGGAGTTAATCTCAAGTGACAGCCACTAATCTGACCCAGCTCCACACAGACATATGCCACTCACACACATTTTTTATCAACTCCCTAAATCCGGTGATAAATTTAATTGGCATGTTTTTGCTACCTGCAGACCACTTTATCCAGCTTGGGAGAGATTTTTCGAACTGGAAGGGTTAGATATAGTCTTTACTGGTCCATTCACCACAAGACATAATTCCAAGATTGAATGCGTTCCTCTGGTAGTTGCAAAAATATCGTAAAATAATACACCATTGAAATGAATGTGTTAAATTGTAATTTGGTGATATGACTGACTGTCATGGTGGGGGGCCTGGTCGACACCCACATTGCGGAGGAAGGTTGTGTGAAAGGTATGTGTCATGCAGGCAGGCAATGTTGGGTTAATTTTGATTGGGAGATTTGAATAGGTTACATGAGCTGAAGATGGGTTGGATTAAGTTGGTTGAGTTGCTATAGGCTTAGTTTCAGGTTGGGCTTAGTTGGTTTAGACCGATAGGTTGAGTCAACTTAGCTTACCGGAACTCGGCTTTGCTCAGGCTAGGCTTAGCAGAGTTGGGTTGGGTTGGGTTGAGTTGGGTTGGGTTTCAGTGGGTTAGGTTGGTCTAAGTTAGGTTAGATTGGGGTCTCGACAACACAGGCACACTAGCAAGGAATGTTCGTTGGGTAATTAGGCTGACCATGAGGAGAAAACGAGGACAGGGAAGTTAATCAGGAAAACAGATGAAGGGGAAACAGAAAGAATGGTGGCTGAATCAGATATCTGCAGAAGTCTATCATTTGCGGACATATCCTTAATTTTTGACGATAATAAATATGTGAAACAGCAGGTTGTTCATAAATGCCCGTTAGTATGTAGGGCTTTGATCACACCTTTGCACTCTCAGTTTTAATCAATACCACCGTTCCATGCCTCTCTCTCTCTCTCTCTCTCTCTCTCTCTATTTCGACACTGGGCATAGACTTCTCTGCCCCTCTCCCAAAACCCCAGCAATCCTTCGTGCCACATATCATTTCATATCACCACTTGGGTCTTAATACCCATAGCCCATGATGAATGAATGCTAGGGTTGTCTCATTTAGGGCTTATGTGATAGTATTGGCAGGGATGTATGTATAACTTATCGGTGGGTCATGATGAAGATCAGCGACGTCTGTTTCAACGGAATTCGTATTATCACACTGTTCCTTGCCTCGTCCTGGGATCGAATTTGCGTCTTTCAGACTCCAGACCACTCCCCTAACCACCTGACCTAAGAACACAATGGAGTGGGGAACTGGCTACTGACAGCAACAAAAATTCAATGCATTTATAATGGAACACAAATACTACGAAATGTGATTCGACAGTTTAGTGAGGAATTCCATCTAACATCTGAGACAGGGATGTGTGATGCCTCTTTAGCAATTCAGTGTGCAAATGGGTTTAGTAAATGGGGAGGTGATGTAGAAGACCGTGCCAGGGAGATTAAGGTGAAATTGGAGGGAGGAGTGTATGATTTATCTATCCTCCTAGTTGCAGTTAATGTTCTGCTGTTTGAGAATGAGTGAAGAGTGCTGGAGAGACGGCCTGGCAAATCTGGCGGGAAGTGGGAACGAAAACTGAACATGAATATGGGACATGTAAAGTGATGGTACTTAACTCCTTAATCCGATGACGTCTCATTGCTTTTATTTTTGCTGTCTTTAAGCGGATTTATTGAACCTAGGGGAGAAATCAGGTTGGAAATGAGTTAATGGACACTTTTTCTAACCGCATTACTACAAATGGTTCCGCCAAAGTTGAGAAAATCGTCTGGAGGAAGCAAAGAAAAATAAGTTACCGGACTGAGAAGCTGAGAGGCACTGATGTTAGGTAATCTGCAAAATTGAAAGGTTCAGTGATGGCGTGAGAGTGGAGTCTTTTGGCAACATTGATAAAATCGATGAAGAAGAGTGAAGAGGTTCCAGGAGGGAGGAAGTGGCAGGTGCACTGAAAGAAACAAATAACCCTTTTACTGCCGCTGATACTTGGGTATTTTATTTAGTCTAATAATTGAAGATTTTTACAACTGAAAGAAATCCCTGCATATATAGGCCGCAAAACCTATCACGAATAACCTCTTTGCGTCTAGTTCAACCTGGGAATTCTACTTGGTCTTGTGTCACGCGGTATTCATCAGTCACGAGAAACTGTAGCAGTCACAGAGTTTAAGGGTAATTAATATAATAAGGTAATAAAACAGTTCCTGTATGACAACTCTTATGAGAGTGAGGTGACAGAGTAATAGCCTAGATGAAGAAGAAGAAGAAGAATTATAATAATAATAATAATAATAATAATAATAATAAAAATAACAATAATAATAATAATAATAATAATAATAATAAGAAGAAGAAGAAGAAAGAAGAAGATGAACAAGAAGACAAAGAAGAAGGCTTATGATTAATGCTTATCGAATAGTGACATGTAGAGGTGCATGGTATGTAGAGGACTGCTGGGCCTTGATAGCAGACTGTGAAGGCTATGCCCAGAGTCGGACACATAAAAAAAGAAAAAAAAAAAAACACACACACACAATGGTCATTAAGGCAGACAGTATTTTTTTAGTAAGTCCAAATCTTGCCTTGCAATACGGCACACAGTAGATCTTACACCCAAGTTTCCAGTTCTTCCCCTAGGTGAACAGAGAGAGAGGAAACACAATTTTGTCCAAAACTCTGACCTGCTGGCAATCAAGCTCGTGTTTTTCCTGATGTGGCTGGATGTGCTAATCATTACACCTGCAGCTGCAGTAGCAATACGAGATATGCGTTGTGTGAGTGTATGTGTAGGTACCTGGAGAGATGGGTGGACAAAAGAATAAGTGTTGTGACAGGGAAGAACGATTGTGGATAATACGTTGAACTTGAGGTGTACATGAGTTTATAGTGACATGTGAATGAACTGTGTGGAAGGGAAACACAAGACAGAGCTCAGGTTCTTCATCCTTCAGCCGTTTTGCACCATGGCAGAGCCCGTTTTGAGAGAGACGGGGATGGGGCATGTGTTGCCTAGTCCACAACGTTAGAGGAGCTCATACTCAATCCTGTGTTTATATACTATATATATATATATATATATATATATATATATATATATATATATATATATATATATAAAATCAGTTCTTGCAATGCCTCTACAGTTTCTGAGATTAGGACAATGTCTTCTGCAAATGTCTTTCTCCATCTACGTTCACTCCTTTGTTTTCCCAGTCTAGCTTTCTGAAAATGCTTTCTAGGCATGCTGTAAATAATTTTAGTGAAACTGTATCTCCCTGACACACGTCCTTCTCAATCTTCATTTTTTCCGAGTCCTTGTGTAATTTAACTGCAGCAGTTCCCTCTTTATGTATGTTTTTGAGCAGTTTTAAAATAATGTTCTCATTCACTCCTTGTTCTAGCAATGAATTTATAATTGCCATGTGCTCCACTGAGTCGAAAGCCTTTTCGTAATGAACAAAACCTAAGCACTGTGGTATATTATATCCTGTAGGCTTCTCAATTAGCTGATTCATTGTGTTTAGACGATCAGTAGTCGAATACCCGCTTCGGAATCCTGCCTGTTCACGAGGATGCTTTTCCTCCAAAGTTGTTGTTATTCTGTTCGTAAGGACTTTAGTGAAGAGTTTGTAAGTGACTGATAATAAGCTAATGGGTCGATAGTTACTAAGATCTTTGTAGTCACTTTTTTTGTAAAGTAAAATAACTGTTACATTACACCATGTTTGGAGAATTTTCTTCTTTTTCGTACATTGAGTAAATATGTGAGCAAGCCTATTTTGTACTTCTACCCCTGCATCCAACAGTAAATCTGCTATTATTCCATCTTCTCCCGGAGCCTTCCCTCTTTTCATATTATTGAGAGAAATATTTACTTGGTCTAGTGTTACCTCACTTATTTCACTTGTGTCAACTGAAAAGTTAGCTATTGGTACTATGGTCTTTGATGCATATAGTTGTTTGTAAAATTCTTCAACTCTCCTCACCATCTTATCTCTGCATCAACTGAAAAGTTAGCTATTGGTACTATGGTCTTTGATGCATACAGTTGTTTGTAAAATTCTTCAACTCTCCTCACCATCTTATCTCTGCATTTAATGACTTCATCGTTTTTGTCTTTCAGTGATGTCATTTGTTGCTTTCCCAGTGCCATTTTACTTCGGACCTGTTTCAGACTTTTTCCATTTTTGATGGTTTCTCTGATCTGATCCATGTTTCTCTTTCCTTTTTCTTCTCTTTGTCTTTTGTTGGTAAGCTTATTTAATTCCGCTCGTTCTATTTCATTTCTTTGTTTTTACTTTTCTTTCCTTTCTTTTTTTTTTTTTAAGCCCGAGTGTGTTTTCTGAATACTTCCTGGCTTTGGTTGTATTGGGTTTTCCTACTACCTCCGCTGATTCTCTTGGCACTTTTGTTAGTCTGTCATTCAGCTCATCAGTGTCACATCCAGCATTACTTAGAGCCTGAAATCTGTTCCTTATTTTCAACTGAAAGGCTGCTAAGCTTTGTTTTCATTTACTTTTATTGGGCATATCTTATAATCTTTAATCATCTTCCTTCTTTCACTTCTGAAACTGAATTTCGCTGTGCAACCAACCATTCTATGGTCACTTGCTATATTAACTTTGTTGAAAACTTTGACATTTGTGATCGTGTTATTCTTATCTGCTGTAATGAAATATATATATATATATATATATATATATATATATATATATATATATATATATATATATATCATCTCATCAGCCGTTTGAGTGTCCACTGCAGGACCGGCCTATCCCGACCGAAGTGGGGACGATACAGCCAATATATCTCTACCAAGTGGCTTAGGTTGTCTGGTAGAGTTTGTATATAGGGTGAGAAGTGCTTGTATGTGTAATTGTAGTGTTGGAGTGGGTTTGGATGTGTGTGTAGTCTGTGAAGCAAGTGTAATCGGCCCGCGCAAGTCGACTGGGTGCAAGTATACTTTATAGTATGCGACACTGGTTCATCCGCAGCACCCCTTTTGTCCGCCAAGCAGTACGTGGCCAGAAGAACGCTCCCAATGTTTATTACCCTGGCGGGGCGCGAACCCTCGTTCTTCAGTGTACGAAACGCACACTTTACCACTGTATCACAGAGGCTCGTATATATATATATATATATATATATATATATATATATATATATATAGATAGATAGATAGATAGATAGATAGATAGATATAGATAGATAGATAGATAGATAGATATAGATAGATAGATAGAGATAGATAAATAGGTAGATAGACAGATAGATAGATAGATAGATTGATTGATTGATGGACAGATAGATACACAGACAGACAGATAGATAGATAGATAGATAGACAGAAAGATATGCAGATACTTCTGCCTCTGAGTCGATAGATACCCAGATAACTTTGCCTTTGAAATGATGTGGATTTTGGAAGTTTAATGATGTGCGTATGACTGTGTGGTCCACCTCAGTGGGCACGTTGTTGATTTTCCTCTCAATTTTGTACTTTCATTGTTTCTGAGCCTTACTTCATCTCATCCTTTGGTGGGAATGAGGGTGATGATGATGAGGATGAGGATAAGATGGATGTACTGAGGGGTTTAGATTTAAGGAATGCAGGGAGAATGAGGTATTTGCACAGCAGAGGCACAGGGTCAGAGACTGGAGTTAGTGAGAAGAGAAGGACATAACAGGCGTTGGCCGATCAGACTTTCAGCAGAAATGACCCGTAGCCTGTCGGACGATTGGCCGAAAAAAAATATTTTTCGTTTTTTATTTGCTTCTTTAAATAATGCTTAAATACGACATGTACAAACCAAGTATTTTATTCAGAACTTAAAACATTTAAGTATCGATAAAATCTTTGAATAATCTTACTAAGTCAGTTACGTATTTTTAATTATTACAACTTCCCGTACTCAGGCTATGTGCTCCTACTTCATATATTTCTCCTCAAAATTTAGCCTGGCAATCGCGCAGCAGTATTTTTTTCCCCGTTTTCTTAGCGATATTACCTCCAATACCTGTTCCCCCGCCAGTTCCAAATGTAATGTAATTTTCGAGTTTTAAAGCAAGTTGGCACAGCTTTGGATGTGTGATGGACCTTCTTTGTTGAAAATACCCATGCCATATCCCAAGAGAAATGGTCATGTGTGGAAAACCTTCCGCTGTTGTAATCATAACATTCCAAAGCTCAAAGAGAGGTCGTCTGCGTGTTTTTCGCAGGATGAATCCAAGCCAAGTGGCCTCAGAATATGTAAAAAATATTCTCATAGCTCCTCCGTCTCAGCAGGGGGTCCATTATGTTAAGCTTTCCTGATACGTCATGTCCAGGAAGAAAGGTAAATGCTGCATGCATTTGAAGAGCACGGCTTTTCCAGGCAATGTACACTGTTCTTGAAATACAAGTGCTTGGATGTATTTCTAGACAATATCCAAAAAGGAAAGAAACGTTCAAATACATGCGATTCAGGGATTTTTTTTAGGAATGCTGTTAACTAAAGTCTCTCAAAATCTACTGTCACTGACAGTGGGTTTCTAGGGTTTTGTAACATTTGTTCGTGGCAATAGAGAGAAAAATAAAATAATAGTTCCTTCTGGCCAAATATCCGATTAGGAAAACGTCACGTAGGTTTTAATTCTGGTCAGCCAAACGTGTCGGTCAAAATTCTGTTGACAAATCGTTCGCCAGCCTAATATCCGTTGGCTAAACCTCTTGGTACCCTATAAGAGAAGACGCCACCCTGAACCTGTGCCATTCCTACTTACAGATATAATTAACATACAAAAGAATAGAAACAAGCCATATAAATATGCAGAGGTGAACTGGTGAAAAGAGAGTGCTGGGGTGCCTCCTTAACCAGACGGAATACTACCCTTGGACTGGCGAGAGGATGTGGAGCATAGGGGTGATGGGGGACTTTAGAGGTGTTTCTGTTGGATCAGTCTTTGACGAAATCTGGAATAAAGCGTATGCCAGTAAATAAACTGATTTTTTCATAAATTAACAGGGTGCAGTCTGGATCGGCCGGTATTCTTTACTCCGGCCATGACTCTTATTAACCTGGTCCCAGTGAGAACTATGGCCTGTTCATCCATCCATCCGTCATCCAATCCTACGTTGCCCCATGAGAAGCGTAGGAGCCCGGGGCTAGGCAGTTGGTCCTGACATTTAAGATGAGACCTATCGGCAATAACAGTTGTGTCGCTTCCCTGGCTCATAACTCTGCACCACCTGACACCGGTGAGTGATTTGGTCACAGATCTGTGTCATCAGTGTCGCTTGCTTTGGATTCGCCAGATCAATTTTTAAAGTTCATGCAGAGGAAAGCATGGCAAGTGACAGGCCTTTTGTTGGCGGCAGCACAGACTGGGGCAGCGCCATTACAATGATATTGGTCACTAGTTTTTCAATTTAGGAGTCAGTGTTACCCCTTTACTCCAATGGCGCATTTTTATTTTCCTCGCTACCGTCAGAAGAATAGATCTCTGCTAAAGGCGGGGTTAACTACTTCACTCCAATGACGTATTTAATATTGTTAACGCTATCACCTGATGATCTTAATTCAGCTTTGATGACGACAATCGAACTGGAAAAGTTAGATATGAACTTCGGTAATCCTTCTTAAGGTAAATAAAATGCTTAAATTGGTAGGAAGAAAAAATACGTAATCGGACTGAAGTGGTAAATGAAAGCTATATTAACCTTCTTCATTCAGGAAAGTCGAAAGCAAAAAAAGAAAAAAAAAGTCTGGTGGTACCAATAATAAAGTATAAACTACGTGATGGGAGTGCAATGGTTATTATTGGAGAGCGGTGACTCTAATTACTCCACACCTCGCTGCCGAAGTTTATGTGTTCAATTTTGTTCACAGTTGTCATTGGAATATTGGGTTCGGAAAAAAAGGACAAAGGCTGATGTGAGTTATATTTTACGTTGCTTGTTTCTGAATGGCAGTTGTTTTGCTCTGCCATGTATTGAATGCTTTCAGTAGCGTTTTAACACAGCTGGTGTTTTTGTTGCAGTATTAATGTTTTTCGTTGTTTAAAGCAGAGAAAAAGCTCGCTTACTATTCTTCTGCGTCCACTTCACACTTACAGTAGATTATGTCCTTAACTTCCCTCCCTGACACATCTTTACAAAGAGAATCCTTTGTCGGATGAAAAACATACCAGGCCTTTCTCTGTATAGGAATTATAGCCAGCAAAGAGGGAAATAAGAAGTAAAGTAATTGAAATATTAAAACACATTTTGTACTGGCTTTACAAAAATCCAAAGTATGAAAATCCAAAAATTCGTCCCTTGAGCCACCACCCCAATCCATTGAGTTAAGATGCTTGGACACACTGTGTTTGAAAGACTCCGGTGCTGCAGGCAGGGGAGATGACGTTCCGAGGAAAACTTTTGCAGAGTTGACCAACTGTGTCCACAAGAAACTAAAATACTGTTTTACTTTTGTCCTAGAATGATGGACTGAAGAGTGATGAGTTTTGATACACATGCCTTCCGTATAGGATCAGCATGTACACAGAGTTCGGAGGCGTGTCGCTTGGAATACTGATAGTAAACAGAAAATTATACATTATTTTGGTAACGAAAGAGGTTAAAAGGGTCTGTTGCAAAAAGGCATTGATGATATGCCAGACTCTGAGTTCACACTAATAACAGCTCCTTCTGTGGTTAGCTGCCCTTAACATGAGAATAGTATTCTGCACCAGGCAGATTACTTTAAAATTATACCTGTACTAAGTTCCTTCATTGTCCCCAAAGTTAACCTGATTCTTTTAACATTATGTAGTTATGAATTTTTCGAGTAAGTCAACCAGATTGTGCATAATGCAAGCAATGTTGTAATATTAGTGCTTTTCATATTCTCTGCCCGTGATGATTTTTGACCCCTGGCCTGGTGGATATAGATCATGCATGTACGGAACATACTTGTAGTACCCATTAACGTCTATAAGCATGCAAAGTTTCATTCGATTCCATCCGCCCACTGTGGAGCTAGGGAATTTGAAATACGCTAAATGGTCCACCAGAAGTACATCTTATAGGTGGGGCTGCCAGCGACTGGAAGTGAGTTTCGACACTAAATGTCATTTTTGCATGAAGGTACTCCAGTGCAACATTCCACCCAAAAAATCATGGCCGTGGCTTAATAATCTACGGAGCCTTAGCATTTCGCGCGAGCATAGTCGTGATTTTAGTTCTTTTCACCGTTTTTGCATTTGATGACCTTTGACCTCTGAGCTGACCAATGTTATCACATAGTGTACTACGGAAAGTTGTAGTACTAGTCAGTGTCTATAAGCATGCAAAGTTTCATTCAATTCAATCAAGCTACTGGGGAACTAGGGGGGCATTTTTGAAAACTGGTACTGGTTGCTAAGCAGGCTGAGGCCAATCTTCGCGGGGTTGCCACTCGAAAACTAGAAAAGAGAAAGAGGAAAATGGATGGCAAACTTCTGATAGGGAATGACCTCAAGATTACGCCTAAAGCAGTCAGAGCTTTCATATTATTTTTCTGGAGAAACATGAAATGGCTAACCATAAACGTAGGAAAATATCAGAAACCGATAATGCAGAAATTCATATTCTGTGAGTCACGAGGCACGTAATGCGGTATTTATACAGAAGTGATCTGGAACTCTTAGCCTAACAGAAGTATAACTTTCATCATTATTTTAGCGGTATACTGCTGTTTTGGATATAACGGTATCATTCCCACGGTAATCTATTTTATCCAGTAATACGTCATAGAATCGGATGTAGATTGTGCAACGATGAGAATTTTTCTTCTGACGAGGTCACTGAGATCACAGATATTTTACAAACCTTGCAAAAACAATGAAACCATAACAGTGTCAAAGAGGTGTCCCTATTTCACCATGGTGTTGTTGCCTACCTCGAAATTACACATCATGAAGACATGGAGCCTTTTAAATTAAGCAGCGTCATTTGAACGACTTTTTTTTTTTTTTTCAGCCTGAAGAGGTTTATATCGTGTGGGCCAGTACAAATGTAATTAATGGTCTTTCCGGGACGTGTACCGACATAACAACTCCCAGTCAGTAATGTGACATTAAATGTTTATAATTAACGTCACAGGTTAGGCTACGGGGTGAAACTTGTAATAATCACTTCAACGGAATGCTCTGAATTGTGTGGGGAATGGTTGGAAATCACTGGTAGATACGACATCGTAATTGTTTTTGTGCATCCAATCATCATGTCTTAAAGTGATCGATAGATGCTACATTATGAGTGTTCAACATTAGATTATCTACAGAGATCAAAGGACTTGCCGCTTGCACTATGATGCGATTGTTTAATATACAAAGCAATATTATGAAGAACATTTTCGCACACGGCTTAGCTACATTAGTTCATCAAGAAATGAAACTAAAATCGAATTGGGATTCACTCAGGCATAGTATCTCAGAGCCCAATTCGAATCACCTGAAATTATAAAGGTTACAATGTTACCACACGAAACGGGGAGTGGATGGCTAGCGCGGTATCACTTCTTTTATGAGTGACTGTACATTCCCAAGCCATATTTTCGGTGCACCCTCTGCCACTACTGCTGGGTGTTGGGAAGTCCAAATCTGTATAAACACCGAACACATTCCTTCCACCACCTCCCATATCCCTCCATCCCATCGTTCACTGATGTTAGGTGGCAGCTCAGAGCTTCAGCGAATAGGATAATGTCAGTATGATACTTATTGAAATTTGCTGCATATTGTATAGCCTAATCCTTTTTACATCCCCAACAACATGATATAGTTAACGTGTATATGTGATTCTTTGAATGAAAAAAAAAAAAAAAAGTTTGTGTTAGCTATATTTGTTGAGCATGGAAGACTCCCAATGTCTACCTGGCGGCTGGCGTAACCCATTCAGAAGCGGTGTGCCAACCATAATCTTCCAGAATCTCATTAAAGGTGTGGACCCTCAGTTGTCCCTTAACGGTTGCATTCAGTGGCCTATGTTATTATGTATGGTAATAGTATACAGTATATTGTGTTGGTAATTCACTAACACAACTTTAGCGTGCCTTTCTCTTCATTACATTGTGAACTGATGCTCGTTCCATCTAGCGAAGCCCCCCCGAGCTGCCACCATGCAGCACTGTTGTTGGGTGGCGGGATGGGACGAGGAGGGGGAGATGGGGAGTCAACGTTTGATGAGCCTGTACAGCACAGACTTCGCCTTCCCTCTAATCATGGGTCGGGGAGTAGGGCGCCTCGAAACTATGGCCCGTAACTGTACAGCTTAGATTCACAGGGATTCTCAACCCTCAGGGAGGTACTTAGGGTTTCCGGGGGTACTTAGATGACTCACGAAAACGTATCTGCTGAGAGAGAGAGAGAGAGAGAGAGAGGTGTGTGTGTGTGTGTGTGTGTGTGTGTGTGTGTGTGTGTGTGTGTGTGTGTGTGTACGAGTTATAGTTGCATGTATCAGGTTGTTCACGTTCAAACAGCATCCCTGAGTGAGGATGGTGGGAACTATCTCATTACAGTCAGCTGCTACAACTGATGCACGTAGTTCTTGTCCCACTATCTACATATTTTTTTGTTTACCTAAAAGAGGTGTTTTTGATAATATGTTGATGTGTATGCTAGTGTGTGTGTGTGTGTTTCTTTTTTTTACAATATGGAATTGAATATCATTACTTAGTAATGTTATAGCAATTTGGAAACTTGTATTTATGGCTGAGGTCGTATGAGTGATTACTCAGCAACAAAGCTTAGCTTTTATTGGTATTGGCGGAGGTATGCACTCTCTGAATGCTTTCTACTTACTGTTTATTCTTTTGACACTGGTGGTTATATGGCTGCCTGAAGTTGTTTCTAATGTGTGACCTTACGTCGGTGGTGATCATATGCCTGACTCACAGTGTTTTTATTGTTTAACCTATTGGTATTACGACTGCCTGAAGTTGTTTGTACTGTGTGTTGAATGCCTGCAGTTGTTTGTACTGTGCTGAATGCTGAAGCTGTTTGTACTGTGTGGTCTTATGACAGTGCTGGTAATATAACTTCATGATGATGAATTGGCTGTTTGATCTTTTGACATTATGATGCCTGAAGGTGTTTCTACTGTGCGATATTACAACGGTGACGACGAGTGCCTGACGGTGTTTTTATCGTGCAGTCTTATGGCGGTGGCGATATTATAACTGTGTGTCACTGCCAATGACTTTATATACATCTTTGGTTATATAAGTTTTTTTTTTTTTTTTTTTTTTTTTTTACAATTCCAGATACCGTCATGGCCTTATCAGCGATGAAACGTCAGTATGATGAAAGCAACATTCAGTATGCATTCACTACTATCGTCAAAAACGGGTGTGGGTTCCTCCAGTGTGTTGTATGCCACAAAGCTTTACCAAATGGAGTGCATGAAACCAAACTTTCTCAAGCGACATTCGAATAGCTGTCACCAGAAAACGGAAAAGTAAGAATGCTGCTTTATTTAGGCAAAAGAAAGAGGGACTAAAGCAAGCACACTCTGATCGTCCGGGATCGTTCAGTCAACAAAATGAATCTGGATTTTGTGAATCGAACATCGTATCACTGAGAACTGCACAAGAAAAAAACACACCACTGGAGAGAATTTAGTCATCCTTTGCTGTATGATATGGTGTGCATTGTTACTGGATGTGATGCTGAGCAAGTCACATCAGTACCCGTCTCAAATTATAATGTTCATCAACAAATATTAGGTATGTCTGAAGATATCAAACAACAAGTGATTGATAAAGAAAAAAAAAAGGACATCTTTTGGGAAATTTAGAATCCAGCTTGATGAGTCGACTGACGTGGCTGCATGTGCCCAACTCCTGGTATTTGTATGATACGTCAGTGATGGAGATTTCAGGGAAGATTTCTTGTTCTGTCGTGCTCTGGAGTCGTCTAGAAGAGATGAAGACATTTGCCATGAAGTCTAAAATTTTTTAGAAGCTGAAGGACTTTTGTGGAATAGTATGCGCGTGCACAACTAATGGAGCGTCCAGGAATGTTTGGCTGTCGATCAGGGTTTCGAGGAAGAGTGAACAAGGCAGACAAGGCATCTTCACGGTATGTTTCACTGATATGCTCTGGCTTCTAAAACTCTCCCACTAGAGTTGACGTTAATACTTGATATTGTCTATCTATCTATCTATAGCCCGACCCCCTAATCCCGAAAAGGGTGGCCGCAGACAAAACGCCTCCAAGTCGCTCTGTCACCCACCATTTGACTACCCTCCCCCCAACGCACCCCCCCCTCCCTCATATACCTCTCAACTCCATCCCTCCACCTCATCCTCGGTCTACCTCTCCCTCTCCCTCCCTCCACCTCACCTACATACACCCTCTTAGTCAGTCTTTCACTCTCCATTCTCTTCACATGTCCAAACCACCTCAGTGTATTTCTCCTAATCTTCTCAACCACATCCACATCCACCCCACAGCGTTCCTTCACTTCTTCATTCGTCAACCTGTCCCTGCACGTCACTCCATATGCTCCTCTCAAGTAACTCATTTCCACTGCTCTCACTCTTGACTTGTTCCCCTCTTGCAAGGTCCATGCCTCACTTCCATACGTCAGGGTAGGGATCACAATACTATCATGCAGTGACTTCATAACTTCCATACTCACCTCCCTATTTCTCATCACTGCTTTCAGTGTACCAACAACCTTCCTTCCCTGCTGATATTGTGCACATGGTAAATACCATCAAGTCGAGCGCCTTAAATACGCAACCCTTCCACCTACTGTGCCCAGAGTTTGGAGCAAATGAAGAGGTGTTCCTCTTTCACACCGAGGTTCCCTGGTTGACACAGGGGAATACGGTATCAAGGATAGAGTCACTGAAAGAGGAGCTTTCCGAATAATTCAAACGTGACAAGACAAAGTCGCTTGAGGTCACCAAGAAAATGTCACACAACCAATGGCTGTAGAAGCTGGCCTACTTGAAAGACATATTCTTAAGTTTAAACTCGTTAAACTTATCCCTCCAAGGCCGTTTTACCACAGTGATTGATTTCAAGGACCAAATAAGATAATTCAATATGAAGCTGGAGCTGTGGGAAGGGAATGTTTAAGACGAAAATCTTACCATGTCTGAACACCTTAGTGAGGCATTTGATAAATGAAAAGGCACGGGAAAACAAGAACTGGCGCACCTTATGCAAACATCTGTCTTTGCTGCGGATGGAGTTGCAACCTCATTTTCCGGAGCTGAGGGAGATGGAATCAGAATTGTCATTATTAACGTACACTTTCTCCCAGGTAACATGCAAGAAGAATTCCCAGAGTTGGTGAATGTGTTGCAAAAGATACATTTGAGACACTTCCCCTGACCAAGGTCAAGTCTGAAATGGGTAAGCTTTACTATGCTGTAGCTGATGTTGCTGTGAGGTCTTTGCTGATGTTCCCTTGTATTTACCTGTGTGAGCAAAGCTTTTCAATGTTGTTGAACATGAAAACTAACGCCAAGCTCGGCTTAGTGTGGACGATTATCTTCGAGTGTGGCTGTCTAATACCGCTCCTCGAACTGAGAAACATGTTTGCACAAAACAGATGCAGCCTTCACACTGAAGTTTAATACTAGTTGTCATATTTAAAACATCGTGTTCATGCTTACTTGCCAAATGAAGTAATTATAATTTGATAAGTCTGACAATAGAACCATTCTACAATGAATTAATGCTAATGTTTATTTTCATCATAAAGTAACTACAATTTCACTATTGTGTATTATCATTGCACATATAAAGTCATTACAATATCAACCATTAATTTTGATGTAATCCATTTTAGTACCATTGTTTATTGAATTAGGATTGACATATTGTCATCCTATATTCAGCGTCATAGTAACGGGGGTACAGGGTTGATGGTCTGATAACTTAGGGGGCACTTAGTGGGATAGGTGGAGAGCCCCTGCTTCAGAGGTATGAAACGGTTGGTAGACATTATTACGACCACATCACAGTGGTTAAGAATCCCTCTACTTATAAGCTAATCTATCTATCTATTGCCAGACGCCTCAATCCCGTTTGGGGTGGCCACAAACAAATCGCTTCCAAGTCGCCCTGTCCCCCGCCATTTCACTCCCCTGCTCCCAACTCACACACCCCTCTCTCATATACCTCTCCACCCCATCTCTCCACCTCATCCTCGGCCTCCCCCTCCCTCTTCCCCCCTCCACCTCACTCACATACACTCTCTTCGTCAGTCTTTCACCCTCCATCCTCTCCACATGGCCAAACCACCTCAGTGTGTTCCTCATAACGCTTCCTATCACATCCATATCAACACCACAACGCTTCTTCATATCCTCATTCATCAGCCTGTCTCTCCATGTGGCTCCACAGGCTCCTCTTAAATAACTCATTTCCACTGCTCTCACTCTTGACTTGTGTCCTTCCAACAACGTCCAAGCTTCACTTCCGTACGTTAGAGTTGGTATCACAATACTGTCATGTAGTAACTTTTTCACTTCCATGCTCACTTCCCTGTTTCTTATCACTGCTTTCAAAGAACCAGTAACCTTTCTTCCCTGCTGTACCCTTTCAAGCACTTCACCCTCCAAACCTCCATCCTTACTCATCACACTACCCAAGTACTTAAACGTACTCACATTTTCCATTTCCTCACCATCCAACCTCGCTGTACATTCACTGACTTCACCTCTCTCAAAGACCATCACTTTACTCTTCCCTACATTCACCTTTAGATTCCGTTTCTTACACACTCTCTCAGACTCATCCACCAAGCCTTGCAGCTCCCCTTCGTCTTCACTCAACAACACAGTTTCATCTGCAAACAACAGTACAGGGAGTTTCCAAACACTATCCTCTCTCACCAAGGCCACTCCAACATCCACTACCCTACCTTGTACCTCTTTTATTACCCCATCCATGTACAGATTGAACAACCATGGAGACATGACACATCCCTGTTTCAACCCAACTTTCAAAGAGAAAAATTCACTTAGTTCACCATCCACACGCACTGCAGCCTTCGCACCATCGTACATACTCTTCACAGCGTTCAACAACTTCCCATCTACTCCATATATTCTTAACACTTTCCACAATCCTAATCTATCCACCCTGTCATATGCTTTCTCCAAATCCACGAAAGCCGCATACAACTTCTTTCCCTTCTCTAGAAACTTTTCCACTAAAGATCTGAGAATGAATATCTGATCTACACAACCTCTTCCCTTCCTAAAGCCTCCCTGTTCTTCTCCAACTATTTTCTCTGTTCTTTCTCTAACTCTGTCAATAAGTATCCTACCATACACTTTTCCTACTATACTAAGAAGACAAATGCCCCTATGATTACCACACACTTCTTTTTCCCCTTTTCCTTTGTACAAGGGAATAATTATACCTGACTTCCAATCCTCCGGGACTCTACTTTACTCCCAGGCCAATCTACATATCTTCCACATCCATTCTACTACTATCTCTCCCCCATGCTTCAGCATTTCACCACACACTCCATCAATTCCTGGGGTTTTCCTTGATTTAACTTTCTTCATTGCTTCCACAACTTCTATCCTACTGATTTCTTCCTGTCTTCTCACCTCCCTCCTTCTCCCAGCCATTCCCCAGCCACTTATACTCGCATTCCTTCCATCCTCCACGTTCATCAATTCCTTAAAGTGTTCTCTCCATCTGCTCACTTTTTCTCCCTTCTCCACTAGTAATCTACCATTTTTATCTTTCACTCCCCTGCTAACTTCACTTCCACCCTGTCTTACTCTTTTCACCTCCTTCCAGAACATTTTCTTACAGTCCCTCCACTTTACACTCAAATTCCTTCCAAATTCCTCATCCACTCTCTTCTTACTCTCTCTTACTAATCTTTTCACCTCTCTCTTTCTTTCTACATATAACTCTCTCTTCCGCCTCTCAACTTCTTCCACGCCCCTATTTCTCATCCATTCATTGTATGCTTTCTTCTTTTGTGCCACAGCCCATTTCACCTCTTCAGTCCACCACGCTGTTCCTTGCACCCCCCTCCGTCTTCACTTCCTTCCACACACCACATCACATGCTGCACATATTTCTTCTGTAAATATTCTACACACACCTTCCACGTCCCCCATCTGCTCCAATTCATATTTGCCCAATCGTTCCTCCACTTCTCTCTTATACTCTGCCTTTTTCTCATCCTCTTGTAACCTTTCCACTCTCCTTGCAACTACTCCTTCCTCTCGTCTTTCCCTTCTTCTATTCCTCCATCTTACTTGAACTTTAATTCTGGCCACCACCAAGTAGTGGTCAGAAAGTCCACTTCCCCAACCTCTATAAACTCTTGCATCCAATATACATCTTCGCATCCTTTCATCCACACACACATAATCAGTCATTGCCTTCCTTTCACTCAGTTCACCACCCATCCTTCTCATCACTCGCCATGTATACCTGTGGATCATTTTATGCCTGAAGAGGGTATTGGCTATCACCAACCCCCTCCCAGCACAAATGTCCACTAACGCACTCCCATTCTCATCTACCTCAGTAGGCACACCCCACTCACCAACTATTCCATCCACCTTCACATTCCCAACTTTACCATTCATATCACCAATCAAAAACACTCTCTCATTCCTTCCAAACTTTTCCATGCACACTTCTACATTTGTCCAGAACTCTTCTCTCACTCTTCTAGCACAATCTTGCGTTGGCAACATTCGCGGCCTTTCCTCTAACTTTCGCTCTGTTCAGCACCACCTCTCCTCCTCTAAACCTCACCTTCTTTTTCTAACGGACAGTCTGTACTGTCTGAGGCAACTGACAGCAAACCCTTTTCTGTATCCTCCTACTTTCTCTATACTCATTTCAAAGCCAAAGGTCGTTGTTGTGTATCAATATGCAACGACTTATCTTGCTCTCGTGTTCCTGAACTTGATTCTTCTGAATTCTCCACACTCTGGCTTCGGCTTTCCTGTCATTCTCTGACTAAATATATCTGTGCTGTTTACTTATCCCCTAATTCTACTGACTATCAAAAATTCTTCGACTATCTTACTTCTACGATGGAACACATTCTATCCATTTCTCCTTTCTCTGAAATCTCCATTCTTGGAGATTTCAATGTTCACCACCACCTTTGGCTCTCCTCTCCTTTCACGGATCCACCTGGTGAACAAGCCTACATCTTTTCTATCCTTAATGAACTAGAGCAGCTTGTACAGCACCCTACCCGTATCCCTGACCGCCTTGGAGAGAGCTCCAACATACTTGACCTCTTCCTCAAAACTAATCCTTCTGCTTACTCCGTTAATCTTTTCTCTCCGTTGGGCTCCTCCGATCACAACCTTATTACCTTAACCTGTCCTATCACTCCGGTACGGCCTGTGGACCCTCCAGGGAAACGTCGTCTGTGGCATTTTGGAGCCGCAGACTGGGAGGCCCTCAGGCAGTACTTCTTTGATTTTCCCTGGAATGATTATTGCTTCCATGGCCGTGAGCCATCTGAGTGTGCCTTGCGCATTACGGAGGTTATTCTCTCGGGCATGGAAGCATACATTCCTTTCTCATATCCTTTGACTAATGCAAGAAAGCCTTGGTTTAATCACGCTTGTTCTAATGCTGTCCGCAACAAGGAGAGGGCCTACAAAAGGTACCGGAGCCAACCCACCCCTGAATCACATCATCTTTACGTTTCTGCCCAGAATCGTGCTAAGTCTGTTCTTCGCTCTACTAAAAATAATTTCATCCATACTAAATGCTCTCAACTCTCCAACTCGAATTCTTCCCGCTCCTTCTGGCATCTTGCCAAAAATCTTTCTAACAACTTTACCCTCATCATCCTTCCCTCCTCTTTTCTACTCTGATGGTAGCTATTTCTTCTACTGATAAAGCAGATCTCTTCGCACAGACTTTCTCCTCCAATTCTACCTTAGACGATTCCGGTGCTGTTCCTCCATCACTTCCCCCCTCTGACTTCCTCATGGCTGACATTAAAATTTCTTCAGTTGATGTATTTTCTGCCATCACTGGCCTCAGTACTAACAAGGCATATGGGCCTGATGGGGTCCCTCCTGTTGTTCTCAAGACTGTGCTTCTGTGCTTACACCCTGCCTAGGCAAACTCTTTCGTCTTTGTCTGTCAACTTGTTCCTTTCCTTCTTCCTGGAAGTTTGCTCTCATTCAGCCAGTCCCAAAGAAGGGTGACCACTCCCAACCCTCCAACTATCGTCCAATTGCTTTAACGTCCTGTATTTCAAAAGTTTTCGAGTCAATTCTCAATAGAAAAATTTTAAGGCATTTTTCCTATCACAACCTTCTTTCCGATCGTCAGTATGGGTTCCGTCAGGGACGCTCCACTGGCGATCTTCTCACCTACCTTTCAGACTCCTGGTCATCCTCCTTTTGGGACTTTGGCGAAAGCTTTGCCATTGCACTTGACATCTCAAAGGCTTTCGATCGAGTCTGGCATAAATCTTTAATTTCCAAACTGCCCTTCTACAGTTTCTATCCTTCTATCTGTGCCTTCATCGCTAGCTTCCTTTCTGGTCGTTCTATAGCTGCTGTTGTAGACGGCCATCGTTCTTCTCCTAGATCTATCAACAGTGGTGTTCCTCAGGGCTCTGTCCTATCACCAACTCTCTTCCTTTTATTCATCAATGATCTTCTAAGCTGTACATCTAACCCTATCCACTCATACACTGATGACTCCACCCTTCACCTTTCCATTCGGTTCCCGCAACGCCCATCTCAACAGTTACTTCAACAAACAAGGGATGAGGCTATGGCACACCTAATGTCTGACTTGGCTCGTATCTCTGACTGGGGTAAAAATAATATGGTTGTCTTTAATGCAGCTAAGACTCAGTTCTTACACCTATCAACCCGACAAAATCTTCCACAGGTATACCCACTAATGTTTAATAATATTCAGCTTAATCCTGCATGATCCTTGAACATGCTTGGGGTTTCATTTACTCGGGACTTATCTTGGAAAGATCATATTACATCTCTTGTAAAATCTGCTTCCAAGAGATTGGGTGTGCCAAGCTGACTCCGCTCTTTCTTTACCCCTGCGCAATTGTTGACTCTATACAGGGGTTTTATCCGCCCCTGTGTGGAGTACAACTCTCATGTGTGGGGAGGCTCCCCTCATACAGCTCTTCTCAATAGGATGGAGTCAAAGGCTTTTCGTCTCATTAACTCTCCTCCTCTTACTGACTCCCTTCAACCTCTGTCTCTTCGCCGCACTGTTGCATCTTTATCTCTTTTCTATCGCTACTTTAATGGTCACTGCTCCTCTGAACTGTCTGCTTGCATTCCTCCACCTCTACGACGGGCACGTAGCACCCGTCTGGCAGCAAACTCTCATCCTTTTTCTGTCCAGCTCTCTAATGCAAGAGTTAACCGTTACTCCTAGTCTTTCATTTATGCAACAGGTCAGCTCTGGAACTGTCTCCCTCTGTCTGTATTTCCTGCTGCCTATGATCTCCAGTCTTTCAAACGCAGTGTGTCCAGGCATCTCAAAATGATCGGATCTTGAATTTGGCTCTCTATTGTATTTTGTTTATCTCTTGGAGGGAACTGTTACTGCGGGCTCATGGCCTTTGGTTCCTTCTTCCTCGCATTAAAAAAAAAAAAAAACACACACAATCGCCCACATTTGTATTCCAACTTTCAACTTTACCCACACAGTCCTTGATCCAACTGATCCATACTGTCTTATGCTCCTCTTCCATCTTTTACTCACAACTATACATACTCCTTCCTTTGCCCTCTCATTCTCACCTACTCCTGCACATATACCCCATCCATACTCCCATTCTCTCACACTTTCTCCTCTCCATTTTGTTTCAGTTATTCCACATACATCCACTTTCGCATCCTCAAGCACCTGGACAATCTCTCTCTCTTTCACCTCATCATTTGCTCCCCTTACATTCCAAGTTCCAATTGCAATGTCCTTTGTCCGGTCCTTGGTCGTCAACGTTTGGTCAGTCCTTGTCCGAGGCTTCTTGTTTGTTTTTTTAGTTAGTTGTTTTCCGGGGAGGGGCACTAACCCTCCGCCAACCCTTTTAGTCGCCTTTTACGACAAGCAGGGATACTGGGATAGTATTCTTGAAAAACCCCCCTACCCCCAGGGGGTAACTAATGTCGTTGGTATAAGAGGAACATTTACCTATATTACATCCATACGAAATACAGCTGCAGTGCATGCATTGCAACATAGGTCTGCAACGAAAAATGTTTACGATTCACTGAGTGTTTATCATTTTCTATACGCTGAATTTAAAAGAGTTGTGCTGAAATTTTACTGCCACGTAGGTATGTTCACATAATCATATTTTGAAATCATAGAGCCCTGAAAAATTTAAGCTCACCAAATTCTGGTCTAAGTCTCATGAAGTAGCATAGCCAGTTTCTCTTGTTAATTCAATGATCTAAGTGTGAATATGGCACTTTTATTTGCCTTATAACAGGCCTGAATACGGATATCAATGGGTGATTGGAAAGGAAAACAAAGAAGTATGCCAGTTTATAGATTGCCTCAGTATTGTTAGGACATACTGTACATTAAAAGAGTGTCATTAGCTTAAGTATTGTCCTCAAGTGCATTGTATAAGTTATACTTTTGTACAGGGGTTCATTATCCTTTATTATCTGTTTCACAGTTAGCCGTAGCTTATCTTGCAATGGCTACCAGAGGTTGTGTTAACTGCCTGGACAGTTTCTGCCACCGTACACCTGTGGTGAATTTGTCATAAGGAAACAAAAGAGAATTACTACAGACTTTGTCAAAAAAGAGAACTATACATACTATGGGGTGAAACTTGGAGATCAGGACAAATTATGAGCTCCCCATAAAGTCTGCTCCACTTGTGTTGAAGAACTGAGGCACTGGACAAAAAGAACTAGATTTTTTTTTTTTTTTTTTTTTTTTTTTTTTTGTGTTCCAGTGATCAGGAGGGAGCCAGGGAATCACAGTGATGATTTCTACTTATGCACATGTAACGTTCAAGGACAGAACACTAGGAACTGATAAGAAATTCTTTATCCAAACCTCTCATCTGCTTTACGACCTGTTGCTCCTGGACCAGATATACCTAAACCCCGTCCTAATACCACCTAACAACTTTTCAGACATAGATTGCAACTCTAACCAATAAATAAGTAGCAAACGTGACGATGTAGACTTCCGGTGTGACAGCGATAACACAAACCCTCTTTTTTTTTTTTTTTTTTTTCACAACATGAACTAAATGAGCTGGTATGAGACTTAGGCCTTGCTAAGGAATCTGCTGAGATTTTAGGTTCCAGACTTAAATATAAAAATTTATTAGCACATGACACATCATTCTTCTGGTACCGGAACCGAGAAAAATATTTTCTCCTATAATTTATACAAGAAGACAAGAAGATGATTTGGGTTTATTGCCCCGATCCTGCTGGATTAAGAAAAAGTTTGGTGTCATTTACAGTGTTGGTAAGTGGAGACTGCTCACTCATTCTTCGATACGAAGTTTTAAGGCAGCTCTTTTTCACAATGGTAACACGTATGCTTCTGTTTCTGTGGCTCATTCAATGCACCTCAAGGAAAGTGATGAAAACCTAATGGTGGTTTTAAATAAGATTAACTAAAAAGACCACAACTGGATTACTTGTGGAGACTTAAAGATGCTTTGCATGCTGCTTGGACAACAGTTGGGCTACACAAAGTTTCCATGTTTCTTGTGAGAGTGAGATAGCAGGGCCACGAACCTCCACTGGTCTCAAAAACAATAGTCAAGCAGGAAACAACTTTCACCCAGAACGAAAAAATGTTGTACAAGAATCTTTGGTTGATACGAAAACGGTTCTTTTGTCCCCTCTACATGGAAAATTTGGCCTAATGAAGCAATTTGTTAAAGCTTTGCCACGAGATGGAGATTGTCTGAAGTATCTGTAGAAAGGTTTCTAAGAGTGTCGGATGACAAGAACAAAAAAAGTGATATGTCCCATCTGATACAAGGAATCTTGTCAAGGTTGCAAATTTTGAAAACTCTCTTCTTGTCGTTGAAGAAAAAAAAGCATGGACTGCCTTGAAAAAAGAATTTGAAAACTTTTAGGTACCTGTAAGTTAAAGGACTCAAATTATAGCAACACTGTAAACAGGATGTCGGAAAAGTTCAAGCTCCTAGGATGTAACATGAATCTCTAAGTACATTTCCTAAATGCTAATTTGGACTACTTCCAGGAAAATCTGGAAGTAATGAGTGAATAACAAGGTGAAAGATTTCATCAGGATATGAGGGAGATAGAAGAAGGATACCATCGACAATGAAAAGTCAACATAATGACCGACTACTAATGAATACTGCACCATATGAATCCACCAAAACCCTATAAATGGAGAAGTTCCAGATGCATTAAAAAAAAAAAAAGACTGTTTTTAATTTCTTTTGTTCGCATTCATTCAATATTTGCAGCTGTTTATGCATTTCCAGATTTGATTTTTCTTTACCTATACGGCAGTTAATTTTTCATCATTTTGTGAGAAAATTTACCTAATGGGGGATAACCAATGTGAACTTTGGAATTAGTAACGTCCAGCATACTGATCAAGCAAAAATCACTGAAATAACTTTTAATATGTTCTCAGACTTGTGTAAGTGTATAATCTAGAGTCTAGACGAATAACATGTACAGGTGCTTCTCGGCCATGTCCGGCTTTTGGGTTCTGGGGCACCACCCGTGAACGTCATTCATTTTCAGCATAGCGTCAGCTGTCTCGCAGTTGCAACAGAACGGATGAGTGAATGAGGAATCTGTTTGCACAGCCGAATGCGTAATGTAACACTGATGCCAATGGTGACAAACTATTTTCATATACTGAAATTAAATTGTCGAAATTGTACGTTGAAATGACCAATTTTCAGTGCCTCATGTCCCCCCTCCCGTCCAGCAGGAGTTGTTCCAGTTATACATCACTGGCTTAAAAACTGTATCTGCTTGCAGTAGTCTCAGCACCATTCCATACAGATCTCTATATCAGTGCTGATGATATAAATTTTGTTGAAGAAAACATGATTTTGTAGGAATGAGGGACTTTTTTTTTTTTTTTTTTTTTAACAGCACCTCCTGCATCTTGAAACTGACTAACAACTGCATCAACGCCGGACAACCCCCGCTTGATGTGTTCCGCATGATGTAAAACCAATGGCGAAAATTATTAAGGGGCAAAACTCCCCTTGAGAAAATTTCAAACGATATGCAATTGGAATGGGCCCATCTGTGTTCTCATTTCTAACTTCCTGCCTAGTTTCATTGCAATCCTTTCTCCAATTTCGGCTGCACTACACACGTTACACACATACACACACGACTAGGATTACGTAGTATAATGGACAAGTGCTTCATAACGCTGTCGGGCCAATTTCCACTTGCTCCTGTGAAGGAGTCTTGGGCTTTACTCTCGAATCTCAGTCATTTGCTATTGCTTGGGTTCAGTTTCAACCATTTCGCAATTACAGAATTGGCCTAATGTATATCTCACATAGCCGTGTGTACAACATAGCACCAGCACCAACAGTGCCAAATTATATTCTAAAACTCAATTAATTTAAAGTGTCTTAATTATGTGTTGACGATTACCAGTGTTCTGTGATTCATGTTTTACCCCCATCCTCCAGAAGCTGTTGCAGTTACACATGACTGACTCGAAAAGATGCATCTGCATGCACCAGGTTTTGCACCAATGGACGCAGAATTGTATATCAATATAAATGATATACGTTGTGATAAGAGAAACATGATTATGCGCAATTCTGTGTCTGACCATTCAAATGAGGGATGTTTTTCAGCCACGCCTGCCGCTGCTCAAAACTAAAGAATAGCTGCTTCGATGCTGAACACCCCTCCCCCCCCTGCTTGATGCGTTCTTTGTAACGTAAAACCAATGGGGACAATTAGTAAGGGCCAAAACACCCCGTTAGAAGCTTTCAGTTGATATGATATTGAAATGGGCCCATCTGTGACTCAGCTGCATTCATCCTGCCAAGTTTCACTGCAATTTTTTTCAGAGGAGTAGACTGTAGCACCAGTCGAGCAGGGCAGTACTCCCGATGTGGATGGAAGGCTGATGCCAGGGAGTGCTGGAGCTCTCGTTTCATCAGCCCTCAGGACCAGTTCCTGACCATCCCCCTTTGCTGAACTTTTTCAGTGTCTCAGTTACACAGAGAGTAGGCCAGCATGCTCTCCAACACAAATTTCTCTAACTATCTACACAAGACTACATGCACAGTACACACTACACTTCCTTTTCCAAAATTCAAAGAAAAAAATCATGGCTGTTCATCACCCAGCCTCAGAGTCCCCAGGGGGGGACCATAAATGCCCCCACCTTCGGCCCCTCTCCCGATGACGACTGGAGGTGCCTGAAACCACTGTCTGACTCTCTTCTTCTTCATTTCTGCAACATTCACGGCCTTTCCTCTAATTTTCGCTCTGTTGAGCACCACCTCTCCTCTAAACCTCACCTTCTTTTTCTAACTGAGACTCAGCTGTCTAAGGCAACTGACAGCAAACCCTTTTCTGTATCCTCCTACTTTCTCTATACTCATTTCAAAGCCAAAGGTGGCTGTAGTGTATATATACGCAACAACTTATCTTGCTCTTATGTTCCTGAACTCGATTCTTCTGAATTTTCTTCACTTTGGCTTTGGCTTTCCTGTCATTCTCTTACTAAATATATCTGTGCTGTTTACTTATCCCCTAATTCTACTGACTATCAAAATTTTTTCGACTATCTTACTTCTACGATGGAACACATTCTATCCATTTCTCCTTTCTCTGAAATCTCCATTTTAGGAGATTTCAATGTTCACCACCAACTTTGGCTCTCCTCTCCTTACACTGATCCACCTGGTGAACAAGCCTACATCTTTACTATCCTTAATGACCTAGAGCAGCTTGTACAGCACCCTACCCGTATCCCAGACCACCTTGGAGAGAGCTCCAACATACTTGACATCTTCCTTACAACTAATCCTTCTGCTTACGCTGTTAATCTTTTCTCTCCATTGGGCTCCTCCGATCACAACCTTATCACCTTAACCTGTCCTATCACTCCGGTACGGCCTGTGGACCCTCCAGGGAAACGTCGTCTGTGGCATTTTGGAGCCACGGACTGGGAGGCCCTCAGGCAGTACTTCTTTGATTTTCCCTGGAATGATTATTGCTTCCATGGCCGGGAGCCATCTGAGTGTGCCTTGTGCATTACGGAGGTTATTCTCTCGGGCATGGAAGCATACATTCCTTTCTCATATCCTTTGACTAACGCAAGAAAGCCTTGGTTTAATCATGCTTGTTCTAATGCTGTCCACAACAAGGAGAGGGCCTACAAAAGGTACCGGAGCCAACCCACCCCTGAATCACATCATCTTTACGTTTCTGCCAGGAATCGTGCTAAGTCTGTTCTTCGCTCTGCTAAAAATAATTTCATCCATACTAAATGCTCTCAACCCTCCAAGTCGAATTCTTCCCACTCCTTCTGGCACCTTGCCAGAAACCTTTCTAACAACTTTACCCTCATCATCCTTCCCTCCTCTTTTCTACTCTGATGGTTCTGTAGCTATTTCTTCTACTGATAAAACAGATCTCTTCACACAGACTTTCTCCTCCAATTCCACCTTAGACGATTCCGGTGCTATTCCTCCATCACTTCTCGCCTCTGACTTCCTCATGGCTGACATTAAAATTTCTTCAGCTGATGTATTTTTTGCCATCACTGGCCTCAATACTAACAAGGCATATGGGCCTGATGGAGTCCTTCCTGTTGTTCTCAAGAACTGTGCTTCTGTGCTTACACCTTGCCTAGGCAAACTCTTTCGCCTTTGTCTGTCAACTTGTACCTTTCCTTCTTGCTGGAAGTTTGGTCTCATTCAGCCAGGCCCAAAGAAGGGTGACCACTCCCAACCTTCCAACAATCGTCCAATTGCTTTAACGTCCTGTATTTCAAAAGTTTTCGAGTCAATTCTCAATAGAAAAATTTTAAGGCATCTTTCCTATCACAACCTTCTTTCTGATCGTCAGTACGGGGTCCATCAGGGACGCTTCACTGGCGATCTTCTCACCTACCTTTCAGACTTCTGGTCATCCTCCTTTCGGGACTTTGGCGAAAGCTTTGCCATTGCACTAACATCTCAAAGGCTTTCGATCGAGTCTGGGATAAATCTTAATTTCCAAACTGCCCTCTTACGGTTTCTATCCTTCTATCTGTGCCTTCATCGCTAGCTTCCTTTCTGGTCGTTCTATAGCTGCTGTTGTAGACGGCCATCGTTCTTCTCCTAGATCTATCAACAGTTGTGTTCCTCAGGGCTCTGTCCTATCACCAACTCTCTTCCTTTTATTCATCAATGACCTTCTAAGCTGTACATCTAACCCTATCCACTCATACACTGATGACTCCACCCTTCACCTTTCCATTCGGTTCCCGCAACGCCTATCTCAACAGTTACTTCAACAAACAAGGGATGAGGCTATGGCACACCTAATGTCTGACTTGGCTTGTATCTCTGACTGGGGTAAAAATAATCTTGTTGTTTTTAATGCATCTAAGACTCAGTTCTTACACTTATCAACCCGTCAAAATCTTCCACAGGTATACCCACTAATGTTTGATAATATTCAGCTTAATCCTGCATCACCCTTGAACATGCTTGGGGTTTCAATTACTCGGGACTTATCTTGGAAAGATCATATTACATCTCTTGTAAAATCTGCTTCCAAGAGATTGGGTGAGCTAAGCCGACTCTGTTCTTTCTTTACCCCTACACAATTGTTGACTCTATACAGGGTTTTATCCGTCCCTGTGTGGAGTACAACTCTCATGTGTGGGGAGGCTCCCCACATACAGCTCTTCTCAATAGGGTGGAGTCAAAGGCTTTTCGTCTCATTAACTCTCCTCCTCTTACTGACTCCCTTCAACCTCTGTCTCTTCGCAGCACTGTTGCATCTTTATCTCTTTTCTATCACTACTTTAATGGTCACTGCTCCTCTAAACTGTCTGCATGCATTCCTCCACCTCTGCGACGGGCGCGTAGCAGAGGTGGAGGCATCTCGAAATGAATTGATCTTGAATTTAGGTCTCTCTTGTATTTTGTTTTTCTCTTGGAGGGAACTGTTATTGCTGGCTCCTGGCCTTTGGTTCCTTCTTCCTCGCATAAAAAAAAAAAAAATTCCCGTCTTGGCTTCGCTACACACACACACACACACACACACACACACACACACACACACACACACACACACACACACACACACACACACACACACGGCTAATATTTTAGTATTTTACAAACACTTTTCGGCCCTGTCGGACCTCTCGACAGTTCCTCAATGAAAGTTGTTTCGGAACTGTGCTTCACTTTGTTCGATACCAACAATTTACGCGTTGATGCAGGAGCTAGTGATTCACTGTTCTGTCTGGCCATCCAGCCATAAAATCAACGGGAACAGTTAGGGGGCTAAACACCCCTTTTGAAAATATCACTTGACAGAAAATTAAAACGAGCCCTCTGTGACCGAATTGCAACCATCCTACTGTTTCACTGAAATCCTTTTTCCAGTTTCAGTTGCACTATATGCATATGGACACACGCCCTACATTACAGTATAATGTATAGGAGAAGCACCTCGCGGCCCTATCGGGCTGATCAGTACAAGTCCTAATGAGAGTCGTTTCTGAACTGCGCTTCGATTGGGGCAAGTTCTTTGCAGACCTATAAATAAGCAACTGCCCAAATCAGAACCAACACCACTGCCGCCATTCCCATCATCTCGGCTGCCTCGACCACCAACACCACCACCATCATCACAGTTGCCATCACCACCTTCATCACAGCTACCACCCCTACCACCTCCACAGCTACCATCCCCACCATCATCACACCTGCTTCTCATCATTCAGTTTACCTCTGCATTTGGTCTTGACAGTGACTAACGCTGGATATGCTGCCTCCAACTGATATATGGAACCAAACAATATCGGATTATGAAGCCGATCAAAATTATCATAAACACTGTTATATGAGAGATTACATACTCAACCACAAGGTCATAACAGTTTCACAAGGTCTTAAACACCATCACTAGGTATAATTATCATCACATGACATGGACCTAAAAACCACCACAAACTCCACCATACTGTCTTAACCACTACCACATGGAAACAAAAGTGATCATCAATAACACCAAAGCATAGCCGTAAACACCATCACAAATGGTATCAGTACCATCACATTGTCATGGTCATAAACACTGCCACATGCTGATCATCATAAAAATCATGACATCAATGTACACATGGCCACATGGTCATGAACATCACTATCAAAAATACCCCACATTACCATAGTAATTAACGCAATCCTCTGTCGATGGTCATGAACACCATTACTTTTCATAAAATCTCATGGTCATAAATTATATTCCACAGGCATTAAAAAAAGTACATGCAGGTTCATAATCCCCTTAAGCTGTCAGATTTCCTTCTTGTTCTGAAAGCGAATAATTTAGTATTCTTCGCAATTTATTCAAGTAATTCTTGTAGACTAATTGTTTGGTTCTTATTAAACATACTTCCCAGAAGGCAAAAATATGTGAGTGCGATAGGCAGGAACTTATCAGGTAAAGACATGGTGGGCGGCTGGTGTGGAAGAATAAACATATGTACGAATTTGGAAATAAAAGTATTTTTCAGGTGTTCAAAATTTCAGTAACAAAGATGTTGTCTACCCTTCGATATAAAACTCCCTGAGATCTAGATTCTTCTTTCTACACGTTCAGGCCAGAAAGGGAGCAAGATGGTCATGCGACAGGAAGGGAAGGAAATAACCTTAACTTACGATGGGAAAAAAATATCCTTGCAAGATTGGAGCAGACATACTGTAAAACAGAAATAGTAATCAAAGGTTCATCGTGACACACACACACACACACACACACACACACACACACACACACACACACACACACACACACACACACACACACATAGCTGTTCTAGCCATTGTTTTCTTTTTTTTTATTCTCGCCTCCCTCCTGTAAAATACTTACTCTCTCTTAGAGGGATGCGCCCCCCAAGGTTGAGAAACCATTGTTATTAGTTACTATAAGTCTTGTTTTTTCGCACCAGACGAATCAAGCATCGAATCTCTTCGATCTTGATGTCTGCTATACACCATTCATAATAACATAATCTACAATAACTCGTATAAACTATTCAAGCTGGTGATGACTGTAGAGTGGGCTTTAAATCCGTATACCAGGTGCCAGCAATGCTTTGGTGGGTAGGTTTTGTAGTATTCGGAAAGACAATCGTGGCAGATTATTTCCCCAAAAACCGTCTCTTTCAAGAGCCGCTAGATACCCACTCCCACCAACAAAATTCCCTCAGGGACCTGCTCCCACGTTGGTGGATTTTCCAGGATGGTGCTATATTCCTTCATATACCTATTTCCACCCACCGATCTGTTGCCCCTGTGGACATATTTTCACTGGTGTACATTTTCCATATGGACCAAGTGTTCCTCACAGTGCTATTTTCCCATTCACCTATTTTTATCCATGGACTTTTTTTTCCCATTCACCTATTTTCTCCATGGATCTGTTATCTAAAAGGAATAATTATCTCCCACGGACCCATTTCCCTTATTGACCTCTTTTCTCTCCATTACCTGTTTTCCCCTTGGACTGATATCCCCATGCATCTGGTCTTTATGGACCCATGCGATAACGACAGATGAATACATGTGCCTATCTTCTCCCATGGACTATCTTCTCCCATGAATCTTTTATATAATTATGTGTGTGTGTGTGTGTGTGTGTGTGTGTGTGTGTGTGTGTGTGTGTGTGTGTGTGTGTGTGTGTGTGTGTGTGTGTGTGTGTGTGTGTGTGTGTGTGTGTGTGTGTGTGTGTGTGTGTGTGTGTGTGTGTACATGTACTTTATATATATATTTCCTTTTCGGCCAATTTTCCTAAAGACATCCCTATAGCCATATTTCCCATGTAAACCTATTCCTGTCATGGACATCCTCTTTCCATTGACCCATTTTTCCATTACCCACTCCCCGATCCCATTCTGGGTGCCCTCCCACCCTGCACATCAACCGTCGCAACCTCCCCACCCAACCCATCCCATCCCACCCACCCTCTCAGCCACAGAGGCATCCCCCACCCATAGACCCACCTGTCCAATCAACCTCACCAATGTACCCACACACATACTCACCTACACACCCTGCCACGCACCCTACTCGCCAGTCAACCCACTAACCCATAAACCCACCTTGCCCACTCACTCACTGAGCCACAATGTCCACCCACTCCACTCCAGACACCACGCCCACCCATCCCACTCCACGCATCCACCCACTCTTCCCATACACTGCACCCACTCACCTACCTCACCCATTCCACTCACCCTGGCCAACTACCCACCCTAATCACCCTGTCCACCCTCTTCCTTCCATCCACCCTCCCACCCATCCTGACCTGCCCGCACTGACTGACCCGTCCATCTATTCCATACACCTAGCTTACTTTCCCTACCCCATCCTTGCCCCCTTTAACCCATCTAACGGGCTACCAAGCTTCGTAAACATGTCTTCCAAGTTTTTACACACACACAAACACACACACACACACACACACACACACACACACACACACACACACACACACACACACACACACACACACACACACACACACACACACACACACACACACACACACACACACACACACACACACGTGCTCCTCCCAATCCTGCAGAAGGCCAGATCAGTCACTGAGTGACCATCATCGTGAAAGGAGCCACATATAGGGCATTCATTGAGAAAAAGAGCCATTTAGACCTAGCTGTATGTTACTGTGTATTACTGTATAGCCAAACGATGCTCTTTATTTAACGATCTTTGTTCTGTAAAAGCCACGATGCCTGGGACATTAGTGAACAGCATGGTGTTCTGCTTTAATGAACTATCGCTTTTAACGTCAGGGGTCTGGTACCAATTAGTTTGTTATATCGAGGGTGTACTGTACTTTTATTTTGTTTGGGGGGATGACAGAAGTGTGATGTGCCGAGTCTTTTCTCGAGGCACTCTATCCGACGTTACCAATATGCATGGATAAACAATTATACCTGGGTAAACAAAATTGCACCCGGGACACCTTGGCTGCAGGTCGATGCGTTGCTGCTTAGCCTACCCCCCTTACCTAAGATTGTCACCAGGATAATTTGTTATTTACATTGCCACTGAAATGAGAACGGTTTTACTACTTATCTGCTGACCCACATCATTTTAATGTAGCCGACTCGTGAACTCGGAAACGCTCCTATGTAAGGCCCAGTTGGTCATCCAGGTCATACTGACAGAGGTCATCAGCAGCCTCTACACATAGCCTCGCACTTGAGGAATAACACCCACGCCTTTATTAAGTCCAGGACATGGAGTTTTTATAGTTGCATTAAAAGCCAATACCCTCTTCAGGCATAAAATGATCCACAGGTATACATGGCGAGTGATGAGAAGGGTGGGTGGTGAACTGAATGAAAGGAAGGCAATGGTTGATTATGTGTGTGTGGATGAAAGGATGCGAAGATGTGTAATGGATGCAAGAGCTTATAGAGGTTGGGGGAGTGGACTTTCTGACCACTTCTTGGTGGTGGCCAGAATTAGGATTCAAGTAAGATGGAGGAATAGAAGAAGGGAAAGACGAGAGGAAGGAGTAGTTGCAAGGAGAGTGTAAAGGTTACAAGATTATGAGAAAAAGGCAGAGTATAAGAGAGAAGTGGAGGAACGATCGGGCTAATATGAATTGGAGCAGATGGGGGACGTGGAAGTGTGTGTAAGATATTTACAGAAGAAATATGAGCAGCATGTGATGTGATGTGTGGAAGGAAGAGAAGACGGAGGGGGGTGCAAGGAACAGCGTGGTGGACTGAAGAGGTGAGACAGGCTGTGGCACAAAAGAAGAAAGCATACAATGAATGGATGAGAAATAGGGGCGTGGAAGAAGTTGAGAGGCGGAAGAGAGAGTTATATGCAGAAAGAAAGAGAGAGGTGAAAAGATTAGTAAGAGAGAGTATGAAGAGAGTGGATGAGGAATTTGGAAGGAATTTGAGTGTAAAGTGGAGGGACCGTAAGAAAATGTTCCGGAAAGAGATGAAAAGAGTAAGACAGGGTGGAAGTGAAGTTAGCAGGGGAGTGAAAGATAAAAATGGTAGATATACTAATGGAGAAGGGAGAAAAATTGAGCAGATGGAGAGAACACTTTAAGGAATTGTTGAACATAGAGGATGGAAGTAATGCGAGTATAAGTGGCTGGGGAATGGCTGGGAGAAGGAGGGAGGTGAGAAGACAGGAAGAAATTAGTAGGATAGAAGTTGTGGAAGCAATGAAGAAAGTTAAATCGGGGAAAGCCCCAGGAATTGATGGAGTGTGTGGTGAAATGCTGAAGCATGGGGGAGAGCTAGTAGTAGAATGGATGTCGAAGATGTGCAGATTGGCCTGGGAGGAAGGTAGAGTCCCGGAGGATTGGAAGTCAGGTATAATTATTCCCTTGTATAAAGGAAAAGGGGAAAAAGATGTGTGTGGTAATCATAGTGGCATTTGTCTTCTTCGTATAATAGGAAAAGTGTATGGTAGGATATTTATTGACAGAGTTAGAGAAAGAACAGAGAAATTAGTTGGAGAAGAACAGGGAGGCTTTAGGAAGGGAAGAGGTTGTGTAGATCAGATATTCATTCTTAGATCTTTAGTCGAAAAGTTTTTAGATAAGGGAAAGAAGTTGTATGCGGCTTTCGTGGATTTGGAGAAAGCATATGACAGGGTGGATAGACAAGGATTGTGGAAAGAGTTAAGAATATATGGAGTAGATGGGAAGTTGTTGAATGCTGTGAAGAGTATGTACGATGGTGAATTTTTCTCTTTGAAAGTTGGGTTGTAACAGGGATGTGTCATGTCTCCATGGTTGTTCAATCTGTACATGGATGGGGTAATAAAAGAGGTACAAGGTAGGGTAGTGGATGTTGGAGTGGCCTTGGTGAGAGAGGATAATGTTTGGAAACTCCCTGTACTGTTGTTTGCAGATGATACTGTGTTGTTGAGTGAAGACGAAGGGGAGCTGAAAGCCTTGGTGGATGAGTTTGGGAGAGTGTGTAAGAAACGTAATCTAAAGGTGAATGTAGGGAAGAGTAAAGTGATGGTCTTTGAGAGAGGTGAAGTCAGTGAATGTACAGCGAGGTTGGATGGTGAGGAAATGGAAAATGTGAGTACGTTTAAGTACTTGGGTAGTGTGATGAGTAAGGATGGTAGTTTGGAGGGTGAAATGCTTGAAAGGGTACAGCAGGGAAGAAAGGTTGCTGGTTCTTTGAAAGCAGTGATAAGAAACAGGGAAGTGAGCATAGAAGTGAAAAAGTTACTACATGACAGTATTGTGATACCAACTCTAACTTATGGAAGTGAAGCTTGGACGTTGTTGGAAGGACACAAGTCAAGAGTGAGAGCAGTGGAAATGAGTTATTTAAGAGGAGCCTGTGGAGTCACATGGAGAGACAGGCTGACGAATGAGGATATAAAGGAGCGTTGTGGTGTGGATGTGGATCTGATAGGAAGCGTTATGAGGAACACACTGAGGTGGTTTGGCCATGTGGAGAGGATGGAAGGTGAAAGACTGACGAAGAGAGTATATGTGAGTGAGGTGGAGGGGGAAAGAGGGAGGGGGAGGCCGAGGATGAGATGGAGGGATGGGGTGGAGAGGTATATGAGAGAGGGGGGTGTGAGTTGGGAGCAGGGCAGTGAAATGGCGGGGGACAGGGCGACTTGGAGGCGATTTGTTTGTGGCCACCCCAAACGGGATTGAGGCTCCTGGCAATAGATAGATAGATAGATTAAAACTTAAAAAAAGAAAGAATAAAAAAGAGAAGGGTAGTACTGGTTAAAAATGAAGACCACTGCTTGAGGTTTTACTAGATGCTATATTCACATTTGAGTACTAAATCGGCTGGAATTTTATTAACTGGGTTCGTTTACTATCAAACTATTATTATTGTTAATGATAATAGTAACAACAACAACAACAACAACAACAACTAAAACAACAATAGGGATTTTAATATTAATAATAATAATAATTTTTCTTTAATTAAAACCTCCCCCACCAACGAAGTTGGGGGAGCTTATGTATTCACCCGTGTCTTTCTGCTTGGTTTCTGTTGTGCAAAAGATATTTTAAAAGTTGTTACCGGATTTCAATGAAATTTGGTGGATAGACGGGCAATGGGTCTAGGAAGAGCTTAGATTTTGAGGCTGATCTGGATCCAGATGCTGGGGGAAAAAAAAAAAAAAAAAAAAAGTTCTAGCATTGGCAGAGTTGTGTGCTCTCTGATACTGACTAACTTGGCAGACTAAGACTGTAGAAACGCTCCTCTGTGTGAGACCATAAATGTATTTATCTGATAGGAAAGAATTACAGCAGTAAATCTTAAATTTTATTGCTGCTGGTGGGGGTATTCGCTGTCTTAGTGCCTTTTAGCTAGTATCGATGTTGTTGTTGTTGTTGTTGTCTGCCAAGGAAAAATAAAGAGGCTACAGTAGGGACACAGCAGTATAAAAGGGAATCAGAATTAAAACTGATGATGAAAAAAAAAGCAGTTTTGCCAGTCCTGACGACGTACTGGTACGTCGTGCAATTGCAAGGTCCTTAATTTGCACAATTTTCAATTTTCGTGCGTGATTTTTCATAAGTATACACGGGACACCTCCCTCTATTCCTCTACAAGATGCCAAGCAGGTACAATGCCTTACACCGCATAACCTCTTCCCCCCCATTGTCTCGGCAATTCACCTGTTACCAGTGACCTGGCCAATAAAGACATTCAGGGCCAGAGTGATTCCCCAATCGAAGACAATGTGGAGGACAAAGTTTACATAGCATTAGAGGAAGAAACAGTCAGAAATGATGATCAGGTTATGTGGCAAAAGAAGGTCAGGAATGGTGATGAGTTAGTGAGTGAAACAATGCTTATAATGCCTATTTTACTGTTTGAAAACCAATATACTCTCATACTACACATAAATTCGTACCAAATAAATAAATAAATACCGTTTATGAGTGGTGTGGAATAGTTATCCTCCCATAGAACTCGTTTTCTTTGCAGCCAGCCTGATAGAAAACCCTGTAAGGTAACGAGGTACGCCTACCTGTATCGAGTATTTTAAACCTCAAATGAGCGATTTCTCTATGAATTTTCGATGTTTCTCACCAAAAGCGGAGGTTTTAGCCAAAAAAATTTTTTCCAAAAATGCTCGGGACTGGGGGGTGTCGAAGGTGCGAAAGTGCTCAGGACGTGATGGGTTAAATACTTGTATCTGCTTTGCACTACCAGTAAGTTCATTGAATTCATTCCACAATCTGGTAGAATCTGATATAAAGTTTCACGAGGACCAAGTGGCTGAGACAAGTAAGACACTGATACGAAGGATGGAGTTACAGTACAGAAAATGTTATAAAATATGCAGAAGAAGGTGGAGTTACAGCGATGCTGTACAATGTGACACTAATTAAGTGCAAAAAATTACGTGGACTGTGCTATTAGTTCCTGTTCAGGAGATTTCAGTGAGCGGCAACAGCAAACATTCGGACTGAATAGCATTGCAGACACTACCAAAACCTTTTAATAAATGACAGGTATACTGTACATACATACATTTGAGAGAGAGAGAGAGATACAGTATATATATATATATATATATATATATATATATATATGTAGATAGATAGATAGATAGATATAGAAATAGATATAGATAGAGATATATATACAGTGTATATATATATATATATATATATATATATATATATATATATATATTTTATAAAATATATATATATATATATATATATATATATATATATATATATATATATATATATATATATAATGGCAATATGCGTTGGTTGCATTGCTTCACAAGTGAGAGGAAATTAAAAAATGTTGAGAAGTGTTGATTAAGCTTCCACACTGTGGTCTACTATCTATAGCCCGACGCCCTAATCCCGCAAAGCGTGGCCGCAGACAAAACGCCTCCAAGTCACTCTGTCACCCACCATTTGACTATCCTCCCCCTAACTCACCCCCCCCTCCCTCATATACCTCTCAACTCCATCCCTCCACCTCATCCTCGGTCTACAAATTAAAAAAATCCTGACGAATCACGTTCTTCTTCTGTTAAACGTAAACCAGCCAAGACAACAAGCAGAATTTCTTTGCAGTTTTCATTAACAGATAACAGGAAAATTATTTTTGAAGCTTCGGAGTTTACAAAATGCCTGTGCATGGCATTTATTTAATATATGAAGACATAAAGAACAGTCGAAACGGCGGCAGTAATGACATGAATTCTAATACAGGGTGTAGAAGAGCCTTATGTAAAATTGTTGCTGTTTATGTTGCTGTTGTTGCAACTCCAGGTTCATCTTCACGTAAACCTGCTGTACTGCAGGAAGTTAGTCACTTCAACCGATTGCTCCTACAGTCTTTTGCTGAGGTTAAACTGAAGGATATATTGAAGGACTATCTGTGTTATGATACTTTGGTGCATGAGGTGAGTAAGTATTTAGTGATGTGGGGGGCTGCCCTGCAGTGTGGGCAGACTGGATTGTTTGTGAGTTGTATTATGTGTTAGTATTGTAGCTGGGAAGAGTAGTGACTGCATCGCTCTCTGGCTAGGGGTACTTGTGTCTCTCTGGGCAGGGTAGTTTGTGATGAATGTATGTTTGGTGGCGGTTCAGGAGGGTTGCTATTTGGCTGAAGGATCTGGATGGTTGTGGTGTCTATATGGTTATGCGGAAAGAAAGGACCAATGTGGTTGATGGTCCATTCATGTTTGCACTAACCTCGGTTACTGACACAAGATACAGTACTAAGGCGAACGTGTTGGAGGTGCTGCATGAGTGAACGCACTGACGATATAGTTTTGTGTGTGTGTGTGTGTGTGTGTGTGTGTGTGTGTGTGTGTGTGTGTGTGTGTGAGTGTGTTCGACTCCGGGCAAAGGCTTCAGGGCCTATCCCAAGGCCCAGTAGTCCTCCTACATACCTCCACATGCCACCACTTCGGCGCTAACACCATCCCTCCACAATGAATACATCCTAGGGCTATCTCATACATGGCTGGTGTACTGGTATTAGCGGGTATATTTTTAAGACATGTCGGCGGGTCTTCTGATAGATCAGTAAAGTCTGCTTTTGTAAAATTCAAACCATTAAACTGTTCCCTGCCCAGCCGGGATTCGATCCTGGGTCCACTGGGGCTGCAGGCAGCCTCTCTATCGATTCAATTGGGAATGAATAGGACAAAGGACGCTGTTGCTGTCTCACAGCCATCTAGGAGGTACACCTACTGAGAGATGAACCCTAACTTAACTCTGCACACCATATATGCCTCAAAATGTAGTATTAATCAGCAATACCGAATGTCTTTCACGCAGTTCCGTTTCATTGCCCAGTTATAGCGACGGAAGTCGGTAGGTGACGCAGGAAGGGGCAAGGCCGCCTCCCGGTGGAGGAACGGCTGTGTCAGTGTGTGGAGGTGCAGACAGAGTTTCATGTCAGCATATCAGGAATTGTTATAACTTTTCTTTCCTTAAAATACTGTTTGACGGAATATTTAATGATACTGAAGCAAATCAAATAATAAATTCAGTCCCGTCTGTCTACACGCGGTAGTAATGTGTGTATTTTGTTTTGTGGAGATATCTTTCCATTTCTGTTATATAACCTATGATTCGATACTGTTGCACTAATTTAATTTTGGGTTTACTGCTTATGCTGCATGAAACATATGAATCTTATTGCTGTTTAACTCGGACCTTATCATCTAGAGTTGTGTTTGTCGTTGACGTTTTTTTTTTTTTTTTTTTTTTTTTTTTTTTGTGCATTTCACAGTGTGGTCTCTGACCTTAAGTGGTTTAAGAATTGTATGCCATGATGTTAATGTGTATACAACAATATTATTGTCTTTCTTCATTCAACTCCTAAAGCTATATCTTGGCTAATGATCATACCAAATATATGTCATATGCCAGTTTGTATTTCGCTTTTTAATTTTAAGCATTGACCTTTACGGATTGTAAATTGCGTTCATATAATGTTTAATTATACAAAGCAAACTGTGATTTTGACTGTTCTGGATTTGACATGTTCTTATCGACTTTGCAGTTTTAATGTTTTATTTTTGTGTTGGACGAATCAGCATCATTCATTCATTGTAAAGTATCTTGTAACGTATTACTGACTAATTATGTGTTTGTGAGGTATGCTCGTAGCGTTCCGCATAGGAGGAGGGATGTTGCAGACACTCAAAATTGTGTTGGAGAGTTGTTCGTTCCTTGTTTGGATGGGCGTAATAAACATGTTACAAGAATGGGTGAGTCTTGGGCTGGAGCAATGAACTGTGTGTCTCTCATATCCATATCATTCTCGATATAGGTCATCTATATTTGTGGCTTTCGTGCATCCTTTCATTACTCTTTAGATTTATCTAGGATTTTTTTTTACCTTATCGCTGTATGTGTTGGATAAGGTTGGGGCCCCAGCTTGGACTAGCGTAATTCACAGTTGTCCTAATTAATTGTTCATCAACTGTTTTCAGGGTTTCTTTCTGTTGTTTGATGGTAGCGCCTGTCAGTGTCTTCAAGGTATCGACTTCATGAGATGCGTTTGCACTGATGTTATGGCGAGGAAAAGTCATATGTGTGTGTGTGTGTGTGTGTGTGTGTGTGTGTGTGTGTGTGTGTAAGGTAAGTCCAAGAATATATGAATGCATTTCCGCTGGGGGTGGTTGTTTAGAAAGAAACATGAGGGCATGTCTGAGACATATCGTTCTGGAGTGATGAGGGTAATGACAGATTTGGTAGGTGATGCAGTTATTCTGTTTTGCCTAAGTAAACTTTCTAGTGAGAATATAATTGGAAGATTTGGAACTGTGTTACTGCTTGACTGAATTTTAGAGTGTTGTGAAGTTATTGCTAAGTCTTCGGCATAGGAGAGTATTCTTACTAAAAAGGGGAGGGGTTGGCAGATCTTGGAGGAAAAGGTTAAAAGGTGAGGGTGGAAGGCTTAAGCCTTGAGGTACACCGTTGGTAAGTGTTCTGAATTTAAATCTTTGGTTTTAGTAGAATACCTGGGCTTGTCTGCATCACAGAAAGTTGGTCGGCCAGTTTATAAATAATTATATTAGATATTTGTGTCAAAGATTTTGTTTATTAAAATATATCTTGGCAACGTGTTAAAATTATTTGTTTATATCTGGGACTGCTAGGGAAGTTCTTAATCGTATTTTTTTTCTTGCCGAATCCATCAAGGATGAGATAGCCTGGAGTGGTGGGTGTTGGATAAGTGCTGTAGGTTAGATTCCATGTTGGGAATCATACAGGGGATCCGGAGAGTGATATTCTTTAAGCTCAATTTTTCTATGTTAATGAATGGTGTGCAGGGTAACAATATTACTCTATATGATGCGGGACCTTTGGAAGTTTTCTTGATTAGAGCATGGGGATGGCGATTGCTTGCTTCTAGATATCGGGAATTTGGTTGTAAATGTTGTAAAATGTTTAAAGGGATGGTATTGCTAGATTAAACTCCACAAAGAGAGCTAGAAAATATCAGTAACGATGTTTTACACAAGCAGACACAATGTTCATAGAATGGAATGGCAAAGGAATTAATATAAATGATGAGGAACTGAACCAATTTCGGTATGTTGGTGACGGTTCTTTTCTGAGCATCAGTCGAGGAGATACAGGGTACGATAACTGAGATGAACCGGGAGAGTACGAACGTAGCTTTTAAGAGCACTGTGATGAAACAGCGTTCAGTCCTTGACGTAAAGAATCGGAAAATCATTATAAAGAGAACGAATGAAAATTATTGAAGATAATTAACAAATTACGTTACATTATGTGCATGTGATTTATAGATAAGTTCACGGTAGTTGCTTTTAAAATCCACCTCCTTATGGAGAGAATTAGAAAAAAACGCAGTTTAAGTTGCAATGATCAGAGAGTATGAAGGAATTTATACTTTCATGACAGTATTGTGATACCAACTCTAACGTATGGAAGTGATGCTTGGACCTTGCTGGAGGGACAGAAGTCAAGAGTGAGAGCAGTGAAAATGAATTATTTGAGAGAAGTACGTGGAGTCACATGGGGAGACAGACTGATAAATGAGAAAGTGAAGGAGCGTTGTGGTGTGGATGTGGATGTGATAGGAAGCGTCAGGAGAAACACCTTGATGTGGCTTGGGCATGTGTAGAGGATGGAGAGTGAGACTGACCAGGAGAATTTAAGTGAGTGAAGCGAAGGGGGGGGGGGAGAGGGAGGGGGAGGCCAGGGATGGGACGGAGTGGAGAGGTATATGAGAGAGGGGTGTGTGAGCTGGGAGCAGGGCAGTGAAATGGAGGGGGGCAGGGCGACATGGAGGAGATTTGTTTGTGGCCCCCCCTTACGGGATTGAGGAGTCTGGCAATAGATAGATAGATAGATGTTCAGGAAGAAAATATTTGTTATATACATTCTTCCTCCAGAGCCATCTCGGCCTTAAAAGCAAAGGGACATTCCATGGAAGGCCACTGAAGTACTGTACAGTACATGAGAGTCCCCCAGACAGCAGCTCCATAAAGACAGCGTTGCTACTTGAAAAGGTAGAGAGCCTCAGACGGGAATGAAAAAAACACGTTACCATACTGAGCTACCATTGCGAGCGAAGAGAAAATACTGACAGTGAGCAAAACGAATTGTTGTGAGGAACATATCCCAAGATGGTCTGGAATGCCAGATAAACTGCTCGTTATTATAGATATTAAAAACGTACGGTACAAATTTTTACCAGGTGCGCAGGAAAATATTATAATATAAAATGGTGATTTTTTTTTCTTAAGTAGAGGAGGAATGAAAATAATATTTACCATTTTAAATGTGAGATAAAAGAGCTAAAGAAATATAGCGTACTAATACACAAGGAAAGATAAAAATGTAGTTATCAACAGCGAGGCAGCGATGTTTACTCTGTTAAGCTTAGAAATGAGCGGCCCGGCTCGACCCGGCCCGACTCCACGGTCACGCTATGCAGAAGCTATTTTTTACTCCTATGTGAAGCAGAGATGAAAGTGTTTGTGATATATTATTATTATTTTTTTTTTATCAGTTTAAAACTCACTAGTAAAGGCGTAAGAACCCCTTGGAATCTCGAGTTTTCCAAGGGTGTTCGGCTCCTACAGGTGAACGCCTCAGTTACGAAATCAAATTAAAACAAGATTTTCTGTCGCGACAATGTGTTTTTGACATCAACACTAGCAATTAAATTTCAGTGATTCAGCCTGTAGGTGTAATTTTATATCAAGGGAAATTGCGATAACATGGAGCTCGCTTGCTCGTCACGCACTCACAAACCGCACGTTACAGGTATACAGAGACTATTAGTGAAATCGCAGTTAGTGCGGAAAATACAGAAAATGCAAGCCACAATTATGGTGGTTAAGCATGTAGACATGACACTCATAAAATAACTAGAGATTTTTAATAAGTTGCTACCAGTAGCTCGCCGTCAGTCGGACAACGATGAGGTAGGCTACATCTTGCAAGAGAATGTTTGGGTCCCTTCACCAAATGTTTCAGAGTATTTTAAATGCCAACAGAGTATTTTAAATGAAAGCATTAATTATTTATCATTGTTTATGTATTACGTATGAACGCAGTTAGTTTAGATTCTGTATCCTTCATACAAACACACTATACCGTTAGTTAGAATGTTTTATTGTGGAGACTGTGGTTATATTTTGTTCCTGTATATTAGTGGTCCAATTATCAACGTGAATAAATAGATGCGGGAAGCAATGATGGAAACAGCGTCAGACACTGGTGATATGAAGTGTGAAACCTACTCCAGGCTGCTCTTGGCTCTCTCCTGGTTGCGTCGTCTCTCGTATTTTCTTTCCTCCATCACCTGACAATATTATTTAGCTGAGAGTGAATTCCAAGAGCTTCTGGGAATCAACACATGCACCATCAATCATCAAGTAAGAGCGAGTGGTTGAATAATGAGGATGTAAATTCATTACATGCGTGATTATGATTTTGTAATTGCTTGTCGTGTACACAGTAGATTTTGAGACTCATGTGGATACCTGCAAGGTAACTTCAATGTCTTTCAGCCATGAATGGTATACTGTATATTGTCTCCAGTTTCTCGTGACACTATGTTTTCACTCTCATGTAACATGCTTCACTATCCTTCAGATCCTCGTTAGCTGTCCTCACCACCAGTGCATTGTTCCTTGCGTAGCCTATTGGGATGTGTTTAAACTTAGTGATGTGTGTTCATTTGGCAGTGCTGAAGTTTCTCCAGCACTTTTCAATGCCTTGTGGTCCATGAGTCTAAGGTGCAGTTTTGTTTATGTTATTTATTAACATCTTGAATCTGGCGATATATATATTCCTTCATTTAATTGGTTTACCAGTGGATATTTTAATAAACCAAGGAAGGATCCACAAAAAATGAAAGAGTCAGTGAAGATCCTGTCTAACCTCTTCAATTCAAAAATTCTCTCCTAACCTGAATAAAAGTGTCTGAAGATGAAAAGACTTAAAGAATGACGTCATTGGCATGAAGGATTTGAACGGTCCACAATACAGAAATTTGCATTTCAAGTTTCATCTTATATCCAGCCATGGTGCTCTTAACCCATTCTTTCGTCAGATACCTCAGTTATATATATTTTTCTGGCCATCAACAGACAGTTTTGTTTAGCTTTCGTGTGGCCCATCCCGCTTTAAGTGTTACTACAGACGTTTGAGTGTGTCCAAACATTCTAACAATATCTCTTGGTTTCCTTTTGCTGGAAGAAATAGAGACATGCGAAGATTAACCATTCCTTTTCTTCATGGTAGACCGAATAAACTAAGACATTCTCTTTCCTTGTATTTAATATTTGTACTCACAGAAGAACCAGCCACGTGGAAGAATTCTGCGCTTTCCTTGTGTTTTCTGCAAACTCATATTTCAGTTACGATGTTATAATGACGGTAAGTTTGTGAATCTGGGGTCCAGGTTGCATATGCCCTCTTCTGTTCTCTTAGTCAAAAATGCAGGATTAGCATTTCACATTTCCTTACACGAGTATAGCAGTAAAAGTACTGACAGAACAGACACCTGAGCTGTGATAACGGTGTGTGTGTGTGTGTTTTGTCCCTCCTGGTCTTTATTTGTCAAAGCTCACCTTCATCTTACTATCCACTGCCTTGCAGTCCATGTCTACAGGATTCAATTGTCATATTCTGCCATAAACGCACCACGTTGAAAGATTTGGCACCTCTGGTTTCATCATCTTTTCAGTCAGTGTTGTAATGAATGGTGTTTGTGTGTTTCCAGGTGTGGCGGGCGGGGCCGGTGAGCTGGTGCAGGGAGTGGAGGTACCCCAGTATGCGTGGGCTGGGGGCCAGGCCAACCTGAGCTGCTGGTATGATCTGAGCACCACCCGCCTCTACTCCCTCAAGTGGTACCACAACGGCACTGAGTTCTACCGCTTCGTGCCCACAGAGAGAGACCAGCCCATCAACATTCAACCCTCACATAAGTTCACCGTGCATGTCAGTACATTACACTCTTCATTGGTGCAGTTCTAGCAGTAGGGCTACTGTTGTTCTCTACTGTCTCGTCTTATATCTCATTCTAATATTCAGCAGAGGTGAAGGGAATATATACATATTTACTTATTGTTCAGCAATAAGTAATGCCGTATTATTTTTCTTTAGTAGTGTCTAATTCTCTCCGTTTCCATTCTTCGCATGCTGTGTACTGTGACTTTATTATTAATTTGGTGAAATTACTATTGATAGCAATTACTTTCCTGGAGTATGTTCAATTATTTTACTGCGGAAATAAGTGCAAACACTAGAGTCATCGACAAGTGTGGTCCAAGAGGCAGGTTTAACTAAGTATACTGTAAATTGTCCACCATCCACTGTGTTTTACAACATCGTTGAAAATCCTGTTCTCTAAATGTTGGTTAAGATCTTCCAACAGGAACCTTGATGCTGGCTGCGAAGGAGTACAGCAGAAGCAATATATATATATATATATATATATATATATATATATATATATATATATATATATATATATATATATATATATATATATAAATGTGTGTGTGTGTGTGTGTGTAAGATCCCACTGCTACCTGGCATGTTCCATGGTGGCTGATAGGGGAAGACCTTGCAGATATGCAAAGTTCCGTCTTAGACGGCACGGACCATGGGATTCCCTATATCTGAACTTTTTCAGTGTTTCAGTAAGCCAGCATGCTCTCCAAGACAAGTTCCTCTAACTGTCCACACCAATCTATATGCACATCACACATTTCATTTCCGATTCAAAATTTTACAAAAATAAATGGCATCTAATAACCAAGCCTCGGAGTCCCCGCGGGGGGGGGGGGGCATCAAAGTCCCTGTGATCCGCCCATCTCTCGGTGACTACCCAGCCAGATGCCTGGTACCAGTGTCCGACACACATCTTAGTAATTTCTGCAACATTCGCGGCCTTTCCTATAACTTTCTCTCTGTTGTGCACCACCTCTCCTCCTCTAAACCTTATCTTCTTTTCGCAGCTGAGACCCAGCTGTCTGAGGCGACTGACAGCAAACCCTTTTCTGTATCCTCCTACTTTCTCTATACTCATTTCGAAGCCAAAGGTGGCTGTTGTGTATATGTACACATAGACATTTCTTGCTCTCGTGTTCTTGAACTTGAATCTTCTGAATTCTCGTCCCTCTGACTTCAGCCTTCCTGTCATTCTCCGACTAAATATATCTGTGCTGTTTACTTATCCCCTAATTCTATTCACCATGAAAAATTCTACGACTATCTTACTCCTAAGATGGAACACATCCTATCCATTTCTCCTTCCTCTGAAATCTCCATTCTGGGAGATTTCAGTGTTCACCACCACCTTTGGCTCTCCTCTCCTTTCACTGATCCACCTGGTGAACAAGCCTACATCTTTTCTATCCTTCATGACCTAGAGCAGCTTGTACACCACCCTACCAATATCCCTGACCGCCTTGGAGAGAGTTCCAACATACCTAACCTCTTCCTTACAACTAAACCTTCTGTTTACACTGTTAATTTTTCCTCTCAGTTGGGCTCCTCTAATCACAACCTTATCACCTAAACCTGTCCTACTGCTCCAGTAAGGATTGTGGACCCTCCAAAGAAGCTGCGGCTGTGGCACTTTGGAGCTGCTGACTGGAAGGCTCTCAGACAGTACTTCTTTGATTTTTCCTGGAATTATTAATGCTTCCATGGCTGAGAGCCATCTGAGTGTGCCTTGTATATTTCAGAGATTATTCTCTTATGTATGGAAGCATGCATTCGTTTCTCAAATCCTTTGACTAATGGAAAAAAATCCTTGTTTTGATCACACATATTCTGTCCACAACAAGCAGAAGGCCTACAAAAGGTGCCAGAGCCAACCCATCCATGAATCTTATCTCTTTTATGTTTCTGCCCGGAATTGTGCTAAGTTTGTTCTTCGCTCCGCTAAAAAAAAAAAAAAAATCGTTTGTACTAAATGCCCTGAACTCTCCAGCTCGAATTCTTCCCTCTCCTTCAGGCACCTTGCCAAAAAACTTTCTATCAACTTTACCTCATCATTCTTCCCCTCTCTTTTTCACTCTGATGGCTCTGTAGCTATATCTTCTGCAGACAAAGCTGAACTCTTCACTCAGACTTTATCCTTCAAATTTAATCGTAGATGATACTGATGTTGTTCCTCCATCACTTCCCCCCTCAGACTTCCTCATGGCATACATTAAACTTTCCTCCATTGATGTATTTTCTGCCATCGTTGGCCCCAGTACCAACAAGGTATATGGGCCTGATGGGGTCCCTCCTGTTGTCCTTAATAATTGTGCTTCTGTGCTTACACTTTGCCTATATAAACTCTTTTGCCTTTATCTCTCAGTTTGTACCTTTCCTTCTTCCTGGAAGTTTGCTCTCATTCACCCTGTCCCAAAGATGGGTGACCATTCTCTGCCCTCTAATTATCGTCCAATTGCTTTAACATCATGTTTTTCAAAAGTTTTCGAGTCTATTCTTAAAAAAAAAAAAAAAAAAAAAAAATAGAAGCATCTTTCCTCTTCTTTCTGGCCGTAAGTATGGGTTCCGTGGCGTACACTCTGCTGGTGAACTTTTCACTTACCTTTCAGACTCCTGGTCATCCTACTCTCGGGACTTTAGTGAAAGCTTTGCCATTGGACCTGACATCTCAAAGACTTTCAGTCAAGTCTGTCATAAATCTTTAATTTCCAAATTGCCCTATTACGGTTTCTGTCCTTCTATCTGTGCCTTCATCTATAGGATCCTTTCTGGTCATTCTGTAGCTGCTGTTGAAGATGGCCACCTTTCTTCTCCTAGAGCTATCAATAGTGGTGTTCCTCAGGGGTTTGTCCTATCACCAACTCTCTTCCTTTTATTCATCAATGACCATCCAAGCTGTACATCTAACGCTATGCACTCATACACTGATGACTCCACCCTTCACCTTTCTATTCGCTTCCTACAGCGTCCATCTCAGCAGTTACTTCAACAAACAAGGGATGAGGCTATGGCACACCTAATGTCTGACTTGGTTCACATCTCTGAAAGGGGTAAAAGTAATCTTGTTCTTAATGCATCAAAAACTCAGTTCTTATATCTACCAACCCGATAAAATCTTCCACAGGAGTATCCTCTACTTTTTAACAATATCTAGCTCAATACTACATCATCTTTATACAAGCAGGGGTTTCATTCTCTCGTGATTTAAAATGTGCTTCCAAGAGATTAGGTGTGCTACGCCGACTCTGTGCCTTCTTTACCCCTGCACTGTTGTTGACTTTATACACGGGTTTTATTAGCCCCTGTATAGAGTACAACCCTCATGTTAGGGGAGGCTCCATACATACAGTTCTTCTCAATAGGGTGGAGTCAAAGGCTTTTCGTCTCATTAACTTTCCTCCTCCTACTGGCTCCCTTCAACCTGTCTCTTCGCCGCACTGTTGTATCATTATTTCTTTTCTGTCGCTACTTCAATGGTCACTTCTCCTCTAAACTACCTGCTTGCATGCCTCCACATCTACAACAGGCACGTAGCACCCATCTAGCAACAAACCTAATCCCTTTTCTGTCGAACTCTGTAACGCAAAAGTTAACTGCTACTCCCAGTCCTTCATGTACGCAACAGGTCAACTCTGGAACTATCTTCCTCTGTCTGTATTTCCTACTGCCTATGATCTCCGATGTTTCAAACACAGTGTGTCCAGGCATCTCGAAATACATGGATCTTGAATTTGTCTCTCTGTTATCTTGTTTTTGTTTTTTCTTGGAGGGAAGATTTAGTAAGCTCGTGGGCTTTGGTTCTTTCTTTGCATTACAATATATATATATATATATATATATATATATATATATATATATATATATATATATATATATATATATATATATATAAGGCTTCACCAAATATACTGAATAAAGTGGCAAAAAAAATTATATCTCACCAGATAGTATTTGTCAGGGAGGTGAAATTATTTGCCACAATCTCCCTAACCAAAGATGAATTCTACTGTTAATAATTTTATTGGCGCTCCTGTTGCATCATTGTCCACTAAAGGTCCAGCCACACAACTTCCGGTGCTTTAGGATCGTGTGCCACAGAAAGTGAATAGGCACTCTCTTGGCAAATCAGAGACCGAGACATTAACTAAACTGAAATCCATAAAGATCTACAAATACAATGTACGAAGCCTCGCAGATGATTACAAACTTGCTACCTATTGACAACAAAATATTCTGGTCATCTTTCAGGTCTTTGAATAATAACTTTAACAAGTCACCACCAATTCCCCCACTAAAATCTTCAGATGGTAACGTTACAAATGGCCCTAATGGTAAAGTGAACATCCTTGCCAATACATTTGCCAGTAATTCTACCTTAGAGGAAGTCAGCCAGAACGTCCCTGTACTAGAACTTAACTCTCCCGAAATTGCTTCACTTAAGATACAGACTAGATATGTAAAATCCATGCTAGACAATTTGCCAACCAACATAGCTCTAGGTCCAGATGGAATTCTTCCAATAATTTTGAAAAAGTGCTCCTCAGAACTCGCTTCTATTCTAGCTAAGTTATTCAGACTATGCATATGTGCGTTTTCATTCCCCGATCCTTAGCACGAAGCCAATATCCAAATTTTTCCAAAAGAAAAGACGTTCCTATGTCCCTTATGATTTCAGACCAATAGCTATGTCGTCTTTTCTTGGTAAAGTATTTCAGATTGTAATAAGCCTATACTGTAGTTAAACATCTTGAATCCAGCAACTTAATTATTGATAATGGTTTTCGCCACGGGAGATCTACTATTGATACAATCAGTCTCCTGACTCATACCATCCATCAGTCAACTGACCAACATGGAGAAACTTATGCAGTAGCCTTTGATATTTCTAAAGCTTTTAACAGAGTATGGCACCGTTCCCTGCTGACCAAACTCCCTTGCTATGGACTAATGTCTTTTGTTCCTCTGATGTCTTCATAACTCAGCGACATAGAGATATGAATTAAAGTAGATGATGTATTTTTCCAACTTCCATTCGGTTGATGCGGGCGTGACAAAAGGATCTGTTCTGGCTCGAACCCTATTCCTAATTCATATTAATGATCTCTTATCCTTAGCAATCCCATGCGTTCATATGCAGATAACTCAACACTTCACAGATCATTTGCAATTAAACACTCATTCACAAAGTTCAATGTCTCTAACTCACAACTCAGTACTGCTGTCTCCATAAATCAAGAATTATCTAAGATAACTGAATGAGGACAAAATAGCTTTGTATCATTTAATACTAGTAAAACCAGATATATACAGTTTACTAACAGACAGATATTGCCTGATTTCTATATTACCTTCAGTAATACTAATATTCCTATCTCTATAACTTTTGAAATTCTCGATGTTTCATTTAACAATGCCATCAGCTGGACCTCTCATGTTAGATCACTTGCTAAAACCGCCTCAAAGAAACATGGATTATATTACACAGTCCGAAACTTCTTCACTGACGAGCAGTCAGCTACAATTAATAAGAGTCATGTGCGTTCTCAGCTAGAATATTGCTCACCCTTGCGGAATGGATGTGGAGAGGTAGCACTAAAGCAACTAGACAAAATTCAGAATAATACTGTTAGAATGATTAATAACCCTACTATTACAAATGAACTACCTCCCCTAAAAGTATGAAGAAATGTTACTTCCCTTGCATACTTTTATGGCAAATACTAAGACAAAGCTGCATCCATTGTGCCACCTCCATGCCTTCCCCCGTGCCACACGGGCATCTGGTAGTGCTCATGGCTGGACTATCACATTGCCATATTGCAGAACTTTTGCCCATCGGAATTCATTTATGTCCCTAATTCATCTCTTTGGAACTCGCTTCCCCAGATTGGGTTCCCCCCAAACTTTAACCTGTGGCTGTTTAAGTCCAACTGTTATAGATTTTTTATGAATGGAGGATACCTGTAATCTGGTGCATGGAGTATTTTTGTTCATTTGTTTTTCCTTCTCCTATTCTGTTATTTAAAAAAATAATACGATATTGTAGGTCTAGTGAGATCCACAGAAAAGAAGAAAAACTTATTTAGCTCCAAGGCAGCAACCACATATTTTACTAAAGAGAGAGGCAAATTGAAAGAGTTAGTGGCATAGGACCTCCAATTAACAGAAATCTTACACAGAAAATTTTCAAATTCAGCAGTGTATATGACAAAGTAGCATGGCTTGTAATCATACTAGGCAAAAGATCCACCCTGATAGTAATACAAGTGTATACACCGACTTCTCAAAGCTCAGATGAAGAAATAGAAACATTCTATGACGACATCTCCCAGATTATGAAGAGAAAAAGCCAGATATACTATACTCATGGGAGACTTCAACGTGAAAGTTTGCAAATCGAAAAATGGAGGAGAATGTATGGGAAAATTCAGATTGGAAGAAGGGAATGACAAAGGAGGAATGGTGATAAATTTTGCTGAAATGTTTAAGAAGAAGAACAGGGAGAAAATGGACCTGGAGAGGTCCAAATGGAGAAACAAAGCACGAAACTGACTTCATTATAGCAGATAAGAATAACGCGGTTATAAATATTCTATCCCCCCTGGGGAAGGGGGGATAGAATACTTTCCCAGTGTTCTCTGCTTGTCGTAAGAGGCAACTAAAAGGGACACTTTAATCTACATTCTTTTTGCTCTCTTTCTTTCCCTTGTACTTTCTATCCAAACCCTCTGCATTTTACTTTCGTTTAGTTAATTTCCTCTCTCCACTGTCTGGTTCCTGCGACTCACTAGCATTGGCTCCAGGGTAAAATATTTTTTTGCCTAAGAAATCTTGATGAACTCTGGTGACGAAGCAATGACCCTCAGTTCCGTGTAGCCCTTAAGTGGGCAGGGGGTGCTAAGAATCCCACGGTGTAAAAATAAGTTTATACATCCAAAAAGAACCTTAAGAATTGGAAACTGGAATGTTCGAACTCTCAATCAGGCTGGTAAAATGGAAGAGCTTATTTCAGTGTTCAAGGAATACAAGATGGATATTTGTGCTCTTACAGAAACGAGGTTGCTTGGAGTTGATAATATGAATTTGGAGGATGGTATTACTATGTTGGTGTCTGGTAGGAGTGATGGAAATCATTACTAAGGAGTAGGCTTACTGCTGGGCAAAGATGCTTGTAAGGCAGTATGTGAGTTTGAACCAATTAATGAGCGCTTGCTTTATGTTCGTTTAAAATCTGACCATAATAATATCAGTATGGTTGTAGGGTACACTCCGACAAATGAGGCTGCTGATGAAATGAAGGATGACTTTATGAGACGCTGCAGGATGCAGTGAATAGCGTGGCAAGACATGATGTGTTAATTTGCATTGATGATTTTAATGCGATTGTTGGCAGTAGTAGGGATGGCTTTGAAGATTGTATGAGTAATGAGGGTGTTGGTATAAGAAACGAAAATGGGGTGCGATTTGGAAGCTTTTGTTTGGCAAATGACCTTATAATTGGTGGAACTATCTTTGAGCATAGAAAAATACATAAGACTACTTGGATTTCACCATGTGGTAAATATTGTAACCAGATTGACCACATTGCAATTAGCAGAAGGCATAGGAGTTATTTGCAAGATGTTTGCGTAAGGAGGGGGACAGATATAGGTAATGATCATCAACTTGTTGTGTCAAAGATTAAAATAAAACTTAAGAGAAACGTTAATGGTAGTTATACAGGAGGTAATAATTATGATTTGGATGAGCTGAGGAGTGATGAGAACACAAAGGAAGAGTTTCTGTGGGAATGTAGGGACAGGTTTCTAGTCCTGCAGACTTTGATGGAATCTGAAGACAATGATATTAATCAATTGTGGAGAGAGATAAAAGAGGTTTTGCATGAGAGTGCTAAGGTTACTATTTAGAAAAAGAGAAAAGCGAGAAGGAAAACGTGGATGTCAGATGAAATATGGAAAGCAGTTCAGAAAAAGAAAGAGGCTAAGTTAAGAAGTGAAGAACAACATGTTGATGGCCAGGTAGCTGAAGTACTTAGAGCAAAGTACTGGAGTTTACATGCTGAAGTAAAAAGACTCGTTAGACGTGATAAGAGGAGGCTATATGATGAAAAGGCGACAGAGACAGAAACTAAATTAAGTAAAAATGACGGTCAGAGCACAAGAGCAGCGTATCAGCCCATAAAGGAGTTAACTGGGACTGAAAAGAGAAGGAAGGAAACACCTGTACGAGATAGAAATGGTAATTTGATGACTAAAGATTTGGATATAAAAGGAAGGTGGAAAGAGCACTTTGAATCTGTTCTAAACAGACCAATCCCATCTGAAGAGGACATTTTGCCAGCCGGGAGAGATTTGCAGATAGAAACAGGGGATATAACCGTGGAAGAGGTAGCAAAATCTATAAAGGAGTTAAAGAATTTTAAGGCCCCAGGAGAGGATGGAATATTTCCTGAAATGCTTAAGGTGGAGAATGATGAGTTGAATACGCTTTTGAAACCTTTTAATGTGGCTTGGGATAATGGTGGAATTCCAGAACAGTGGAAAAATGAAGTGATTATAAAAATACCAAAAAAAGGAGATTTAAGTGTGTGTGTGGCAATTGGAGGGTGATAACTTTGACACCTGTAGTTGCAAAAGTCTTTTCAAAAATCTTGTTGAACAGAATAGAGCCAGTAATTGATAAAAATTTTAAGAAAAGAACAAGCGGGATTTAGAAAGGGTCGAGGTTGTAATGATCAGATTTTTATTGTAAGGCATCTAATGCAACAAGCTAATGAGATGAAAATGCCACTTAGTACGTATGTGTTTTGTGGATTTTGAAAAGGCGTTTGATAGTGTGTCACGTGGAGCTATGTTGAAAATTATGAGATTCTATGGTATACCCGAAAAGTATGTAAATATTATTAGAAGCCTGCATGAAGGTACTTTTTGTAAGGTAATGGTGGGTGGTTCTTTGAGTGATCCATTTCAAGTTAGGTCAGGAGTGATTCAAGGAGGAGTTCTTTCGCCATTGCTGTTTGTTTTGATTATGGATTATGTTATGAGAAAGCTTGTAAGGAGAACAGGTGCAGGAATTAACTGAAAGAAAATAAGAAGCTGATGGATTTGGACTATGCTGATAATATTGTACTGATCTGCGGAAGTATTTACGCGATGCAGAGGGTGCTTGATTGTCTGGTGGAGGAAGGAGAAAAAGTGGGATTGGTAATAAATTGTGGAAAGACTGAAATTATTATTATGAACGTGGAGAACCAAATCGATTGTGTAACTGGGAATAATGTGGTGAAGAATGTAGAAAACTTTAAATATCTGGGAACGATTGTATCATCTAATGGATCATTGAACAATGAAATTGAGGAGAGGATTAGACAGGCTTGGCGAGCTGTTGGAATGTTGAAATCTGTTTGGAATAATAATATGCTTTAGGTACATACTAAAGTGAAAATTTACAAGTGAATGGTTAGACCAATTTTAGTTTACGGGCATGAGTCATGGTACAGTACAATTGCAACAGATCAGAAAGTATTAGGATTTGAGAATAAAACACTGAGAAGGATTCCTGGGGTAAAGTGGCAAGACAGAGATACAAATGCAAGAGTAAAGGATATTACGAGAGTGGAACCAGCTAATGATTATGTGAGACTGTCTCGGTGGAAGTGGCTGGGGCACATATACAGAAAAGAAGGTTGTGTAATACAGGATGTGACAGACTGGACTGCTAGAGGAAGAAGAGGTAGAGGTAGTCAGAGGGAAACCTGGTTGAGGACAATGAAAAGAGAAGCAGGAGAGGAGTGTTGGTGGGACCTGAAGGAGATGGCAAGAAACAAATATTGGTGGAAAGAGTTCGTCGAGGCCCTATGCATCCCGTGGGGTTCCAGAGGAAATGATTGATTGTTTGATTGTTATGAGCAATGCAAATATAAGAAGTGACCATAGAATGGTGTGTTGCACAGCCAAATTAAATTTCAGAAGTGAAAGAAAGAAGCTGATTAAATATAAAAAGATATGCCCCATAAAAGTCAGCGAAAACAAAGCAGTCTTTGAATTAAAGATACATATAACGAACATATTTTAGGCTAAGTTATACCGCGTGTGGCAATGATGAGTTGAATGACTGACTAGCAAACATGCTTAGAGAATCAACAGAGGTAGCAGGGAAAGCTGATAGAATCAAGGTCAACAAGTATTAAAAAATGACCCTTGAGCTCATGAAAAGAGGAAAAGATATGAAAGTAAATGAAAGAAAAATGAACCAGAAAGAGCAGAATTAAATAAGCTTATCAACAACAGACAAAGATAAGAAAAAAAGAAAGAGAAACATGAATTAGATAAAAGAAACCATCAAAAACGAGAAAAGTCTGAAACAGGTCTTAAGTTAAATGGCACGAGGAAAGCAACAAATTACAGTATTTCACTGAAAGACAAAAACAGTGAAGTCATTAAATGCAAAGATAAGATGGTGAAGAGGGTTGAAGAATTTTTTATAGAACTGTATAGTTACATCAAAGACAACAGTACCAATAGCTAACTTTTCAGTTAACAGAAGTGAAATACCAGAGGTAACACCAGACGAAGTAAACATTTCTCTTAAAAGTATGAAAAGAGGGAAGGCCCTGAGAGAAGATGTAATAGAACCATATTTACTGTTGGATGCAGGTGTTGAAGTACAAAACAGGCTCTCCCGCTTATGTACTCAGTTTATAAAGAAGAAAATTCCCAAAACATGGTGCAGTGCAATAGTTATTATGCTTTACTGAAAATGCGACTCAAAAGATCTTAGTAACTATCGACCAACTAGCTTATTATCAGTTATTTACAAACTCTTCAATAATGTCTTTACGAACAGAATAACTACAAATTTGGATGAGAACCAATCTCGTGAGCAGGCGGGATTCCGAAACGGATAATCGACTGCTGATCGTCTACACACAATGAGTCAGCTAACTGAGAAAACTGCTGAATATAATAAACCACTGTATTTAGGTTTTGTTGATTACGAAAAGGGTTTCGACTCACTGGAGCACATAGCAATTATAAAATAATCACGAGAAGAAACAGTAAATGAGGACATTGTAAAACTGCTCGAAAACATGTATAAAGAAGGAACTGCTACATTTAAATTACAAACGATTCGGAAAAATGAAGGTTGAGGAGGGCGTGCGTCAGGGAGATACAATTTCACCAAAATTATTTACAGCATGCCCAGAAAGTATTTTCAGAAAGCTAGACTGGGAAAACAAAGGAGAGATGGAGAAAACTTAAACCATTTAAGATTTGCAGATGACTTTATCCTACTCTCAGAAACGGCAGAGACACTACAAGAAATGTTAAGTGACCTAAATAGAAAGTCACAAAGTAGGGCTAACGATGAACCGGAGAAAAACTAAAGTACGGTAATGCTTAATCCAAACACACCAATGAGCGTCATCAAGATAAGTGAAGAAATTCTGGAGTGGAGTTCAGTTACTTGGGGCAACACTAAAGCTAACGAAAGCCTATGATTGTGAAATAAAATGATGCATTGCAGTTTGATGGAAAGCTTTCGGTAAACATCGAGACATTATGAAAAGTAGCTTGCCAGTATGTATGAAACGAAAAGTACATAACAAATATATGATCTTCGCTATGACGTAGGGTTGTGAGACCCGGAAACTGACAAAATCAATGGAAAAGCAACTAATCCGTTCTCACAGAGTAATGAAATGGTCAATGTTGAGAATATCTTTAAGTGACAGGAAATGATTAACTTGGGTGAGAGAGCAGACTAAAGGCAAGGACATCATAGATTTGTAAAAGAACAGAAATGGAGGTGGGCAGGTCATGCAGCAAGAATAAAGAATAACCGATGGAGCAAGCGGCTGACTGACTGGACTCCGAGAGATTGTAAGCGTAGCAGAAAAAGGCCAGACAGGAGGTGAAGAGTTAAGGTAGAGAAGTTTGAAGGCAAAACGTGGGAGAGATTGACCCAGTTAAAGAATCCATGGAAAACGTTGGGAACGGCCTCTATTCAGCAGTGGACTTGCTAGAGCTGCTGCCTCTGCTGCTGCTGATGGTATACGCCTTCATTAACGGCAAAAAGTTTTCAAAATGAAGGAAATGGTGATGCAAGGGCGCTTTACCACCATTTCTCCTAATTCATTTCTTTCTCCCACTCCAAATTTTCCCATACATGCTTCTCCATTTTTCGATTTGCCAACTTTGGTAGTTTTCCATGAGTATAGTGTATGTGGTCTATTCTTCTTCCATAATCTGGGAGATGTCGTCATAGAATATTTCTGTTTCTTCATCTGAACTTTGAAAAGGCGGAGTAAAATCTCTCTCTCTCTCTCTCTCTCTCTCTCTCTCTCTCTAATATATATATACATATATATATATATATATATATATATATATATATATATATATATATATATATATATATATATATATATATATATATATATATGTATATGTATATATATATTTTGTGGTAGATGGGGACGCTAACCATCCACTCACTCGATGTAGTGCTGCTCTTGGGTGTCTGCCCTTTCCTCTCCTCCGTTCTTCTTTCCTTCAATCCTTTTCTGTCTTTCTTTCCTTCAGTCTTTCCTCGTCCTTCTGCCTACGGGTGACTTCACACTTCCTCTTCTGTCTTTCTTTCCTTCATTCTTTCCTGTTCCTTCTGCCTGTGGGTGACTCTACACTGAGTGACAGGCCAAATGGTTTCCTGTACACCAGGAAACCATTTACTACTCTGGGTGGTAACCATATAACCAAATTTTGGCGCCTGGTGGTTTAATGGGTAATTATTGCGCTCCAGTCGGATTGAGCCGGTGAAGGTTTATATCCAAGGAATGGTTGGGGTTGATTCCTCATGTAATGACACTCAGGGATGAGTGAGGGTGGTCACTCTCATCTTAAATGTCGGGACCAACTGCCTAGCCCCGGGCTCCTACGCTCCTCATGGGGCAACGTAGGGTTGGATGATGGAGGATGGATGGATATATAGTAATATACAGTATATATATATATATATATATATATATATATATATATATATATATATATATATATATATATATATATATATATATATATATATATCTGAGGAGTATGTGTGGAGTGACGCATATGGATCGGGTGCGGAATGATGAAGTGCGAAGGAGAACTGAAGCTGTTCGGGAGATGGCTGATAGAGTTGAGCAGAGGGTGTTGCGATGGTTTGGGCATATGGAGAGAATGGATAATGAGCGATTGGTGAAAAAGATAACTAGATCTGATGTGAGAGGTGTAAGGCTGAGAGGAAGACCACGAATAGGATGGATGGACAGTGTGAAGAGAGCGCTGGATGCAAGAGGGATGTCTGTTGAGCAAGGAAGAGTGGCTGTGCGTGACAGAAATAAATGGAGAGAAATTGTGAATGAATAAGTGATGACGCAGCCCTGAGGGGATATTCTCCCGCATTTGGTCTGATCAGCTATTTCAGGTCAGGTGCGGGTAAGGGGATGAGTTTGTTATGATGTGGGAGGGGTAAACCAGCTCTGTTGTCGGGCCCTGCTGCGGATGTCACTGATTGCATTGCACAGTTGACCCTTGTGCGGTGTGGTGCGGTGAGGATCTGTCCGTTCTCCCCTTTGGGGCTAAGATGCGAATGAATGTGTTTGAATGGATGAGTAAATGGAGAGTGTGTCGTCCTGTCTCGGCTACCTCCCTTTCCTTGGGGGAAGCAGCCTAGGTAGATAGACAGATAGATAGTATATATATATATATATATATATATATATATATATATATATATATATATATATAGAGAGAGAGAGAGAGAGAGAGAGAGAGAGAGAGAGAGAGAGAGAGATATTATATATAGATAGATAGATATATATATATATATATATATATGTATATTGTGTGTGTGTGTGTGTGTGTGAAATAAAAACCGAAGAGCACGAAAGTCCCCAGTGAAACCAAACCTACAGCCAATCACTCTGCATTTTAACCAACGAGACTTTCGGCTCCTTTCATAAGTCAAAAATTCCACGCAAAAATGTGCAGAATGGTGTCTCTGGAATAACGAGCTGTCCGTCCACTGCGTGCAGCCCCTGTTATGAGCATCTTCAAACACGCTTCATCCATTAATTTCTCCATTTACTTTTTTCTCAGGCACGGTACCTCGCTGTGCACATATATTCACTCACCACACCCAGCCATCTTTGTCGTCAAGAACTCCGGGTGACGTCCTTTGCTAGAGTCAGATGATTTTCTTGAACTTAGAAAAGGTTTATTAAGGTTATATCCACCCTCTTCAGTTCGAAAAGTGTGTCCAGGGATGAAGAAAGTAATCAGGAGCTGGAGAAGAACGTGAAAATGGCATCCCTGGGCTGTGTTGCTTATGCATCTTCTCCTACTCTAAGATTCACATAAATAATCATACCATTTTGATCACCTTATTCAGAGCCTTTTTAACTGAGTGATATTACCGTCACACTCCTACCTTTTGATCAACAGGTCAGACATGAGAATCTCATGTACAGTCTCAAACAACCCCATTATTATTGCTCTCACTGTTGAGAAATGATGCTCATGTCATACTAAAGCCTCACACCCTTACATGAACACCACCTTCATGCAGTCCTTTAGCAACCTCTGCAGTCAGACGTTTGCAGTATAACATCTTAAGGTTTTCTTTGCACAATTCACTCTATCCTTCATTTTCTTTGCATATTTACCTCTCTTTTGTCTCACTGTGCCTAAGTGCTTCAACTCTTACTTACTTTCCAACTTCTAGCCGTTCACCACCATATCACATTCTAAGTTACCCTGTGTCTTAGTGATAGCTGCTTTACTCTTACCTATTCTTACTTTCAGACCTCTTCGCTTAGAGAAGTTCATAATGCTCTGAACCAGCCGACAAGAAATATTTCCACTATAAGCAACTCACCATTATGTGCAAGTATCACCTCTCAAACATTCCATTCCTCACTATTTATCAACATTTCACTCTCGTCTTCACAGCTCATGCACTGACCTCTCATAACTATACAATCTGTCTGTCTATCGATGTCATTCTAGCAATATGTATACCTATATGCGTATGTGTGTATGTACGTACGTATATATGTACCTGTCTTTCTATCTATCTATTTATCTATCTCTAATCAGGGTGGTGCGCAAACAGCACTCCAATAGAAATTCGCCTGGGATTACCTAAATATTGCAGGATCGGCTCAGTCTCCTGGTGTGGATATGTCAGTGGAGTAGGAAATGAATAAATTATGTAGCGTAGACACTGATAATGTTGACGAACTCTGCTCGCAACAAACGAGACATCACCCATCGACATGGATGAAGAGTGTTATATATGTACCACCCCGTATACATGAACAGTACATGTCAGAGCTAAAATGGCTTCGACAGCGACAATTGACTTGCATCGTGGAAACGGACAGTCGCCTTATTTACTTTGTGAGCGGTAAGATCTCTCTTAACCTCAGTGGCCGCCGTCACACATGTGCTAGAACACCATAAATCAGACATCCATGGGTTGCAGAGATCGATATCATTTTTTGCTCTCTGTCTTGTTGACGTGGTTGTCCTGGTGTGTGTCCACTGAATACTGAGACTGTTTGATGCACGTAATATCTTCGGCCTACAAGGTTTCCAACACCTTTTCCAAAGCGATTTGTTTGGAATATTGCACCTTGTTATCCTCTTGCATGTATTAGTATTTTATTTTTGTATCAACATAGTTTGTAGAAACAGCACACAAGAGTATCACAACGCACGTGAAGTACCTGATCATCATCATCATCATCATCATCATCATCATCATCATCATCCAGACCTCCTTTCCCATCCAAGGGCAGGGTGAGGAGTAGCAATGTTCAGACAGCCCAAAAATGCCCAATCCAATGGGCCACGCTTCGATTCACTCATCATTCAAGCCCCCGGAATCCTGGCTCTAACGGATATGCCAAAAACATTCACCACGTTCTGTAGTTTCACATATCGTATCCGACAGAGTCAATCCAGACGCTGCCACGTTAAAAAGGAGTGCCAAAAATCCCTGATTATGCATATCTCCTCACAAAATTCATCCAGCCAGCTCGATCTCCTGTCAGTTCCCTAGCCTCACCGACTTCCAAACCTCTCTTCCTCACACATTCATCCACCATACATCTCCACCTTCTCCTTGGCCTACCTCTCCTCCTCCCTCCTTCGAATTCGCTCAGATATACCTTCTTCACCACTCTATTGTTATCCATTCTTTACGCATGACCATACCATCTCAGTACACTCTCTTCAATTCTGGTGTCCACCGACTTTATCACTCCACATCTTTCACGAATCACAGTATTTCGTATCCTATCCACCCTCTGTACACCACATACATTCCTCAGCAGTCCCATCTCCACTGCTCTTACTCTTGACTTTTCATTTTCATGCCACATCATAGTCTCACATCCATATGTTAAAGTTGGCACTAACACTCCTTCATGTAAGCCTCGTGCAGCTGCAACACTCAAGCCCCTGTTTCTTATCAAGGCCTTCATTGCAGCAGCCACTTTTCTTCCTTGTGTCACTCTACTTTCAACTTCTTTTACACATTTTCCCCTCTTTTCTGTCACTGTACCCAGGTATTTGAACTCTCTCACCAATTCCAGTCTCTCTCCATTCACTGTTACATTGCACTGGGAGTCACCTTCTCTCTCAATAACCATCACTTTACTCTTTTCTACATTTACTCTCAAAGAACTACGCTTACAGACATCAGCAAAACTCTGCACTAGCCTACCAAGTTCTTGTCCGGTGCTTGCAAGCAGTACTGCATCATCAGCATACAACAAATTTGAGATATTCCATCCATCACCATTCATTACCAATGCCATCCCTCTCTCCATTACTCATGTTTTCACTTTTCTCATCACCCCATCCATATATACATTGAACAACCATGGGGACATCACACAACCTTGTCGCACTCCCACACCAACTGTGAACCATTCACTTAGACACCCATTAACCCTGACACATGCTTCACTACCATCATAAAAACTCTTGACGGCACCAAACAGCTTACCCTCTACACCGTATATGCACAAAACTTTCCACAATCCTTCTCTGTCCACTTTGTCATATGCTTTTTCCAGATCCATGAATGCCATAAACACCTTATGGTCCTTCTCACAAGCCTTCTCTGCTATCTGTCTCACTGCAAATATTTGGTCCACACATCCTCTGCCACTCCTAAAGCCACCCTGTTCATCGCTCACTAGGACTTCTGATATCTCTCTTACTTTCTCTATAATAATTCTTCCATATACCTTCCCTACCACACTCAGTAAGCTTATGCCACGATAATTCTTACACTCACTTCGTTCACCTTTATTTTTGTACAGGGGTACAATCACAGGCTTTTTCCACTCTGCAGGCACAGTTTCACTCATCCATGCCTTCTTACATATCTCCAACAAGCACTTCATTCCATTCTCTCCACTACATTTAAGCATCTCTGCATACACCTCATCAACCCCAGCTGCTTTCCCATTTTTCAGCCGCTTCACAGCACTCTTCACCTGTGCGAGTGTCACGTCTCCTGTCACTGCATTCCTTCTGTGCACACCCCCAAAACCAATCATGTTTACAGCTGCTCTGCTCTTTCTATCCCCATTCATCAGGCTTTCAAAATATTCTTTCCATCTGGTCCTTACTTCATCTCCATGGGTTAATAATCTACCACCTGCATCCTGCACACCATCCCATTTCTTACCGCTTTCACTTCTACATTTCCGCACGTCTTTCCAGAATAACTTTCTATTTTCAGAGTACTTCGCATTCATTTTTCTTTCCTAGATCCTCATTTACCTCCTCCTTTTTCCTCTTCACTAGTCTCTTTACGTGCTTCTTGCTCTCAACATATTCAGTTCTTATTTCAACTGAACCCCTATCCTGTAACCACTTTAGCCACTTCTTCCTCTTTTCCTCCACCGCTTTCTTTACCTCCTCATCCCACCATGCTGTACCTTTCTTCTTTGTTGTTACTCTTGCCACACCACATACCGCTTTAGCATTCCTAACTCAGCAATCCCTATATGCATTCCACAGTCCGTCCAGATCCATTTCATTCCAATTCAGTAATTCTAACTCGTCCTCTACTTTGGTCCTGTATTCATCTGCCATTTCTTTGATCCTCAGCTTCTCTACTTTCAGTCTTTCTCCCTGACTGCTTCTCTCTCTCCTGATCCACCTCACTCCTTTCAGCTTGATCTTGCATACCACATTATGATCTGACAGACCTCCACAATTTCCTCTCACAGCCCTTGTATCAGCAACCATTCCCATCATCGACCTCTCTACGAGCACGTAATCAATCAGGCTTTTTTCAGCACGATCCCCGTTCCCTCTATACCATGTATATTTATGTGCATCTCTGTTTTTGAAATACAAGTTACAAATGCACGACCTCCTCTCCTGACACATATCCTTTAGTCTTTTCCCATTATCATTTTCTTCTGGTACTCCATAGCAACCCATTATGTCATCATCAGGACCAGTGCATACTCTTCCATTCATATCCCCCATCACAATCACTTTATAGCTCCTGGGCATTTCTCCCACTACTTCACCCAGCTCATCCCAAAACCTGTCTTTCTCTCTCTCACTCCTGTCCTCACATGGTGCATATGCTACAATCACTGCCACTTTCACCTTCTCAAACTTGAACTTGACATACATACATCTCGAGCTAACACATTTGTAGTCTCTCGTTCCCCTCTGTCACACCTCATTCATCAAGAAAGCAACTCCTTTCTTGCATCTTCCTCGCCCATTCATTCCCGATCTTACACATTTCACACCCTCCCACTCCTCCACTTCACACCCTTTCATCTTCGTTTCACACAGTTCCATCACAGCACATCTCGCACTCTTGAACACATTCACCACTTCCACCCTCTTGCTCTCCTCATTCACACTGCTCACATTCCACATAGCCACGCGAGTCTGCCCATTTGGTTGGGGCCCTGGGCAGGTATTGGGTCCTCCGAGGCTCTCTGAAACAACTGCCATGATTAAGTGATTTTGGATAGGGGAATCTGGGGGACACTTAACCCTGCCAGAAACCCCGGTTATATAGTTACCACCCAGCGTAGTAAATGGTTTCCTGGGTACAGGAAACCATTTGGCTTGTCACTCAGTGTAGAGATCATATGGCACCTCTACATTGAGTGAGTGGATGATGGGCGCCCCCACCTACCACTACTTTGAAGAGTAAAGTATAGTAAACTCTCAATTATCTGTCGTCGCAATATCAGGCCCAACACAATATCTGGCGCTGTTGGCTCAGCTCTATTGAAAGCAATGCAGGATCTGGCAAAATTATGCAACATCCAGTTTCGAGGCGTATTTACCTACCTGAAAGAAGGTAGCTAACTGGCACTGTATTACTCTACCATATCACTGCAGTGTTGTATTTTATGCTTATTTTTCAACTTTAACTCATGGGAAAGTTATTAGGATTTAGGGTCGAAACTATTATTAGCACAATATCCAGCTTCACACTGAATGTTGAGCCAGTGGGGGATACTATGCAACATCTGGTGTTTAACTTATTCACCACAGCAGTTGCCTGAATTATGCCGGATAATTTAGAGTTTACTGTGTTTGGAAAGTATATCAGTAAGCAGAATGGTTTATATGTTTCTAGGGGAAAAGTGTGGGGTCAGGCTCTGGATGTGGTTAATGCATTAATTGTTATTTAATGGGTTACACACATTCCATGGCATGTCAACACATCAGCTTCATAACTGACAGATTCACTGTACCATTTTCAGAACATGTAAGACAAAAGAGCGCTGTATTCCACAAACATTTTAGGAATGTGCCATAAGTTTACCTTTACAAGCATACACAATTCTCTTCTGTACAGTATACATATTGCTGTAACACCTGCAATCAGATAACGATTTTTCATTTTTAATCATACTACTACCACACTATTTTTTTCAGTTTAGAAGAAACTTTTCAAACTGGAGGGATTGGATGTTGCACTGACTTACCCCTTCACTAACTGAGTTCTGCTCTAATCTGAATAAAATCATATGGCAGTAGCTTCAATAAACTAGAAAACACTTGAGCAGATTCAAGGGGTTAATAAATATCTGATCATGGTGCCCCACTTAAAACTGATGACTACAAATCTTTATAGTCATACTGCATTTTCCTCCATTAAATTATCAAAAAATTGATGCTGAGGAGGCTCCTAAATCGATGGTAATACGGGCTTGAGTGATATGGATACTTCGCAACACCTCTTCTTTAGTGATCTGATGTTCTCTTGCATGTTATATATATATATATATATATATATATATATATATATATATATATATATATATATATATATATATATATATATATATAATCTGCCCATTTGACGTGAACAACGTGAGAGGATAAAAAAAAATGTAATATGTAAAGATGCAGCCGAGGAGGAAATATTAAGAAGTCTCTGGTACCACAAAATACGTCCCCACACCCAGACATCTGACTCCCACCAGGTAAAGGCAACTCCTCACCCTGATACCATCACAGTCCTCAGTCTTTGACGAAATAGAGCGAATAACCAGATGATTTCCACAGTACTTTGAGTCAAAACGATTACATTCAGTAAGCCCTCGCTGAAGGCCGCCTTTTGGGATGTCCTTTTTGTACAGCAAAGTCCTCATGAATTTACGGCAGAGATTGACTGTTAAAGTTCTCTTGCTATTTACAGACCTTATTTGCCGGTTTTCCCCTACTTACAGTACCGAATATATGGACAGTGCTGCGGTATACTGAAATACATTCCCGGTACAGAATAAGGACTGCCTGCTGTTAGAGTGCAGGTTGACATTCACTGTAGGGATGGCACCAACGCACCCATTAGCTTCAGCAAACAAAGTCCTTCCTAACTCCCAAACAGAGGCATTTAACTAAGACAGGCATCTAGTTGTGACCCTCGAGCTTCTGTACCTAAAGTCATCCCCAGGTAGCTAAGACATTACGCAAAAATGCTAACGCATTATTGGCAAAACCGTCCATTTCTCAGTATTCATTTTCCTCCTCTTCGACGGGTCTAGCTTGAAAGAGATAGCGTTGGTTTTCCCGCAAAAGGAGTTTTATTTTCCAGCAGATACGAGCCTTGATTGACATTGCCTGAAAAAGTACAAGAAATCTGTAAAACTTAAGAGATGGCAAAATGACAAGGTTGAGGCAGTATTATAACATGCAACCACATCCCTACACTTTATAAACTCCAGTGCCATTATAGTGTAGCAATGACTAAGGAAAAAGTGCACCCAAAAGAAAAATGCCATAATTCAAGGTACACTTACTACCTTATAATGCAATGCGTGAAGTAAGCCGGTGAAAAAAAAGGGGGAATTATTTGTTCTGATACTGCCTTGACCTTGTTCCTGTGGTTTCTGGCATTATTTCAGCCTTTCACTTTATATATATATATATATATATATATATATATATATATATATATATACCGGTACAGAGATAAACAAATAAACAGATTGATATATATATATATATATATATATATATATATATATATATATATATATATATATATATATATATATATATATATATATATATATATGTATATATATATATATATATATATATATATATATATATATATATATATATGTATATATATATATATATATATATATATATATATATATATATATATATATATATATATATACTGTATATCCCAAATGCTTGTCAAGTGGCAGATCTCAATGTCCCACCTACGCTTGCAGAAACTGTTCAGACCAACCGATATCTAAAAAAATAACATATCATCTGATCTAATCCAAAATTTTGGCCAGTTACTCCTCCAATGCCTCCACAAGATCATATTGACTATCTGGAACCAAGAGCAAATTCCATTTGAATGGCATACTTCTGATACTGCAACTATCTACAAGAACAGAAGGGACTGATCAAATTGTGACAGCGACATAGACGTCTTCCTCCTTCTGAATGCTAGCAAAGTTGTAGGCGAGATAATGTTATCCAGTCTAACAAAATATCTGACTAAGTTAACACTTCCTGAAACAAATTGTGGATTTCAAGAGGAACGAAGTATCTGTGACATGATCTTTGCTGCCCGGCAGAATTCTTTGATTTCCCGAACTGCAATTCCTTGGAACTCGCTTCCCCAGAATTGTTTTCCCTCAAACTTCACCAAATTGCTGTTCAAGTCCTACTGTTACAGATATTTTAATGAATGGAGCAAACCAGTGATCTGGTGTATGGAATATCTTTTTATTCTTTTGTTTTTCCTTCTTTCGTTTTGTTATTAAAAAAGATACAGGAAAAATGCCACAAGGAGAACCATGGCATTATAATGCATTCATTGATCTTGCAAAAAACATTTGACATTGTCAACGGAGAGCTCTTAGCGCATGCTCTTTCAAAATTTGGAGTTCCAAACTAATTTTTCATTATCCTGACGAGCCTGCTTGACAACATGAATGCTTGTGTGTTCACAGGTGGATGCAAATCCGAACTCTTCAATGTGGACCTGGGCGTAAAGCAGGGATGTGTCTTGGCTCCTGTCATTTTCAACATTTATCTCACTGCAGTCACCCTTTTAAGTACCAACAAATGAACCCTGATGATGGAATAAAAATCTGTTTCCATTTAGACAATAACTTATTTAAACTCAGTCGTCCTTAAGCACAATCAGAGATTGTAATGGCCCATTTCTTAGAGTTGCAATATGCTGATAACTGTGCTGTCCTTGTACATACCCCAGAAGCCTACAACAAAGTCTCACCACCGTTTCCAACATATACCATGTAATGGGTCTCTGAGTAGTATCAATAAAACAGAAATAATATCTCAGAAAAACAATCCGAGGGAGCTTCTTGCATTTCAGAAAAATGGAAAAAATGTAAAACAGGTGGAGAATTTTATGTACCCCGAAGTGAGCTCACAGATAAACATAACATAGATACAGAAGTCCTTGCACGAATCAATTACACCCCAGCCTCTTTTGGGCGTCTCAGATCCAAAGTCTTTGAAAATACCAGCTTGGGAATCGAGACAAAGGCATCAGTATAAAAGGGTGTCTGCCTCTCTACCCTCTCATACAGTGCTGAATCATGGACTACTGACCAGCGTAACTTCAAATAGCTTGAGTCTTTTCACATCTGATGATTACAGCGCATCCTAGGACTCACAGGGGAGGATTGAGTCCCTCACTCAAATTCTCCAGTGGGAAAAGTCAACCAGCATAGAAACCATGCTGGCTAAAAGGCGGTTGAGATGGGTCAGACACGTGTTCCGCATGCATGAGCACGCCTTCCCCGCCAGGTTCTGTAGGGCGAACTCCCTGCAATGCGCCGCAACTCAGGGGTACACAGTAAGAGATATAAAGATCATATAAGGATAAGTCGGAAGTAATGCAACATCATACCAAAATATCTTCAAACCAATGCCTTTGACAGAAAGCAGTGACGAGCCCTCTGCAGCGAAGGAACCATTAATCTTGAAGTAGCTTGGAACCTGGCCAGAGAAGAACGTAGACGGAAGCACAACTAAAACAGAGTTCTCCCAGCAAACTCGGACTTGACATGTCGATTGTGTGGCAAAGTTTGCAGATCCATGACTGGTATGCACAGTCACACATGTTGGCAGGATAGACAATGAGAATGCAGATGTCGTTTTCTGTAGACAAAGAATAACCTTAACCCCTGCACCGCGGGCATGTTTACCAATGTTTTGCGTGTCCCGCGGGGTTATTCGGGCTCCGACAGACTCACAAAAAATATTTGCCAAAAATCAGTTATTAGTCCTAGAATATTAAAATTCCATATGCTTATGGCACATACCTTCAGCTTTCTCCTGGAATGTTTGTTGAGCCTTCGTCTGTTACCGTAGGACTTGTGGAGACCTCTGAAGTTGGGTAACGAAGTCTCCACTTTACACTTCCCGACAACCTGTAATATGATTACCACAGCCAGATATTAACACTATAAACACTACTCTATGATTTTCAAGTAGTTTGGGATCCATACTCCAATAAAAAACCAATGTGAAAGCAATAAAAATTATGAGCGCGTCTGACCGTCGCACTTGCGCTAGTTCGCTCTTGGTGCTCTGTCATTTATTATTCATAAAACCTCTCACACTTTATATTTTTATTACTATATTACACTTATATATATCTGGAGTCTTTCTCCATAAGTTTCCTTCAGTAGTATTAGTTTATTGTCACTGAAGTCATTCAATTTTTCATTCAGTAAAATACGTAGAGAGCCACAGATTCACTTTCACTGTTATAACATAAAGTATTTGTACTCATATTCTTATATTACTAATTACTTACATTACTATTTACATTTTCTATTATATTTTCAATATTTACCCTTCTATTTTACTTACACTATGTTATTCACTGTCACTTTCAGTAAGATAAAACTATAATACACTGTTCAATCATATGTACTGAACATCCGTTGCTTTCACTTGCTATTTCCACATTATTTCCACATTACTCTCCTTTCCCACTTGCACTGTTAGAACTGCTTCTGGCTGTGGTAATCAAAGAAGCAGGTAACACAGAGGGGAACCTGGCACTCAGCGCACTGCCAAGAGGTGCGTTTGTGCTCAGGTGTGTGGCGGGTGGTATGTGCACACACCTGACACCTGCAGATCGCAGCCTTCCTTTTCCCTGTGGCAGGCATTAGCTCCAGTCTGTGCCGATCCATATACGCCCTCTGCTCAAGTCGGTCGGGAAGTGTTACTGGATGGCGCCTTGGAGTTGCTGCTGTCACCCTACTATATCTTTCCAGCAGCTGCTGGACACAAGTCTTGGCGAACAACCTCAGGGAGAAGGACTTGGGTGGCTTGACCTTCATCTTGTACAGGATGAAGGCGTTCAGCATCGTCATATCTATGAGATGCAGAAATACTTTCCTGTACCACCTAGTATTCTTCCTGAGGCAGTCGATCTCACCAATCATCCTGTCGGACTTGTCCACCAGCCGAATGTTGATACTGTAGTCCAACACAGCATCAGGTTTCATCACAGGTTCGCCTGTCCTACAGTCAACCTTCCCACTGTCTGTCATCTCCCCCTTATGTATGGTGGTGAGCATGTGCACGACCCTCTTGTCATGCCACCGTATTGCCAGCATCTTCTCAGACTTGCGTAGGTGCACGTCTCCTCGCTGTGAGGTTCCTGCCTATGTGAACTTAGGGAAATGGGCACGATTACTTTTGACAGTGCCGCAGGAGCCAATGCCGTGCTCTGAAAGGTATTTGGCAAGTTTCGGTGCTGTATAATAGTTGTCTGTGTACAGCACATGATTCCCACCAAAATACTTTTCAAGGAGCACTTTCACTACACAGCCTGAGAAGCCAAGGGGGGGTGTTTTATCCAGATCGACAGTGCTGGCTGAATAAATGACGAAGTCAAGGATGTACCTCGTCTTACAGTCGCACAGTACAAAGAACTTAATTCCAAAGCAATGGCGTTTGCTTGGAATGTACTGAACAAACCGAAGACGTCCTCTGAACAAAACCAAGGATTCGTCAATGACAACCTTCTGAAAGGGGTGGAAGAAGGACATAAACTTATCCTTCATTCTGCTCAGAATCTCCCAGATCTTCCAGAGTGGGTCAGTTTGGGAAGGTACATCGTTGTCGGCAAAGTGCAGGTTTCCCATGCTGTTCCGGAAGCAATCTCTGGCCATGTACTTATTGAAAGTGGGTGAGGGTAGTAAGGGGTCCATGGACCAGTATTCTTCCAACTCATGCTTCTTGGAGTGTGGCATGAGAAGCATGAGGGCAAAGAACATATACAGCTCCTGCACTCCCAGCATGGACCACTGTTGCATCTTGGCTGCACCTGTACCACTTGCAGCACGTTGTGATTCATACCTGTTGGTCTCATCTCATATGTGCTGCATGACTTCGTCATCTAGGAAGGCCAAAAGGTAGTCCACACATTCAGCATTATCGTCAATAGTGAAGGCAGGCTGAACTCCTGAGAAGCTCTCGTCAAAAACTAAATGTTCAGGCACAAAATCTGAACCTTCCGTCCACACGAAGGCGTCCAGGATTCCCTGTCGTGGCGGTGTAGGGTGGGTGGTGGTGGTGGGTGGCTGTGAGGAAGATTTACCCCGTTCAAGGTCACTCGCACTGACCCTGGGTTGCTGTACAGCACTAGCAGCCCTTACTCTACTGCCAACTCTACTTTTACTAGTCCGGGATTTACCTCTTTCTCTATGGCCTGCCTTCACTGTTGATGCTGGTGGTGACTCCGACGATGAAGACTCCGGAGATAACTCAGCAGACGAAGAGGAAGAAATGAGTGAAGTGGGGCTTGGGGAACGGGGAGGTGAATCAACTCAAGACTCATGGCAGGCTGGGTCACGCGGGGTCATTGTTCTGGGGCTAACACGCCACCTTTTCACTCCCTTCCCAAATTCCTTCCCTTGCTGCACTAACGGCTCCTTTCCCTTGGAGCTAGGGATAACTTCCGACACTGAAGTACTCGTACTAGCACTTTCTGGCACGATTACCTCACCTGGCTCATCATACGATTCACCCGAATCGTCAAAATCACTATCCATCATCACCATGGACAATTCTGCTAGTTCACGTGCCACTGCAGAGTCACTAAGTCCTTTCCTGCTTCCCTCACGACTTTTTATGGGGGTAGAGGTCACGAGGCCCTTTGCAATGGGCGCAGAAGCGGCAGAAATGGCGGGGCGCAAGTGTGACATGGTTTGACCACAGCGGAGGACAAGGAACTAAATGCTGCGGCTTATCTGAGAAGGCAAGGGTTGACAATGACACTGAGGCTGACAGCTGCTAACTTACATGCTAATTTTTTATTGGTAGAAAATCTCGGCAATACATAAAGAAATAGGTAGTTCCAGGTGAATGTAAATGTCACTTAGGCTTCTCCCTTCCTTTCTGATGTATATTTTTATTACAGACATCGATTACAAGGCATAATTCAAAGGGGAAATTACCGTGGTAATGTAGTGAATGAATGCACGTGAGGTGTTGTCAGGTGATACTTAGCCAATTCCTGGTGTATAACACTTTCACTTACCTTATTTTTTTTTTATATATATTATTTTGTATAAGTATAGGGCATAGGGCTTATTTCAATGGATGAAAACTGTGGAAAAATCTGGGGGAAATTTGCTTAGCGCAGCGTGGCGTTGGAGGTGACAGGACAGGGTAATGGAGGGCAGGTAGGGAGGGGAGCCAGGAAGGGGGGAAAATCGCTAAAATGTCAACAATGGATGAGAGTACAGACGAGATTTGGAGTGCTGACTAGTGTTGGACATAGGCAGTACTGATAGATGATACAAGCCACCACTTGAAAGCCCGGGATAATTCAAAATAACACAGAATCACAAAAGTGACGCCCCGCGTTATGATCCATTCTGGCCGAGTGTCACGAAAGTGACGCCCCACGGTTAAGGGGTTAAGTGTGTTTGTGTGTGTGTGTGTGTGTGTGTGTGTGTGTGTGTGTGTGTGTGTGTGTGTGTGTAATTAACCGGGTTGGTCAGGATCAAGATCACGTGATGGTCGTCGCACACACACACACACACACACACACACACACACACACACACACACACACACACACACACATACACACACACACATACACACACACATCCCCTTGCTCAAGGGGGGACAGTAACCACCCGCCTTGCCATTGAAACTTTTAACGTCCTGAGCAGGAGCGAACCCCAGTCTACCAGATGGCAGTCGTGAGCGTTACCACTGAACCGGAGAGTGGTGTGTGTGTGTGTGTATTTATGTGTGTGTGTGTGTGTGTGTGTGTGTGTGTGTGTGTCATTGCTGTTTAGAAGTGTCATTGCTGTTTAGAAATCAGATCACAGAGGTAGGTGTTTTTTTGCTAAATGCTATTTATTATGCATCTGAAAAATTGCAATAGTTCTTATTTGGACGTTAATCTTATTATGATCTGATATGAATTTAGTTGCCCAGAAGAATTATCGCCTTTACACCCATGAAGTATATTTAAATTTTAGTCTTGCTCTCTCTTAATGATTTTGTTAAGCTCAGGAAATACTTTTCGACCCTTCAACAGCAAGCGGCTCGCCTAAGGTGAATGAAGTCGTTTGTTAGCAGCAAACATATACCACCAGTGACACTATCGGAATGAAGTGTTTAAGATGAACTGGCGCTAGGGATAGAACTTGCTGGTGGTTTCTGATGACCAAACCTAAATAAGTTAATTCTGACACTCGTCTGGGTGGCTGAGTGGAATCCTAATGTTTGACTGCAAAAATTTTTCCACAGCTGAATAAGATTAATCTTGAGAAAGCCTGAATGATATTCTAAAGTTTAACTTTCAGCCAAAGGGATGATGTACGTGAATAAAGATAGAGAATATTGTATGTGGTTGTAGATTAGGATACATGAGACAGGGGTGAAGACATGGAATGTGACGAGTAAAAATGACAAGTGGGAAGATCGTTACATCCAGTGCCTTTTGAGGCGTAGGTATTCGAAGCTTGGCTACTGTAGTCGAGTTTATTGAAGAGCAGATCCCCTGACTGATTCCCTTGCTAGCATTACGTGATCGAAAATCCTCCAGTTGCCTTTTGGGTATCGAACCTATGCAAGACTACCACTCCAACTAGGCTATTCGAATCGCCAGATTATCAGACCTCAGTTGTGGTAGAAGGCAGTGAGAGAACAAAGGAAAACTACTACGACAGAGTACCTTCAGGGAAACAAATACTACAAGGATGAATAGAGACAGAGAAGAAAAAAAATAAGAAGGCTACTGAAAGGCGAAGTGGAAGTGAGTGAGAAGTAGACAGGTTCAATGCCTATCCAGTACACGAGAGTCATCAAGGAAGACTGCAACAGGACCCGCAGTCCACGATATTACTTCCAGGTCCACATTTATACAGCTGCTTGAAAAGGGGGGAGAGGGAAAGAAATTGCACCTTAGAGTCTGACCAGCATGTTGGGGGTGAGAATAGACAAGGATAAGTGAACAAGGAAAGACTAGTGGCACAGACATGAAAAATGAAGGAGAAAGACTGGGAAAGTGTCTGGATTCCTAATTACATATGGCTTTTTTACTGATTTCTCGTCAGTCATATGCCTACCACGAATCTCACAACCACGACAGAGTGAATGTAAAATAAAAAATATAATAAAAGAAAAATTTGTTGCAACAGTATACTGACAGAGATACTTGTTTGTTCGGAAAACTGAAACATCTCAGCTCCAATGACTCACTCTCAGCTGAACTGAATCGCCTGGCGTTAGCGGAAATAGAACACTAGAGGTGTCCCCACCATGAGAGAGAAGATCTTTGACATATACAAACCAATGTGAGGCTGAAGCGAGGGTGAAGGTGCAGCTGGTTTACCAAGGAAGGAAAGCGGTGGAGGCAAAGCAATGCACACCATGTATGAGGCAGGGGTGAGTGAGAGGGACTATAGAAACTGTTGGCGGGAGAGAAAGGATAAAAGAAAAAAGGATAAATGATATATGCTGTATATATATATATATATATATATATATATATATATATATATAGAGAGAGAGAGAGAGAGAGAGAGAGAGAGAGAGAGAGAGAGAGAGAGAGATGAGGCTGCAGAAAGGAAAAGTCAAGAGCAAGCAGTAAACGCGACGATAAGGTGACAGAGTGAGGAAATAGTGTCAGAAAAATATGAGAGAGAGAGAGAGAGAGAGAGAGAGAGAGAGAGAGAGAGAGAGAGAGAGAATAGTTAAAGAAACAGGAGATAAGGATGGAAGGAGAGATGAACTGTAACAGTAAATCACAGTAACAAGTTTAGGGGAGTTTGGGAAGGGCCCAGAAGTGGGAATGGCAGAAGGGTGGGTGGATAATATGGGAGTAGTTTGTTATGACAGACAGACCATGCGACGCTGAAAGTTGTGACTGAGGCTCATGAGGGAGGTATGCAACTCTCTCTCTCTGTCTCTGGCACACACACATATATTTGACATACTGCGAATATTATTCATAATTGACCTACTGAGTGCTGTAACAAGTTAAAGTAAAATCTGCGTGAAATGTTTTGCGATGTGCGTGTATATCTGTCTGTCCCTCTTATATATATATATATATATATATATATATATATATATATATATATATATATATATATATATATATATATATATATATATATATATATATATATAGATATATATATATTACTGGGTATTTGTGTAACCGTTGATTTCATGAAATCCCTAAGGAATTCGCGAAATGAGTTTAAATAATGATGGGTTAATTAAGGTTAAGTTAATTTAGGTTACCATTAGGTTAGCCTGGGATAATGTATGTTAAGTTTTGGTTAGTTAGGCTAAGTTAGCTAGTTTAGGTTAGGTTTGGTTAAAATAGATGAATGCTAAGTTATCTTAAGCATACTTATAAATTAACCTAACCTAACCTAACCTAACTAGTTACCTAGCCTAGCCTAACCTAAACTTAACCTAGATTATCCCAGCCTAACCTAACCACAGCCTTATTTAACCTATCCTTAATCAACTCATCCTAAATTGAACTCATTTCTCGAATTCCCAAGGGATTGTATGAAATCTGTGGTTAAAAAAATTACCTGTAATATATATATATATATATATATATATATATATCTATATATATATATATATATATATATATATATATATATATATATATAACGTTCTATCTATTTATCTGTCTAACGAACTATTTGTCTATTTATGTATGTATCTATCTATATCAATCTATCCATCTATTTATGTCTATCTATAAATGACTGGGGGCACAATTCCTGGAATCGTTAGCAAAAAAATTTATTATTTAGCTTACAGCAAACCCATTTTTGTTTCCTTCAAAGCTACACTACACCTGTCCCTGTGCTTTTCACATTCCTGGTAAAACTTTCTGTGGTCATCTTTGGTCATCTTGTCCTGACTCTCCTGCGTTTTTTCTTGGATTTCTTTTAAGTTGTTAAATATTCTGCCTGTCAGTTTTTGTTTAATCATGAGGAACAATATAAAAAAAATCACATGGAGCGAGATCTGGTGTGTACGGGGGAGGCGGAGCAACAACGACGTTGTTATGGTCCAAAAATTGCTGACAACGCTGTGGTGATGGTGCGTTGTCGTGATGCAAGAACCATTTCTGGTTGCGCCACTTCTTTGGGCGTTTACGCCCGATCCTTTCCCGTAGACATCTCAGCACTGTAATGTAATATTGCTGGTTCACAGTCTGTCCACGGGGAACAAATTCTTTATGGACAATTACTTCACTGTCAGAAAACAAGATCAACGTTGTCTTGACCTTATGCGCTTTTTTCGGTCATGGAGATGTTGGTGTCTTCCACTGACTGGACTGCTGCTTGGTTTTGGGGTCATACCCATAAACCTAGATCTTGTCACCCGTAATGATATTTGAAATAAATTCTGGGTCATTTTTCAACTGTTCTTTCAAGTCCTGACACACTTTCACACGATTTGCTTTTTGGTCTTCCGTTGGAAGACGGGGGACGAATTTTGTCGAAACTCAGTGCATGCCAAGATCTTGTGTCAAAATCCGTTGGACTGAATTCCAGGAAACGCCTGTTGCCTCCACTAGTTCGTCAATAATGTGATGACGATCTTCCAAGATTGCCTGTTGAATTTTCTCGATGTTTTCTTATGTTCGTGAGATCGAAGGACGGCCAGAACGTGGGGACTCCTGGAAGGACATGTTGCCATTCTTAAAATGCACGAATTGTTCGTAGACCTGTGTGTATTTTTTCATTGCCAGCTCCTTCAAAGATTGGTTAAAGAACTGTCGCTGTCTTAGCAGCAGTTTTTCCGGGCAAAGAATAATAATAATAATAATGCACATTCTTTGCTCATTCAAATCTGCCATAGTGGTCTGAGGATGAAAATCGCAGGTCACGTCCACGAACAAAGGAAAAAAAAAAAAAACGCCAGAAATACGGAATCGACCATCTCAGTGCACAGCTACTTAGCAGAATGATTCACCTGCTGGGACGCAAGGCTTGCCTACTAGTGCAACGAATAACTACAGTCGTGTCACAACTTATGCAAATTTTACTTATGCGATCTTGACTATACGCGATTTAAAGTACTGTTCAAATATTTACCTTGCCCGGGCGGAGTCCAACGAGGTATTATTTTTGGCTGAGTTTGTTTGCTTTTCTTTCTTTCTTTCTTTCTATGTTAGCAACATTACGGAAAACGGCGGAATGAAATGACATGAAACTGTCAAGATATGTGGGCACTGGTCACCAAAGAAAGTGATTAAATTTTGGAGGTAATCGAGTGATTGAAAGGTCAAAGTCAAGGTCACGGATTTCTAGAGGGCTATAGCTTGAAAACGGTTGAAGATAGAGATATTTACTCTTATGAACATACAAGAACTCGTGGTAAGGGGTTTCATTTGGCACCAAGTCCTTGACCTTGAAAGGTCAAACTCAAGGCCACCGACATTTAGGGGTCTATAACTCGAAACTGGTTGAAGATAGATTTTTACCATTATCAACCTATAGGAAATCCAATATGGTTTTTCAATTGATACCTTGACCTTTGACCATAAGTGACCTTGAATGGTCAAACTCAAGGTCACAGATATTCAGGGGGCTTTAACTCGAAACTCGTTGAAGACAGAGATATTTACCAATATCAAAATATTGGAGGTCTCACATGGGCTTTCATTTGGCATCATGACCTATGAGCTGGAGTGACTTTGCAAGGTCAAAGGCAACATCACGGATTTTCAGAGGGTGAAACTTGAAAACATTTGCACTATTGCCTTAGACTTTGTGTACTGACACTAAATGGCAGAAACGAGTACGTATTTAATACCAATAAAATAACTGCTGTCGGCCGAGGTCTGGTGTCCTGGCACCACTTGTTATTTTCTTTATTATTTAATTTTAAAGTGCGGGTGCAGGTTAAAAATTTAAATACCGCGACATTTCTATATTCTCTCTCTCTCTCTCTCTCTCTCTCTCTCTCTCTCTCTCACACACACACACACACACACACACACACACACACACACACACACACTCGTGTATGTATGGTATGAATGTATGTATACTGGAATATACAGATGCCTAAGTAGTGACAAAAGATGAAAGGATGTTAAAATGACCGAGCAAAACTTGTTGTGTTGTATTGTGTAATGTAAAGGTAAGGGAAAAGCATGACACTACATTATAAATTACGATAAGTATGCGAGTAAAGTTCATGTAGGCTTTGAAAATAGCCTGAATATCATTATACATTGTACCGTTTCAGGCCCATCTTTGCGAAAACTGGGCGATTAAAAAAAAAAAAAAAAAAGGCTTTGTGATGGAATTTGCTACAATGAACGAATGTTTGTAAGATTGTAGCAATGTGGCTGTGTGGAGGAACCTACTAAGCACTCTGCTGCCGCGCGCCAGACAGACTCACAGACCACTCCAATTTATACTGTATATTACATTTGTACACATGATATAAGCCGAACTTCCCACACAGTTATTTTAGGACATATTCATAGCAAAGTACTGCCAAACCGTCATGAACAGCAAACGTATTTGTGTTTAACAAAAAAATGAAAGGCTTATTTATTATGACATCCAGTTTACTGAAGTGAACTGCCGCACCGTCGTCACGGCGTGTGGCAAGAGGTGGACGGTTGCAATGATAACCACGCAAGCGCCTTGCGCGCCTGGTTAAGGCAATGTTGTTCACAGATACCTCCACAATTTATGAACTGTTTTACTTTCATGTTAGAAACGAAAAAGACCGTGTGTTAGAGTATGTTTAAACAAAGATTTGTCAATATAGCAATCATCATCAAGGAAATGTTTTGATAAATTACAAACAAAATTGTGCCCTGGTGGCAATAGGTGGCAAGTAGTGCACCGTGTGGTGCTCAAGTCAACACCCATGCCTTACACTGGGTAGGCTTAGGCCAGGTCTTCAAATCTTCTAAGAAGTTCACTAACCCCTCCACAACTGATAAAATAATAATGCTGTACTCTTTAACCCTCCTCTTCCTTTTCGTCTCATTAACTTTCCTCCACTTACTGACTCCCTTCAACCTCTGTCTCTTCGTCGCACTGTTGCATCTTTATCTCTTTTCTATCGCTACTTCAATGATCACTGCTCCTCTGAACTGTCTGCATGCATTCCTCCACCTCTACGACGGGCGCGTAGCACCCGTCTAGCAGCAAACTCTCACCCCTTTTCTGTCCAACTCTTTAATGCAAGAGTTGACCGTTACTCCCAGTCCTTCATTTATGCAACAGGTCAACTCTGGAACTGTCTCCCTCTGTCTGTATTTCCTGCTTCCTATGATCTCCAGTCTTTCAAACGCAGTGTGTCCAGGCATCTCGAAATGATTGGATCTTGAAATTGGCTCTCTCTTGTATTTTGTTTATCTCTTGGAAGAAACTATAATAGCGGGCCCACGGCCTTTGGTTCCTTCTTCTTCGCATTAAAAAAAAAAAAATAAAAACTCCACACGATCACTGCTGTACGTACATTACCATTTATAAGCAGCCGCGTCTAGCTAGATGTTTGTCCAGTGGTAATATTAGATTTTCTTTCACCACATTCACTGCCAAATGCCAACGAACTTCAGCTCCTTTATTATATATATATATATATATATATATATATATATATATATATATATATATATATATATATATATGAATGAATTCAGTGTACTGTACTCTACTGTTCTGTTATTATTGTTCATTTATTTATTTTCATTTTCTTTGTTGACAAATGACTTAAGGGATGTGAAGTGGGGTGTTTTAGGTACACGAGATTTTTTTTTACTTTACGCAAAGCCAAGGGAACCTAACCCTTCCCAAGTTGCTACATGACTGTATTTCTTTTTCCCCCTCGCCATCGACCTACTCCGGGAATTTTGAGGTCCCCCTCAGTGAGACACACATACACACACACACACACATATATATATATATCTATATATATCTATATACTTTATATATATATATATATATATATATATATATATATATGTGTGTGTGTGTGTGTGTGTGTGTGTGTGTGTGTGTGTGTGTGTGTGTGTGTGTGTGTGTGTGAGTGTTTACATATTTCGTCTGAAAAATTGTCTTCGCTTTCCCAAATTCTTACCAGAGAGACTACTAATAGGAACTGTTGGTGCAGGTAAATGTTTGCGAATGAGAGAACTAGCAACTGCAATTAAATAGTTGTTCCTAAATGTGGGTGGTGGTGCTTCGGAAAGAATAGGTGAGGTTTGTCGTGATAGGACTGTGGTTGTAGCAGTGGTGTTGGCAATATTATGGTTTGAATAGGAAGGTCAAAGAGGATATCGGAGAGAGAGAGAGAGAGAGAGAGGGATGATCAGGAAGAAATATGAAGGTAAACCACTCTTAAAATAGGAAGCTATTTTGGAAAGAGGTGGGGAAATGCATAAGTGAGAATGGGAAAAAGTAAGAATATATGAGAGCTGAGAGTGGAGGAATACTAATGAACTGAAGTAATAAGCGGATGGAAAGAATATTCTGAGAGTGATGAATGGCACTGATGAGACCAAATCGGAGGCAGTCATTAGTGGATTTAATGGTTGACATAGGAGGAATGTGGCGCCTGAGAATATGACATGACAAAAAGTGAAGAATGCTGGGAAAGGGTGAGGGATGGAGACGAGGCAGGTTTTGCTAAGGTATTTGCAGAGATGACTGAATGTGCTGGAGAAATCTGAAGAAAAATGTTGATTCGAAATATGCCATAAGGTTATGATGAGTGAAATGTACCAGTTGAATGGAAGAAGACTTTGACTGCCTCTGTACAACTGTAAAAGCAGTGGAAGTGAGTGCAGAATGATCGAAGGGGAAGACTGATGGGTTTTGTAGGAAGGTATATGGAAGAACCATCATATAGAAAGAACCTGAGGAGTCAGAAATAGGGTGGCTATATGAGTGGCAGATGATATGTGGATCAAATACCCGCAGTAAGGTGAATAACGAAGAAAGTATATCAGAAGAAGGACTAGAGGTAATGACATACAGTATACAGAACTGGAAACAGTGTATCGTAACTGATGCGAGAAGGTTATGAATGATTTTTATGTATTTATGGTGAGAATTAAAAAGTTAAAATGTGATTGTAGAGAGAGCGAGAACGATGATAACTAACGGTGAAAAGTGGAGTGTCTCAGATCTGATATACGCAGGTGTTGCAGGTGTCGAGTTGCTTGCTAACAATGAAAAACAGCTGTTAAGGCTGGCTTAGAGTTTTGAGATTGTAAGCGTTATGTAGTAGAGCAATCGCCGGTCTGTCTGGCCGAGAAGACCCATCAACCGCAAGGAAAGTCGCCCCTGCAGGGCTGTCCCATGTGAACCTATATTCCCTTGCCGCGGACAGTCCTCATCACAGCAAGGTGCGGTGAAAGTGTGCATAGTGGTCTCTGGATGAATTTTGCATGTGCATCCATCTACCCAGTTAACAGGGACACCATAATAGGATCCACGTAACCCAGTTATTTAGCTATATCGTTACCACTCACGGCTGTAAATGATTTCCTGGGTCACCGGAAACATCAGGCTTGTCGCCGCCTCCTGTCACCAGCTTAATGTATTCTAAGAGTTATTGCAGATAAGGTCAAGTGATGATTGTTGAGATGGTGACTCGTGGTGTGATGTGCTGATGAATGGAGAGACTTGAAATCGCGAAGGTGTTTAAAGGCCCGTCCACACTAGGGGTCATGCTGCGTGCTCTGTTGCGTGTCATGTTCCCCATCTCAGGTTTTTGTGCCGCGGAGGGTCAGTGCCTGGCCAAGGTTTATCTCATGGTGACAGCGCGCTACACGATGCTCTCAGCAACAGTCTGGCTTCCGTTGAAAAATGTTGTATTGTTACCGCATTTTCTTTCCAGCAGCATGCAATGATAAAACGATGAACAAGTACTGAGTGGTCAAGGGGAAACATTCTACATTTTATGGAAGTGCTGAAGATCGATCCATGCATCTGGCAGGTTAAAAACATGCAGTACAAGAACAGGAACTTCAGAAGTGCAAGAATTTAACAAGAGCTCCTGATGAGATGCTATCACGTTAATAAGTATCGTCTTTGGAAATGCGTGGCTCTGTTTTCTTAAGTTTAATAATAAAATGCAATTATCGGCATTCTAGTGTAGTTTTCAAAGTCTTTTTCACATTCTGTCTCGAGCTCTGAGAAAATTTGGTTGACGCTCCTTCCGAAGATACGTCGAGCAGCCACTGCTTGCACTACATCATCTTTTTCCTATTCTTTTTCTTTTTAGCACAGCATAGTGCCACAGTATTCTGCAACACAGTCTCTTGAACTGCTGCAGTGTGGGTATTCATCCTCCTCCTCTCGCAGCTCAACAGTAGTTGGTGCGCTCTGCCCAATGTTTTAGTGTGGACATCACAGGCCTCAGCAACACGAGCTGGGCAACATGACGCACAACAGAAGGCGAGTCACGACCCCTAGTGTGGACGGGGCTGAAGTACCTCGATGCATCACCACCAGGGAAAAATAAAATTAAAGATATGGAAACAAGAGTTTCATGGGGAAGAAAGGCGATTGATACTACTTAGGCCCCGATACTACATTTAGGTCTGAGTCTGGAGGCTGCAAAAGAGAGAGAGAGAGAGAGAGAGAGAGAATGGTAACGAATATCAAGGAAGAAATATGAATGTAAGCTCCTCTTAAAATAGGAAGGTATTTTGGAAAGAGGTGTGGAAATGAAGGTGTACTATAGTCGCGGCGCGCGACTCTGAAGTTATTATCGTACTCTGGCAACCTACCATTCAAAAGTGCTCTCATTTCGTGTATGATATGAGACGCATGTGATTCGTGTATAGTATGTTCGTGTATAATAATATTCGTGTATAATATATTAGTGCATAATAATATGATTCGTGTATAATATCATACGAAATCGGACGCACTTTTGAATGGTAGATTGCCAGGGTACGATGATGACAACCTCAGAGTCGTGTGCTGCGACTATAGTGGCCACATCAGCGTATGTGCGTGAGACTTGTATGTTACGAGAATAAACGGAGTAACAACGATATAAATGAGAATATTGAGGAATGTATGTTATGTGCATTAAGTGGAGGGTAAAGAAATAATGTGATTTGTGAAAGATGTGTACTAAGGAAGTCAGCTGATAACAGAGCCAAAAAGAGTCCGCTTAGACGATTTGGTCATATGGAGGTAATGGGTGTTTAGACAGGGTGGTGAAAAGGGTAGTGAGTCGATGACTGGGGAAAGTGTGGTCAAGAAGATAGACAGATACGGTAAATGTGCATGCAGTAAAGCTAGATATGGATGTTTATAAGGTTCGAGCTGATTAAAATGAATACATGTAGAACAAAGCAGCACATGAGAGGGATGTGGCACTTCATTTCCAAATTTATAGTCGACGATCTGATTCTGAATGACAAAAATGTTTGTATGGAGCATATACAGTATAAAGGAAAAGAAAAAGTTAAGATGGATTTACTTGTGAAGCGGAGCCAGGATTTCGGGTATATATATATATATATATATATATATATATATATATATATATATATATATATATATATATATATATATATGACAGCCGTACTTCACTGGACATGCTAGTTGATGGTTCTCTGACTTTAGTACTTTTTCTTTAATTGTACCTTGATCCTGCCTCATCCCATCCTTAGGTGAGAAAAAAAAAGTTCAGGATGATAATGCTGCTGCTGCTGCTGCTGATGATAATGATAATGATGGTGATGATAAAGACTACCAGGTTTGGTCAGCAGAGAAAGCGTAAGTGCAATGCCATATAGATGTCTCACTCTACGTTGCATAAGAAAAAAAAAAGTGAAAGATTTTCGAGTTACCTTTTCCTCTTCTTATGTTGCAACTAAGGTCAACATTCAATAACTGATCTTACGAGCAACTCTCTCTCTCTCTCTCTCTCTCTCTCTCTCTCTCTCTCTCTCTCTCTCTCTCTCTCTCTCTCTCAATTTTGTTCTTGCAGAAACGTAAGAACATAAGCGAAGATAACTGCAATAGATCAGTTTGCCCATACTAGGCAGTGCTCCGACTTTACAGATTTGTGGGTATTTTCTGATTGTCAGATTTTGTTTGAAAATGAAGTTTTATCTACAGATATATAGATCGGAAGACATTTTCCCAATACGAATTTCACTTCCGTCGTGGATAAGAAGAATCTCAATTCTTACAGATTTAGCCTCAGCTTTTTAATAATGTTATTGAAAGATCCCTAACAAGATAACGTTAATTCATATGCTCTGTGTGATCTACTGCCTCTGTATACCTGAGGGATGCAAAAGAGCTACATAATCTCACTTGGAAAAGCTTTTCGTATTTGCATGATATAAGGCCTGGGTTCAGTGCTATACTGAGTTAATGTGAATGGCAGAAGTAGGTTTCTTATCACAGTTGTAGCCAGACTGGAGGGTTGATTTGACCTGTACCCAAGGAGACTCATTCCTACCTCATAAATAAGACTCATCAACCTTCATGCAACCACTATTATGCATTCAAGTGTGAGATGCTCTGTTCCTTCAGAAGATGATAAACCGGCTATACACAGTCGAACCTTTTTTTTTTTTTTTTTTTTTTATTAAAAAATGCTTTCCTGTCATAGTTTCTCTTTATCTCTACAGTATATAGTGGAGCTATTCTGGCCAAATTCTATTTCAACTTGCGGTATGTGACTTCTCTGGTCAGTTAGTGAAAAATTCAGGGGGATCAAAGGGAGAGGGGGAGCTGTGGAACATATAGGGCAGTGCAATCCCCCATTTCCATTCTGTGTTGCAGAATGTGATACAGTAGTCTGCACGGAATGGTCACTTTGGGGGATCTACAGATTCCTATTGATTTTTAACATTTTTTTGTGGGCAGGCATCCAGCATCAGATTTCCTAAAATTCCTACGCAATTCCTACAAGAGTGTGACTAAACTACCAGAATAAGACAAGGATAGCAGAGAAAGCTCTTCCCTACCGACCATACCCTCCAGCCGAAACCGGTAGGAAAAGTGAGAAGGAACAGCATGCAGTATAGAATAACTGACTTGGAAATCTTTTAGGAAAGTGTGATAGCAGGAAAGAAATTATTGTACTGGAACCCGAAGAGAGAAAAGAATCAGTAACCAGGTGAGAGTCAAGGGAAGACACTTCTTTTCTCATCCACCCAGTGATAAAAAATCGTGGCCACGACACTGATGCAATTAATCGCAAGATTATTTGTGACTCTTAGACCAATCCAACTGGCTTGGCGACGAAAGTATAAGATCTGCAAAATAACGTGTCCATGACTGCAATGATTTTTTTTAAATTTTAAAGAAGCAATCGCCAGTCGATTTTATACAACGATATATTCAGCAGTAGCAGTGAAGAGATTAGCTAACCCTACGTCTAAGCCTTCCAGTTTAGTCTTGGGCAGAATGAAATAATCTATATAAAGCAGGAGTAAGCTAAAAAAGATTATAAATCTTTTTAGTTAATCCTTTTTAGGCTAAGTACATACACTATACAGTATAGTATTTCCTTGTTATATTTTTGACCAATAATTTAAATTCTGATTTTTACTTGGTCTAGCATTTGTTAGTATTTGTCTCTATATATATATATATATATATATATATATATATATATATATATAGTTACATAGCCTAAGATTTCATCATCCTTTGTGTAATTCTAACGTACAGTGTGCTGCCTGTTTGATCACGAGCGTGTTCTACCTCACTCCCTCCTTCTACCGTTATAGTAGAGTAAGTCGTTCTTTCTGTTGTTCAGAGCAGGATTGTCAACTCTTTGTCCCCATGGCTTCATTTGCGCGTCCTTCTTACAAGTTGTATCAAGCTCTGCTGGCCCCTATATAATGAGCTCAGTCTCTGCAGTATTGCCACTTAGATCTACTCCTCATTTTGTTCACATCTCTGTCCTCCCCTGTACAGTTGTTATTATTGTGAGTGCTCAGGAAGTCTCCAACCATCTAGCAGCTGTGTAATTTGAGTATAAGTGTTTTTGCATTTTTTCTTGTACTGTGTAGCATAAGGTGTTAATTCTTAGGCCTAGTAAGGTTTTTGTGATTAATGTAAAGTTTCATGTCAGCCATTGTTCATAATATTTCGTATCTGTAATAATATATCTTGCATTCACTGGGTATTATCTGGTATTTTCATTTTATCAGGGCTGACTTAGATAAATTTACTCATGCTAATTTCGTGTTAATAGAGCCTATTGCAGTTAACCATATATTTAACCTATTTTTTGCCATTACATTATCCTTATGAGTCCTGAATGTTTTGTTGTTAGTTTGAGCATTAAACTTTAACTTGTAATTTTACCTAACTCTTTTGTTTTGAACCTGGAACTTTACGGGGACAGTAGTGATTTTTAGTATTCTCACTTAAAGTGTACTTTATCTTTCTCTGTTCCGTAACATAAATTTGGCGACCTCGCCAGGATATTCAGGATATTATCATAAGGATATTGCTTGATATTTTGTGACTGTGATTTATGTAAGATATTCACGGAAGAGATAAGCGCAGCGTGTGAGGCGGTTTGTGGAGTGAGGAGGAGATGCAAGGGTGTGCAAGGGACAGCATGGTGGAATGATGAGGTGAAACGAGCTGTGGAACAAAAGAAGAAGGCATATGGTGAATGGTTGGCGAGTAGAGGTAGGGGAGAAGATGAGAGAGAGAAGAGAGAGGTATATGTGAGCAGGAGAAGGGAGGTTAAGAGACTGGTGAAGGAGAGTAAGAAGAAAGTGGATGAAGAGTTTGGGAGGAATCTGAGTGTGAAATGGAGGGAGAGTAAGAAATTGTTTTGGAAGGAGGTAAAGAAAGTAAGGCAGTGTGAAAGAAGAAATAGTAGGGGAGTGAAGGATAGGAATAATAGATTGTTGGTGGAGAAGAGAGAGAAATTGAGGAGATGGAAGGAGCACTTTGAGGATTTGTTGAATGTAGAGAGTGAGAGCAGTGTGAGTATAAGTGGTTGGGGAATGGCTGGGAGAAGAAGAGATGAGAGGAGGGAGGAAGAGATCAGTAGGTCGGAAGTAGTGGAAGCGATGAAGAAGATTAAGCTGGGAAAGGCCCCAGGAATTGATGGAGTGTGTGGTGAAATGCTTAGGTATGGGGGTGAGATTGTTGTGGAGTGGATATGGAAGTTGTGTAGATTGGCTTGGGAAGAGGGAAGGGTTCCAGAGGACTGGAAATCAGGTATAATTGTTCCTCTGTACAAAGGAAAAGGGGAGAGAGAAGTATGTGGTAACCATAGGGGTATTTGCCTTCTTAGTGTGACTGGTAAAATATATGGTAGAATACTCATTGATAGGGTTAGGCATATGACAGAGGAGCTAGTTGGAGAAGAACAAGGGGGATTTAGGAAAGGAAAAGGGTGTGTAGATCAGATATTTGTTCTAAGATGTTTAGTGGAGAAGTATCTAGAGAAGGGAAGGAAAGTGTATGCTGCCTTCATGGACTTGGAGAAAGCTTATGACAGAATAGATAGGCAAGGTATGTGGAAGGTATTAAGAATATATGGAGTGGAGGGGAAATTGTTGAGTGCTGTGAAGAGTATGTACGAGGGAGCTAGGGCTACGGTGCGAGTGGATGGTGAGCTGAGTGAGTTCTTTGATCTCAATGTGGGACTGAAACAGGGTTGTGTAATGTCTCCATGGCTGTTTAATATATATATGGATGGGGTGTAAAGGAGGTACAAGGTAGGGCAGTGGATGTGGGGGTGGCCCTAATGAATGAGGGTGAGATTTGGAAGCTTCCGGTGTTGCTGTTTGCTGATGATACAGTATTGTTGAGTGAAGATGAATGGGAGTTGCAAGGTTTGGTGAATGAATTTGGGACAGTGTGTAGGAGGAGGAAGCTGAAAGTTAATGTAAACAAAAGTAAAGTTATGGTGTTTGAGAGGAATGAAGTCACAGAGTGTGCAGTGAGGTTGGATGGTGAGGATATGGAGAATGTGAGTGCATTCAAGTACTTGGGTAGTGTGATGAGTAAGGATGGAACTTTGGGGGATGAAGTACGTGAAAGGGTACAGCAGGGAAGGAAGGTTGTTGGTACACTGAAAGCAGTGATGAGAAATAGGGAGGTGAGTATGGAAGTTAAGAAGTCACTGCATGATGGTATTGTGATCCCTACCCTGACGTATGGAAGTGAGGCGTGGACATTGCAAGAGGGGAACAAGTCAAGAGTGAGAGCAGTGGAAATGAGTTACTTGAGAGGAGCATGTGAAGTGACGTGGAGGGACAGGTTGACGAATGAAGAAGTGAAGGAACGTTGTGGGGTAGATGTGGATGTGGTTGAAAAGATTAGGAGAAATACACTGAGGTGGTTTGGACATGTGGAGAGAATGGAGAATGAAAGACTGACTAAGAGGGTGTATGTAGGTGAGGTGGAGGGAGGGAGAGGGAGGGGTAGACCGAGGATGAGGTGGAGGGATGGAGTTGAGAGGTATATGAGGGAGGGGGGGGTGAGTTGGGGGGAGGGGAGTCAAATGGTGGGTGACAGAGTGACTTGGAGGCGTTTTGTCTGCGGCCACCCTTTGCGGGATTAGGGCGTCGGGCTATAGATAGATAGATAGATAGATTTATTCATGATCTCTACTATTACTATGCTTGATGAAGCCAAAGATTTTTTGTCAAATGTGCAAACAGTGTGTGATGTAGAAAACAGAACAAAGAATGAACTTAAGCTTGTTGCTCAACAATTGGGAATTGCTGTTCGCTCTCATCATTCTAAAGATCAAATTGTTGGCATGATTAATAAAAGCTTGTTTAATGTAACTCCTCCAAATGAGCAAACGCAGATTGAATTAGCTAAGTTACAGCTAGCCCTGCAGGAGGCTCGTGCTAAGGAGGCTGAATTTCAGGCAAAAGCTAAGGAGGCTGAGGCACAAGTTGAAATTGCTAGGATTCAGGCGGACCATGAGTATCGCATGAAACAAGGTGGAACTGGATCATCTAGCTCTGATGATTTTGATGTGGCTAAAAATGTTAAACTTGTCCCTCCTTTTAATGAAGCTGATTTAAGAAAGTATTTTCAGTTGTTTGAGAGGGTAGCTACAGGTTTTAATTGGCCCAAAGAGTATTGGCCAGTACTCCTTCAAACTGTTCTCACCGGTAAAGCTCAAGCAACTTATGCATCTTTGCCTCAGGATCAATCTGATAATTATGATGTAGTTAAGAGCTTGATTCTTAAGGCCTATGAGCTTGTTCCTGAAGCCTATAGAGTAAAATTTAGGACAACTTATAAGCAAGATAAGCAATCCCATGTTGAGTATGCAAAAATCAAAGAAGATCTGTTAGAGCAGTGGTTAAATTCTAAGAATCTGGATTCTGATTTTGACAAATTTAAGCAGATGATTTTGCTGGAGGACTTCAAAAGGTGTATTAGTAAAGATGTAAGCCTGTATCTTGATGAGAAAAGAATAGATAATTTGTCTGATGCTGCAGTTTTAGCTGATGAATATGTTCTCACTCATAAGAGATATTCTAAAGAAAAATGGAAAGCTGAGAGTAAGTACGTTGCCTCTACTCAGAGTACAGGTAACAGGAAAGAGAATAAAGATGATGTTTCTCAGGAAGTAAATACCAGCTTCACCTCTAGATTTCAGAGAAGTAAATGTACTTATTGTAGTAAGCTTGGTCATACTACGGAGAAAAGTTTCAGGAGACAGCGTGATGTGAACAAAAGGGAGTCTTTAAATATTCAGTCAATTGGTCTAGTGTCCACCCTTGAGAGTTCCCAGAATTCTTTAACTGAGTTAACTGAACCTGCTTTGAGGGGTAAATTAAATTTTCATGATGGAGCTCCTTTTTTAAGCAGTAACGTGGGTGACACTCTCAAGAGTTCATGTGCTAATTTCCTGTCTGATGGTTTTGTCAGTCCTCTGGACAGTAATGACAGGAAATCAGTTAAAATATATCGTGATACAGGTGCTTGCCAATCCCTTATGCTGACCAGTGTTCTAGGCTCTAATGTTAATTCCTCTGATGAAACTGTAATCTTACAAGGTGTAGGGAAAAATTACTTCTCTGTCCCTCTGTGCAGAGTGAATTTAGAGTCTGGTTTTGTTAATGGTTCCGTTATGGTTGGGTTGGTTGAGACACTCCCAATATCAGGTGTAACTTTCTTACTTGGAAATGATATTGGTGGAAGTCAAGTGTGTCTAGCTCCTCAGTTGTCTAGTGAGCCAGTGGCTGCGGCCCAGGATTGTGATGTCCCTGATGTGTTCCCTGCATGTGCTGTCACTATGGCTAAGTCTAAAGTTACTAGTGACTTAGAGGATAATGATGATGATGATGTTATCCTAGCTGACACTTTTCTTGCTAATTTGGACCACTCACCAGATGAGGCAGTACCCCGTAGTGTTGATAATTTGTCTCGTCAAGAGTTGGTTGAGTTGCAGGTTGCTGACCCTGAGTTGAAAGGTCTAGCTAGCTCTGCTTGCAGTGAGGAAGATTCAGCTGGTGCTTCTACTTGTTATTATATAAAGTCAGGAGTACTTATGAGAAAGTGGAGACCCCCAACAGCATCAGCCGACTGTGAATGGGAGGTTGTACATCAAGTTGTCATCCCTCGTGTTTGTAGGCAGGATATCATTAGAGTGGCTCATGATTCCAGTTTGGCAGGACACCCTGGAGTAAGGAAGACTGTGGCACGCATTTTGAAACACTTCTACTGGCCAGGTATCTTCAGGGATGTTTCCCGGTATTGTAAGTCTTGTCACACATGTCAAGTTGTGGGGAAGTGTAATCAGACCGAAAAGGTTGCACCTCTAGTTCCCATTCCTCCTTTTGAGGCGCCATTCACCCGTGTGTTGGTGGATATTGTGGGCCCTCTTCCTAAGACTTCTTCAGGATTTTCTTATGTGTTGACCCTGATTGATATGGCTACTCGTTATCCTGAAGCCATTCCACTTAGAAATATCTCAGCAAAGAACGTGGTTAAGGAAATGCTAGGGTTCTTCACAAAGTTTGGTCTGCCCAAGGAGGTACAGTCAGACCGGGAAGTAATTTCATGTCAAATGTTTTCAAGCAGGCTCTGAAAGAGTTGGGCATCACCCAGATCACGTCTTCAGCTTACCATCCCCAGACCCAAGGAGCGTTGGAGAGATATCATCAAACACTCAAATCGATGCTCAGGAAATACTGTTTGGAACATCAGAAAGACTGGGATAAAGGTCTTCCATTCGTTGTATTTACCGCAAGAGAATCTCCAAATGAATCACTGGGCTTCTCACCTTTTGAACTACTCTTTGGCCATGAAGTAAGAGGACCCCTTAAGCTACTCAAGGAATGCTGGATGTCGGAGGAAGGTGACGTCAACCTGCTGGAGTATGTGATGAAGTTCAAAGAACGGCTGTCCACTGCTTTACAGCTGGCGAGAGAGAATTTAGGAGCTGCTCAGGAGAAGATGAAAACTTGGTATGATAAGAAGTCCAGGTTACGCCACTTTCAGCCAGGAGATCAGGTTTTGATTCTGCTACCGGTGCATGGGCAACCTCTTCAAGCCAAGTTTAGTGGTCCTTATTTCGTGGAGAAGAAACTCAGTGATGTCAACTATGTCATCGCCACACCAGATCGTAGAAAGAACAAGCAACTATGTCACATCAATATGCTAAAGTTATATCACAGGCGGGACGAAAATAATCCAGTCTGCACTGTAGCTGTTCCACCCGAGTCTGCAAGTGAAGTTCTCCCATGCAGCATGAGCCTGAGTGATAGTTTGGGGAAGAATCCTGATATCATGAATGATCTCCAGACTAAGCTTTCTCATCTACCTCCCGAGGAAAGGCAGGAGTTTTCGGCATTACTGCAGGAGTACCCGCAAGTGTTCCGTGCTACTCCAGGAAAAACCACTGTGTTGATGCATGATGTCGATGTTGGAGACGCAAAGCCAATTAAATTGCCTCCTTACCGTGTGAACCCAGTGAAAGTTCCTCTCATCCAGAAGGAGCTTGGCTACCTGTTGGACCACAAGAGGATTGAGCCCTGTCAGAGCGAGTGGAGTTCTCCTGTCACTCTAGTCCCTAAGCCAGGTGGGTCACAGCGGCTTTGCATTGGCTACAGACGTGTTAATCAGATAACCAAAACAGACACTTACCCTTTCCCTCGCGTGGAAGATTGCATAGACAAGATCGGAAAGGCTAGGTACATAAGTAAGTTTGATTTGTTAAAGGGATACTGGCAAGTACCTATGACTGAACGTGCTAGGGAGATCTCATATATTGTAACACTAGGAAAGACTTTTGCATGTTCTGTAATGCCATATGGTATGAAGAATGCACCAGCCACATTTCAGAAGCTCATGAATGTTGTAACAGAGGGTTTGGCAGGGTGTGTTGTTTATATTGATGACGTATTAATCTTCAGTGACAACTGGAAAGATCACCTATGCCATGTCAGTAAATTTCTTGAGCGTTTGGTTCAGGCCAATCTTGTAGCTAATTTGTCAAAGTGTGAGTTTGGTCAAGCTAAAGTTCAGTACCTTGGGTACGTAATTGGTGATGGACATGTTGCACCACCAGCAGCTAAGGTTCAGGTTATAAGTGATCTTCCCAGACCTAAAAGTAGGAAAGAGCTACAAAGATTTTTGGGAATGGTAGGTTATTACAGGAGATTTGTTCTTAACTTTTCAATTCTTGTATCACCACTTACAGACCTACTGAAAAAGGGAGTTAAATTTGTCTGGACCGATAACTGTGAATCCTCTTTCAACAAACTTAAAGCTATCCTATTAAGTCAGCCAGTGCTCGCTACTCCAAATTTTGCTAAGCCTTTTAAGATGGCTGTTGATGCAAGTGATACAGGAGCTGGGGTTGTTTTGCTGCAAGAGGATGATCAGGGTATTGAACACCCTGTATCTTATTACAGTAAGAAGTTCACTCCACCTCAAAAGAACTACTCAACTATTGAGAAAGAGCTTTTGGCCTTGATTTTGGGTTTACAGCATTTTTCATTTTATTTGTGTTCTGGTTTTGACCCCATAGTCATTTATACCGATCATAACCCACTGAAATTCCTCAGTAAGTTTAAAGATAAAAATCAGAGATTGACAAGATGGAGTCTACTTCTTCAGGAGTATTCATTAGACATACAACATGTCAAGGGGAAAGAAAATGTTATTGCAGATTGCTTATCTAGACTTTAGACAGATTGTTTTAGAGTAATAAGAACTTTCCTTTGTAAATTTCTTTTTCTTTGTGGGGAGGTGTTACATAGCCTATGATTTCATCATCCTTTGTGTAATTCTAACGTACAGTGTGCTGCCTGTTTGATCACGAGCGTGTTCTACCTCACTCCCCCCTTCTACCGTTATAGTAGAGTAAGTCATTCTTTCTGTTGTTCAGAGCAGGATTGTCAACTCTTTGTCCCCATGGCTTCATTTGCGCGTCCTTCTTACAAGTTGTATCAAGCTCTGCTGGCCCCTATATAATGAGCTCAGTCTCTGCATTATTGCCACTTAGATCTACTCCTCATTTTGTTCACATCTCTGTCCTCCCCTGTACAGTTGTTATTATTGTGAGTGCTCAGGAAGTCTCCAACCATCTAGCAGCTGTGTAATTTGAGTATAAGTGTTTTTGCATTTTTTCTTGTACTGTGTAGCATAAGGTGTTAATTCTTAGGCCTAGTAAGGTTTTTGTGATTAATGTAAAGTTTCATGTCAGCCATCGTTCATAATGTTTTGTATCTGTAATAATATATCTTGCATTCACTGGGTATTACCTGGTATTTTCATTTTATCAGGGCTGACTTAGATAAATTTACTCATGCTAATTTCGTGTTAATAGAGGCTATTGCAGTTAACCATATATTTAACCTATTTTTTGCCATTACATTATCCTTATGAGTCCTGAATGTTTTGTTGTTAGTTTGAGCATTAAACTTTAACTTTTAATTTTACCTAACTCTTTTGTTTTGAACCTGGAACTTTACGGGGACAGTAGTGATTTTTAGTATTCTCACTTAAAGTGTACACATTATCTTTCTCTGTTCCGTAACAATATATATATATATATATATATATATATATATATATATATATATATATATATATATATATATATATATATATATATATATATATATATATGTAATGTGCAAAGGTTTAATGCTGTAGCCGGTAATCGAACCCAGGACTCGTAGATGAAGGCCAGGCACCGTGTCACTATACCATTGCATTATAAAAGCTAAACCACCTGAATTATATGAAGAACCAGGCAAATTCTTCATGGGAGGATATCTTTCAAACCGAACCTACAGTATATGATGACACATATTTCAGAGTCAGCTGTGTTTTTTCTTAGCTCCACGAAACTCGGCAAGTGACATAGCAGTATAGCAATTTTATATCTGTCTTAGCCAGTACAAGAGTCTTCCAGTTTGTTGAAGAAATTCACATTACACGAGCGTACATATGTGAAAATTTTTTAGCACTCTAGCCAGGAACTGAATCCAGGACTCAGGCTAGGGCCTCGCAGTAGGAAGGACCCTGGTATGACTTTGGAGTGGAGCTGTCTACCACAAGGGGGTACACAGCATACGTACTATACTGTACTTGTAGAACGGCCCCATAGCAGCAACTGCTTCCCTGTGGTCGACGGGTTTGTTTGACCAGACGGACTAGGGCTAAGCAATAACAATAGCAACAACCAGTACTCAGATTTATAATCCCTTGTATTCCGTAACTGCTGTGAATCCGACATAGCTTACCGTATGTTCATAGATTATTTATTGCCGTAGTTTACCGTAGATGATGTACCCTACCAAAAGAGGCTAAGCCTGTGCCTCTGGGTCTCCCAAGTCATTGTCCCCAATACTAGTATGGCTTGGGTTGTGGGTGCGTGGGGGAGCTATTTGGTCTATATAGTTATATTTCAGACATTGATGTTTCCAAAATTTGTCCAAGCACGCTTCAAACTTTTCCACATTTTCTGCTTTGATTTCCCGATCAGGCAGGTCATTCGAATTGTTAACTACGCGATGGGAAAACGAGTAGTCAAGTCTTGCCCAGGTTTTGTAGAGGTTTTGTGAGTTTCCCTTTGTGGTGTCGTCCTCCCTCGTACGGAAGATCCTATTGGTGCAGTCTTCGTCGTATATATCGCCGACAATCTGAACGTCTCAGTCATGTCACCTCGTGTGTATGACAAAGTAGGTAGGTCCAGCTTCTTAAGCCTTTTTTCATATGGTAGGAATTTTATTTGTGGCAACAGTTTGGTAGCTCTTCTCTGCACATTCTCTATGGCCGCTATATCCTTAACAAATATGGGCACAATAACTGATTTGCATTCTAGGTGGGGCCTCACCAGCGTTGAATATACCAGTAGTCCTTTAAATATTACAAGATTCAGGTACACAATGGTTCGTCTGATAATGCCTACAATTTTATTCGCTTTGTTGATCTTTTCAGATAGATGTTCAGAGAATGACAGTCTATCACCTGTTACCACACCTATGTCCTTTCTAATGCCCTGTCCGTTCAATATCTGTCTGAAGGAGGTATCCATTGTTGCTCACCTGTTCTACCTACCCTCATGTGCTTATATTTCTCTGGGTGGAAGTAAAGCATCCAGTTTTCAGTCCATCCCTTAACTTCATTTAGGTCCTCCTGCAACTTCCTACAGTCCTTCTCAATAATGATCTTCCTGAAGACTTTAGTGTCATCGGCGTATAGATACACCTCACTATTATTTTTCACTGTCTGGTAGATCATTAATGAAAGAGACAAAAAGATGAGGACCAAGTAAGAAACCTTGAAGAAAACCACTTGTGGCACTTTTCCATTTAGATGAACTTCTGTTAACCATCACTCTTTGTTTCCCCCCTGTCAAGAAACTTCTTATCCACGCAAGATAACTCCCCTCAATCCCGTAGTTTGCCACCTTCTCTAAAAGCCGTTTGTGTGGTACACGGTCAAATGCTTTAATAAAGTCACAGTACACTACATCAACAGCCCCACCAGTGTCAATGGCTTCAGTCCAACAATCCAGTACTTTTATCAGTTGAAGTATTGTTGACCTTCCCTCTGTAAAACCAAACTGCTCCTTGTTGAATTAGTGGTGTTCTTTCATATGGTGAATTATCTCCTCTCTCAACAGTGACTCCGTTACCTTGCAAACGACACCAGTAAGGCTCACTGGTATATAGTTTACCGCCTCCCTCTTGTCAGCCTTTTGTATATGGCAGTAACATGTACAATGCGACAATCTCCTTTCACTGATCCACCTGGTGAACAAGCCTGCATCTCCTCCATCCTTAATGACCTAGTGCAGCATGTACAGCATCCTACCCGTATCCCTGACCACCATGGAGAGAGTTCCAACATACTCGACCTCTTCCTTACAACTAATCCTTCTGCATACCCTGTTAATCTTTTCTCTCCATCGGACTCCTCCGATCACAACCTTATTACCTTAACCTGTCCTATCACTCCGGTACGGCCTGTGGACCCTCCAAAGAAATATCGGTTGTGGCACTTTGGAGCTGCGGATCGGGAGGCCCACAGGCAATACTTCTTTGATTTTCCATGGAGTGATTATTGTTTCCACGACCGGAAGCCATCTGAGTACGCCATGCGCATTACAGAGGTTATTCTCTCGGGCACGAAAGCATACCGGTACATTCCTTTCTCATATCCTTTGACTAATGAAAAAAAGCCTTGGTTTAATCACGCTTGTTGTAATGCTGTCCACAACAAGGAGAAGGCCTACAAAAGGTACTGGAGCCAACCCACCCCTGATTCACATCTTATTTATGTTTCTGCCAAGAATCGTGCTAAGTCTGTTCTTCGCTCTGCTAAAAATAATTTCATCCATACTAAATGCTCTCAACTTTCCAACTTGAATTCTTCCTGCTCCTTCTGGAGCCTTGCCAAAAACCTTTCTAAGAAGTTTACCTAATCATCCTTCCTTCCTCTTTTCTACTCTGATGGCTCTGTAGCTATTTCTTCTACTGATAAAGCAGATCTTTTCACTCAGACTTTCTTCAATTCCAGTTTAGACGATTCCAGTGCTGTTCCTCCATCACTTCCCCCCTCTGGCTTCCTCATGGCTGACATTAAAATTTCCTCAACTGATGTATTTTCTGCCATCATTGGCCTCAGTACTAGCAAGGCTTATCGGTTTGATGGGGTCCCTCCTGTTGTCCTCAAGTACTGTGTTTATGTGCTTACACCCAGGCTAGGTAAACTCTTTCTCCTTTGTCTGTCAACTTACACCTTTCCTTCTTGCTGGAAGTTTGCTCTTATTCAGCCAGTCCCAAAGAAGGGTGACCATTCCCTACCCTGTAACTAACGTCCAATTGCTTTAACATCCTGTGTCTCAAAAGTTTTTGAGTCTATTCTTAACAGGAAAATTTTAAAGCATCTTCCTATCACAACCTTTTTTCTGATCGTCAGTAAGGGTTCCGTCAGGGACGCTCCACTGGCGATCGTCTCACCTACCTTTCAGACTCCTGGTCATCCTCCTTTCGGGACTTTGGCGAAAGCTTTGCCATTGCACTTGACATCACAAAGGCTTTCGATCGAGTCTGGCATAAGTCTTTAATTTCCATATTGCCCTCTTACAGATTCTATTCTTCTATCTGTGCCTTCATCTATAGCTTCCTTTCTGGTCGATGTATAGCTGCTGTTGTAGATGGCCACGTTCTTCTAGTAGATCTGATAACAGTGGTGTTCCTCAGGGCTCAGTTCTATCACCAATTTTCTTCCTTTTATTTTTATCAGTGACCTTCTAAGCTCTACATCTAACCCTATCCATTCATATGCTGATGTATCCACCCTTTACCTCTCCATTTGGCTCCCACAACGTCTATCTCAGCAGTTACTCTAACAAGCAAAGGATGAGGCAATGGCACACCTAATGTCTGATTTGGTTCGTATCTCTGACTGGGGTAAAAGTAATCTTGTTGTTTTTAATGCTTCAAAGACTCAGTTCTTACTCCTTTCAATGTGACAAAACCCTCCACAGGAGAACCCACTAATGTTTAATATTATCCGGCTCAGTCCTGCATCATCCTTAAACATACTTGCGGTTTCATTTTCTCGGGATTTATCTTGGAAAGATCATATTATATCTCTTGTAAATTCTGCTTCTAAGAGATTAGGTGTGCTAAGCCGACTCTGTACGTTCTTTACCCCTGCACAATTGATGACTTTATACACGGGTTTAATTCGCCCATGGGTAGAGTACAACTGTCATGTGTAGGGAGACTCCTCACATACAGCTCTTCTCAACAAGGTGAAGTCAGAGGCTTTTCGTCTCATTAACTCTCCTCTTCTTACTGGCTCTCTTCAACCTCTGTCTCATTGCTGCACTGTAACATCATTATCTCTTCTCTATCGTTACTCCAGTGGTCACTGCTCCTCTGAACTGTCTGCTTGCATCCATCCACCTCTACGACGGGCGCGAAGCACCCGTTTAGCAACAAACCCTTTTCTGTCCAACTCTCTAATGCAAGTGTTAACCGTTACTCCCAGTCCTTCAGTTATGCAACAGGTCAGCACTGGAACTGTTTCCCTCTGTCTGTATTTCCAACTTCCTATGATCTCCAGTCTTTCAAACGCAGTGTGTCCAGGCATCTCGAAATGAATGGATCATGAATTTGGCTCTCTTTTGTATTGTTTTTGTTTTTTTTCTTGGAAGGAACGGTTTGTGGGCTCCTGGCCTTCGGTTCCTTCTTCCTTTCATTAATACACACACACACACACACACACACACACACACACATTATATATATATATATATATATATATATATATATATATATATATATATATATATATATATATATATATATATATGTCAGGACTGTAAAATATCTTAATACATAATAACCAGCAACATACATAATATAGTCTAGAGGTTAGGTCAATGTCAAACCTAGGGTCCAAAGGAAGTGACGTCAGCACCTCTCCAGAATGACTCTCACCAGCACAATAGCCCCCAAACAGCACCTCGTGACCATACACACACAACACACACACAGGCTTCTAGAACATTTCAACAAGAGTAAAGCCCACGTGACACGACCTCTGCTAAATGAGAATGTAGGAATCAGAGATGAGAAGGGGGCTGGCGATCGTAGCGAAAGGTTGTACAGAGAGAGCAAGAGAGGAGACTAGCAACAGGGTCGAGAGGGTGGCAGAGAGAGACAAAGCGAGAGAGAAGGAGACTAGCAACAGGGTCGAGAGGGTGGCAGAGAGAGACAGAGTGAGAGAGAAGGAGACTAGCAACAGGGTCGAGAGGGTGGCAGAGAGAGACAGAGCGAACCAGGGAGGTAGCTAGAAGGACTCTATACTTCATTCGTGTGTGAGAGACTTTGTTAATATTTCCAAGACAAATAACAAAAGTCCCATACTAATCTTTACCTCTCCTGTCATTGCATGACAAAAGGGAACGAAGATTATCTATTTACAAAACTACTCACGTATAACAACTGCTCGTCCACGAGTCTAATATATGTATAACTGATCTACAAACTTCACTACAAGAAGTTACGAAATTTCTGTAAGATATGGTGGCAGCAGAAGTATGAGCCTTGTCTTCCAATCTACAGTGAATTCCTACAAAATACCAGCTACAAGCCAACGAGTCTACGAGTCTACAAGCCTACGAGTCTACAAGCCTACGAGTTTACGAGTCTACAAGCCTACGAGTCTACAAGCCTACGAGTCTACGAGTCTATGAGTCTACAGTTGAGTCTACATTATGAAGATAGAAAACAAACAATACCTCCTACAACCAACAACTCACAACCAGCTCCTGACAGTATTCTCTCCTACCCCTCCTCCGTCTCCCCGATCATCACGCTGATGTAGAGGTGAAGAGGTCACACGACGCCTTGCCAGTAGTTTAGCAAAGTATTGATACAAACAATCTTCCAATTTCTAGGACGAACCAACGAACTACAACCATCTACTATCAACTACAAGTAACAACTCTACGAGTCGTCTCTATAATCTTCTACTCGCACCTATAAGTAGCGACATTCTTCATCCCACAACGAGTAAATCACAAGAAAAAAGGACCGAGAAAAAATTGAGAAAGAAAAACAAAACAAGCAAACGAAAAGCAAGAACACAGCAACAACCACCAGACCACCACCCTTCTCTCCTTCCGTCCCCTACCTCCACCAACATCACCACACTGATGCAAGGAGTGAAGAGGTCAAAACGACGACAGCAAATACCAACCCCATATTCACAACTCATCTTACTCATCTTCACTCAAATTACTCGTTGCTACTCATTTACTCACCATAGCTACCAGTGTGGGAAGTCGACATCACCATGCGTGTTTGCTGAGACGACGCCACGTCAATCAACTCGTGTGTGACACCACCACTCACACCATTCCCACTACGGTAAAAACTAGTGAGTTACATAGTTACTTCATTATTGCAATACACAGTGGTAGACAAAAAACTTCTGCCCAAACATATAAAACGTGATGTATAGTTACAACTTATGTACATATACCTACTTCAACTATCTGCATAATTCAATCATTAAATACTTGCATCAACAATAAATATTCTACACTGTATATATTCATTCATTTACTATAGCATTTATTTACTACCAATGAGTGTTATCATTTATACCTACATAAAATACGAGTTTCATACATACAGCTATACATTATTACATCTACAAAGTAATAAAGAAAATATACATTCACAGTTACTCAGTGAGCGATTAAATGATCTGCATTAAACATTTATTAATAAAAGCTACCTACTATCCATTTCAGAGGCGGAGTTGCGCTGTTTTTCGCAAATATCTCCTAAGCGAATCGTTGGATCAGTATGATATTTCAACATAGTACTTTTGACATCAGGGCCTAATTTATGACCCTTAAACCATACTGCTACATATGTTACATTAGGAGTTTACTGAAGGATATTAAGCCTAATCCAGTAATCAAATCTAAGATGTTATACAAAATCGGACGAGTGCGACTGTGTGGGGTAGCTCCTCCACTAACACCCTGAACAACCCTCTGACCATTCCTTCCCTACCCCCCAATATCGCGTTCACCCCCTCCCCGTTTCCCTCTTCACTCCCTGTCACACCATCCCTCTCCCATCTTTGCACTTCCGTTTTCTTTTTTCATTCTAATTGCATACATAATATTTGAATATGACAGTATGTATATACTTATCATACATTAGTAATATTATTTAACACAGTTACCTACTGTTGTGTGTGGCCATGATAACCAGAGTAGTTTGGGAGGGTGTTGGGGGGGCAACACTTTCCTTCGAATGCGTCAACATGACTAGTCGACTTTCTGTTATTTTTCACGAGTAAAATCCTCACATAACATAAATAGCAATATGGTTTAAGAGTCATAAATTAGGCCCGGATGTCAAAAGTAGTGTGTTGAAATACCATACTGATCCAACGATTCGTTTCGGAGATATTTGCGATAAACAGCGCAACTCCGCCTCTGAAATGGATAGTAGTGGAAACAGACAAATTAAGTTACAAGGAAAACCAGGAAAAGAAAAAAAAAGGCCAACACAAATTACTTCAGCAAGAATGAACAACATCTTCCACACAATCGTGAAGAGAAAACTTTCCACACAGCGCTGACACATATATTGCCCACGATAGGTACAAGTGAACAAGTCAGTGTTTATAGTTCTATCTATCTATCTATAGCCCGACGCCCTAATCCCGCAAAGGGATATAGTGTATATATATTTTTTATATAAAATAAAATATGGGACTAAATAATATCATTTTCAGTAATATTTGTGCAATATAAACTAAACCTTTAAAAAGGGTCCCAAGGGAATTAGCCAGCATTTATGCAGCCTTGGACAACACCGAGAAAGTGTAGACAAACGAAGAAAAACAAACTATAGAAAATCAATACATAAAAAAAAAATACAGCGAGATCACATACCAAACAAATGAAAATAGGTGTGTTACTACAAATGCCAAAATACCACATAAACTCCTTCTATAAGTGAAACAATAAGCAAATTATTGTTCTCCACGAGCCAGTGGCATGGCACATCATCACTATCATCGACCACAGCATGACCGGATTAGCGATGTCAGGACTGCAATTATTACAATTATGAAACAACAAACGATTGCATTATGTTACACTTGCTACAGTTATGTAACTACAAACGATATAGAACAGTTACAATACAATTATGTAACAATTCATACAATGTTACAATTATGTATTACTACAATGTTACTACAATATTATGTAACAATTCATACAATGTTACAATTATGTATTACTACAAAGTTACTACAATATTATGTAACAATTCATACAATGTTACAATTATGTATTACCACAATGTTACTACAATATTATGTAACAATTCATATAATGTTTCAGTTATGTATTACTTCAATGTTACTACAATGTTACCACAATTCTGTATTACCAGAATCATCATACAAGTTAGGTGCAATATTAGACATTACAAAAGGGATAACTCCATACGTAATGTAATGACCTAGCAGTATTACCATTGCACAATTATATGTGTATGTCTGTTATACATACATATCTTACAATATGTCAAACAATAACCAATTTAACCATATTGCATTTATTCAATTATGTATACAACTTGTTAAAATGTAATATTACTGGATCATTGCAATACTAACATGAATATTATATTTATGCAATATTATAATCAATGTTATGTATTAATAGATTAGCATATGTCAATGATGATTGCTGTCAGAGGACCGCCAGCTGCGTGACCGAACGATGTCAGGACTTAAATATCTTAATACATAATAACCAGCAACATACATAATATAGTCTAGAGGTTAGGTCAATGTCAAACCTAGGGGCCAAAGGAAGTGACGTTAGCACCTCTCCAGAATGTCTCACACCAGCACAATAGCCCACAAACAGCGCCTCGTGACCATACACACACACAGGCTTCTAGAACATTTCAACAATAGTATAGCCCACGTGACACGACCTCTGCTAAACGAGAATGTAGGAATCAGAGATGAGAAGGGGGCTGGCGATCGTAGCGAAAGGTTGTACAGAGAGAGCAAGAGAGAAGGAGACTAGCAACAGGGTCGAGAGGGTGGCAGAGAGAGAGAGAGAGAGACAGGGAGGTAGCGAGCGGGACTCTATACTTCATTCGTGTGTGAGAGACTTTGTTAATATTTCCAAGACAAATGACAATAGTCTCATACTAATCTTTACCTCACCTGTCATTGTATGACAAAAGGGAACGATGATTACTTGCAAAACTACTCACGTATAACAACCGGCCGTCCACGAGTCTAATATATGTATAACTGATCTACAAAACTTCACACTACAAGAAGTTACGAAGTTTCTACAAGACATATACATTTAGAGAGAGAGAGAGAGAGAGAGAGGGAGAGAGAGAGAGAGAGAGATACCGTATATATGAAACTGAATCAATAACACGTGATTCGTAGATATGCTGAGATGCACAAGGAAAGGGAAACACTGTATATCCCGAGCGCTTTCGTGTATTCACGAAAGCGCTCGGGATATATCGTGTTTCCCTTTTCCTTGATGACATCAGCATTATATATATATATATATATATATATATATATATTATCATCATCATCATCTGGACCTCCGGGATGAGGAGTAGCAACGTCCAGACATGAAGAGAGAACCTGTATTTTTACACAGGAAAAATCATCTGAGAAATTACCAATATGCCGGGAATCGAACCCGGGACTCTCAGGTGAGAGCCAGGCAGCATACCACTACACCACGACCAGGTAAAAGTTAACTTACGTTCTCACAATCTTGTAACCAACGTCCCTCCTCCCCCACTGTGGGCCTGAAAAGGGTGAGTTAACCCCCTGGCACTCGGGCAAGTAGATGCTTTTAATCTTTCCCAAGCACTTACGGCAAGTCAGACAGCTAATGTTTACCCATTCAATAGGTCGAGCTTCCATTCACTCAACATTCAATTCCACGGAATCCTAGCCCCTTCTGATTGGCCAGAAAGTTTCCACATATACTGTAGCTTCACATATACCTATCCAGTCGAGTCAAACCGACCTCTGTCACGTTAAAAAGGGGTGCCAAATCCCTGGTCACGCGCTTCTCCACACAAAATTAATCCAGGCAGCTCGCTTTCTCTTTTCAGTCCTTTAGCCTCACCAACTTCCATACCTCTTTTCCATACACACTCGTTCACCATATCTCTCCACCTTCTCCTTGGCCTACCTCGCCTCCTCCCTCCTTCAAATTAGCTCAGATACACTTTTTTCATCACTCTTTTGTCGGCCATTCCCTTCACATGACCATACCAACTTAGTACATACTTTCTTCGATTCTGGTGTCCACGGACTTCCTCACTCCGCATCTTTCACGAATCATATTATTCCGTGTCCTATCCACTCTCTGTACTCCACATTCATTCCTTCAAAGTCGCATCTCCAGTTCTCTTACTCTTGACTTTTCATTTTCATGCCACAACATAGTCTCGCATCCATATGTTAAGTAGACACTAACACTTCTCATGTAAGCCTTGCACTGCTGCAACACTCAAGCCTCTGTTTCTTATCGAGGATTTCATAGCACCAGTTACTTTCCCTCCTTGTGTCACTACTTTCAACTTCTGTTGCTCGTTTTCCTCTCTTTTCTATCATTGTACCCAGGTATTTGAACTCTTTCACCAATTCCATTCTTTTTCCATTCACTGTAACATCACACTGGGGGTCACCTTCTCTCTCAATAACCATCACTTTACTCATTTCTTCATTTACTCTCAAGGCACGACGCCCACAGACATCTACAAAACTCTGCATTAGTCTACCAAGCTCTTGTCCGGTATTTGCAAGTAGTACTGCATCATCAGCATACATCAAATTTGAGATATTCCATCTATCACCATTCATTACCAACGCCATCCCCCTCTCCATTACTCGTGTTTTTACTTCTCTCATCACCCCATCCACATATGCAATATATTGAACAACTATGAGGACATCACACAACCTTGTCGCAGGCCCACATTGATCTTGAACCATTCACTTAAATGTCAATTTACCCTTACACATGTCTCACTACAATCATAAAAGCTCTTGACGGCACTTAGCAGCTTACCATCTACACTGTATATGCGCAAAACCTTCCATAATCCTTCTCTGTCTACTTTGTCTTATGCTTTTTTCTGATCCATGAATTCCATTAACACATTGTAGTCCTTTTCATAAGCCTTCTATATATATATATATATATATATATATATATATATATATATATATATATATATATATATATATATATACCGGTATATTATATACTATATATAACAGTGAGTGACGAACAGGATGGCTTTAGGAGTGGCAGGGGATTCCAAATCTAACGTACGGAAGTGAAGCTTGGACCTTGTTAGAGGGACTCAAGTCAAGAGTGAGAGCAGTGGAAATGAGTTATTTGAGATAAGCATGTGGAGTCACATGGAGAGAAAGACTGACAAATGAGGAAGTGAAGGAGCGTTGGGGTGTGGATGTGGATGAGACAGAAGGCGTTAGGAAAAATACACTGAGGTGGTTTGGCCATATGGAGAGGATGGAGAGCGAGAGACTGACGAGGAGATTGTATGTGAGTATAGTGGAGGGGGAGAGGGGGAGGGGGAGGCCAAAGATGAGATGAAGGGATTGAGTGGAGGGGTATATGAGAGAGGGGGGTGTGAGTTGGGAGCAGGGCAGTGAAATGGCAGGTTTCCGGGCGACATGGAGGCGATTTGTTTGTGGCCTCCCCTTACGGGATTAAGGTGTCTGGCAATAAATAGATAGAGATAGGTAGATATATTGGTGGCGACGATCATCCACTCACTTCATGTAGTGCTGCCTACTTCTTTCATCTTTATCATTCTTTTTCTGTCTGATCTCCTCTATTCTTATTTCTCCCATCTTTCCTGTCACTTTTTTATTATTTTTCTTTCCCTTTCAGGCAGTCTTGCATTGAGTGACAGGCCTAATGGTTTCCCGTCAGCCATGGAACCATTTACAACGCTGGTTGGTAACCATATAACGAACCCACACGTGTTCCTTACGTGCCAGTAAGTGGGTTGGCGGAGGATTAGTGCTCCTCCCCATAAAACAACTAATTCAAAGAAAAATGGCCATCCCTTACGGGATGATGGCGACTGGCTTTCTCTCTCTCTCTCTCTCTCTCTCTCTCTCTCTCTCTCTCTCTCATGTGTGTGAGTGGGGGGGGGGGTGCACTCGTATCTACGCCTGATTACGTATTTATACTTTTCTTTTTGTTGCTACCAAACATTTTTTTTTTATTAATGCCTACGTAAGAACATTCGAAATACAAGTTGCGTGAGACTTTGAACTGGAAGCTTTAACTACAGTCATCTTCGGCCCCTTCAGTGCCACAGACATTCCTTGGCTGAATATGATCATCTGGAATTAGTGTTAATAATTCAAAACTATGTAACATATGTCAAGTGATTAAGTTAGCAAGTATGAGAGAAAGCATATCTTTATTATTCAAACAACCGTGACATCTGTGGTGTGGGTGAGGAAGGAAGGAAGGATAGTAGCGATATAAAGTACAGCCAGTTCCATATATTATCGCCAGCAAGGTGTGGGGGCTCGAGGCTGGGGTGGCCTACCGCAGCCCAATACTTTACATCACGGTGGTCCAACTTTTTCGAAACTGTCAGCCACTTCAGCATAATTTTTTTTAGTCACGAGCCACAAAAGAAATTGCACATTTAAGACGTCAACCCGATACAGTTCAGATTAAGAGATACAACGAATTTTTTGGTATAATAATGTTGGTGTCAAAAGATTCTATGCAGAGAATGGACATTAAAATATATTAACAATATCCCCAAAATTAACATTTTGAATAATTAATATTTGTTACATTCTAACCTACTAATGAGATGTTTGATGGCGAAGTTTGTTTACCAATATTTCCAAATCAGTATTGGATGCTGGTTGCAGCAAGTCGAAGACAACCATCCAATGTGTCGTTTCCTATTTGATTTCGGGTCTTTGATTTTGTTTCAAGGGAGGAGAGCTACATTCACATACACATGTACTTCCGAATAGTGGGCGAAATTTTAGTGCGGAGTTCAGGGAATCTTTCCTTGCTGACAAACTTCCAGAAATTCTCTTGCCATTCATTTTTCTTTGTAAGCAACAGTAAGACTGCAGCTCACACAATTCAAGCTGAAGTTCAGGTAACTGTTTCCACACAGCTTCCATGAGGTTACTGAACAAAATGAGACTGGGCCTCATATTTTCAGTCTCTAAATCTCCTCTCGAACTCACAAGAGACAGTTTTAACTTTTCCCAGAAAAACTGAAAAGTCTGCTTCATTATCATCTGCAACTAATTCACGACGAACACCAAAGTGTATTAAATAATTTTTCCTTAAACACATACTGAGTAGTTGCAACTTCTTGTGGAAAGCTTCAGCGTGTCAAACTAGCTTGGAAACACTTTGTTGTTTTCCTTGCAAGTTCAGGTTCAGTACATTCAAGTAAGCAGTTATGTCTGTCAGGAATGCTAGGGAGCAAAGAAAGTCTTTACTTTGTAGCTGAGGTTGGTACACTTCTATATTGCTCAGCTCTTCATTTTGGAGAAATGAAGTCATTTCTTTCCACAGAACAATGACATGTTGGAGTGTTTTCCCAGCACTCAGCCACCTAATACTTGAATACAGAGGTAGGTCACTGTACTCTGCATTCAATTCTTCCAGGAAAGATATTAATTTTCTATGTTTCTGTGACTTTCTGCCACCCCTACTTAAGTTCACTACACTGACAACATTCTTCATGACATCACTCATCTGTAATACCTTGCCACATAATGCCTCTTGGTAAATAATACAATGACCTCTGACTCGAGGGCAGCATAAATATCTGAACCTCTTGTACCATCACTCAGTGGTTGCATCTTGATGAGTTCTACATGTACTACGAAATCTTCATGTACAGTGCGTGCAAATGAGTAACTAGCTTAGGTCACTTATGTCAGTATTTTCGTCCAGAGCCAAAGAAAAGTACTTGCAGTATTTCTTTATGTTTTTCAGTTTCGATGAGACGTGTTCAGTAAGTTTGGTCACTCGTCTTGCAATTGTTTGATGAAATAATGACACGCTTTCATATTGTTTGGCCACTTTTTCTTCCTCAAACGTTCAAGCCGTTTTCACTGTACAGTGTTTTATTAACCCTCCATCCCTCAACGGTTTCCTGTTTGTCACAAGCATCATAGTAACTTCATATGATGCAGAGGAACTTGCTGTTTTTTTTTTTTTTTTTTTTTTTTTTTACGTGTCCGATTCTGGGTAAAGGCTTCAGGGCCTATGTCTCGGGGGCAGTGACCTATCCCAAGGCCCAGTAGTCCTCCTACACCTCCACATATGTCACCACTTCGGCGCTAACACCCACCATCCATATTGAATTCATACGAGTACTAGGGCTGTCTCATACAGGGTTGGTGTACTGGTATTAGCGGGGATATTTGTACGACATGTCGGCGGGTCATCTGGTAGTTCAGGAAAACCTGCTTTTAGGAAATTTAAACTGTTCGCTGCTCCAGCAGGGATTCGATCCTGGGTCCATTAAGACTGCAGGCCGCCTCTCTACCGATTCAGCCACCTACATTGCTCCTTCTTCTGTTTCTGGTGTTTGATCTTTATCTCCATCAATATGTCACCGAGTGATTTTCTCACATACTGAGCATACTGTGCTTTGTGTAATGGCTCATAATGTCACCTAATATTACATTCCTTCACAAAAGGAACTGTTGACACACAAGGCACAGTGCTTTACCATTATTTTCAGTGAAAAGAGATTATTCCTCCCATTTTGTATTAAATGTTCTGTTCACGTCAAAACTCTTTCTTTTCCTGCCCAAACTCATTTTAAGAGGTAATGATGATGTGCTTTTCTATCTCCACTGCAGAAGAGAGGCAGACTGGATACTGGGTCTCCTGTTAGAGTTACTGCTTTTATATTTTCTTCAATGACTCAAAATTAACTTAGATAAGTTAATGTTGCTAGGAAACCGGTATAATCTTTAGATTTGCCCCAGAACTTTTCGAATATCCAACCTCCAAAATATCACTGGAAAATTATGACAATATGTAATTCTACATCAAAATAAACATCGCAAGGAATAGGTCTAGCGGTAAAATAGACAAACTGGCAACACTGGATAAATGAGACAGCCATCATGTTTGGTTCAGGAGAGAGAGAGAGAGAGAGAGAGAGAGAGAGAGAGAAGCATAATGATTTCATTGCTGACATGAGTAAAGCTTGTTAATATTTCAGCGTACGTTTAGTACAAGATATAAGAATGCCTGAGAGTGTTAGTGACACATCAGGTGAAAGAGAAGGTGGTGTGGAAGTTGTCTAATCATTATGTTTGTAGTATGGAAGGCGAAATCAAGAGAAGCAAAAAATAGGTGTGAGGAGTGTACAGGATGTGTTGTTGCTGTTGTTGATTAGCCCTAGTCTGTGTTGCCCAGTGGTGTGCACAGACAGTGTGGATGGCAGGGACTTTAGGTAAAATATAAGGGCAACAAACTCCTGGCTGGTTGCTACTCTACCTTTTGACGATGTGCAGGAGGTGGAGGAAAGGGGCAGGGTCTCTAGCCCCTTTGAGCTTTACCTGTGCACGTCGCTTGTCTGACCGAGCAGACCAATCAGCCGCAGGCAAGCAGCCTTCCCTCCAGGGCTGTCCAGTGCAGTGAACCTGTATTCCTTTGCAGCTGACAGCGCCTCGCAACAGCAAGGCGGTAGGAAAATTATGGCGATTTGGTTCCATGATGGACGCTGTCATTGCGTCTCACCACCCAGTGAACAGGGGCACCATAGCAGCCTCTACTTCACTCCGGAATTTGGCAATATGGTTACCACCCAGGGTTGTAGAGGGTTTCCAGGGCTACATGAAAACATTAGGCTTGTCAATCAGTGTAAGGCTACCTGAAGTGGAAAGAATGGTAATAAAAATTGATAGGAAGGACAGGAAGAGGTAGGATGAGTGAAAGGCAGCTACAGAGGCAGAACGAGAAAAGGAAAAAAGAAGCAAGCAGCACTACATCAAGTGACTTGGTGATGGTTTCCACCACCAACCACCAGTGTACAAAAGTAAAATGAATAAAGTGGAAGAGCTGATAAACAAAGCAGCTGCGGGTGTATATGAATGGTATGTGGTGCAGGAATTAGGGTCAACGAATCGGGAATAAATGTACGGTATTTAGAAAATATGAGGAACTTAAAAGGGGTGTTTGGCATGAGAAGTTAGGGCAGTGTGCGGGGCTTCAAGGGTGTCCACTGGAGAGAAAAGAACAATTTGATGGATTTGAAGGCTGAAAGGGTAGTGTAAGGAATTAAAAAAAAAAAAAAAAAAAAAAAGTGACTGAGGCAGATCCAAGAAAGTTCAGATGAAAGAATAAAAAGATAAATAAATCTATATCTATATCCATCTGTCTTTCTCTCAATCTATAAATAAAATACATATATATATATATATATATATATATATATATATATATATATATATATATATATATATATATATATTGTTACGGAACAGCGAAAGATAATGTACACTTTAAGTGAGAATACTAAAAATCACTACTGTCCCGTAAAGTTCCAGGTTCAAAACAAAAGAGTTAGGTAAAATTACAAGTTAAAGTTTAATGCTCAAACTAACAACAAAACATTCAGGACTCATAAGGATAATGTAATGGCAAAAAACAGGTTAAATATATGGTTAACTGCAATAGCCTCTATTAACACGAAATTAGCATGAGTAAATTTATCTAAGTCAGCCCTGATAAAATGAAATACCAGATAATACGCAGTGAATGCCAGATATATTATTACAGATACAAAATATTATTAATGATGGCTGACAATAAGAACCTTACATGAATTACAAAAACCTCACTAGGCCTACGAATCAACCTTATGCTACACAACACAAGAAAAAAATGCAATAACAGTTATACTCAAATTACACAGCTGCTAGATGGTTGGAGACTTCCTGAGCACTCACAATAATAACAACTGTACAGGGGAGGACAGAGATGTGAACAAAATGAGGAGTAGATCTAAGTGGCAATTAATGTAGAGACTGAGCTCATTATATAGGGGCCGGCAGAGCTTGATACAACTTGTAAGAAGGACGCGCAAATGAAGCCATGGGGACAAAGAGTTGACAGTCCCGCTCTGAACAACAAAAAGAACGACTTACTCTACTATAACGGTAGAAGGGGGGAGTGAGGTAGAACACGCTCATGATCAAACAGGCAGCACACTGTACGTTAGAATTACACAAAGGATGATGAAATCATAGGCTATGTAACAATATATATATATATATATATATATATATATATATATATATATATATATATATATATATATATATATATACTGACTTCTTCTTTCGAAAGGGGAGCTGTTTTGGAAGGTCATATATGTAGGAATTACTGTGGAAACAAATGTGAAATGTGCCTTTATAGAGTTCCAACAAGATGGCAAATATCGCAGTGCAAAGAAACAGGGACGATGTACACAAAAGATGATTTAATCAATGGTGCATTATTTGTAGGTAATTGCACATCCATTTGGCAAGCTGCACATCGTCATAATATTCTTCGAACAACTCTGAAGGTGAGGTGCAAAAGCATTACAAAGGAGTGTGGTCATGCTAACCTCGAGACCACAAGACTCCCCACTACGTGAAAAGAAATCTTTTGTGCAGAAGATTGCCACACTAGGCAATTCTGAATTAGCATTTCACACAAATGAATAAAAAAAATGTCAAAGGCCATCTTGACCGACATATAATGATGTACCAGGGTATCATGATACTTTCCTTGCGAAAAATTGGGCAAACGCTTTCCCTGAGTGGGACTCTAATCTTCTGTCCTGTATATCATGTCAAAATATAAGCTGAGGGAAAGGAAGGAATAATGAAGAATTCAGCACAAAGCCATACCATGACTACTGTATGTGGCACCGTAGGAGTAGAGCGAAAATAAAGACCGGAAGAAACGCGAAAATATCAAGAACAGAGATAGGCCAAAAAAGCCGAAGAGGACAGTAAGGAAAGAAAGACTGGGAACAAAAACGCCCATTTTTGTCGCTCCTTACGACGAGCAGGGATGCTGGGAAAGCAATCTTCCCCACCCCTCCATTCCCTCCCCAGGGGAAGAGGACATACTGATTATAATGAGATGGAAATAGCAGAGTACTCTGAATGGATGGAAGAATCACCCACAAATTTACCCCCAGGTCAGCAAATAATGATTAGACAAACTTGCCCGATGGGACTGAGAAAAACGAAAGACCTGAAACAAATAGAGTGCATGGTCTCAAAAGTGACTTAGACTATTAACTTCAAGCATACAGAAACAATAGATAAATGAGTAATCTGTCTATATAACCATCTATCTGTAAGCAGACATCATAATTCCATAAGGTATGATCATTTGTCTTTGGTTCAGTGGTTTTACGGGAAGAGGCACTAACCCTCCTCTAACCCACTTGTTGACACGTAGGAAACACGTGTGGTTGGTAATATGGTTACCACCCAGCGTTGTAAATGGTTTCCTGGCTTACAAGAAGCCATTTGACTTGTCACTCATTGTAAAGTCATCTGAAAAAGAAACAGGAGTAATAACAAATGACAGGAAAGATGGGAGAAATAGGAAGAGAGAGGGCATGACAGAAAAAGAATGATAAAGGTGAAGGAAGAAGTAGGCAGCACTACATCAAATGAGTTAACGATGGTCGCCACCACCTACCACCTCAAAAAGAAAAAGGAAAAGGAAAAGAAAAAAGAAAAAGAGATGCAAGGAAGTCAGGGTGGAACTGGGTACGCGTGTAATCGAGTGCCGGGCCGCCCCACCTTACTCCATCTTGTAATCAGTGAAGATAAAATTGATGTGAAATTGGCTGTGAGAGATACGGACAGAGCCAAACTTCTGTTTGATAATGTCTTTTGAAAGCTAACTGTGCATTAAAGTGAAGGCTTGGGCTCATTTTTATTCCTACCAAAGAAATTCAAATTTCTTTTTCCGATCATTTCCTAATAAACTGACGATAGGAAGAATTGGGAGAAAACTTGATACAAAGACGTTCCATGACTGGGTTATTATGCCTGGAATTGTTTCGGAGCCGAAAAAAAAAAAAAAAGAATTTCATTGGTACTATTTATATATAGTTGTAGGTGGTGGCGGTCATCATCCACCCACTTGATGTAATGCTGCCTACTTCCTTCACCTTTATTATTCTTTTCCTGTGTCTACCCTCCTCTCTTTGTATTTCTCCCATCTTTCCTCTTTCATTACCCTTCTTTCCTTTTCAGGTGGTGTTACACTGAGCAACGACTTTAATGGTATTCTGTAAGTCAGGAAACCATATACAATGCTGGGTGGTAACCGTATAACCAACCCATACGTGTTCCCTACATGTCAAAAAATGGATTGGTGGAGGGTTAGTGCCCCTTCCCATAAAACAAGTAGCTCATGACAAACGGCCACCCCTCAACCTACGGGATTATGGAGAGGCTGTAGTTAGACAGATATTTATATGTGGTTGTCATTGCCCCGATGTTGTGATATATATATATATATATATATATATATATATATATATATATATATATATATATATATATATATATATATAAACCTATAGCAGAGCATACCGGTGCTTCCCTGCCTGGACCCAAGGGCACCCCCTACCCTCCCGCGCTTAAAGCCGAGTCCAGGTGGATATATCACGCTATGCAATATATATATATATATATATATATATATATATATATATATATATATATATATATATATATATATAATGTATGTATGTGTGTGTGTGTGTGTGTGTGTGTCTGTGTATCTAGATTAATAGACAGGTAGATAGACAGATAGATGGCTATACAGATGTAGATATGGATATATATTAAATGAGTGGCTGTAACTTAGAGCGGGGGGGCTTCGCACCCTGCCTAATACATGGCCCGGTAGAAGGTCTACCACTGTGTTCAATTCCGTTTTCCTTGGTAAAAACCACCATACTTCCACCTTTGGGAAAGGCAGTGGTCGCGTCGGTATAGAGGTGATTTACTCTCCCAGTGGACGGGAGTTCTAATCCCAGCTGGGACAGGGAATACTTTAGGGCTTTGAATTTCGTTAAAGGAGACTACTTATCTATCACAAGCCCTGTCGACATGTCTTAAAAATACCCCCGTTAATACTAATACACCAGTTCTCCATGAGACAGCCCTAGCACGTATTCACTGAAGACGGTGGGTATTAGCGCCGAAGTGTCGACACATGGAAGTGTATGGTGCGTAGAGGGACTGCTGAACCTCAGGGAATGGGCTGTGAAGCCTCTGTCCAGAGTCGAACACATACAAAAAAAAAAAAAATCTAACTGCAGTTAACGACATTACCATCATCAGCACCTCTATCTTCACTACACGATCATTACTACCATACCATCACCACAGCTACTATCGCTGCTACCATTATCATCACTCTAAATACCATCCTTACAACTACAATCATTATAAACGATGTCATTGTGAAGGACAGACACACTTACCTTTACTAACATTCATTTCCATGTTCCTCATCTTCCCCTCTTCTTTCTATTATCTTCTTACCCATGCGCTAATTCTGTAATGTTATCCTTTTATCCACCTCAGAATTATGAGATATACAACCCCCACTTTTTAGAACCCCAGAGGATAAGAACCTGCCTAAAACCTGTTCAGGTGGAGGTCGACCTCTGAGTAAAATCTCGTTTCCGTGGGTGAAAAAAATTACCCTCCACACACGCCACCTTCCAGCCTACACTGTTCATGCACCAACACCACCTACTCCAGTAACCCTTGTCATGTTTAGAGGCAGCTTGAGGGAGGCAACCCGCTCCCCCCCCCCCTCCTCTGGTTTATTTCTACCTTAAACTTTGAGAGTCATGGAGGTCTACCATTTGTAAGTAGTTTTCCTATGTAAAAAACTCGAATCATCCACTGAATACACACACACACACACACACACACACACACACACACACACAATCACCATTATCATCCAATCCTTTCCGGCCCCATCAGGAGTGTCGGGGCTCTGGGCTAGGGTACTATGTGCCGAAATTTAAGGCACAAATTGTGACCAGCCTCACTCATTCGTGTGTGGCATTATGTGAGTAAGGAACACCAACCACCACTCACAGGGAAACCCTTGCAGGCGCCAATCGGTTGGAACACCTTAACCCACTAGAACACCAGGTTATATGCTTACCACGCAGTGCAATAAATGCTTTCCTGGGTTACAGGAAACCATTAAGTTTGTCACTCAATGTAGTCACCTGGAGAGAGAGAGAGAGAGAGAGAGAGAGAGAGAGAGAGAGTGCTACTTCGAGGAAGTGAATTGTGGACTCCCCCACCTACCACATCACACACACACACACACACACACACGAGAGAGAGAGAGAGAGAGAGAGAGAGAGAGAGAGAGAGAGAGAGAGAGAGGGGAGCCTCTGTGGTACAGTGGTAGATGGTACAGTGGTAGAGTGTGCGTTTCGTACACGGGTGAGCCAGGGTTCGCGCCCCGCCAGGGTAATAAACTTTGGGAGTGTTCACCCGGCCTCATACTACATTGGCGGACACAAGGGGTGCTGTCATTGAACCAGTGTCGCATGCTATAAAGTATGCTTGCACCCAGTCGGCTTGCGCGGGCCGATTACACTTGGTTCACAGACTACACACACAACCAAAGCCACTCCAACACTACAATTACACTTACAAGCACTTCTCACCCTTCACACAATATCTACCAGACAGCCTAAACCACTTGGTAGACACATTGGCTGTATCATCCCAACTTTGGTCGGGATAGGCCGGTGCTGCAGTCGATATTCAAACGGCTGATAATGATAATAATTATATATATCTGTCCACGATGACCTGGAACAATCGATGCTAGGTATCACTTTATACAAGATGGTGTCACTTTGGATTAGGAAACGGACTTCAGTATAAGACGAATTAAAGTCAGTTAAAAAGCAGAAGTGGCAGTGGGCGGGCCATAGTTGCAGAAGACATGACAGGTGGAAAAGTAAAGCAACAGACTGGGTAATAAATGATTCAAGAAGACCAAGACCAGCAACTAGGTGGTGTGATGAAATTTAAAAATTACATCAGGAGATGCTGGGTCCCAGAAAAAAAAGAAAAAAAAAGTAAGCGACGAAGACAGAAAATTGGTTAGTGATCTTAAGGTTCTGGAATGGAAAGAAATAGCCCTGGACCTTATGCGCGGAAACGTTTTGGAAGAGGCCTGTGTCCTGCAGTGGAATGTTACGGGCTGATTGTGATGACACACACACACACACACAGGATTTTAGTTTTGCGGAGTGTAGCACTTTATTGACCGGATGCTCTTCCTGATGTCTACCAATGACCCTTGGGTGGACTCGAACCTCCGACCCTTCGATCAGAGCGCTCTAACTCACTGAGCCACGGCTGCTACAGCCAACTATAGCCTAGATCACGGGAGAAAAGAAAATGTCGTTCAACAACCCTCTTCCAAACTGTCCGATTTTGTGCATTCTTGTTCTGAGTAGCTAAATAATATACAGTGATGTTAAGAAATGTCTTATATATCACACTTACAGTAAGCATGGGTGAAGCGTATAACACCATTACTTACAATCTGCGAGGCTATAGGGAGCATAGGCCTGCTGTAGGTGTGGTCATGTGCGATCATCGTTGAGTCAGTCAGGTTGACTCTCATTTCCCGCTGCAGTCTGTCATCTGAGCAACTCCGTAGCACCAACATAATTATTATCATCTATGTCATCGTTTCACTCCCAGTAATTATTAATAAATACTATAAAAGGTTATTTCTACCTTCTCTTAATGTATTACGCAATAACATGATACTGGGAGACGCCTGTGTCACTTAATAAGTCAGATGTTCGGCACTACTTTATTACGCGCATGACAACTGTCAGGCGCCCCATGAAATTTAAATTAATGAGTATGCTTAGCTTTTGTTTATATCATCAGCTGACTGCTAACATGTTACATATATGTTTGTGTAAAAAAAAATAAAAAATAAAAAAGCTAAATATATTTTATTCTATTGTTTTTCAATTAAGGCTGCTGTCTTTAACATCACTGTATATTATTTAGCTACTGACAACATGAATGCACGAAGTCGGCCAGTTTGGAAGGGGGTTGCCGAACGGCAATTTGTTTTCTCCCGGGAAATAGGCTATAGGTGACAGGAGAGCGCTACCTCTCCAGGCAGGGCAGCTTACCCAGGCGCAACACGAACTCACGACTCCGGTCCCGAGTCAGGCGCTCTACCACTGAGCCTCCATGCTCTCTCTCTCTCTCCCTCTCTCTAATTGTTCGTGAGAGGTGTAGTTATTTACGATTTACTAAACATATATTCTCCTTAGCCTCTATGCCACACACACACACACACACACACACACACACACACACACACACACACACATATATATATATATATATATATATATATATATATATATATATATATATATATATATATATATATATATATATATATATATATACCATCGTTCGTAAGAGGTGTAGTTATTTACGATTTACTAAAGTTATTCTCCTTAGCCTCCCTGCCATATATATATATCTATATATATATATATAGATCTATATATATATAGATATATATATATATATATATATCATTGTTCGTAAGAGGTGTAGTTATTTACGATTTACTAAACAGTTATTCTCCTTAGCTACTTAAAGCTTTATCGAACTTTTTATTTTAAATTTGTGGCAATTAATAAATGGAATTATCCCACTTGACAATAGGCTACAGTGGTTAAGTAGGATTAGAACAACAGTGATTTATGATAGATATTATGGAGTATGGAAATGATCGACTGGATGCTAGATGAGAATGATTAGATGATATGGAAAATATAGAGAGGTTGAATGTAAGGAGTCTAATGGAAATAGTGTTGGCTAATAAATTTTGAGGAATTAAAAAGACCAGGAACACTAGAAAAAAAAAAAAAAAAAACTGTTGGATGGACAACGAGTGGGTGAGAGAACATGTAGAAACTTAGGAAGCAAAGCCAATTAGAACACGTAGAAACTAAGGCATGAAATGTAATATACATAAATGACAGAAGCACGTGGGAATAACTGCATCTGCCAAGTGATTTAATGACTGAATAAAAGCTTTCGCGTAACTATTTGTGAACCAGAATCCTGAAAAAAGAAATACTGTATGTCTGGATTATTTATGCCTGATGGCAGAATCCAGGATCTGAAAACTTAAGGCAGGATGACTGTGTTAATCTGGGCTCTCTAACAGTTGTTATCCTGATGTTAGGCTTTCTTTTTCCTGTATTTAGATCCCGTTCACCACAATAGGTATGGATGATGATCATGATGATGATGATGATAATGAAAAAATCTTGGAGTATTATAAAGACAAATAACTGCGAGCAATTAAATGGAACTGTTGAACGTGTTAGCCATTAGGAAGGAAGCGTGAATTATGAGTGATGGTTTTGCCAGATGTGCGTGTGTGGGTGATGGATGCCTTGCTGGGAAGTGTCATTAATAATTCTATAATGAGACAAGGAATCTACTTGGTCGGGATCCAGGTGGTGGTGGGACGAATGTTCTTGCCAGCTTCACCACCCTCACCCCCACCGCTGCACCATCACCCTTACCTTCACCCCACCACTCTCACTGTTACCCCACCACCCTCACCTTCACTCCACAAACCTCACCGTCACCACTGCCATCCTTTATCACCTCCCTCGTCCTAACACCATCACCCTCACCCTCACCCCACCATCACTACCCTCATACCACTACCCTCACCATCACTTTCAGCCAAGCACCCTACCTACAACCTCTCACTCCACCACCCTCGCCTCACCCTGCCCCACGCCCTACTATTTTCACCTAACCCTGTCCCACACCCCACTACCCTCACCCAACCCTGCCCCACACCCCACCACCCTCACCTAACCCTGCCCCACACCCCACCACCCTCACCTAACCCTGCCCCACACCCCACAACCCTCACCCAACCCTGCCCCACACCCCACCACCCTCACCTAACCCCGCCCCACACCCCACCACCCTCACCCAACCCTGCCCCACATCCCACCACCCTCGCCCACCAGAGTAAGATTTATTAATGGGAAAATTATTTAAAATTTGGTGCCTCTGAGGTGGTAAGTTACGCATGTTGTAACTCCCTAAAAACTTTCATGTCAGATGCTGGGGCTCGTAGTCTCGTTCGTCGAGGAAGCTCTTTAACACCTCTTCCTAAGCGACGTATTGTGCTTGTTATGCCTTACTGTCCTCTTCTGTGTTACTTTATTCATTCTAATATCGTTATAATCTGCATAAGTAGCGTGCGAAAGGATATTAACTTGCCCTATCCCAAAATAAATCGCCAAGGAAGAGGAGTTAGGGAGCTTCCTTGACCAACGTGAATACTGACCGTGGAATACGAATGTCATCCCAGTATCCATGACGTTTCCCTCGTATGACAACATACTGCAGGTGATCCTCATCTTGTAGCCTCCTCCCGCCTTCTTCCTTGATTAAAAATACTTATTTCAGAATATTACGAGTACAACAAGAATCGTACCTTCCTTCAAAAATATTCCTTGTTATCATAATACTACTCAAAGTGATACAAACAATGGTCGTAAAAGCATACTGTCTTCAACACCATAGTCACAAACGGCCACATAGTCATTAGTACCAAAATACATAAACATAAGAACTACGGTGCCACATAATCGTCAAGGCAGCCACATGGTTATAAATGCAACCACATGGTCATAATCATCAGTAAATGTGGAGGTGTATGGTATTTATGAGGAATACTGGACCTTGGAAATAGGCAGTGAAGTCTATGCACAAGAGTCGGGAAAAAAAAAAGTAAAAAAAAGACCTCCAAAACACCACACATTGCCATATGCATCACCAAATGGTGCATACCACAACCACATGGTCATAAACATCACTGCATGGTCATAAACACCTCATGGTCATAAACATCACATAATTATTAAGCAACTCCCCACTATAAGGTCATACACATTGACTCATGGTCATACCCACCACAACAAAACCTGGTCATAAACTTCTTCACAGACCTCCACATGGTCATAAACATGATCACATGGTCATAAACATGACCACCTGATCATAAGCACGACCACACTATTGTAAACACGACCACATGCTCATGAACAGCATCGCATGGTCCTAAGCACCATTATCATCATCAGTCTCTTCCGTGTTTTTTCTTCTTTTACATTTCGGCTGTCGCTTTGCTCCACTCAGTCCAGTCCCAGCAAATCACCGAATCTAGTCTCACCATCTGGTTATTTCTATCACCCCATTTCTGGGTCTCCACCCAGTTATCTTGGTTATTCCCACGTCGTCTGTTCTACACGGAACATGACCTGCCCACATCCATTTTCACTCTTTGTGTAAAGTGATATATCTAATACGTTCCTATATTTTCTTCTACAGTACCCCCCCCCTCCCTTCTCCCTCTCTCTCTCTCTCTCTCTCTCTCTCTCTCTCTCTCTCTCTCTCTCTCTCTCTCTCTCCCTCTCTCTTTCTCTCTCTCTCTTTCTTTCTCTCTCTCTCTCTCTCTGGAAGTGACACCTAACGTTAATTATTCTATTCTTCTTTAAGGACTCCTAAACAATGAACACCATCACATAAACGTATACTCTACCACATGACTATAACACACCACATGGTCATAAGCGCCACCATAACGCAGTTATAAACACCACAAAATATGGACATAATCACCTCAACACCACACGGGTATGAGTAACATAAAATGGTTTTAGACACACTACACCACTTGGTCGTAAACATACCAGCAAACCGCATGATTATACATTCCACAAAAGCATATGATCAAACATACCACCAAACCACATGATTATACATACCACCAAACCACATGGTTATAAAAACCACCAAACCACATGACTATACAAACCACCAAACCACATGATTATACAAACCACCAAACCACATGATTATACATTCCACCAAACCACATGATCATATATACCACCAAACCACATGATTATACAAACCACCAAACCACATGATTATACAGTACATTCCACCAAACCACATGATTATACAAACCACCAAACCGTATGATTATACAGTACATTCCACCAAACCACATGATTATACATATCACCAAGCCACATGATCATATATACCACCAAACTACATGATTATACAAACCACCAAACCACATGATTATAAAAACCACCAAACCACAAGATCATATATACCACCAAACCACGTTATTGTACATACTACCAAACCACATGATCATATATGCAACCACCAAACCACAAGATCATATATACCACCAAACCACGTTATTGTACATACTACCAAACCACATGATCATATATGCAACCATATAATCATGAATGCAACACAAGTTGGTTATAAGCAACACAGCTCATGGCCATAAACACCACCACACCACATGGGCATAAACACTACAATATCGCATGGTCATAAACACCACCACACCACATGGGCATAAACACTACAACATCACATGGTCATAAACACCACAGCATCACATGGTCATAAACACCACAGCATCACATGGTCATAAACACCATAACATCACATGGTCATAAACATCATCACAACACATCATCATAAACACTGCTACAACACATGGTCATACACATCACCACAACATCAAATGGTCATAAACACCACAACATCACATGGTCATAAACATCACCACAACACATGGTCGTAAACACTGCCACAACACATGGTCATTACAACACATGATCATAAACATTAACACCGCACATGGTCATAAACGCTGCCACAGCACAGGGTCATAAACATTGGCACAACACATGGTCATAAACTCCACCATTTAGTCATATCACCGCCACGTAGGTATAAACATCACTTTTTTCATCATACATATTCTTACAACAAACACATTATAAACAACAGTTACGTAATTGTAATTTTATTCGGATCATCGAATATCTTTTTCGTTATGAAAATGTAATCAACAAGCATTATTTGTTTATATACACAATTACCGCTTGGCTCAAATAATTAATTTAAGGGGAGAGGACTGCAGTGGCATTCATATTCATTCAGTCTGACTGATTTTTTTTTTTTTTATGTTGTGTGGGGTTATGTAAATGACAAAACCTATAAGTTTCATTCAGTTCGGTTCATTATTTTTCTCGAAAAAAAATAGTGTTAAAAAGATAAAGAAAAAATGTAATTGTAAATTGATAAATGGGGACATTACATTTCACCTGACTACACTGAAAATTATTCCCCTTATTAACCAAACCCACAGCTATAATTTCATCCTTTGTGTTTGTTAATAGCTTGTTGCATTGCCGAGGAAAAAAAATCCCCAAATTATTTTTAACCCAAATTTTGCTGTTAAAAAATCAATATACAAAAAATGCAATGCACAATTAAAAAAAAAAGCTAAAAGATGAAAATTTTCTCATGCTATTTCTTTATGTTGACATATTTTCATATTTATGATGCTTTGAACAGAAATGTCACAGTTATGGCTTAGATTGCGATAACTTTAGTTTTGAGATATCGTCCATTTTCTATGAAAGTGCAGTATTATTGAAACTAGAGGTATGAAATAAATACAGTGATGATATGATAAATTACTAGCTAGGATCAGGGTTGGTTTAGAATGTCAAAACCAGTTCTGATCCTACTTGGCACCTGGTCCACTTCCGTAATGACCCAATTACAGACAAGGAGCGGTGCCAAGGTACAGCAAACCCGTCCCTGCAGTCATTTTAGTGCTGACATATACACACAACATGATATCTAGTAAAAGATGTCACATGTCAAATTTGGAGTAAATCGGGTGATAATTGACGATGTTATGCCCATTTGAAATTTTAAGCCCAACTCACTTGACACTGATCCCTCCCACTGCTGACTGGGGAATGACTACTTTTTTTTTTTTTTTTTTTTATGCGAGGAAGAAGGAACCAAAGGCCATGAGCCCGCAGTAACAGTTCCCTCCAAGAGAAAAACAAAATACAATAGAGAGCCAAATTCAAGATCCGATCATTTTGAGATGCCTGGACACACTGCGTTTGAAAGACTGGAGATCATAGGCAGCAGGAAATACAGACAGAGGGAGACAGTTCCAGAGCTCACCTGTTGCATAGATGAAAGACTGGGAGTAACGGTTAACTCTTGCATTAGAGAGTTGGACAGAAAAGGGATGAGAGTTTGCTGCCAGACGGGTGCTACGCGCCCGTCGTAGAGGTGGAGGAATGCAAGCAGACAGTTCAGAGGAGCAGTGACCATTAAAGTAGCGATAGAAAAGAGATAAAGATGCAACAGTGCGGCGAAGAGACAGAGGTTGAAGGGAGTCAGTAAGAGGAGGAGAGTTGATGAGACGAAAAGCCTTTGACTCCACCCTATTGAGAAGAGCTGTATGTGGGGAGCCTCCCCACACATGAGAGTTGTACTCCACACAGGGGCGGATAAAACCCCTGTATAGAGTCAACAATTGTGCAGGGGTAAAGAAAGAGCGGAGTCGGCTTAGCACACCCAATCTCTTGGAAGCAGATTTTACAAGAGATGTAATATGATCTTTCCAAGATAAGTCCCGAGTAAATGAAACCCCAAGCATGTTCAAGGATGATGCAGGATTAAGCTGAATATTATTAAACATTAATGGGTATACCTGTGGAAGATTTTGTCGGGTTGATAGGTGTAAGAACTGAGTCTTAGATGCATTAAAGACAACCATATTATTTTTACCCCAGTCAGAGATACGAGCCAAGTCAGACATTAGGTGTGCCATAGCCTCATCCCTTGTTTCTTGAAGTAACTGTTGAGATGGGCGTTGCGGGAACCGAATGGAAAGGTGAAGGGTGGAGTCATCAGCGTATGAGTGGATAGGGTTAGATGTACAGCTTAGAAGATCATTGATGAATAAAAGGAAGAGAGTTGGTGATAGGACAGAGCCCTGAGGAACACCACTGTTGATAGATCTAGGAGAAGAACGATGGCCGTCTACAACAGAGGCTATAGAACGACCAGAAAGGAAGCTAGCGATGAAGGTACAGATAGAAGGATAGAAACCGTAAGAGGGCAGTTTGGAAATTAAAGATTTATTCCAGACTCGATCGAAAGCCTTTGAGATGTTAGTGCAATGGCAAAGCTTTCGCCAAAGTCCCGAAAGGAGGATGACCAGGAGTCTGAAAGGTAGGTGAGAAGATCGCCAGTGGAGCATCCTTGACGGAACCGATACTGACGATCGGAAAGAAGGTTGTGATAGGAAAGATGCCTTAAAATTTTTCTATTAAGAATTGACTCGAAAACTTTTGAAATACAGGACGTTAAAGCAAATGGACGATAGTTGGAGGGTTGGGAGTGGTCACCCTTCTTTGGGACTGGCTGAATGAGAGCAAACTTCCAGCAAGAAGGAAAGGTACAAGTTGACAGACAAAGGCGAAAGAGTTTGCCTAGGCAGGGTGTAAGCACAGAAGCACAGTTCTTGAGAACAACAGGAGGGACCCCATCAGGCCCATATGCCTTGTTAGTACTGAGGCCAGTGATGGCAGAAAATACATCAACTGAAGAAATTTTAATGTCAGCCATCAGGAAGTCAGAGGGGAGAAGTGATGGATGAACAGCACCGGAATCGTCTAAGGTGGAATTGGAGGAGAAAGTCTGTGCGAAGAGATCTGCTTTATCAATAGAAGAAATAGCTACAGAACCATCAGAGTAGAAAAGAGGAGGGAAGGATGATGAGGTAAAGTTGTTAGAAAGATTTTTGGCAAGGTGCCAGAAGGAGCGGCAAGAATTCGAGTTGGAGAGTTGAGAGCATTTAGTATGGATGAAATTATTTTTAGTAGAGCTAAGAACAGACTTAGCACGATTCCGGGCAGAAACATAAAGATGATGTGATTCAGGGGTGGGTTGGCTCCGGTACCTTTTGTAGGCCTTCTCCTTGTTGCGGACAGCATTAGAACAAGCGTGATTAAACCAAGGTTTTCTTGCGTTAGTCAAAGGATATGAGAAAGGAATGTATGCTTCCATGCCCGAAAGAATAACCTCCGTAATGCGCAAGGCACACTCAGATGGCTCACGGCCATGGAAGCAATAATCATTCCAGGGAAAATCAAAGAAGTACTGCCTGAGGGCCTCCCAGTCCGCGGCTCCAAAATGCCACAGACGACGTTTCCCTGGAGGGTCCACAGGCCATACCGGAGTGATAGGACAGGTTAAGGTAATAAGGTTGTGATCGGCGGAGCCCAACGGAGAGAAAAGATTAACAGAGTAAGCAGAAGGATTAGTTGTGAGGAAGAGGTCAAGTATGTTGGAGCTCTCTCCAAGGCGGTCAGGGATACGGGTAGGGTGCTGTACAAGCTGCTCTAGGTCATTAAGGATAGAAAAGATGTAGGCTTGTTCACCAGGTGGATCCGTGAAAGGAGAGGAGAGCCAAAGGTGGTGGTGAACATTGAAATCTCCAAGAATGGAGATTTCAGAGAATGGAGAAATGGACAGAATGTGTTCCATCGTAGAAGTAAGATAGGTGAAGAATTTTTGATAGTCAGTAGAATTAGGGGATAAGTAAACAGCACAGATATATTTAGTCAGAGAATGACAGGAAAGCCGAAGCCAGAGTGTAGAGAATTCAGAAGAATCAAGTTCAGGAACACGAGAGCAAGATAAGTCGTTGCGTATGTATACACAACAGCCACCTTTGGCTTTGAAATGAGTATAGAGAAAGTAGGAGGATACAGAAAAGGGTTTGCTGTCGGTTGCCTCAGACAGCTGAGTCTCCGTCAGAAAAAGAAGGTGAGGTTTAGAGGAGGAGAGGTGGTGCTCAACAGAGCAAAAGTTAGATGAAAGGCCGCGAATATTGCAGAAATGAAGAAGAAGAGAGTCAGACAGTGGTTCCAGGCATCTCGAGTCGTCACCGGGAGAGGGGCAGATGGCGGGGGCATTTATGGTCCCCCCCCCTGGGGACTCCGAGGCTTGATTAATCGACGCCATTTTTCTTGAATTTTGAATAGGAAGTGTAGTGTGTACTGTGCATGTAGTTTGGTGTAGATAGTTAGAGAAATTTGTACTGGAGAGCATGCTGGCCTACTCTCTGTGTAACTGAGACACTGAAAGAGTTCAGCAAAGGGGGATGGTCAGGAACTAGTCCTGAGGGCTGATGAAACGGGAGCTCCAGCACTCCCTGTCATCAGCTTTCCATCCACCTCGGGAGTACTGCCCTGCTCGACTGGTGCTACAGTCTACTCTGATGTATGAGGCATGCTATTGGATGCAAATTTGAAGGGCGCACCTTTAGGTTTTGGTTTCATGTCGATATGACGAATTTGAAAGGTGTTATGGCGAAAAAACGATTTTTACTACTTTTTTTTTTTTTACATTTTTGGGGCCTACATCCTAGGCCTTCGCCCAATTTGGCCCAGAATTTAATCAGATGATCAGAAGATCATAGCCCATCATCTCGGTAATTTTAGTCAAAATCGCACCAGCAGTTTTCGCAAAAAGGTGTTAACAGACAGACAAACAAACCAACAAACAGACAAACCGAGTGGACGGGTAAATATTATCAAACGCCGATGGTTTCAGAAGGTGTCACCTTTCTCTTTGTAGCCAGATATTAGATCCAAGAATTTTGATGTCGGAACTACATTCCCGGTATGAGCTCTTGCAGCTGCGATTTTGTCAGGATGTAGCGTTCTTCATCCTCTGGTGGCGCATCAAAATTTCTAGCAAAAAGCAGAGTTCGTAACTATTTTCGACGGCTCAGGTGGTGATGGTGCAGCAGCTGATGTTGATGTAGGCTGTGCAAAGGAGGTTGATGGTTGTGGTTATGAAGAACATAGGCGAAATGGTGGTGGTGATGGTGTACAACGATGAGGTGGTGGTTGTAGTGGTGATGGTGTGACGAGTTGTGTTGTGTCACTCACTCTACTCCCATCATACTGTGTTCTTCTTAGTCTCTGGCATTCCAAGAGTCTTCTCATAGTCTCTCGTTGTTTTTGAATCTTCATGGAAGGTCGTTCCATCTTGTATGAACTTCCAGAAAGAAGGTAGAGGTCTAAAGAAGCTGGGAGAGAGTTGAGCAAGCGTAGTGTACTTCCTCTTTGAGTGGCAGTGGGCTCTTGCTGTATTCCTCCCTTCTCCAACTAGCTAGCCTTCATCCTCCAAAGATCCTGAGAGTTGCTAGATGTAGAAGAATTTAACTTTTATGTAAAATAATAAAACAAAACGAAAGAATCGAATAAAATCCTTAAAAATGGTTAGCAAACAATGTATATAGAAGGCCCTAATAGAAAACGAGGATATCAAAGGGAGGAGCGTTCATGATACCCATGTATATTTTTTATTTTGAAGCATTTCTAGTGTTCGTATGCATGCCATTTTTTCACAGGAAACCAGAGAGAATTAATGGTATACTCTGAAAAATAGTTTCCATTTTCTGAAACTGGACCAAAAATTATATATATATATATATATTGTATATCATCATCATCATCATCCGGACCTCCTTTCCCACCCAAGGGCAGGGTGAGGAGTAGCAATGTCCAGACAGACCAAAATTGCCCAATCCAATGGGCCACGCTTCCATTCACTCATCATTCAAGCCCCCGGAATCCTGGCTCTATCGGATACGCCAAAAACATTCACCACGTTCTGTAGCTTCACATAACGTATCCGACAGAGTCAATGCAGACGCTGCCACGTTAAAAAGGGGTGCCAAAAATCCCTGATCATGCATATCTCCTCACAAAATTCATCCAGCCAGCTCGATCTCCTGTCAGTTCCCTAGCCTACCGACTTCCAAACTTCTCTTCCTCACACACTCATTCACCATATCTCTCCACCTTCTCCTTCGGCCTACCTGGCCTCCTCCCACCTTCAAATTTGCTCAGGTCTATCTTTTTTACCACTCTATTTTTATCTATTCCACATGACCATACCATCTCAGGACACTGTCTTCGATTCTGGTGTCCACTGACTTCCTCACTCCACACCTTTCACGAATCACATTATTTAGATAGATAGATAATCTTTTTATTTGGTCCATAGAAATACAGTTACAGAAAATTCCTAGTATACAAGATATGACCTAGCTCTTTGATGAAAAATTTCATCTTATAAGAGCCTATCCATCCTCTGTGCTCCTATCCATCCTCTGTGCTCCACATACATTCCTCAGCAGTCCCATCTTTGCTGCTCTTACTCTTGACTTTTCATTTTCATGCCACACCATAGTCTCACACCCATATTATAGCTTTGACACTAACACTTCCTTATGTAAGCCTCGTGCAGCTGCAACTACTCAAGCCTCTGTTTCTTATCAAGGCCCTCATTGCACCAGCCACTTTTCTTTCTTGTGTCACTCTACTTTCAACTTCTTTTGCACATTTTCCTCTCTTTTCTATCACTGTACCCAAGTATTTGTACTCTCTCACCAATTCCAGTCTCTCTCTATTCACTGTGACATCACATTGGGAATCACCTCCTCTCTCAATAGCCGTCACTTTACTCTTCTCTACATTTACTTTCAAGGCACGACGCTCACAGACATCAGCAAAACTCTGCACTAGCCTACCAAGTTCTTGTCCGGTACTTGCAAGCAGTACTGCATTATCAGCATACAACAAATTTGAAATATTCCATCTATCACCATTCATTACCAGTGCCATCCCTCTCTCCATTACTCGTGTTTTTACTTCTCTCATCACCCCATCCATATATATATATATATATATATATATATATATATATATATATATATATATATATATATATTGAACAACCATGGGGACATCAAACAACCTTGTCGCATGCCCACATCGATCATGAACCACTCTCTTAGATGCCCATTAACCCTTACACTTGCTTCACTACCATCATAAAAACTCTTGACAGCACCTAACAGCTTACCATCTACACCACACATGCGCAAAACTTTCCACAATCCCTCTCTGTCTACTTTGTTGTATGCTTTTTCCAGATCCATGAATGCCAAAGACACCTTATGGTCCCGGCCGCAAGCTTTGCAAGCAACAGATATCTGTTTTGTGTTGTGCCAGTGCTAATGGCATGCACCGGCTCAAGCCTGTTACTGTTGGCCGTGCAAAGCAGCCTTGGTGTCTTCGTGGGGTGATGGATGTCCTTCCTGTCATGTGGTACCATTCTGTGAAGGGTTGGTTCACAGGCAAGATCTTGAAAGACTGGTTTCACCAGCACTTCATCAAGGAGGTCACCCATTACCAGACAAAGACACTGGGAATCCCGCATGACCAGGTAAAGGCCCTCCTTCTTCTGGACAATGCACCTGCACATCCATCCAACAAGGAGTTGGTGACTGAGAATGGCTGCATTAGGTGCATGTTTCTGCCACCTAATATGACTGCTCCCATCCAACCAATGGACCAAGCCGTGATCGTGGCAATGAAGAGGCTGTACCGTCGGAAGTTCCTGGACAAGGTGATGGTTGTTCTTGAGGACGAGGACAAGTGCAGGGAGAGACGGGACACGTAAGGCCAGCGGACTTTGGAAACATTCGTCGTTATATCATCAAGTCTGCCATCTACAACTGGGCCAGTGCATGGAAGGAAGTCTCTCTCAAGACCCTGGAAAATGGTTAGGCTCATCTGCTTCTCGGAGCCGATGTGTTGCACGATTTTCTAGATTTGACGTGGATAACTTCCATGCATGCCTTCGTGTGGCTGGCAACGATGTTGATGTGGATGAAGTGTGCGGGTGGTTGGATGATGACAAGGGTGATCCTGGGTATCAGAGCATGTCTGATATCGAGATCGCATCTTCAGTTGCAGGTACAAGTACCCAGCTTGAAGATTCCGACGAGGAAAGCAACGATGATGTGGACTCCTCTCAGGATGCCACTACTCCAGCCATCCCAAAGCTGAGCGCACTCTGGGAGCATGTCGAGTTCGGTCTCGACTATCTGGAACACCTGGGCTGCAACAGGGAGATAAGGCCCTTGGGACTGTGGAGAAAGTGCATGCTTTCAGGCAGCACATCATCAATCACCAGATTCGGCATTCTTTGCGTCAATCAACCATTGACAGTTTTTTTAGGCCTGTTACCCCCGATGTGCCCAGCCCTGGCTTCACACCGCTGCCTCCCCAAGACAGGCCTTCCACCTCCGAGCCACAGCCCAGCACATCAGCCACGGTGTAGTCGCCACTGGACGTGAGTTTGTGCCTCTCTTCAGAGTCGCCTGTTGTGAGTAGTCCATCACCACGTCCCATTGACGCGCCCCTAGGCCACCTGCCTCACCTACTCTCGGACTCTGACAGTGAATAAACAACAAGAACTCGCCACTAGACCACACGGGAATTTACAGTGTTGTGCAGTGTAAAGAACAGTGCGCAGTGTTAAGAAATTAGAATTCAGAGTGCAATGACTTAAATGCAGAGTGCAACACCGGTTACATGAAAGTACAGTACAATAGAGCACAAGTGAGAAAAGAATGCGCAGTGTCAAGAAAATAGAATTCAGAGTGCAAAGACTTAACCCGCGGCGTCCCGGGGACGTACTTCCACGTCCTCACGTTTTGTCACAGCTAATCCCGGGGACGTACTTCAACGTCCTGCAATTGCAAGGTTCATAATTTCCACAATTTTCAAAATTCGCGCGAGATTTTCGTTTCGCCCGGGTACCCAAGCCTCCCCGACCTGCCGCCAGGCAGGCAGCGTCCTAGACCCCGCGTGACCCGCGCTCGCCCTTGTCTCGGTCACTCACCTGCTAGCAGTGACCCAGGTCAGACATGGCGCGGAAAGGTCTCTCAGACGAGGAAATCGCATCTGTCCTGGAAGCCTTCACTGGAGACAGTGATTCTCCACTCGATGATGATGTGGTGGATCACGATTACGTCCAGCCAGAGGAAGAAATAAGTAGCAGTGATGAGGAGGTCCCTTCGCCCCGAAAAACACGGTATGTGACATACCGTAAGGCAAGGGAAGGCCAGCCTGCTCCCCAACCACGTGCAAAGCTATCTCTCCATCCCGAATCTGATAAGGACGAGGATGAGGACGATCAGGATGACGGAGGCCTAGGACGTGATATCGCCGCGTGGTTGGGAAAAGAGAAAATATCACCACGAGGATCAGAAGGTGGGGCGAGACGACACATAAGGTATGGTGAAAGTACTTTGTCTGGGGAAGTGGCAAGTGGTGTGGTGGGATTGCTGGGAGAAAGGGAAAGTGTTGTGGCGGCAGTGTGGGGTGAAAGTGAGAGTGGTGTGGGGGTAGTGCGGGGTGAAGGGGCAAGTGGTGTGAGGGAGGCAGCACGAGCACGTGGTGCTCGTAGGCCTAGGGGAGAGGAGGTTGAGTCACTCCCCAGCACTTCTTTCGCCCCTGAATATTCCCAAACTTCCTCCCCACAGCCCCAGGATGTGGGAAAAGGAAAGAAAGGAAAGGGAAAGGGTAAAGGAAAAGGGAGAGGGAAGAGAAGTGCGAGTGATGAGAGGCGCCGCTCTCCACCTCCCCAACCTCCCCCACCACCCTCACCTCCCCACCCTGACGAAGGGGACGATGGTGACGTGGTTAGTGTAAGTGGAAAGAATTGTTATCAAAACTACATCCACTGTGTAAATCTGGTCAGTAAATATATGATAGCAAGGAAATAAAGTGGAAACGGGTATAATGTTAGCATGAATAAAACGTATAAGTTGAACATTACTGTAAGTTGTCATAATTGATGTCACGAGTACACCCACATTCTGGTCAGTAAGTATGTGATAGGAATTATATACAGTGGAAGATGTTGTAATGTTAGTAGTAAGGTATTTTATAAGTTGATTACTAGTGTAAGATGAAACAAATGATATCACGATAACACTCCCTGTGTAAGTACGCGCAAATATGACGCTCAGTTCCATCGTAAGTTCAGAAATGATGTGATATCAATTATATCAAGTGTTTACATGTGCAGTGTTAGTGGAGAATTATTATATAAGTACAAAAATAGGTTGTAAGTTGAAATAGTTGTCATAGCGACTTCACCGTGTGTGTTATTATGCGCTATTATTACGCTAAATATTTACGTAAGGCCTGAAATAATCTCAAAACAGTTCTATAAAGTTGAAAAGTGTATAATAATATTAAAAAAGTATTATGTAAGTAGAAAAAGCACAATACGAGTTGAAACAACAGTCACAGCGAGTTCACTCACTACGTAAATAAGCGCTAACATTACGCTAAATGTTATCAAAAGGCCTGTGAATACGTAAAAACAGTTCAATAAAATGTAAAATGGTATAATGTTATTGTAGAAGTATTATGTAAGTAAAAAAATTATATGTATCATGATTTTAGAATGTTAGCGATTCATCGTGACCAAGTTGGCCGATTTTGCTCGTTTCGCACGATGGTACAATGCTTATTTCTGCTCTATTTTTGTATAAAATCCAATATACTCTTTTATCACATGTTTTTATGTTTGTAATAAATTCATTTCTACTTACTTTCATTGGTTTCCCAGACTTATAATACCATAGAAAACGTTTGAGGCTCAGACCACCTAGGGAGAACACGGGGCCAGGTGGGACCAAGGCATACCTGGTTAAGCTAATTAGGGACCCCGGGGACCAATTTCTTTGCCACCGACCATTGTTTCTGACCAAAAGCGAAAGTTTAAGCAAAAAAAAAAAAGGTCGAAAAATGGTCGGGATTGGGGGGTACCAGTGGTCGAAAAGTGGTCGGGATGGGGCGGGTTAAGTGCATAGTGCAACAATTGGTTACAGGAGAGTACAATAGGGTTCAAGTGAGAAAAGAATGCACAGTGTTAAGAAATTTGAATTCAGAGTGCAAATGACTAAGTGCAGTGCAAGACTTGATTACTGTAGGTCCCTCAGGTGCACCTTTTTACTGTCAGAGTCTGAGAGGGGGCGAGTTATTCATCGATATGGCCACGGACTTGTAAGTACCCAGAATAATGTTTAACAGTGTACTGTATTTTCCATAATCACCTCTAAAGCCTCATTCTCTGGTTCCTTTGCATTTATTTAACTCTTCTATGTCCCTAATTGGTGTGAATAGGCCCTTAAATAGGTGCTATGCATGTCCGGTAGGGTGTTATGTAGGTGTTTTTCTAAGTTAGGCTGGGTTAGGGTCCATAAGTACCAGTCCAGGAGGCAGGAGCCTAGTTTCCAGACATGCCTTTGGCTGTATTACATCGGATATTGGGAAGATTACGGTATATATACAGTATATATATATATATATATATATATATATATATATATATATATACATATATATATATATACATATATAGTTTTTTTTTATGCGAGGAAGAAGGCCCAAAAGGCCATGAGCCCGCAATAACAGTTCCCTCTAAGAAGAAAACAAAATACAACAGAGAGCCAAATTCAAGATCCATTCATTTTGAGATGCCTGGACACACTGCGTTTGAAAGACTGGAGATCATAGGCAGCAGGAAATACAGACAGAGGGAGACAGTTCCAGAGTTGACCTGTTGCATAAATGAAGGACTGGGAGTAACGGTTAACTCTTGGATTAGAGAGTTGGACAGAAAAGGGATGAGAGTTTGCTGCCAGACGGGTGCTACGCGCCCGTCGTAGTGCTGGAGGAATGCATGCAGACAATTCAGAGGAGCAGTGACCATTAAAGTAGCGATAGAAAAGAGATAAAGATGCAACAGTGTGGCAAAGAGACAGAGGTTGAAGGGAGTCAGTAAAAGGAGGAGAGTTAATGAGACGAAAAGCCTTTGACTCCACCCTATTGAGAAGAGCTGTATGTGGGGAGCCTCCCCACACATGAGAGTTGTACTCCACACAGGGGCGGATAAAACCCCTGTATAGAGTCAACAATTGTCCAGGGGTAAAGAAAGAACGGAGTCGGCTTAGCACACCCAATCTCTTGGAAGCAGATTTTACAAGAGATGTAATATGATCTTTCCAAGATAAGTCCCGAGTAAATGAAGCCCCAAGCATGTTCAAGGATTATGCAGGATTAAGCTGCATATTATTAAGTATTAGTGGGTATACCTGTGGAAGATTTTGACGGGTTGATAGGTGTAAGAACTGAGTCTTAGATGCATTAAAAACAACAATCTTATTTTTACCTCAGTCAGAGATACGAGCCAAGTCAGACATTAGGTGTGCCATAGCCTCATCCCTTGTTTGTTGAAGTAACTGCTGAGATGGGCGTTGCACGAACCGAATGGAAAGGTGAAGGGTGGAGTCATCAGCGTATGAGTGGATAGGGTTAGATGTACAGGTTAGAAGGTCATTGATGAATAAAAGGAAGAGAGTTGGTGATAGGACAGAGCCCTGAGGAACACCACTGTTGACAGATCTAGGAGAAGAGCGATGGCCGTCTACAACAGCGGCTATAGAAAGACCAGAAAGGAAGCTAGCGATGAAGACACAGATAGAAGGATAGAAACCGTAAGAGGGCAGTTTGGAAATTAAAGATTTATGCCAGACTCGATCGAAAGCCTTTGAGATGTCAAGTGCAATGGCAAAGCTTTCGCCAAAGTCCCGAAAGGAGGATGACCAGGAGTCTGAAAGGTAGGTGAGAAGATCGCCAGTGGAGTGTCCCTGACGGAACCCGTACTGACGATCAGAAAGAAGGTTGTGATAGGAATGATGCCTTAAAATTTTTCTATTGAGAATTGACTCGAAAACTTTTGAAATACAGGATGTTAAAGCAATTGGACGATAGTTGGAGGGTTGGGAGTGGTCACTCTTCTTTGGGACTGGCTGAATGAGAGCAAACTTCCAGCAAGAAGGAAAGGTACAAGTTGACAGACAAAGGTGAAAGAGTTTGCCTAGGCAGGGTGTAAGCACAGATGCACAATTCTTGAGAACAACAGGAGGGACTCCATCAGGCCCATATGCCTTATTAGTATTGTGGCCAGTGATGGCAGAAAATACATCAGCTGGAGAAATTTTAATGTCAGCCATGAGGAAGTCAAAGGCAGGAAGTGATGGAGGAACAGCACCGGAATCGTCTAAGGTGGAATTGGAGGAGAAAGTCTGTGCGAAGAGTTCTGATTTATCAGTAGAAGAAATAGCTACAGAACCATCAGAGTAGAAAAGAGGAGGGAAGGATGATGAGGTAAAGTTGTTAGAAAGGTTTTTGGCAAGGTGCCAGAAGGAGCTGGAAGAATTCGAGTTGGAGAGTCGAGAGCATTTAGTACGGATGAAATTGTTTTTAGCAGAGCGAAGAACAGACTTAGCACGATTCCTGGCAGAAACGTAAAGATGATGTGATTCAGGGGTGGGTTGGCTCCGGTACCTTTTGTAGGCCTTCTCCTTGTTGTGGACAGCATGAGAACAAGTGTGATTAAACCAAGGCTTTCTTGCGTTAGTCAAAGGATATGAGAAAGGAATGTATGCTTCCATGCCTGAGAGAATAACCTCCGTAATGTGCAAGGCACACTCAGATGGCTCCCATCCATGGAAGCAATAATCATTCCAGGGAAAATCAAAGAAGTACTGCCTGAGGGCCTCCCAATCCGCAGCTCCAAAATGCCACAGACGACGTTTCCCTGGAGGGTCCACAGGCCGTACCGGAGTGATAGGAGAGGTTAAGGTGATAAGGTTGTGATCGGAGGAGCCCAACGGAGAGAAAAGATTAACAGTGTAAGCAGAAGGATTAGTTGTAAGGAAGAGGTCAAGTATGTTGGAGCTCTCTCCAAGGCGGTTGTAATATTATTGGCTTATATTTTACTTATAGTACCGGAAATACAATATTATTATTCTTAAATCTATTAGTAATATATTATTTATTTAAAACACTTATACTTATGTTGCCAACTGAAAGCTCCTGTAACATTATTGGAACAAAATAGACTCTCTTGGAGACTGCCCACCAGCCGACTTTTATTGTGGCCTTTCTGTTGTTTTCGTGTTCCTGCCGTATTTACGGACAATTATTACAGCGGTCTGGGATACAGGTAGGGTGCTGTACAAGCTGCTCTAGGTCATTAAGGATAGAAAAGATGTAGGCTTGTTCACCAGGTGGACCAGTGAAAGGAGAGGAGAGCCAAAGGTGGTGGGGAACATTGAAATCTCCTAGAATGGAGATTTCAAGGAGAAATGGATAGAATGTGTTCCATCGTAGAAGTAAGATAGTCGAAGAATTTTTGATAGTCAGTAGAATTAGGGGATAAGTAAACAGCACAGATATATTTAGTCAGAGAATGACAGGATATATATTGGGCTTGCCTACTGTGCGAGCTCAGGGTGCATGAATCGCATTGTGCGTAAGTGACCAAAAATCATAACCAAAAACCTTGTGCGAGTTTATCTCACAGAACGCGAGGTAGAGACAAGGAGTGGCTCAAAAATGGCATTTTCCATTAGTATGCGACCCCCACCCCCATACAACGCGCCAATAGTGACCTAGAGGCTCGTAGGGAAGGTGCTCAAGAGGAGTCTACAGTAAGATGTCGCCAATAACAACTTCGACAATAACGTTTTCGGCAATAACGGTAAGTTAGAACAGATACCAGTTTCTATAATAATGACGGTTATTTCGTGAATACAAAGTTGTTATACTGCCAATACGTCCATAACAAGATGAGGAATGAAACAGGCAAGCAAGAAGAGATGAGGGAAATTGCTGAAAACGTGAGCAGTAGCGAGGAGGAGAGGGAGGATCCTCCCCTCACTGCCTCCCCTGACTCGTCCGCCGCCGTCCTTTCCTCCTCCACTGCCCCATCTGACTCACCAGTCGCCTCCCCACTCCACCTCCACAGCTCCACCTGACTCACCTGCTTCATGTGGCATACCTGCAAACCCCACCATAATGACTGTTGCAGCATTCTGGAAGAAATGTAACATTCGACAGTCTGTAAATTTCTTCATCAAAGTCTGGAATAATACAACACTGGCAACCGACAAGCCTTTGTGCGGCCGGGGTGGCGGCGGGAGCACTCTAAGTGTGTTGCCGTGGCTCGGAACCCCTGCTATTTAAGTCCATCACGCCTGTTGTCTACTGTTGTTAAGGAGACTAACCATATTTTTGTTACTATAGCTGTATCTGTAGAACAATATCTGAAAACTTTGGTCTCTAAGGGCCAAAAAATGTCCAGGTATGAGCGGGTACCGTCCGTAAGTTATTTTCCCCAAAAGATTATGTATTATCAGTGGTGATTTCACACTGCACGAGGACCAGGACCGCCCAATCTCTTGCGCACAGTGCGAACCCACTTTATATATATATATATATATATATATATATATATATATATATATATATATATATATATTATGTGGTAGGCGGGGGCGCACCATCCACTTAATGTAGTGCTGCTCCCAGGTGTCTGCCCTTTCCTCTCCTCCATCCTTCTTTCCTTCTATCCTCTTCTGTCTTTCTTTCCTTCATTTTTTCCTTGTCCTGCCTACGGGTGATATTACACTTCCTCCTCTGTCTTTCTTTCCTTCATTCTTTCCTCTTCCTTCTGACTGTGGGTGACTCTACACTGCGAGACAAGCCAAATGGTTTCCTGTACACCAGGAAACCATTTACTACGCTAGGTGGTAACCATATAACCAGATTTTGGCGCCTGGTGGTTTAGTGGGTAATTATTGTGCTCCAATCGCATTGAGCCGGTGAAGGTTTATATCCAAGGGATGGCTGGGGTTGATTTGCTCATGCAATGTCACTCAGGGATGAGTGAGGCTGGTCACTCTCATCTTAAATGTTGGGACCAACTGCCTGGCCCCGGACTCCTACACTCCACATGGACCCGGGCTCCTACGCTCCACATGGGGCAATGTAGGATTGGATGATGGATGGATGATACATATATATTGCCTAGCCCAGGGCTCCTACGCTCCTCCTGAGGCAACGTAGGATTGGATGATATGTATATATATATATATATATATATATATATATATATATATATATATATATATATATTAGTGGTAGGTGGTGGCGACCATCATCCACACACTTGAAGTAGTGCTGCCTACTTCTTCCTTAGCCTGTATCATTCTTTCTCTGTGCCTGCCCTATTCTCTTCCTATTCTCCCATCTTTCCTGTCACTTCTTATTGCTTTTCTTTCCTTTACAGGTGGCTTTACATTGAGTGACAAGCCAAATGGTTTCCTGTAAGCCAAGAAACCATTTACAACTCGGGGTGGTAACCATATAACCAAACCATACGTGCTCCCTACGTGTCAACAAGTGGGTTGGTGGAGGGTTAGTGCCCCTCCCCGTAAAACAAATAACTCAGAGTCAAATGGCCACCCCTTGCGGGATTATGACGTCTGGCAGTATATATATATATATATATATATATATATATATATATATATATATATAGATCTGTGTGCCCCATGAGGAGCGTAGGAGCCCGGGGTTATGCAGTTGGTCCCGACATTAAAGATGAGAGTGACCAGCCTCACTCATCCCTGAGTGACATTACATGAGCAATCAACCCCAACCACTCCTTGGATATAAACCTTCACCGGCTCAATCCGATTGGAGCGCAATAATTACCCACTAAACCACCAGGCGCCAAAATTTGGTTCTATGGTTACCACCCAGCGTAGTAAATGGTTTCCTGGTGCACAGGAAACCATTTGGCTTGTCACTCAGTGTAGAGTCACCCACAGGCTGAAGGAAGTGGAAAGAATGAAGGAAAGAAAGACAGAAGAGGAAGTGTAAAGTTACCCGTAGGCAGAAGGACGAGGAAAGAATGAAGGAAAGACAAAAGAGAATGGAAGGAAAGAAGGATGGAGAGGAAAGGGAAGACACCCGAGAGCAGCACTACATCGAGTGAGTGGATGGTGAGGGCCCCTACCTACCACAATCAAATATATATATATATATATATATATATATATATATATATATATATATATATATATATATATATATATATATATATATATATTTGGTGTCCACCCCCATTTAATCCATTTTAATAAAAATAATACATGAGATTGAGATACAGTAAGCTATCACATGCAGAGGTAACGAGCAACTGGCGCTAGAAATCATTGCAATATGAAAATTTATGTAGAAAAATATTAAAGTAATTAAAGTACATAATCACGATTGGTAAATTTAAATTAGAAGTTAAATCTGAACGCAGCGCATCTTTTTGTCGTCCAAGCTTTGAAAAACTGGGAACTAGTGTGTGGTGTACTTTATCTGTCAAGTTTCTTGGGATCTTTATCTTTCCATGAACACGAAAATAAAGAGATAGCGAGCAAGGAGGCAAGTAGACAACAGAAACAGAAAGAAATCTGATTATTACACGGATACTAAAACAACATTGTGAGGATGGTTGGACGAGGGAAAGAATAATAAGAGTAAATAAAACTGAAATGATTCGTCATAACATATACACTCTTATTCTGTCCATTCCTTACTTTTCCTAACAAGTTCTTCCGCACCCCTGCAAATTACTCACGTCCCTATTAAGGTCCACGTCCTCTGGTTAAGAACAACTGTGTTACATTCACCAATTAACGCGTCTCAGCCTAACCAAAGCATTATGCTTCCATGTCAGGACTGCTTTAATGTCAGGGTAACATCCAGGACTGTAGGAGGAGGGGGGGGGGAAGGCAGGATTTGACTTCGTCAGAATCTTGATCTACTCTGCTTAGAGGGATGGGAGAGGAGCAACTTAAGAAGCAGAAGAAATTGGAGCTGTGACTTTTCGTGGAGCTTTACATACATACATATATATATATATATATATATATATATATATATATATATATATATATATATATATATATATATATATATATATATATAGTGGAAATGAGGTTTTTGAGAGGAGCATGCGGAGTTACTTGAAGGAACAGACTGACAATGGAGGAAGTGAAGGAGCGTTGTGGTGTGGACGTGGCTGCGATAGTAAAGCGCTAGGAGATATTATACACTGAGGTGGTTTGGCGATGTGGAGAGGATGGAGAACAAAAGACCAACAAGGAGAGTATTTGTGAGTGAGGTGGAGGGGAGGAGAGGGAGACCGAGGATGAGATTGAGTTGAGAGGTGTAAGCTGGGGGAAGGGCAGCGAAATGACGAGGGAAGGGTGACGTGGAGGTGATTTGTTTGTGGCCACCCCTCACGGGATTAAGGCGTCTCTCTCTCTCTCTCTCTCTCTCTCTCTGTAACTGTAAATCTATCTATCTATCTATCTATCTATCTGTCTGTCTATCTGTCTATCTATCTATCTATCTATATATATATATATATATATATATATATATATATATATATATATATATATATATATATATATATATATATATATTGCCAGACGCCTCAATCCCGTTCGGGGTGGCCACAAACAAATCGCATCCACGTCGCCCTGTCCCCCGCCATTTCACTGCCCTGCTCCCAACTCACACCCCTTTCTCTCATATACCTTTCCACCCCATCCCTCCATCTCATTCTCGGCCTCCCCCTCCCTCTCCCCCCCTTCACCTCACTCACATTCACTCTCTTCGTCAGTCTTTCACACTCCATCCTCTCCACATGGCCAAACCTCCTCAGTGTATTCCTCCTAACGCTTCCTAGCACATCCACATCCACACCACAACGCTTCTTTATATCCTCATTCGTCAGCCTGTCTCTTCATGTGACTCCACAGGCTCCTCTTAAATAACTCATTTCCACTGCTCTCACTCTTGACTTGTGTCCTTCCAACAACGTCCAAACTTCACTTCCATACGTTAGAGTTGGTATCACAATACTGTCATGTAGTAACTTTTTCACTTCCATGCTCACTTCCCTATTTCTTATCACTGCTTTCAAAGAACCAGCAACCTTTCTTCCTTGCTGTACTTTTTCAAGCACTTCACCCTCCATATATATATATATATATATATATATATATATATATATATATATATATATATATATATATATATGTGTGTAATTCACCGGGTCGGTCAGGATCACTTGATGGTCGTGATCGTCAGCTTTTACCCTCTTGGAAGGGAGCTGAGAGCTCATATAGTCCGATCTAAGGGCAAGGCTGTGACCTTCACACACGCACACACCCGTCCCCTTGCTCCAGGGGGACAGTAACCACCCACTTCGTCAGTGAAACTTTTCGCAACCTGAGCGAGGCGCGAACTCCCGTCTACCAGATGGCAAGCGAGAACGTTACCACTGAGCCAGCGAGCTGTGTGTGTGTGTGTGTGTGTGTGTGTGTGTGTGTGTGTGTGTGTGTGTGTGTGTGTGTGTGTGTGTGTGTGTGTGTGTGTGTACTGTACAGCCTGCGGCATAAACTGAAGCCAACCTGCAGGTATGATATGCAACTGAATGTCTAGCAATATACTGTATGGAGAAGAGCTGGCAGATACTCATTGTAATGGCCTATGTTTAACATTAGGAGATATGGTAGGAACACAGTATTCTTTATGCACTGTAGGTAATATTCTTTTGATATAGTATAGTTTGTGTGACTGAACTGTGCAGCTGAGATGCATAGGCCGAGTAGGGTGTGTTTGACTCGCGGCTGCTGATTGGCCGCCGATGATGTACATCTACGGCCCTTTTTATTTTAGTACATGTATCTATATTTAAATTGTATGCACTGTAAGCAGCCAGTCTAAATGTGGAATAATTTCCGAAGCTAAAGAGGTCAAAATTATTTTGAAAAGTTTATCGTTATCAAAGAAAATTAAAGTTGATTATAAAGTTTCATAAAACGATGAGTGACATGATGTATATTATCCACCCACGATGTACACCCACGTCCTCCTGTTGCACTGCATCCACCAATGGTGTACATCTACGTCCGCATGTTGCACAACAATACATGCCGGCATTTTTAATTCAATGACATAATCGGCCGCCATTCAGCAGAAGCGTAACAAACACACCCAACTTGCCGCATACATCTCAGTGCACAGGTCAATCAAATAGACTATAATGCAATAAACTTAGTCTATGAAATGCCGTATGAAAATATACTATGCTCACGGTGATACACTACTGGGCTCTCTCCCCTACACCTCCCTCTCTCCCTTCCCTCCATTCGGTCATCCCTTCTCCCTTCTCTTTCCCTCCCCCAGCTTGTTATCCCAGTGGCGGATCCAGGATTTTGAAGAGAGGGGTGCTTCTTTGGCCTGTTGGGCCCGAAGGGCCGCCGGAGGCACGCGAAAGGGCCGGAGGCCTGCGACAGGGGGTCTGGGGCCCGCTTAAGGGCCCCCAGACTTTACACATTTTTAACGCAATTTATTGGCATTTGGTGCAGTCTGGACAACTGAAAGTGTTACCAAATCCACCAAAAAATTGTCTTTCAATTTTCGATTTTTGACCCAAATGAAAAGTTCTCGATGACTTCACACACATGTTTGACTGTGTACAAATACCTAAAAATGAATGCTGTTTGAAATTAACAGTGTACCGAGAATCAACAAAAGTAAGAGTTTTTTTTTTTAATGTTTATTCATACAGTTTTCTGTTATATCATGATCAAATATAGTGAACACCCAGTTCACAGAAGACATTACATAGACTCTTAAAATTTAACTATTTAGTGGTTTGGAAAGAATTTCAAACAGAAGCCTTGAGCTTGGTATCTAACCAGTGAAGTAATCCATAAACAAATAATCCAATGAGCAAATATATTGATGAATGCTCTTAATAGAGTCACGGGTTTCTTTGTGTCTTCGGAAATTACAAAACTGGACACACGAAATTTTCAGGAATTGAAAAATGATTCATCAACATAAATGCATGCATTTGAACTGACAAGTTTAAAATCATATCTTAAAACTAATATATGTATTGACACTAGCCTACCTAAAGATAACACTAATATCATTTGATGTGTTACTCTACTGATCTGCCACTGAGACGTATTTTTAAATGTCATTCTGAACTGAACACAAACAGCACATACATTACACATTCTAGAATGAATACAATAAGAGTGAACGCATTTTAATCTCGGACTTTAATCATGAATGATAAATTTCTTAGGACATATTCATTTTACACCCCGGAGAGATGAGTCCGAACTAGCTACACAAGGTATTTTCTTCAACTTACCTTTTTCATGTTATGAAATCTGTGACCTTCCTATTTTTTCTGATGTTAGACATTGTTTTTCTCCTCCAAACAAGAGGTCATGCCTGAATGAAATCTCTGGTGTAATAATACGTTTTCCTGGCAAAATATCGAATCCAGGGACTTGAGACAATAGATTCACGAGGATAACGAGGGGGATTGGTCATTTTATTATCAACGAGTTAATCAAGCGTGTGTTGTGTATGCAACCTGGAAAAGTAAATTGTCGTAGGTACGTGTTCCATCCTCAATATGTATGATAATCAAAACGAATCCCTTTCACCACATTAAAGTTTAGTTGCCGCTGGCCTGCGACTTTATATAGCCAGAAAACCTTCCGAGAACAATAGGCAGGCTTACCAGAACAGAAAACAGTTTCCAGGGATTTTATTTCCATTTTTTCCCCAAAAGGGGGATGCGTCCGCACCTGACTCACATCCCCCCCCCCTCCCAGAATCCGCCACTGTATCTCTCTCTCTCTCTCTCTCTCTCTCTCTCTCTCTCTCTCTCTCTCTCTCTCTTCCTCCCGTTTTTACATTTTCCCATATCGTCTCCCCTGCAACCTCTGTTGTTACACATTTATTTTCAAAGGCCCCAGTATTCTTGTTGCACCGTACTCCATTATTATTCGTGACACATTTATTAGTTCTTACTAGCATGATATTTTGTCTCAGTATCAACACAGTTACAACCATGGTTTATCATTATGATTTCCCTCTCATCACCATGCTCTTGTCCCATTTCCCAAAACTTTCTCTACAGTCCTCCCTCCGTTATTCATGACACACCCAAGATACAGCTAGCATTGGTGACTGGCATTAGGGTTGTATTCCTATGTGAATCACTGTCTGCATCCTGTTCAATCCATCTTCCCAATTCTTCTCCCCATCACACTTTCTCACCCATCTACTCCCTCTTGCATGGAACGTCATGGCGATATGAGTTTATATTATGTAAGCAGAAACTCACCTTGTCATAAGTATCGGATTCTACTGTACACGTACTCAGCTCAGTCTTTTCCTTAAGGCCCGACAATACTTGTTTTCGTGGAGCGCTAACAAAGTGAGTTTTAATGCCCCTCGTAATATACACATATGCCACTAGTAGCTTCATTGATGAATGCTCACGACCTGCATGAAATAGGGATATCTAATGCAGTAGAAAGTAATAAAAACAGCATGGGTGTTTTTATGGCAGGGCACTTACGGTTGAATTTGAACCTTCTTCATCAGAATTACTATTCCAGTACAATAACCAATCGGCCACACGACCCACTGCAGTATATAGTACAAAATCTTGCATGAGACGTATAGTTATTCAAACATCTCGCTCATCTCATTCATCTCCCACTGTTTACTTACTCCAGAAAAATTCCATCGGTACGAAGCAATGTTAGTGCTGCTTCTGTGACTTGAGTCACTGAAGTTGATGACCCATACGGAGGCGTCGATCACTAGTGTGTCATAAGCCAGCATGGTTTTATGCCCTTATCCTAGGTGTGGGTATGAAGATATCTACCAGTATTATTTTTTTTCTCTGGAATTGTTTTGCGTCCGGAGCTTACGGTCACCCTGTAATTAGGAATATATCTTGCAAAAATCTGGTTCTAACTTAGATCGTCAATATTAAAGAACTATCGTGTAAATGGATGTTAGGGCCGCAGAATAATAAATGAAGCTAGCGACAGCGAGGGAGAGAAGAGATCGGGAAGAAGGTAGAAAAATAGGGAAAAAGAGGAGGGAAGGGAAGACGATAGGGACAGAGGGAGGGGAGGGTAAATGGTTGGGGAAAGGATAGCAGCAGGGAGGGAAGGGACAGAAGTAGGGGTAGGGAAGAGAGCCCAAAAAGAGCGCAGCACCGAGAGCATAGTATGTTTTCATATGGCATTTCATAGCCTAAGTTTACTGCATTTTGTATTTCAAATAAATATTACCTACAGTGCATAAAGAATATTGTGTTCCCATCATATCTCCGAATAATAAAAAACATACGCCATTAAAATGTATATCTGCCAACTCTTCATACAATACATCCAGGGACTCAGGTGTGTATCATATTTGCTGGGCTAGAGCGAATATATGCCTCTGGCTGTACCTATGTATCTATATACATTGTATACAAGCTCGGACAGACCTCTTAAAAGTTATATACATTCGCCGGTATATTGTGTTCGTTGAGGAGGAGGAAAGAAGAGGGAAGAGGTGCAGGCAACTAACCACCTCCCAGCATACGCCTCTGAATAATTCCTGTCTCAGTAACTGAACACAGACCTTATCTGCCGCGCCACTCCCTCCACTCGCACTGCACCTCCACTACATGAGGAACGAAGTCTACATATATTATCGTCATCAGCCATTTCAAGCCCACTGCTGAACAAATGCCTCCACGAATTCTTTGATTGAGCTAATCTCTGTCAGGTTTTGCCTGTAAACTTCTTTATCTCATCTTTTCACTTCCTGTCTGGCCTGTCTCTGCTACGCTTACAACCTTTCAGAGTCCAGCCAGTCTGCCTCTTGCTCCATCGGTTATCCTTTATTTTTGCTGTATGACCTGCCCACCTCCATTTCTGTTCTTTTATAAAATCAGTAACGTCTTTGACTTTAGTCTGCTCCTTCACTCAAGAAGATTTTTTCCTTTCTTCTAAAGATATTCCCAACACTGACCTTTCCACCGCTCTTTCAGAACAAATTAGTTGATTTTCCATCGATTTTGTCAAAGTGAAGTGTATACATACTGTACATGTTGTACATACCCACCTACCCACATACATACATAACTATCTATATTGCTATCTGTTTATATATCTAAGGTATCTGTCTATCTGAATGCCTAACGGTGTAATGTTTTGAGTGGTGTGTGTGTGTGTGTGTGTGTGTGTGTGTGTGTGTGTGTGTGTGTGTGTGTGTGTGTGTGTGTGTGTGTGTGTTAACAAAATAAATGAAACAGATTTTCTTCCAGTTTTAACCTAACTTAGTGGACGAATTGAAGGACAGCCCATGAGAATACCTATGGTTTCTTATAGCAACAAGTCAAAGGTCAAGGCCACAGGGCTAGGTTCAACGCTGACACAGAAAAATCAATGCAAGCCTTTTTGTCGAATTTAGACCAAACAGAGACTTATGGTTCAGGGTAAATAAAACTGCAATTACTTGGTTTTGAGAAAAGAAAAATCAGTCGAAGATCAAGGTCGCAGGGCAAGGTCAAAATTCGACCTATGTGTGTGGAAGTTATCAAAACCAGTCAAACAGTTTTGATCCGATATTTAGCCATACTTGGCGAACGGGTTGAAAGTAAGGCATTTAATGAACCTTTCGTTTTTTTTTTTAGAATGCTTCCGAGGTCTTGGCAGCAGGTCAGAGTCGGCTTTAACAGTTTTGATCTGATTTAGGTCAAACTTTGTGGCAGGGCTGAGAATAAGGCACTAATACACGTAAATGGATTCGAGTTTGAGAATACTAAGTCAAAGATCAAGGCCACAGGGAAAGGTCAAAAACTAAGGAAATAGGTCAGAGACCAAGGTGAACTGGAACAGTTTTGACAGTTTGAATTATATTTGGAGGAAGCATTGACGGTCAGACAAGAACGAAGGCATTTTTTTTCGAGAACCATCAATTAAAGGCCAAGGTCACAGGATAAGGTCGACCTTCGTGTCTGTGTGTGAACAAAATAACTAAAACAGGGCTGATTTAATTCGAACTATATGATAGATGGGTTGGAGATCACCCAGGAGGTTGACCTTTTGATTGTTAGAACAATAAATCAAAGGTCACAAACACTTGGTCAGGTAAACTAAAGCAGTTTCTGTCCGCTGTCGACCAAACTTTGTATTAGGGATGAAGTTATAACAAATATGATTTTTTTTTTTAAATGTGTCCGACTCTGGGCATAGGCTTCTGGGCCTATTTCTCGGGGGCTTTGGCCTATCCCAAGGCCTAGTAGTCCTCCTGCACCTTTACATGTCACCACGTCGGCGCTAACACCCACCGTCCATTTTAAATACATATGGGCTGTCTCATACAGAACTGGTTTACTGGTATTGGATTATGAGAACAATCAGTTAAAAGTGAAGGCCACAGGAAAAAGTGAAAGGTTGAGGGCACGGGACAAAATCAACTCAGTCGGTTTTGATCTGATTTTAATAAAACTGGCGGAGTGGTTAAGGGTTAAGTAAGATCGAAGTATTTTGATTTTGATGGTATTATGTTGAAGGTTAAGGTCACACCGGAGTGAAATATTCGGCCCTTTGACCAGCTTGTGGGAGCGCATGTTGCATTCTCTGAGTGCTCCTTTTTTTTATGTAACCAACTGTCCTCCTGCAAACCATCAATATTTAGTTTGTTTGGTACACTCTCATATCACCACTTGGGCGCTAACACCGAAATGTCCACACTGAAATACACTAAGTACATTTCTTGCAAGACTAAAGTGGTGGTATCAGTGTGAGTCTTTTTTTTTTTCCTTTATGATGTGTCGATGGTTCTCGTGGTAATAAGTATAAGAAATTACAGTTTTTAAGACAAAAAAGTGATGCTTTTGAACAAGGAATGGTAAAACTGTATATGGGGACTTGGTGTTACGGAGATGGACATAATATCTGTTTAACTTTGCACACTGCCGTGAATAAAGACGGTGATATTGCATAAAGGAGGAGATGACTGTACAAAAGGGAAAGGAAAGTGCCAGGGTATTGACAGAAGTAAGAAAGCTTTTATGATGTAAACGTGGAAGTATAAAATGTACTGTAAGAAACTATACTGGTTCAAGCACTGAGGTACGCTGTTAAGCCATAGTTACTGAAAATAAGTTGTAGCCACAGTTTTATACGGAAAGACTACTTGTTGGTATTTCGAAATTTTTCAAGACTGCACGACTATCAGCTTCATTGACAAGTGTTACTAGTACACTCCAGCAAAGCTTCACCTCTAAATTAAATCCTGACTGGGCAGGAGTCGTTACCAGCATTTTCACTGAACAAGGAATACTTCCTGGCGGGAGCTTTTCTGCACTGAATGAGTAGCTATGTCATCGCAAAGGCTTTTTCGTGCAGTCTAGCAAAACTTCAAACAATGGATATCACGTCATCGTTGTGAAATCCTCAAGTTTACGACGTCCCTTCAGCGAGGGGCAGGAACAAAAGGTGAGCAGAAACCATTGTCCACGAGAGTGCTACAGTAGTACCAGTTTTACTACTACAGGAATTATTTAACATTCAAAGGCATCTCTCGTCTACAGTTAAGAATAATCAGTCTTCGAATAAGTCTGCAGCTCCGTATTACATACTGGTTACATGTATGACGTGTATGAAGTGGTATACAAATCAGTACTTTAATTTATCACCTGTCACCAAGAGGGCGAGTCTGCAGATTTTGTTCATACTTTACCGCCTGTGCTTGAAGTTGCTACACCAACCACTACCTTAATCAGAATCTCACAGATCTACATGCCCTATCTTTTCGAAGATATGCAAGCCACATGCACTCCGAAACAGTCCCATATCCACTGGTCTCACTCTTCTCAGCATCATGTCATACTTACTTTAAATCTCACACTCATATGTTAATGTGGACATTAACACACCGTCGTGTAGTTCGCTGGTAGCCACTGTACTAACTTCGACTGTAAGTTTCACGTCAAAACTTTTATTGCACCGGCCACTTCATATCCTTCAGTCACTGTCCTCTTCATTTCCTTTGCACATTTACATTTCGTTTTCATTCCTGGACCAAGAAATTTAAAGTTTTACACAATCTGAGTCTCTCTGCACTGACTAATATTAGAGTGAGTCACCTTTCTCAACAAGTATCAATGAACTCCCAACTATATTTCCTTCCAGACACTGACGCCAAAAGACATTAAAAATAAATGTAAAATTGAAAGCATTCTACGAAGATCATATCCACCTCTGTGTCAACACATGTTTCTGTTTAGTTACAAATTTGCCAGCATAATTTCGGGCTGACAGGGTTTCACAATCACATCGTACACAAAAACAACATATAGCTGATTATAATTCTTAATGTTATGTGCCTGGTGTGGTGAAGGTTTGTGTAAGATACTGAACACTGGAAGCTGGGGATGTAAAAGAAGTAACAAGTGACTGGTAGGTAGGTAGGTCTGTGATGGGGAAATTCACATGACCGTTTGGAAATGTGAAACAACCAGTTTAAAGAATTATTCATAATTACTGGTATTTACGAAGAGAAACTGATGTGGAGGTATATAATGTATAACCAGTGGAATAAAGCAAAAAATTTTGACTGAAGGGTGAGTGCAAAGATGCATCACCCATTTGGGTAATATGTTATCACAGTAGTTACTCCTTACATATTTCTTCTGGCACTGACGAGGAGCGCATACGTGGTACCGCTGTGTATCCTGAGTGGAGTCAAGTAGTTGCGGCGTCCACCCAGGAGCCAAAACGTCTTTATATTTGCTGCACTTCGCCATGGGGAAGGACCCTGGCCCGAACCTGGCGAGGCGCAGTCTACCAAAAGGGGGCACAGGTTCCCTGCAGTGTTTGTACTGCATTGTACCTGTAGGAGGGTCCCACAGAAGAAGTTGCTTACCTGTGACTGACGGGTCTGTTCAGCCAGAAAGACCGGGTTTAAGGAGCAACAGAAACAGTAACAACATCAACAACAGCATGCCTCATCTCAAAGCTGATTCCCTCACACAGTATGTTGAGAAACTGGCAGGAATGACAAAAACTATGATATCCTTGATGCAGGGCTTCAGCTTGATTTTATACTATATTGCATTGCCTCCGTTGGTACTAAATGATTTTAGCTTTCCAGAAACCTTTCACAGCAAAGTAGTTAAATGACAGCTGCATGTTAATCCTACAGTGCAAAAAATTTCTCCTAGGTTGAATTTTATTGTATGTATATGGAATCAATACATTCTCGAAGTGAAGGATACATAACTAACACTGTCCGCCGCTGTTTTCATAAAATTATTTTCGATAGGTCGTTGGTAGGATCAGGGTTGGGCATGAAGATACAGTGGATAAAACTACATTGTAAAATAGCCACGTTGTTGGTATTGGCTACATATTATTAGTATCTGGGTTAAGTGTCAGGGCCTTATTATTAAAGCAGAGTGCTAAGGTGTGGACAAACTACCAGAGTTTTATTATAATTTCTGAATCATGCTATGATACAGAATCAGCGTAACACTTTTATATCGCTGCTGACTACACTTTGTTACGATGGCTACAGGATGGTCACATCTGACAGTTAAAAATGATCCGTACATGACCAGAATAGATTAGGGGCTTGTTGACACCTTCACTCATTCAAGTTTAACTCTTTCAGCTTGAGGATGTTTTATATTGTATTCCAGCTACCTACAGGTGATACTATTCAGCTTTAAAGAGACTTCCTGAACCTGAGGGGTTGGAAACAGGCTTCAGTTATCTCTTATATTCATAAATTGAATATAATCATCTGGAGAGAGCAAGGAAAATTTTTTTTATAAAGACTGCCCGATTGAGGGCTTTATTATAAGAGCTCTATTCCTGCACCTGACCACCCCTTCCTCACTCCTGCCTCAGGAGGTGTTCCGGAGTGAGCAGCGTGTGACCCTCAGCTTGACGCGGCTGCAGGTGACGGCGTCTGGCCAGTACCGCTGTGAGGTCATCGCCGAACACCCCAGCTTCCGCACAGAGGCTGCCACCGCCCCCATGACCGTCCTCAGTGAGTACCATTCCCTGCTCTGCCCTTCCCGTCCCACCTGCTTAACTCGCTGACCTGTTCTGCTACAGCACTTGGCTATCTCAGTTCCCTGCCACCCCACCCCACCTCACCATACCTCTCTCACTCACTGATCTCTCTGTCCTGCTTTATACTTCTGCCAATAACTTTCAGTTATTCTCCACACTCACTCATCCCTGCAGTCACTATGTCATGCCAATACTTTTCGTCTAACTCCGTCCACTTTATATTATCGCTCCCTTTCATAGCCTTAATCATCCTACATTCCGTCTCTCTTTCTTGTCCAATTTCCATGACTGTAGGAGGTAGTCAGCTTCAGATCAAACGGGCTTCCATCTTTGGGTCACATAAATTGGTGCCGCCGGATTCGGCACCACCTTTAGTTCCGTGACTGCTTAGTATATTTCATGCTTACCACCACAAGTTTCTTCAGGCATGGGAAATGTCTTCCAAAGCAAGGAGTTAATGAAGTTTGTTCCTAACTCTTTTACAACGAGGCGTCTCTCTTAAGTGTTTTGCTGGTGGCGAGAACGTAATCTTAAAGACGTCACTTTAAAGAAGGGATTAACTCTTACAGCCTCAAAGGCTAAACAAGGAGCTCCCAAAGAATGCAGCGCCTGCGTTGTACAGTGGGTCAACGGGCCGCACCTTTGACTGTGTCCTGTAACCCTGAATTTGGACAGTTTTTTTCTCAGATCGAAGCTGTTAATCCTTGCCTGATTATCATCCTTTTCACCAAGATTGTTTCTGACTGGATCAGTACTGTTCTAGTGGACCTTCCTGGTGACCTGCTGTATTCTTCTCGGAATATAACTACTTCATTCTTGTCTTTCCCTCAACTTTTCCACCAAATTTACTTTAGATTGGATCAAAACTGTTTGAGTTATGTACTGGTCTCTCTCTCTCTCTCTCTCTTTCTGTCTCTGTCTGTCTGTCTCTCTCTCTCTCTCTCTCTCTCTCTCTCTCTTTCTGTCTCTGTCTGTCTGTCTGTCAGTCTCTCTGTCTCTCTGTCTGTCTGTCTGTCTGTCTGTCTGTCTCTCTCTCACACACACACACACACACACACACACACACACACACACACACACACACACACACACACACACACACACAGGACTGAAAACACCCACGCACTACCACGTGCCATCTGGCAGTAAGAAGAGTATAATATAAATTCGAAGAAGCAGTGATAGGGCAACATCCGATCTCGACGCTGACTGGTTTAAGGACCAAATATTTAATTTTGTCCTGTGTCTTTCACTTTCAACTGATTTTTCTCAAAATCGATTTGCTTCATATTCGCTTAACTCACAACCCTTTGACCACGTTTGATCGAAATCGGATCAGAGCAGCTTAAGTTGACATTACCCTGTGACCTAGACCTTTGACCAGTTGTTCTTAAAACTGAACCTCTTCATTCTTGTTGACCCTTACTTTTTCCACCATGATTTGGTCCAAAAGGAACCAACATGATCTGAATGATAGGGTTGGACATTTGACCTCTCCCCGTGACCTTCACGGTTGACTTAATGTTCTCATATCATATCCCTTGATCCTTGCCTTTCCTGCAACCTTTCGACACAGTTTGGTGTGAAGCTGATTAAAGCTTTTTAAGTTGATCTTACCATGTGATCTTGACTTTTGACCTGTTGCTCTCACAATACCTCAACCCTCGCGCCAACTTTGGTTCGAATGAGACCAAAACAGTTTTAGCAATTTTGTATTCGAACAGACACACATTAATCAAACTTTGAGCTAGTACTGTGACTTTGACCTTTGACTAATTGCTTCGAAAACCGAATCGCGTCGTCCTTGCCTATCCTAAACCCTTCCACCAGATTTTGTCTAAATAGGATTATAACTAAACTGATTCTGCCAAATGGCCTTGACATTTGAACTTGCCCTGTGACCTTGACCTTCGACCGATTGCTATCAGGAACGTAAACTTTCATTCTAGACTTACTCTGAACCCTACCACAAAGTTTAGAACAGATACACACTTTCAACTGACTTTGCCGTGTGACCTAACCTTTGACCAACAGTTCTCAAACAATGGACTGACCCCACGGCTTGCCCTCAAGCCTTCCACCAGAGCAGATCGAGATTGTATTAGTTATCTGAGAGAACGCGAATGCTTCAGATATGCAGCAAAGTGGTAGAGGACAGGTGAACAACTGTGTTATTTTGGAAACTATTAAAGCTATGGATGATCCACGTACATTGTTGGGAAGATAATGAAAAGTCTTCTCTAGCACTGAAGTGACTTTCCTTCAAATTAACACCTATGTTGCTGAATGATAACCAAATTTAACACAGAATACTTGGGTTGTTAATGTCTGAGTAAGTAAGCAAAGCGAACGAGCAAGAACAGTTTCCATGTAGTTTTGTGATACAGCACAGCACCAAAACCCGGTTATCCAGGAAACTATTAAAGATACAGCAAAGCTACTGACATCTTAAGAAAGAACATGGAAAAGTAACAGAAGTTTTTTATTTTATTTTATTTTTTTTATTTGCCATCATACTGATGAAAAAAAAAAAAACTGCCAAACTAAAAACTAAGGCTGAGTTACGTCGGACAATACTGAAGATACAGGTGATCTATGAACATCACTGGAAAGCCTGATGAGATGTTAAAGGTATTCCTGAAGCGATTTTTCTTTAAAAAATCGTTACCTCATTGATTAAAAAAAAAAAAAGAACAGCCAGAATGAGAGCCAACACAGGATTACCTCGGAAATTATTAAAGATATAACGGATCTTTGTACATCGCTGGAAAACGGATGAAAAAGTAAAAGATGTTACTTAAGTGGCTTTTCCGAAAATTATCAACATACCATTAACATATGGCAAGCAAGATGGCATACTTCTTCCTTTCCTCATCGGTGTTCTTGCATTCGCAAGTACTCTTCACACTTTTAAGTGTGGACACATGTAGCTCAATTATTTTGTTCACGTACACACACAAGCGAGTAGAATATTTTTGCCTTGTGATCCTGATCTTTGACTGTTCTCAAAATAGAGTCCCTTCTTTCTTGCTATACTCTCAATTCCTTTGTCAAGTTTACTTAAAATCAGATAAAAACTGTCTAAGTTTACCTTGTCATGTACTTGACTTTTGACCTGTTGTTCTGAAAAACAGTTAGTCAACCCTCTGTCTGACCCTCAACACATCTGCCAAATTTGGCTAGTATCGGATCAAAACTGATGACCTACACACACACACACACACACACACACACACACACACACACACACACACACACACACACACACACACACACACACGCACGCACGCACGCACGCACGCACGCCCGCGCCCGCGCGCGGGGATGGAATCATTATTCATTGGGATCAAAATGACTTGCTGGTGTTGAAAGGTGAGAAATGGAATGCTGTGTTTTAACTTATTATAATGTATGCCGATGATACTGTGTTGCTGCTCCTTGTGAACGGAACCATAGATTTTGTGCCATTCAGTCCCCACGGGAAGATTACGTATTTTATTTTTTCCTACCAGCAGACATTCTTTTCAGCAGCGTGGAGGCTTGTCGACAGGATTTCGATTTCGTATATGAAATAAGTCGCCTTGTTAATGCCTTTCATTTTGCTTTTTTTTTTTCATGAGAAAGCAGTCTCCAGAAGGTTTTTTTTAGTTCATATGACACTTCTGGGATGTAATTTTCATTGTTGTTTGTAGTAAAAGAAAGTCTATCCTAAGTCAATTAAATCATTTAGAGACAGCAAAAAGAAACTAAAATAAGACGTCACTGTGTTCAAGCAGGTAACACTCTCAGGATCCTGTCCTCATTCCTGGATGAAGAAAATCGCTTGGAAATATTTGCTGTAAAATATGAGAGAAGATGCAGCCGTGAAAACGTTAACGACGGTAGTGAGAGGCTGGGTTCCTGGTACCGCCTACGTCTTCCCGTGGGTTTTATATGATGTTTACAGCTGGGTTTGAAGCCTCTCATATTAGGCCTCTCGTAGGTCTTAATTAAAATGTGGCGGTATTGTGGAGGCGGCGGAATGTAAGACTACAAGGTGTGGGCTAAAGATGATATTATAGAATGGAGAATACGAGAGTTAATGAGGACTTATGTATAAAGACTGAAGTAAACTCCGTGAATCAGCTGACTTATTTTGTCTGTATACTCTTGCTGGTTCTGACGATTTAAACAACTTAGGAAATGCTTCTTTTACTGAGAGGGTTAGTGAGTAATCTACCTAACCCTTCAAATTCGGAAAAGTTCTCCTGTCCAGAGGAAGGTCGTCTGAAAGATGCAAGAATACAAAAAAAAAATAATAATGTCGCACTGGAAAAGTTAAGAGGTGGAGAATATTGGACTACTGAGGCAAGAGAAATTAAACAGTAAACGAGATGATAAGTGGTAGAGACAAAAGAATGCGAGTGTGACATGTGTATGAGAAAGTTAGTTATATTGTTTGTGGTGGGGCAGCAAACCATACAGGAAGGGAATTGAACCATTCATTCTGAGTGGTTGGTTATAACCCTTTGCTGGGGAAGAATCTTCCTCACCTGAAGAAAAAAAAAAAAAATTGCCTGGCGTTACACTAAACAAACTCATACATAATGTTCTGAATAATAACACTTAGTGGTAAGTGGGATAAAAAGAAAATAAATCATTTGACTGCAGTCTTGGAGGTATATCATCATCATCACCACCATCCTTTTCCTACCTGCAGATGGGGTGCGATAGGGTCCAAAAAGCAAAGAGAAGGAAAGAATATGGTAGAAGAACCAAACAACAGCATCCCTAATGAAATGGGTCACACAACCATTCAGTCACTATTCAAGCCCTGGAATCCTGGCCCAATGTAGCGTCATAAATACCGATCAGACAAGTGTTAATTCGACGACTGTCAAATAAAAAAAAATTGCAAAACGATTGTCATGCACCCCTCCATGCAAATTCATTCAGTTAACCTGATCCAAGTCAGTTCCGTAACCTTGTAAGCCTCCATGCCAATCTTTCTCAGGCACTCATTTACCATACCTATCCACCTTCTTCATGGCCTACCACTCTTTCTCTCACCTTACAATTTACCCACTTATAGACTCTTCACCACGCGATTTATACCCATTCTCGCCATATGACAGAGCCATCTGAGCAAGTTCTCTTTCGGTCTGTTAGCCACGGACTTTTCTTCACATCTCTCACGAATCACATTATTTCTTATCCTTTCCACTCACTGCTCGCCAAACACACGTATCTCACAAAGTTTTCGTGCCTACCAAAGTCTCAAACCTGCATGTTAATCGGGCTACTGATACTCTTTCAGGAAATCCACTTGCAGTTGCCACGCCAGGATCTCTCCTTCGTATCAAGGCCTTCATAGCATCAGCCACTTTCCCTTGTTGTGCAACTCTAACTTCCACTTCATTTTTTTTTTTTTTTTTTTTTATGCGAGGAAGAAGGAACCAAAGGCCAAGAGCCCGCAGTAACAGTTCCCTCCAAGAGAAAAACAAAATACAATAGAGAGCCAAATTCAAGATCCGATCATTTTGAGATGCCTGGACACACTACGTTTGAAAGACTGGAGATCATAGGCAGGAGGAAATACAGACAGAGGGAGACAGTTCCAGAGCTGACCTGTTGCATAAATGAAAGACTGGAAGTAACGGTTAACTCTTGCATTAGAGAGCTGGACAGAAAAGGGATGAGAGTTTGCTGCCAGACGGGTGCTACGCGCCCGTCGTAGAGGTAGAGGAATGCAAGCAGACAGTTCAGAGGAGCAGTGACCATTAAAGTAGCGATAGAAAAGAGATAAAGATGCAACAGTGCGGCGAAGAGACAGAGGTTGAAGGGAGTCAGTAAGAGGAGGAGAGTTAATGAGACGAAAAGCCTTTGACTCCACCCTATTGAGAAGAGCTGTATGTGGGGAGCCTCCCCACACATGAGAGTTGTACTCCACACAGGGGCGGATAAAACCCCTGTATAGAGTCAACAATTGTGCAGGGGTAAAGAAAGAGCGAAGTCGGCTTAGCACACCCAATCTCTTGGAAGCAGATTTTACAAGAGATGTACTGTAATATGATCTTTCCAAGATAAGTCCCGAGTAAATGAAACCCCAGGCATGTTCAAGGATGATGCAGGATTAAGCTGAATATTATTAAACATTAGTGGGTATACCTGTGGAAGATTTTGTCGGGTTGACAGGTGTAAGAACTGAGTCTTAGATGCATTAAAGACAACCATATTATTTTTACCCCAGTCAGAGATATGAGCCAAGTCAGACATTAGGTGTGCCATAGCCTCATCCCTTGTTTCTTGAAGTAACATTTACTCCTCTTTTCTGCCACAGTACCCAGGTACTTTGACTCTCTCATTACTTCAAGTCTCCATTCACAAGACAGTCACAGTAGCAGCCACTTTCTTTCTCAGCAATCATCACATTACTCTTTCTTTACATTTAGTTTCAAGGCAAGACGCTCGCAGACATCAACAAAACCCAGCACCAATATGAAAAGTTCCTGTTTACTGCTATCCAGCAACACAGCATCAACTGCTTAGATCAGTTCTGAAATAATTCACCTTTACCATTCTTTACTGTCTTCATCCCTTTCATCATCACTCGAGTTATCCCCAAATACACAATATAGTATCCTCCAGGCAGCGTGTCGCAGGATATAACACAACGTCCTGTTTTCCAGTTCAGGTTTTTTACGGTTTATTGGTGCAAAAGATATTTTTAAAAAGGCCATTAATTAACTTTCCATGGCTTCTGTTTTGCAGGTGCTCTATGAAGGATGAGAGTTTTAACACACACACACACCCACACACACACACCCACACACACACACACACACACACACACACACACACACACACACACACACACACACACACACACACACACACACACACACACACACATATACAGTGTTGATAAATAAATTAATGCCTGACCTATTTATCTATTTATCTGTCTATATTACATCAATGAATACATCATCCATTCTTTTATCGTCCCAAGGGGAGCACACTGGCCCCGGTCCAGGCTACTTAATCTCAGCAATCATGGCAAGAACGTCCAGTTGCTCGTCCCAGAGTGGCTTTATGTTAACGAAAAACTTAGCCATGACACAGATTTAAACCCTCATGAGTCGCATCCCGTTGGAGATCTTGAATATACTAAATCTTCTGGCATCCGTTTGATTATACCAGCATTTAAACCTTTCTCTGGGTACTGACAATATTCTCTCTCTCTCTCTCTCTCTCTCTCTCTCTCTCTCTGCCTCTAGCGGTCATCTCCCCACCCACGCATTTTCCTCATTAACATATTCTCACCCCATGGACCCATTTTCTTCCATAGACTTATTTTCCCCCTTGAACGAATTTCTCTCATGGACGTATGCTTCCCCATGGACCTGTTTTCCCCATAGAACTACTTATCCTCATGAGCATACTTTCTCCCATGGACCTGTTTCTGCTATGGGCCTTTTGACCTTCTTCACCTCATGGATTTATATTTTTCCTTATATCCCTACATTTCCCAAAGACTTATTTTCGCCATGAACTTACTTTGGCCATGATCCTGCAGTATTTTCTCCTTGAACTCATTTTTCCCTTGGGTTTAATTTCTCCCATCAACTTTTTTTTTTTCTTGTGTACCGTTTTTCTCTATGGACCTACTTTTTCCAGTGGACTTGTTTTCCCCATGCACCCATTTCCTTCACGCCTATTTTTTCCTACCCTTTAGGCCTGTGTTTCCACCCAGTCCCATTTCCACAAAGGATGTACCTGCATGGATCTATTTTTCCTGCACGGACCTATTCCAGCCATGGACCTATTTACCCCATCGACCTGTTCCCCAGTGGACCCGTTTTCTCTCATCCACCCACCTACCCACCACCCACCCTTATGCCTAATCACTCACCCATTGCGGTAAGACCCTTCCCTGTTTTATCGTCCAGGAAGTCATACATCCATCCACCCACTCACAATACTCAACCACCACGCCACCCCACCAACCCACCCACATAGCCCATCAGCACAACCATAAATTCCACTCAACTCATCCATCCCTTCCACCCGTCCCACCCATCTAACTCCACCCACATATCCAGCAAATGTCGCTCACCTAACCAACTTTACCAGCCCCACATGTCTACCTACCCCGTCTGTAGACTCACCTGCCCACCCACCAACCCACCCCACCCATCTGCCCACAAACGTACCCTATCCGACCACCATATCTAAACCATCAGCAAGATGACTTGTAAGTTTACACACACACACACACACACACACACACACACACCTTAAGTATCATCATCATCATCATCATCATCATCATCCGTTTGAGTATCCACTGCAGGACCGGTGTAGCGTTATAATCTGTCCCCCTGTCCGCCCCCTACGGCGCATGCGCGGGGTTGCCAGAGCCCGCCACAAATATGCCATTTGTCCTCTGATCTCTGTAGGGGTAACATGATCGGAGCCTCTCGCCCTTTGTTTACAAACGGCAAATGGTCATTCCGGCTTCCCATATCATTCGTCTCAAAGCTTTCTCGGGTAGTTTCCGCCCTTAAATTAAATTAGGTTAGGCGGAAAGCAGTAAAAATTCGAATTTCTAAGGTATGAATGAGTTACGTTGGATAAACATAGTTATAATTAATCATCTGGGGACGAGTTATCTAATCTGTTAGGCGTGAGGATTGCCTTAGCTTTGAATCTTTACAGGAATGAGTCAAGCTCGTACTGTCCCGTGTATTAAACCATTTTTATCATACATATCCTTGAAATTATAACTAGTTTTGGCACACACTACCTCATTCGGTTGTGCATTCCACTGATCAATTGTCCTATTAGGGAAACTGAATTTCCTTACGTCTTTATCACCTCTCTTTTTATGCTGTATTTTGCAATGTCCTCTTGCTGATGCTTCACACATATGATATATATTCATTTATGTCTATTTTCTGTTCCCCTGATATGCATTTATATAGCATAGTCATGTCTCCTCCTCTCCTGCAGCGTTGGTAAATTCAATCTTTCCAGTCTTTCTCAGTAACTTAAATCCCTTAAGCTTGGTACCCATCTTGTAGTGGTCCGTTGTACTTTTTCAATCTTATCTGTGTTTTTTGAGATGAGGATTCCAGACTACTGTGATGCATACTCCAGAGTTGGTCTGATGAATATCTTCCTCAGCATATCTTCATTTATATATATGAATGCTATTCTCATATTAGCAAGCAATTATACATGTTTTATACCTTCTCACTGATGTGATCATCAGGAGATAGTCTGTTACTGATAATTACTCCTAGGTCTTCTCCTTTTCTGATATGTGTAGGGTTGATCTTCCTAACTTATAATACCAATCTGGTCTTTTCTCACTTTTACCAAATTTTATTACATGACACTTATCCACATTAAATTCCATTTGCCATTTATTGCTCCATTCATGAAGCTTGTTCAATTCCTCTTGCAGCTCTTTGCAAGAATCTATGTTAGTAATTTTCTTTTGAATTTTTGCATCATCTGCTAACATATTTAGATAGCTTCCTCTCTGCGTTATATATTCACTTCAATACCCACCCAACCCCTTTTAAGTGCCATAGAGTCAATAAGTGGCTTGGTGCTAGCTTTTCCTCTTCCTTTTTTTTTTTTTTTCCCCAATTATCCAATCCAATCCCTTTAGTTTGAGAAATCTTACATCTCCCTTTAGTTTTGAGAAATCTCACATAAGAGTGTTAGGCTAGTCCAGTATAGTTCAAGTTCAGTCAATGTGAAATAAAAATTAGCCTCTAAATTTCATTTATGGAAAAGTACTTTTAACTCCAAATACTATGAAAACAGTATGCACTCCAGTAGGGTATGCTTAGTGAAGTTTCCTGTTCACACTGTTACAGCACTTCTACTGATTCAGTGGATAATGATAAAAACCCTTATCAGTTACCTTACTGAGATCACTTCAGATACTAGTTGTTATGGGAAATAAAAAAATAAAAAATTCCTAAGTTAGGTTATTCAGCACACTGGATACATTACTACACATCACTGATTGGCATATTATAATACCAATCATTTATTTTAAATCTGCACACATGTGCAGTAACATAAACCCTGTCGTGTCCAGTAGCACAGGATATATTTATGTACTGTACTATCAGTGGAAATGCACTGAATAAAGTAATAAAAAAAAAGCAAAAGTTAGCACCAAGCCAATGAAAATATGGCACTGAGGTGGAAGGGAGTTGGGTGGTTATTAAAGTGAAAATATATGGCTGAGAGATAAGACACATGAAGTACAAGAGGAGGTGAATAATAAGCGCCAGTACCAAGCTAAAACAATGACTACATGGCACTATAATGGAAGAGGGTTTGGTGGGTATTAAAGTGAAAATGTAAGGCAGAGAGGTAAGACAGGTAAAGTACAGGAGCAGAGTGGGAAGAGGGGAAGGATGGAGATTAAAGTGCCCTTTTTGCCACAAGCAGGGATACTGAGGAAGTAGTCTGTCCCCCCTCCCCAGAGGGGTACTATCAATGGAAACTAAACCAGCTCCCAGTCACGGTTATCTCACGAATCCTTTCCCCTCGTGGAGGGGGGGATAGAATACTTCCTCAGTATCCCTGCTTGTCGTAAAAGCCGACTAAAAATCCTTTCCCTTTTCCCCCTCTGCTTCTTGTACTTTATCTGTTCCACCTCTCTGCCATATATTTTCAATACCCACCCAAGTTAGTGCCATATAACTTAGTCATTGAATGGAATGGATTATTTAAAAAAAAAAAAAAAAAAAAAAGGAAAGCGAGCACCAAGCCACTCAGTGACTATATGGCACTACAATAGGTGTTGGGTGGGTATTAAAGTGAAAATATAAGGCAGAGAGGTGGGACAGATAAAGTACAAGAAGCAGAGAGGGAGAAGAGGAAGGATGAAGATTAAAGTGCCCCTTTTAGACGGTTTTTACGACAAGCAGGGATACTGAGGAGGTATTCTATCCCCCCCCCTCCCCAGGGGGAAACTTAGTCATTGAGTGGCTTGGTGCTCGCTTTCCTTTTTTTTTTTTTTTTTTTTTTTTTTAATTATTCCATTCCATTTCATTCCATTCCATTCATGAGTCCTTTACTCATCTCTCTTAACCACATGTGAGGTCTACAAATACCTGTACACTGTCAAATTTAACAATGAGAACTACTCAGCTACAGACCAGTATCACTGACCAGTGTTGTAAGATACTAGAAAAGCTGATAAGGGAAGTTTGGGTAAAACATCTAGAACATGGTGTGATAAAAGAGAGGCAGTTCGGTTTTAGGAAGGGAAAATCATGTGTTACTAATCTTCTAAGCAATTATGACAAAGTTAGAGAAACATTACAGAAAAGAGAAGGATGAGTGAACAGTATCTATTTAGATTTTAAGAAAGCATTTGACAGAGTACCGCACCAAAGACTTTTATGGAAGCAGTACTGTCAAGGAGGTATCCAAGACAATCTCCACTGTTGGATGCAGGATTTTCTCAGAAAAAGGGAAATGAGAACAATATTAAGGGGGAATTACTCATCATGGAGGGAAGTGACCAGCGGAGTTTCACAGGGCTCAGTTATGTTTTTAGTATATTATGTTTTTAGTATATATAAATGGCATAGATAGTAATATTGGAAACGGAAGCTATCTAAATATGTTAGCAGATGATGCAAAAATTCAAAAGAAAATTACTAACATAGATTCTTGCAAAGAGCTGCAAGAGGAATTGAACAAGCTTCATGAATCGAGCAATAAATGGCAAATGGAATTTAATGTGGATAAGTGTCATGTAATAAAATTTGGTAAAAGTGAGAAAAGACCAGATTGGTATTATAAGTTAGGAAGAGCAACCCTACACATAGAAAAGGAGAAGACCTAGGAGTAATTATCAGTAACAGACTATCTCCTGATGATCACATCAGTGAGAAGGTATGAAACATGTATAATTGCTTGCTAATATGAGAATAGCATTCATATATATAAATGAAGATATGCTGAGGAAGATATTCATCAGACCAACTCTGGAGTATGCATCACAGTAGTCTGGAATCCTCATCTCAAAAAACACAGATAAGATTGAAAAAGTACAACGGACCACTACAAGATGGGTACCAAGCTTAAGGGATTTAAGTTACTGAGAAAGACTGGAAAGATTGAATTTACCAACGCTGCAGGAGAGGAGGAGGAGACATGATTATGCTATATAAATGCATATCAGGGGAACAGAAAATAGACATAAATGAATATATATCATATGTGTGAAGCATCAGCAAGAGGACATTGCAAAATACAGCATAAAAAGAGAGGTGATAAAGACGTAAGGAAATTCAGTTTCCCTAATAGGACAATTGATCAGTGGAATGCACAACCGAATGAGGTAGTGTGTGCCAAAACTAGTTATAATTTCAAGGATATGTATGATAAAAGTGGTTTAATACACGGGACAGTACGAGCTTGACTCATTCTGTAAAGATACAAAGCTAAGGCAATCCTCACGCCTAACAGATTAGATAACTCGTCCCCAGATGATTAATTATAACTATGTTTATCCAACATAACTCATTCATACCTTAGAAATTCGAATTTTTACTGCTTTCCGCCTAACCTAATTTAATTCAAGGGCGGAAACTACCCGAGAAAGCTTTGAGACGAATGATATGGGAAGCCGGAATGACCACTTGCCGTTTGTAAACAAAGGGCGAGAGGCTCCGATCATGTTACCCCTACAGAGATCAGAGGACAAATGGCATATTTGTGGCGGGCTCTGGCAACCCCGCGCATGCGCCGTAGGGGGCGGACAGGGGGACAGATTAACGCTACACTGGCCTATCCAGACAGAAGTCAGGACGATCCAGCCAATGTGTCTCTACCAAGTGGCTTAGGCTGTCTAGCAGAGATTGTATGTAAGGTGAGAAGTGCTTGTAAGTGTAATTGTAGTGGCTTTGGATGTGTGTGTAGTGTGTGAACCAAGTGTAATTGGCCCGCGCAAGCCGGCTGGGTGCAAGCATACTTTATAGTATGCGACACTAGTTCAACCACAGCACCCCTTGTGTCCACCAATGCAGTACGTGGCCGGGTAAACACTCCCAAAGTTTATTACCCTAGCGGGGCGCGAACCCTAGTTCACCCGTGTACGAAACGCACACTCCACCACTGTACCACAGAGGCTCTGCCTTGAGTATATATATATATATATATATATATATATATATATATATATATATATATATATAGCTCTGCCTTGAGTATATATATATATATATATATATATATCATCCAATCCCACATTTCCCCACGAGGAGCGTAGGAACCCGAGGCTAGGCCAGTTGGTCGTGAAATTTAAGATGAGAGTGACCAGCCTCACTCATCTCTGAGTGGCATTACATGAGCAATAAACCCAAAGATATAAACCTTCACCAGCTCAATCCGATTGGAGCGCCGTAATTACTCACTAAACCACCAGGCGCAAAAATTTGGTTGTATGGTTACCACCCAGCGTAGGAAATGGTTTCCTGATGTTCAGGAAACTATTTGGCTTGTCACTCAGTGTAGAGTCACCTATAGGCAGAAGGGAGAGGCAAAAATGAAGGAAAGAAAGACAAGAGAGAGTGTAAAGTCACTCGTAGGCAGAAGGACGTAGAAAGAAGGAAGGAAAGACAGAAGAGGATGGAAGGAAAGAAGGATGTGTGTGTGTGTGTGTGTGTGTGTGTGTGGAGAGAGAGAGAGAGAGAGAGAGAGTATGCCACACTCCACTTTAGGAAACTGCAATTAAATGGTTTATAGGGGATGCATCACTGGCAGTGATTTACAACAGGCAAGAAGTTAAACGACTCGGGTAAACCTTAAATCATCTGAGCTTAGTCGTGAATGATATAAAACTGCTTTCTGTGAAGACCATTATACACGACAGATGGAAGCCTGAATGACAGTGAATAAGGTTGCTTTCTCCTGTTTTCCGGCGCTGTCCACTCGGAACCAGTATCAGCTAGAATCTACTTTGTATGTGCCGATCTGCCTGTCTATTTTTGTCTATCAGTCTACCTGTTTGTCACTATCTATCTGTCTCCCATTCTATCTGTCTGTCTCTCAGTCTGTCTGTCTGTCTGTCTATCTACCTATCTATCTGTCAGTCTATCCATGTCTATCTCTCTATTAACTTTTGGTCTTACTGAATTTATGTTCACTCACGTGTGTTCCGTTGCAAATAGATGTGGCAAAGCACCATTAACACCCTAATTCTTTCATTTATCAACGGAGAGATTTTCGTTATATTCAGTTTATTTCCTGCAGAATAAATAAACAGTATTGCTAAACATCCTACCCACTGAAATGCTTCGTGATTAGCACCATAGTCTAACGGTTGCTTGTCGTTGTAACTCTGCATTCAGGACGGAGACACGGTAACTTCACGTTTGCTCGAGGTGAACAGAGAACTCTTTTAATAGGTCATCACTCTGCATGTAGGATTTACGTGCTCAAGCTTCATTACTTCTATTATTTACAAATATTGTATGCAGAAAGCTATTATTTTATCAGTATTTACTGTGAGTATGGCCGTGGGACCTGGATGTGGTTGCCCGCCGGTTCCATCCCGTCCTGACTCTCGCTATCTGCTGCAGAACTCTCTTTCTGGAACAAAACGACTGGCCTGGGCTAAATGCTCTTGGAATGACAATTTTCTGAAATATCAGCTTTAGTTTCACGAAAAAAAAAAAAAGGCCAAAATCCTCACCTGTTTTCCATCTTCTGTCTTGCATAACCACTTTAATAATAATAATGATATAAAAGCAATTAATAACTTTTTCCAGTCATTAATGAAACAATTGTAACTACTGGAAAGAACCAGCCTCCATATATCATCACAGAGTGTAGCCAACAACGATATAGAAAGGTCTGTTGTACGCAATCATCATCACATGGTTTAGAATTTATTGTAAAAAAAAATCGAAGTTTGTTCACATATGCGCGCTCTCGGCTATATTAATCTGACCCTGAATCTAAATGCGTGTGCAAGCAAAGAAGTGCAAGATGATTATGGAAGTGTGTGTGTGTGTGTGTGTGTGTGAGAGAGAGAGAGAGAGAGAGAGAGAGAGAGAGAGAGAGAGAGAGAGAGAGTGTTATTGATTCTAAGGACGCAAAAGAACTGTCGCATGATAAACGTTGATCGTACAATTGTCTATCTTTCTACATGTAACCAGATGCCATGATCCTACAAGGGTTGACCGTTTGTCTTAGAGTTACAATAGTTGTTTTGTGGGGAGGGACACTAACTCTCCGCCAACCCACTAACTGACACGTAGGGAACACGTGTAGGTTGATTATATGGTTACCACCCCGCGTTGAAAATGGTTTCCTGGCTTACAGGAAGCCATATGGCTTGTCACTCAATGAAAAGCAACCTGTAAAGGAAAGAAGAGTAATAAAAAGTGACAGGAAAGATGGGAGAAATAAGAAGGGAGGAGGGGAAACACACACACAAAGAAGAACGATAAACATGAGAGAAGAAGTAAGAAGCGCTACATCAGGTGAGTGGATGATGGTCTCCACCACCTACTACCAAAGAATTGTATATTCGTATAGATGCACATGAAGGACTGCACCTTTCTTATCACTTAGCTGGCGGCGGATTGGCACTAGCCACTTAAGTGTTTCAAGAGTGGCTTAAACTCTTGATAATCCGATGACATTGTTTAGTATTGTTACGTCCGCTCTTCCGAAGCGACGCGCGCAGGCGTGTGTGTGAACAAGATATCTCAAGCAGTTTTTACCCGATTTTAAGCAAATTTATTGGAGGGGTGGAGGGACAGCCAAGAGGTTGATAAATATTTTTTTTTTTATATATATATAATACTTGGTCACGGGTAAAAATCACAGGGTGAGGTAAAAGTTTCATCCAGGAAAATCAGCTTAAATATATATTTTTTTCCAATTTACACCAAACTTGGTAGAAAGGTTGAGGTAATAAAAAATGGGGGGGGGGGAGTGTATTATGAGAACAGTCAAAAGTCAAGGTAACAGGAAAAGGTCAGTGTTATACCCGGTCTCTGCGTGCGAATAATATAGATAATACATTACTGATCCGATTTGGTTCAAACATGGTAGAAGGGTTGAGGCTCAGTCATTTGACTGACCAACTCTTTGAGAACAAAAGATCAAAGGTCAAGACCACATGGCAACGTTAACTTAACCAGCTTTTATCCGATTTACGTCAAAACTGTGAAAGAATGATGTAAGGATCAAGAAATTCAGTTTTGAGAACAAGTCAAAGGTCAAGGTAGTAGGGAAAGGTAAAAAAAAAAAGTCAGTGGACAAGAGCAACTCAAACAGCTTTGGTTTCATCTGGACCAGACTTGTTAGAAGGGTTAAGAGCAGGCAGAAATGAAGGAATTAGATTTTAAGAGCAAATTCAGAGGGAAAAGATGAATGTTCGGCTCTTAGACCAGTTGGTGGACTTTGGTGTTGCACTCTGTGAATGCACCTTTCTTATTTTATTCTTGTCATCTCAAAATAATTATAATAACGATTGGAAAGGCTTTTAGTAATGAAGAGGTTAATGATTACTTATCTAATCCCTAAAGTTTGAATGATTTCTCCTTAACTGACATTTACAAAAAAAAAAAAAAAAAAAAGTGTCATCGAACTGATAGGGTTTAACAGCTGATGTCACTTTGTACTGATAATTATGTCTATAGTTCAGGGCAGAATTTCAAAGCCATAAGAGACGTGTGTTTTGAGTCTGGTTCATTTCAGCTGGGTACTCGGATGGTCGCTCATTGACAATTTTATCCTATTTAAGTCTTGGAGCCGTGCTGGTGACGAATTAAAGCACACACACACACACACACACACACACACACACACACACACACACACACACACACACACACAGATATAGATAGATGTTTACTGACCACAAAAATACACCAATACTATAAAAATACACCACAAAAAATACGAACTAAACACACACACACACACACACACACACACACACACACACACACACACACACACACACACACATACATACACACACACACACACACACACACACACACACACACGCACGCACGCACGCACGCACACACGCACGCACGCACGCACACATCTGCTTGCTTGCTTGCATTATTTAGCTGTGTCAAGAGTAACGCAGAAATATTTTATTTACATAATCACCGAAATTGTTGCAAGCTTGGCAGCACATAGAAGGAATGCTTTTCAATAAGGAAAGAGAGAAAGAGAGAGAGAGAGAGAGAGAGAGAGAGAGAGTATGCCACACTCCACTTTAGCAAACTGCAATTAAATGGTTTATAGGGGATGCATCACTGGCAGTGATTTACAACAGGCAAGAAGTGAAACGACTCGGGTAAACCTAAAACCATCCGAGCTTAGTCGTGAGTGATATAAAACTGCTTTCTGTGAAGACCATTGTACACGACAGATGGAAGCCTGAATGACAGTGAATAAGTTGCTTTCTCCTGTTTCGCGGCGCTACCCACTCGGAACCAGTATCAGCCAGCAAGTATTTGCCGATCTGTCCATCTGTTTGTCTCTTTCTACCAGTCTACCTGACTGCCAGTCTGTCTGTCTGTCTATCTGTCTGTCTGTCTATGGCTATCTGTATTCATTCTTGATCTCATCACATTAATGTTCATGCATGTGTGTTCCGTTGTAAAATGATGTGGCAAAGCATCACTGAAACCCCAACTGAACTGATTCAATTTAACTCAGAGCTTTTCGTTATTTTACAGTTTATTTCCTGTAGCTGGCTAGCAGGAAAAGTAAACAGTACTGCTCAACATCCTATCCATGATAATGCCTCATGATTCGCGCCATAGTCTACGTTAGCATCATATTCTAGATTAGCACCATAGTCTAGCGGTAGTCTGTTGAAACTCAGGATTCACGACAGATGGCAACTGTACGTCTGCTTAAGGTGAACAGAGAATATTTTTAGCTGTTCTTCACTCTGCATGTAGGATTTACGTGCTCAAGCATCTTAACTTATGATATTTAAGAATATTATATGCAGAAAACTATTATTTTCTCAGTTTTTACTGTAAGTATGGCCATAGAACCTGGATGTGGTTGCCCTCCGGTTCCGTCCCGTCCTGGCTCTCAGTATCAGCTGCAGAACTCCCCCTTTGAAACAAAACTACTTGCCTGGGCTAAATGCTCTTGGAATGGCAATTTTCTGGAATATGAACTTTAGTTTCACGAAAAAAATTTGCCCCAAAGCCTCATCTTTTTTCCAGCTTGCTGTCTTGGATAATCGTTGTAACTGAAAAAATAATATATAAAACAAATACATTTAAGGCCCAAAGCCTCACCTGTTTTCCACGTTACCGTCTTGTATAACCGCTGGAATTTAAAAAAAAATCACAATTATTTTCTGACATTCATTTATTGGACAACTGTAATTACACCGGTCAGCAGTAAAAAATTATCATGAAAGTTTTGTGGTGCTCTTGATACACGTTTAGGTGCTGATTCCGAAAATCCCGTCTGTTTTTTCCTACCACGTCTAGTTTTTATGATGAGTGATGAACCTTCATGTTGAAACCGTATAAAACAATATTCAAATATATTCCTGTTTTTAATACTGATTGTGCTTTTTTGCAGCTGATGTTGTTTATTGAATCAGATGAAACGTCAAGGCAAAGCAAAAATAACCCCGATTGTTTCTGCTATGTCTGTGGTTCGTTCACCCCCAAGGGACAGCGACGCAACATCACGAACGATATCAAGAAGGTCTATCATCTGTACTTCGGCTGTGTTCTTGCAGATCAAGACAGAAAATGAGCACCGCATGTAATTTGTACAGCTTGTTTGAGTGGACTAAGAGATTGGCTGAATAAGATAAAAAAGGCAATGCCGTTCGCCATTTCTATGATATGGAGGGAGCCGAAAGATCATGCTACAGATTGTTACTTCTGCAAGGTCAACATATCCGGGTTATCTGTTAAGAACAAGCACAAGATTGCTTACCCCAGTTTAGAATCCGCTATAAGACCAGTGCCGCACAACGATGAAGATCTTCCCATTCCAGTACCACCAGAAGATGGTATCACCAGTAGCAATGATGAGGACGAAGATGCAACCCAAACTGAGTCACATGAAGCAGCTGACGATGCAGAGTTTTTAGCCAACAATGAAGACACCTGAACAATTCTCTCAAGGAGAGTTGAATGACTCGGTTCGAGATTTGGGACTACCGAAGGACAGGGCTGAACATTTGGCATCTCGTTTGAAAGTCTGCTCAAGAAAGATTTTCGAGTAACATACTTCAGAAAACGAAATGAAGATCTTTCTTCATATTTTTCTGTTGATGGACCACTATGTTTTTGCAACGACATTAGTGGATTGTTCCGCTGCCTTTCACAGGAGCATGATCCTTCTCAATGGCGTTCATTCATTGTTTCATCAAAGAAAAGCTTGAAGGCGGTATTGCTACGCAATGGGAATATGAACCCTTCTGTGTCTTTAGGACATTCAGTGCACATGAAAGAGTTCTACGGAAACACTGCGGCCCTTTTAGATGCCATAAAATAAGAAGAAAACAAATGGAAGTGGTGTGGAGACTTGAAAGCGATCGGTTTGCTGATGGGACTGCAATCAGACTTCACAAAACACTGTTGTTTCTTATGCCCCTGGGATAAGACTGTAGCACCAGTCGAGCAGGGCAGTACTCCCGAGGTGGATGGAAAGCTGATGACAGGGAGTGCTGGAGCTCCCGTTTCATCAGCCCTCAGGACTAGTTCCTGACCATCCCCCTTTGCTGAACTTTTTCAGTGTCTCAGTTACACAGAGAGTAGGCCAGCATGCTCTCCAGTACAAATTTCTCTAACTATCTTCACCAAACTACATGCACAGTACACTCTACACTTCCTATTCAAATTCACCAAAAATGGCGTCAATTCACCCAGCCTCGGAGTCCCCAAGGGGGGGGACCATAAATGCCCCCGCCATCTGCCCCTCTCCCGGTGACGACTCGAGGTGCCTGGAACCACTGTCTGACTCTCTTCTTCTTCATTTCTGCAACATTCGCGGCCTTTCATCTAACTTTCGCTCTGTTGAGCACCACCTCTCCTCCTCTAAATCTCACCTTCTTTTTCTAACGGAGACTCAGCTGTCTGAGGCAACTGACAGCAAACCCTTTTCAGTATCCTCCTACTTTCTCTATACTCATTTCAAAGCCAAAGGTGGCTGTTGTGTATACATACGCAACGACTTATCTTGCTCTCGTGATCCTGAACTTGATTCTTCTGAATTCTCCACACTCTGGCTTCGGCTTTCCTGTCATTCTCTGACTAAATATATCTGTGCTGTTTACTTATCCCCTAATTCTACTGACTATCCAAAATTCTTCGACTATCTTACTTCTACGATGGAACACATTCTGTCCATTTCTCCTTTCTCTGAAATCTCCATTCTTGGAGATTTCAATGTTCACCACCACCTTTGGCTCTCCTCTCCTTTCACGGATCCACCTGATGAACAAGCCTACATCTTTTCTATCCTTAATGACCTAGAGCAGCTTGTACAGCACCCTACCCGTATCCCTGACCGCCTTGGAGAGCTCCAACATACTTGACCTCTTCCTCACAACTAATCCTTCTGCTTACTCTGTTAATCTTTTCTCTCCGTTGGGCTCCTTCGATCACAACCTTATTACCTTAACCTGTCCTATCACTCCGGTACGGCCTGTGGACCCTCCAGGGAAACGTCGTCTGTGGCATTTTGGAGCAGCAGACTGGGAGGCCCTCAGGCAGTACTTCTTTGATTTTCCCTGGAATGATTATTGCTTCCATGGCCGTGAGCCATCTGAGTGTGCCTTGCGCATTACGGAGGTTATTCTCTCGGGCATGGAAGCATACATTCCTTTCTCATATCCTTTGACTAATGCAAGAAAGCCTTGGTTTAATCACGCTTGTTCTAATGCTGTCCGCAACAAGGAGAAGGCCTACAAAAGGTACCGGAGCCAACCCACCCCTGAATCACATAATCTTTACGTTTCTGTCCGGAGTCGTGCTAAGTCTGTTCTTCGCTCTACTAAAAATAATTTCATCCATACTAAATGCTCTCAACTCTCCAACTCGAATTCTTCCCGCTCCTTCTGGCACCTTGCCAAAAATCTTTCTAACAACTTTACCTCATCATCCTTCCCTCCTCTTTTCTGCTCTGATGGTTCTGTAGCTATTTCTTCTACTGATAAAGCAGATCTCTTCGCACAGACTTTCTCCTCCAATTCCACCTTAGACGATTCCGGTGCTGTTCTTCCATCACTTCCCCCCTCTGACTTCCTCATGGCTGACATTAAAATTTCTTCAGTTGATGTATTTTCTGCCATCACTGGCCTCAGTACTAACAAGGCATATGGGCCTGATGGGGTCCCTCCTGTTGTTCTCAAGAACTGTGCTTCTGTGCTTACACCCTGCCTAGGCAAACTCTTTCGCCTTTGTCTGTCAACTTGTACCTTTCCTTCTTGCTGGAAGTTTGCTCTCATTCAGCCAGTCCCAAAGAAGGGTGACCACTCCCAACCCTCCAACTATCGTCCAATTGCTTTAACGTCCTGTATTTCAAAAGTTTTCGAGTCAATTCTTAATAGAAAAATTTTAAGGCATCTTTCCTATCACAACCTTCTTTCCGATCGTCAGTATGGGTTCCGTCAGGGACGCTCCACTGGCGATCTTCTCACCTACCTTTCAGACTCCTTGTCATCCTCCTTTCGGGACTTTGGCGAAAGCTTTGCCATTGCACTTGACATCTCAAAGGCTTTCGATCGAGTCTGGCATAAATCTTTAATTTCCAAACTGCCCTTCTACGGTTTCTATCCTTCTATCTGTGCCTTCATCGCTAGCTTCCTTTCTGGTCGTTCTATAGCTGCTGTTGTAGACGGCCATCGTTCTTCTCCTAGATCTATCAACAGTGGTGTTCCTCAGGGCTCTGTCCTATCACCAACTCTCTTCCTTTTATTCATCAATGATCTAAGTTGTACATCTAACCCTATCCACTCATACGCTGATGACTCCACCCTTCACCTTTCCATTCGGTTCCCGCAACGCCCATCTCAACAGTTACTTCAGGAAACAAGGGATGAGGCTATGGCACACCTACTGTCTGACTTGGCTCATATCTCTGACTGGGGTAAAAATAGTATGGTTGTCTTTAATGCATCTAAGACTCAGTTCTTACACCTATCAACCCGACAAAATCTTCCACAGGTATACCCACTAATGTTTAATAATATTCAGCTTAATCCTGCATCATCCTTGAACATGCTTGGGGTTTCATTTACTCGGGACTTGTCTTGGAAAGATCATATTACATCTCTTGTAAAATCTGCTTCCAAGAGATTGGGTGTGCTAAGCCGACTCCGCTCTTTCTTTACCCCTGGACAATTGTTGACTCTATACAGGGGTTTTATCCGCCCCTGTGTGGAGTACAACTCTCATGTGTGGGGAGGCTCCCCACATACAGCTCTTCTCAATAGGGTGGAGTCAAAGGCTTTTCGTCTCATTAACTCTCCTCCTCTTACTGACTCCCTTCAACCTCTGTCTCTTCGCCGCACTGTTGCATCTTTATCTCTTTTCTATCGCTACTTTAATGGTCACTGCTCCTCTGAACTGTCTGCTTGCATTCCTCCACCTCTACGACGGGCACGTAGCACCCGTCTGGCAGCAAACTCTCATCCCTTTTCTGTCCAACTCTCTAATGCATAAATTAACCGTTACTCCCAGTCTTTCATTTATGCAACAGGTCAGCTCTGGAACTGTCTCCCTCTGTCTGTATTTCCTGCTGCCTATGATCTCCAGTCTTTCAAACGTAGTGTGTCCAGGCATCTTAAAATGATCGGATCTTGAATTTGGCTCTCTATTGTATTTTGTTTTTCTCTTGGAGGGAACCGTTACTGCGGGCTCATGGCCTTTGGTTCCTTCTTCCTCGCATGAAAAAAAAAAAAAAAAAAAAACTACGTGCAGTCGACATTGCCACCTAGACAAACATACGAGCGTGGAACTTGGAACATCGCGAATGAGCCCCTGGTTGCTCCTGGAGACATTCATTTTCCTCTGCTTCATATAAAGCTCGGCTAAATGAAGCAGTTCGTGAAGACACTGGGAAGAAGAAACACTGAAGCATTCGGATATGTCGCAAGCAAATTCCCAGGCATCACTGAAGCTAAGCTGAAAGAAGGAATATACATCGGCCAACAAATACGAAACTTTTGAGAGACCACAACTTCAGCACCTATCTGGCGGATGTGGAACTGGCTTCCTGGACCTCATTCAAGTGGATATGTGGAAATTTCCTGGGAAACACGAGGTCACCGGATTATGAAGATGGTGCTGAGAGACTTCTCAATTCATTTACAGCTATGGGATGTCGGATGTTTCATTTTCTCCATTCGCACCTTGAAGTTTTCTAGCAGAACCTGTGAGCCGTCTCTGACGAACAGGGAGAACGCATCCATCAAGATATCAGTGCAATGGAGCATCGCCATCAAGGCTTCTGGAATGTGAGTATGCTCGCGGATTACTGTTGGATACTGTACAGGGACGAGCCTGGAACGCAGCATCTAAGGAAATCTAAAGCTCGACGATTTTGAGTAGTTTGACCTTTGAAAAAATTCACCAAAACTCACTCTTTGTTATGTCTTGCAGGAGTATCTTGTTTCATCATTTCAATTTGGATGAAAATGCAGCTCATATGTGGACTGTTTGGAGACACTGAATTTATACGAGGAATCGACATACTTCACAAAACTTCGAAACCTCAGATACACTGAGAAAACTTCGTTTTTATAAGTAAGCATATGCGTCCTGCGGTAAAATTCAGCGAAAATGACCAAAGGTAGTTTCCATAAAAGTGTGACGTGCTACACTAAAATGGACTGCATATTCTTGATCGTAGTCAAAAATAGTTGCAGAAATGTTATATTTTACATCCGATGAGAGAAAAAAGTTTGATTATGAAGACCTGTGTTATTGGAAAGAATCAGCTTCCACGTATCATCACAGAGTGTAGTCACCAATGGTAAAGAAAGGACACACATAAACTATCATCATTATATGCTTTAGAGATTATCGTAAAAAAAATCGATGTTAGTTTACATACTCGCGCTTTCAGCTATATAAATATGACCCTGAATCTAAATGCGGGTGCAGGAAAAGAAGTACAGGATGATTATGGAAGTTGTGTGTGTGTGTGTGTGTGTGCGTGCGTGCGTGCGTGTGTGTGTGTGTGTGTGTGTGTGTGTGTGTGTGTGTGTGTGTGTGTGTGTGTGTGTGTGTGTGTGTGTGAGAGAGAGAGAGAGAGAGAGAGAGAGAGAGAGAGTGAGTTACTGACGCTAAGGAAGCAAGAGAACTGTCGCGTGACAAAGGTTGATCAAATATTTGTCTATCTTTCTATATATAACCGGACGCCATAATCCCATTGAGGGATGGCTGTTTGTCTTTGAGTTAGTTGTCTTGCGGGGAGGGACTCCTCAAGCCCACGTGATGATACGTAGGGAACACATATGGGTTGGTTATATGGTTACCACCCAGCGTTGTAACTGGTTTCCTGGCTCACAAGAAATCATTTGGCTCGTAACCCAATGAAAAGTCACCTGTAAAGGAAACAAGTGTAATAAAAAGTGATAGGAAAGATAGGAAAAATAGAAAGAGAGGAGTAGGCAGCACAACATCAGGTGAGTGGATGAGGGTCGCCACCGCCTACCACCGAAGAATTGTATAGTCATATATGGCAGATACACATGAAGGACTGCACCCTTTTTATAACTCAGCTGGCGACGGACTGGCATTACCCCCATACTTGGTTCGAGAGTGGCTTAAGCTCTTGAATCCGATGACATAAGTTTACTCGTAGTATTGTTACACTCGCTCTCCCGACGCGAGAGTAAGTACTATATCTTGATCGATGCGCGCAGGCGCGTGTGTGAACAAAATAACTCAAGCAGTTTTTACCTGATTTTACCCAACTTTAGTGGAGGGGTAGAGGGACAATCAAGGGGATGACTTTTTTTTTTTTTTATAATACTTGGTCATGGGTCAAAATAACAGTATTAGGTAAAAGTTTTACCCAGGATAATCAGCATATATATATATATATATATATATATATATATATATATATATATATATATATATATATATATATATATATATATATATATATATATATATGTATATATATATATATATATATATATATATATATATATATATATATATATATATATATATATATATATATATGAGTTGAGAGGTAAGATGGGACTGGAATGTATTGGCGTTGTGATGAGGAGAGGTAGATTGAGGTGGTTTGGACATGTGGAGGGGATGGGGGATGATATTGGGTGAGGAAGGTGAGAAGTGTTAATATTAGGGGTGGGATTATGAGGGATAGACCGAGAAAGACATGGGACAAGGTCATTAAGTGTGACCTTAGGGTTAAGGGACTGAACAGGGAGGCTGCAATGGATCGTGCAGCGTGGAGAGCCGCCATTAGGTGACCAAGGCCGACACATGCAAGCATGTTGGAGCCTTTAAAAACGAAACGAAACGATATATATAATATATATATATATATATATATATATATATATATATATATATATATATATATATATATATATATATATATATATATATATATATATATATATATATATATATATATATATATATATATATATATATATATATATATATATATATATATATATATATATATATATATATATATATATATATATATATATATATATATATATATATATATATATATTATTTAGCTGTGTCGAGAGTAACGCTGTCTTATTTTATTTGCATAATCACCGAAATTGTTGGAAGCTTGTCAACACCTCGAAGGAATGTTTTCACCGTAAGGAGAGAGAGAGAGAGAGAGAGAGAGAGAGAGAGAGAGAGAGAGAGAGAGGCAGGATTCGCTCAGGCTCTTATGCCTCACTGTTAGCTAAATATACTCATCTGATGTTAGCTGGGATATGATACTAGAGTTGTCCCAGTGTGTGTGGATTAATGGAACACAGTTCTCGGACTATGGTTAAATGAAAGACAAGTGAATGAAATTGAACTATCACAAACGTAACAAGACTTTAGACGAAGGACCTGAAGCAAAGATGGAACCCGTTTTAGTTCAGTTTGGAATAAACCCTCTCATGACTGAACGAAGTCTAGTATTCTGTTCCAGCTTACTACGACAGACAAATTTTTTCCCGCAGAGAATTAGTAGTAGGAGTTTGAGAGTATTAAATGCTGTTATTATTAAGCCAGTATGATCGAACACACATATACACCAGACTATATACTCAGCTGGGAGTGAATCACAGGAGCCTTGAGAGTGTCAAAGATGTGCCAAAATCGATCATAGATTTAGATATGCCATTTGGAATATCAGCAGTTTGGCTAATCCCCCACGGTGAGGATGATCAGGAGATGGCAACAAAATGTAAGAAGACTGCCAGTTAATCGGTGAAACTCTTACTGAACAGACACATGGTTGTTTATAACGAAACTGCTTCATTATATACCTAATGTCTCCTTCCTCAAATAACCCGCTTCATTATCATCATCATCATCATCTCTCTCTCTCTCTCTCTCTCTCTCTCTCTCTCTCTCTCTCTCTCTCTCTCTCTCTCTCTCTATCTATCTATCTCTCTCTCTCTCTCTCGGTTTGTTATCTTTTAGTATCACCGCTTTTCTCATATTTTGTCATCACTTCGAAACTCCTCCGCCAACTTATATTACTCTTCATTTCCTTTTGACTCCCATAGTTTTCAAAGCCTTAATTTATGGTGTATCTTTGGTATAAATATTATCACTTTCTGGTACAGTCCACTTTCCACTTAAAAACACATCGGCTAATTTATGGAAGTTCTGCATACCTGTGCGACATATTACTTTACTATTAAAATTCATAGACTTCTAAGCAAAAATTCTTCAACAGATTTAGAGGGTTTGATGGTTATTGCATGTTTAAGTGGAAGAAAATGTATTATCTAATTTTCCAAGCATCTTCCACATAGACTGCATTATGTTGGTAAAGCAGTTCATTCCGATGACATGTTTTATAGTTTTTCTTTGGTGCCTTCAGGCGATTACATGCAGGCGTCGTGACAAATCTGAAACTGGAGGAATTAGGTATACATACAGTACAACCTTCATTAACTCTTAAATAATTAGAGGTCTTTCATAAGCTGGATAAAATCGTCCGGTGGCAGCAAGAATAAAGTAAAAAAAATAATAATAGTCTGAGTGAATAGGTTAAGTGTTGATGAAGAAATTCTCAGTAAATCACCGCGTGTGAACTATTCGCTCAGCAGGAGAGCCGTGTCAGCCATCACAACCTCCCTCACTCCTCACCTTTTTCCCTTCCACTCCATCTCTCTCCCTCACCACCTCGTTATCTCCCTCACCGCCCCATCCTCACCCACGCCACATCTTTCATTCAACCAACTTTTCCTAGAATGAAGGTGGTTCTCTTGACGGAATTCCTCATAAATCTCTCTCTCTCTCTCTCTCTCTCTCTCTCTCTCTCTCTCTCAATACAAAACATTCAGCTTCCCTTTTGAAAGAACAGAGAGCCGCACTAAGCCTGACAAACCTACTGACATTAACATCATACCTACAACTCTTTGATTCCGATACAATATTCTGCCACGATCACCTCCGTCCTTTTCTTTTTCGTTCACCCACTTTCCTTTCATCATCGGCACATGTAGAATCCAGTCATTATTTATCTCTTCCTAACTTTTTCTAGCCTTTCACAAACATCCTGGTTACCAATATTGTAGAATGTAGACTGCAGCGTCGTTTTTAATCTTGCAAATTGTTAAAGAATGTGACATGCTACCTTTTTCTGAAGCCTACTCTTGGCACAGTGTACAGTACAGTAGTATGAGAGAGAGAGAGAGAGAGAGAGAGAGAGAGAGAGAGAGAGAGAGAGAGAGAGAGGACACATTTGTAATCAGTACGTAATATTACAGCGTCCAAGTGACTTTAAACCTTCCTATACGACTTCGTGGCTCTTTATCTCGGGAACCTTTACCGGCTTCACCACAAGTCATTAACGCGAAATAAAACTGCGAGACGTTTTTAAGATATCAAAGTCTTAGCTTAATTAACATTTGAGGCGCGACGGAGAAATTAGTATGAAGTTCGTGGGTGTGGGAAAGCAGCAGGTGTGACCACGGGTGAGGGGAATGGGTCGTCCATCTGTGTTGCTGGGTGTAATGTTATGTTTTATATGTTATCAACAATGCCAGTAAGGTTATTATCATTATAAATACACTTGTCCACAACGGAAGCATCCCCAGACGTACTGTGCTTTTTTTTTTTTTTTTTCACTTCAGTCGGCCACAGTGGTCTAGTGGTAAGCAATACCAGCTGCAAAACTGCGGGCCACATTGCGCCAGAGTTGGTGTACCACGGGTTGGTGCCACTCGACTGAGGTGTCTATCGACTCTGTGGATTGCACGATAAAATGAACTTTGGTAACACCGAGGAGAAGTAACTGTGGCAACCTCGTGCAGTGGCCTTGCTTATCAGAATAGTAGATGAAAAAGCCGCCACAAGCACGTAGGTTAAACTTACGGAGATGAGCACAAGGGCTAAGCACCGATAGTGTCTGCCGCCACCTTTACCTCTTACTTACTGCCAATAAATTATTTTATTTACCCTTAACTAGAATGTTCTAATTGCAGGAGTTAGGTACTGCATTCATCAATCCCTTCACTACGAGAGGCCTCCCCAGCGTTTGATAAAATTATCTGAAGATAGCAAGAACGTGTTAAAGTCGTCCGGCCTAAAAGTTGGCCTTTGGTGGTCAGAGTGAGCCCAGAGATAACCGTTACTGAAGACTATTTCCAAATATTAGCACAATTTATCTATAGCCTACCGAACACATTAATATATCTTGATTCACTCTATCAACCCTAGAGCCCTAAGATTTAAAGTTTCACATTATTTCAGCACAAACGAATATAGCCGAAAAATTTCAGGTGACTGCAGTTTCTAATATTTAAGAAATACGTTTGAGAATGACTTTCGAGAGAAAAGTATTACAAAGATATCTTGAAAATGTGCTTACTGTGTTTTTCATACAATAACGTATCATTCATTAATAAAGTACTGTGAGTTTGTAACAATTTAAATTTTGTTGCCAAAAATAAATTATCTAATGAACTGAGGAAAAAAATGACAGAAATGCATTGTCTCAAAACGACTATTTTTTTAAAGCCATATTGAAGAAAGTTTTCGAATATCTTTCCATTTTTTTTTAAATTCTTTTTAGGCTCTTCCAGTTCCCCTATCCTTCTTCACTGGCGTGTACTGAGACAGGGATACGCAGATATAAAAAGGTCTTGATAATTATTTCAATTTTCCTTTATATATATTTGTAGTATTACAGGAGAAATCTGGATATAGAGCTGTATAATCATGTAATAATATTTGATAACAACGACCAATTCTGTGTTGCGTGTTGAATGTGAAGCAGAGAGTTACAGGGCTGACTACGACAGGAAGCAGTAAAGGGTACCCCAAAAATGTGTCATGTACGATTATATAGGAAGAAGCAAAAGACAGGTGAATGCCTTCTTGTTTTTTCTTCTCTTCTTTTTCTTTCTTTCCTTTTTTCTTTTTTTGGAATAGGAAACTATTTTGTAAAGATGTGCAAAACCTTAGGAATGAAAAAAAAAGAAAAATAGAAATCTGTAGGGACTGACAACAAAAGAATAGTAACATAAGTGAAATATGAAGCAGCAGGATAGGCTAATTTCAAAACCAATGATGGAAAGGAACAGCGAGAACAAAGTTGTAATGAAAATAACAATGCTGTGTGTTCCACAAAGAAAGAATGTGGTGTCCGAGAAAATCATAATAACAGAAATGAAGGTTGCTGTGACATGGGTAAACAACAGAAAGGCAAAGGTGTCTGTTGGATATAAGTATAATTGTAAGTTGAAGTGAGGACAATGCCTGAATGATTTGTGGGACAATATGCTCAAAAGCCAGAATAAGTGGGACTGGACTTGTTGCGAGGAAGGAGTGTATGTTTGTGCTCTGGTGTAATAGTAAAAATGACAAATGAGTGCAAGAAATATCATGGCGGAAGTCTTCCGAGTGATATGGGTGAGATATGCAGAAGAATAATTATAGAAAAGGAAAGACGGATGTCAAATGAGTGTCAGGAACATCGTCGCGGACGTCTGCCGAGTGGTATGGGTGAGATATGTAGAAGAAGAATAACAGAAAAGGAAAGACAGATGTCAAATTACCAGGTGAGTGATGAACAGGGTGGATTCCGTTGTGAAAAGAGATTTGTGAATCATATATTTGAAGTGAGGCAGACTATGAATATATGTGAGATGAACTGCAGGATATTTAGACCATTTATCACCGAATTAAGATAATAATGCGTATAATGATACAGGCAATTAGAAGTGCAGATATTGGCTCCCATTTCCTTGGGATAAACCAACGTGCAGATTAGTCAAAAAATCGCTCTCGGGGAGGGGACTTAGCCACAAATACTCAGTCAAAGCTTGAGATAAAAATCATAATGCACACGTTTTTCAGCACATCTTTCCTCGCTGTGGTGTGAGGACACCTCATGCCTCATAAACTCACGATACATAGGAAATGACTGGGTTGCTACGGTACCTCATCTTCTCTGTTGTTGTCCGGTGAAAGGAAACTCGAACCGCAGAACTAGTCCTAACAGGGGCCTAGTAACTGATCTCAATACTGCACTACATCATGACACTGAAAAAGGGCTATGCTGCTGATGATGTTACAAAGAGCTTGAAAAGGCAGTTAAAGTTGCACTAATATTAATAAAAAATGAGTCAGCCATATTCATATACTGGTAAATGAGTATAAATTTCAGTGTCTACAGACTGCCACTTGTTCAAGCATGTATACATTCCTGCTTAACCCATTCAGTTGGGGAACATGTTTCACCTTACGTTTGCTGCTGTCTCTTGACTAAGTTATTCCAGTATGAGAGTTTTCTCAAACTAGAGACGGTAGACAGAGCCTTAATAAAACTATTAGAATAAGAAAGGTTGTTCCTAAGTTAAATAAAATCGCCTGGAAGGAGCAATATTAAAATGGAAAGGGTGTCACACGGATTCAAGACGCGAACAAATATAACTAATCAAGTATTTTATTTCATCCAGCTTACTATTCTCACTCTCAGCTGAATAAAGTCGTGTGTCCATAGCTGGCACAGAATAATAGTTATCCAGTTATTAGACAGTTGAAATTAATTTATGAATCATCCCCTTTCTCATTATCATTCTGACAATCAGTGTGCGTTCCGTTAAGAGGGCTCATTTGGTGATCTTGCATTTCTGTCAGGCTTCTGGTCATCCTCCTGCGATTACGGAGAATCTCTTCCTATAGGCTACACATATACGTATTAAATTCATTTTATGAAGTGCATGAATTTGCAGGAACGGCACAGTTCCAAAAACCTTAGAAGATAGGTCGGGGAAATAGGAGCACTCAATCCCTACTTTATTTTTTCTTTGTAATGCGTACTTTTATGCACTGAACAGTGGCGTAATAATTATATCATATTACTGACACTTTTATGCACTTATGTTGAAATAATTTACATCACGACTGCAGGTACAGGGTAAAAATATGTAGGGAGAGAGTTCATGTCCTCATGCTTCCTCGGTCTAGTTCCCATGGCTTCTGTAACTGTGCCATCCCTCTGTATGCATACATAAAAAAAAAAAAAAAGAAGTATTTTTGTGCTTGTTTTACAAACTTTTAAGTCTTTGTGCATGGAAGTTAGGAGAGCTTTTGTATGCCATTCACTTAGCAGTGCATCTTCGTAGTGAAGAGGTTAATGAAATTTCTAGCGCTTTCCATCTGAAAAATTTTTCCCGAGCTGAATGAAGTCGTCTGGAGATGTTCAAAAGAAGGAACACTCAGTGAGTGCAACATCTGGCCCTACAATCTATGAAAGACAGACCCTTAACACTCTCCCGTGGCCTTGATCTTAGATCGATTGTTGTCAAACTCGACTTACTTCATCCTTTCCTGACCCTACAAAGTATCTACCAACATTCTGGTTCAAGGCCGTTAACAGCGTCTGACATACCCAGAACCGATGCATCCCAATAACGTCTCTTAAGCTAACTTGGATTTTCTTGCGTTGCTATGAAGAGTATTGAGAAAGGGTTTTTGGGGATGTTGGGATACTTTCGATCACTATCTTTGGTACGTCTCTTCTAACTTAAGTAAATTCGCATGGAACTAACTCGACTGAAACAAATTAAACGTTCTAATTGTGAATGGTTTAATTTCCAGACTGCCCAACCACTGGTTTTCTCCTTTCTTGCCTTCAAGTTTCCTCTCTGATATTGTTCTAAAGCCGATCTTGACAACCACTCTTCTTCTAAATGCATGAACAGAATTATGCCCTCTCACCAGTTTTTTCCTACGATGTCATGATTTTTACAATGCCCTAAATATGAAATGAACTAATTATGCCGATGAAATTGCTGGAAGGATGAAAGAACATTGGTCCTACTTAAGTTGGGCCACCTTCAGATATGAGAGGGGCCGAATCCTAACAGACTGAAGAGTATATTCTCACAATATGCACATTATCAGTATGGGGTACAGTTACACCTGCGACTTACGAATGCTTTAATCGGCGCGCTCACGCTTGCATATGTGTCTGTGTGTATGTGCGTGTGGTGTGTGTGTGTGTGTGTGTGTGTGTGTGTGTGTGTGTGTGTGTGTGTGTGTGTGTGTGTGTGTGTGTGAACAAAATAACTCAAACAATTTTTATCCAATGTTTACCAAACTTGTTGTAATGGTTCAGGGTTAGCCAGAGAATCAAACAATTGTTTTTGGGTAAGCTAGGTCAAAAACCAAGGCCAGAAGGCAAGGTTATATTTTGATCTAAGAAAATTAACTTTCAAAAATTATTCAAAACAGTTTAAATCTGATTTTAACCTAATTTGCGGGAAGAGTGAGGGTCAGCCACAGAGTAGGCCTCTTTTTTTTTAGAACAGTAGGTCAAAAGCCAAGGTCACAGTGGAAAACCAGCAAGATCAGCTTCAGTAATTTTATCCTATGCAGACTTTATGGAAGGGTTCAAGTTAAAACAAGAAGAAAGAGATTCGAATTTGGGAACAGTTTGTCAAAGATCAATGACAGGGTAAGCTCAAAGGCCAAGGTCAATGGGCAAATCAGATTAAACTTCAATTCTGATGTGAACCAAAGTTCGTGGAAGGGTTCAGGCTTGGGCAAGAATAAAGCAATTTGATTATGAATGTAATATGCCCAATGTAAAGGTCACAGAGCGCAGTCAAATAATGGGACATCAGATCAGAGAGTGCAGCACCCGCGATCATTACTGATCGTGCTACACTCTCTGAGTAAGTCTTGTTCTTTTATTTATCAAAGATCTTCTTAGCCACATATGTAATCGTACTGACTCATATAAACAGGTAATTTTGGGTATGTAAAGGACAATAAGGCAGTATGTGTGTTTGCATGCACGTGTGATAGGACCGGCCGTATGTGTGTGTGTGTGTGTGTGTGTGTGTGTGTGTGTGTGTGTGTGTGTGTGTGTGTGTGTGTGTGTGTGTATGTGTGTGTAAATTTTGTGAGTGACATCAGATGACATCTGTTGTGACATGCGAGGCACCATCACTGACACAGCGGCCTTCTGTCACATCACTCCGTCTGATCACCCCAGCGCCACACCCCTGCAGCACAGTGTCTCACTTCTCTCATCCTAGTACAGATGCTTGTTTTTACATGTATGTCCTGTGGCCGGTACAGTCGCCCCACTAACCAGTTTTCTTATCTTTATTCGTGATCTGAGTTCATGCAACTGACCCTTCCATGTTTCTTAATTTTTATACTGATCTCATATGACGTCTCATTCCTCTAATCGCAATATCGAAACTCATGAGACTATAATTAGAATGGAGCCCCAATGGGGCATAGCTCAAAAACGAATTTGATTACTCATTATTAATGCATCATTATCACACATCACCCCTCTCGTTCCTTACTCCTTAATCCATTTTTCATAGTTCCATCCTTCTCCAGTGTTTGCCATCTGTCACTCCGAGCTTTTCTCTGCTGTCACCCTTACACAGATCTCATGACTTATAAGCTGCACGAGTCTCAAAACAAAATCCTGTGTTAACATTTCTTCACTAATAGTTCTTCAGTCAGTGCGATGATATATGTTTTTAAAACCTCCCACATCCTTGTGGGAACTTTTATTATTCTTGTCAATATTATTAAAACTTCCTACATCCCTGTGGGAAGTTTTATTTCTCTCGTCAGTATTAGTATTATTCTTACTTATTTTTAAAACTGTGGTATTTCAAAGGCTATTTGGCCCAGAGCCTTCAAACTTGGTCTGTTTAGTCGAACAGCTGTCCGCGTCTTTTAGGCAAATATAGTGACAATTCGTCAACCGGATTTCCGGGTATTATCCGGAACACAGAAAAGGGTGTCAACCACGCTATCTCAAGGACAGCTTAAGCTAGAAAATTGAAATTTTACTACAGTATAACCTTAAGACGGATGCAGTGCTGAAAGGAGTATGGTTTTAATCGGCTGATGATTCTCTGATATAGTCAAGGGTTAAAAATCGGGAATTTCTCGGATTTTCGCATGTCAACTGATTTTCCATGAAAGAATAAAGCCAGAGGTACCAAACTCAATGGCTGACCTAAGGTGGCATGCAGAAGATGGCTGACCTCGACCATGAGGTCTAGGTCATAGATGCTTTAAGGCGACTGCATTGTGGGAAGGAGTATGGTTCCAATCAGTTGATTATTGTCTGAGATCGTGATGGGTCAAAAATTGGGATTTTTCCGGATATTCCGGTTGTTACCTAATTCCCCATGAAGGATTCAAGCTAGAGAAACCAAACTTGGTGGACCGTGACCTAAGGTGACATGCACAAGCTCAAAGACCTTGACCTCAAGGTCAGTTTATAGCTAAGTTTCCAGTGAGGATACAGGGATAGGCAGTGGCTGTGGGAAGTTTTTCCTCTGTCAGAATTGTCCTCGACAATTTTATGGTGTTATAGTTAGTGTCCACTTACTACATAGGTGGAGACTACTGGTTTCGATGGTGTTGTTATTATTCCCGCCTCAGAGTATCGCAACGATTTCAGGAGAACCGGAGACTGCATGAGGAATCTGAAGGGCCCAGGTTATGTGTCCTGGTATGGGTCTTTGCTGATAGGAAAAAGAATCCAAATCGTTTATGCACAGTGGAAAGGCATGTCATAGTCATATCAGAATTATGTTGTGAACTAGATAAGTTGGTCGTGTCTACTGGAGATTTCAATACGGCCTGCTCAAGGAATCTGAATGGCCCAGGTTATGTGTCCCGGCATGGGCAATTGCTGATAGAAAAGAATTTAAAATCTCCCAAATGGGGTCAAGGTCATTGTAAGAAACAGAAGGTCTGGACAAATGACTCCACAGGATACTTACGGAGTTATAGTTCTTATTGGTACTGTCAGTTGGATATGTTTTGTTTTTGCTACTACTAGACGATTTTATTAATCTTCATGGAGACATATTGCAGTGAAGGTGTGAGAAACGATTATCTGTAACCCCTTCACTGCGATGAGTTTTTAATTCTTGTTGTCATACTGCTTCATTAATCCTCCAGGAGACCAACTTTGTTCAAATGGTTAAATTTTTTCCATGCCCATCCTTCACACATAGCATTGCCCTTCCCTCCAAAGTTAAAGAGGCTCATAATTACGTCACTGATTTAAGTTCCTTGAGCATCGGGCGAAGTATTTCAATATTTCATTTTACATCGCATATTGATCACTAAATTTTTGACATTGTTTACATCTGGGACTAACTAAGATAATGCTATAAACTATTTTAACTTTACAAACGTCATCCTCAGGTCGTTTTCCTAGCCATTCTATCATGGAATTCATTCAACTGTGTAGAAGTGATTCCATTCTAAGTGTCTGGATGATGCTTACTTGTTTGCCATGAATTAACCAAAGTGATTTTCCTGAAATATGAAAACAATTAATATATGTACATCAAGCTACTACACAGATCATCTAAACCTCATTAATATCCTGACCCTCTATCCCATCTAAGGATTAAGTGAAATAGAAGCCAGAAACAAGCGAGAGTGTACGAAAGTGGTAGAACTGCCAACATCACGCCCAGTAAAATCACTGGCAAATTATTCAAGTCCTCCGAACCCTGGCTGCATTTCACAAGCCTAATCATAGGCACATTTTATATTTATTTGTTTTTTCTCAACAGATATGCGCTACATATACCTGCCAGTTAGAGTCATTCCACATACTATTAACTTTTAAAAATGGTGCAAAACTCTCGTCACGCGTTTTTCTGTGCATAATGTAGCTCGCAGCTGGCCCGTCAAGCCTGACAGACTCTTGGAAAAATTTGCCTAGCCCTTGTCCCTGTTCACCCAGCATTACAAATAGGGATCTAGATGTAACATAGGCCATTGAATGTCGTATCTTATAGGAAGACTGGAGCTTAGGAAACTGATTGTCCGTTAATGACCACCCTACAGTCAATAAATATTATTGCACTTCCTTTTCCTCCGTATATTTGACATCCTACTTTTCAGTTCCTTAACCTCCACAATTTTCATGCCTTGCTTTCTCACACACTCATTTACCACACTCATCCACTTTCTTCTAGCCCTATCGCGCCTCTTCCTACCTTTAAATTCACTCGCTTACTCCACATCCATCACCAATCACTTTGCCCTTCATCCTACCAACTCTATGCACTTCACATGTATTGCTCAACATTCCCTTTTCCATTTTTGTTACTTTAGACTTTTCTCTTTCATACCATACCCAAGCCACACACCCATGTATTAATGTGGGCGCTAACACACCTTGCAACACACCTCTCACCTATGTTTCATGATTGACTTTCACAACACCTGCCACCTTTTCTCCCTGTGCTAGTCTGCTTTCCTTTTCATTTTTACTCCTTTACTTGTCTTTTCTCTTACAACATTTAGGTACCTAAAGTCATCTGCCGGTTCAAGTATCTCTGCACTTATCAGCACAGCTCATTGACAACATCGCTTTACTCTTTTCTATACTTATTTTCAGCTGACATCAATCACAGACATTCACCAAAGTCTGAATCAGTCTTTAAAGATCCTGTTCACTGTTAGCCAGCAACAGTGCATCGTCTGTATACATTATGTCTGAGATCCTGCACCCTTCTTTATCAATCACTATCCTAAACCTTTCCACAGCTCAACACCTGCACAATCATCATGTGCCCAATGCAGACAGGTAGTACACTGAATCCACCCTTCTCCTGATGTTTGCTGTATTTTTCAGTGCAGTAAAAGCACAGTGTGTCGTCATCATTATCGGACTCACTTGACTCATCTTGAGATGCTGTTGAGCCTCGTTTACCCTTCTCTTTCTTTTTTATTGGCCTTGACTTTTGTGCTTTCTTTACTTTCTGCTGTTTTTCATATGTAATCTTCCTCTTTGTCCCCATTATTGCTTCAGCTCTTGTCTTTCCACTTTGAGACTCAACCAGTTTTAGTTTGTAAGGGGATGCTGTTATGTGTCTGGTACTGCTCTCACTGATTTCCTTTTTGAATCGAGTGTTTGATTTGCCTTAGGTGGGGGACTATTTCAAAGACAGAAACGTAGCCAGAGGTACTAGAAATATCAGGTGTTTTGTCAAAACCTGGTTGTGTTGTAGGCCTATTAGCATCGCATGTTGTGGCATCAGTAGGTCTTTGGACATCATTTTGTGTTTCTTGGATATTATCTTGAAGTTCATTGACAGGGGGCTGGGAGTCTTTAGAACTAGTTTTACCCTGGTCTGTTACATCTGAAGGGGCAATATCATGATCTTCGAATGTGTTCCGGTTGAGTGGGTAGATCCCTGTTTTCCTGAAGCCATTTGCTGCATTTTGAGCTGTTGCTGATTTGAGATAAGCATTTCCAAACAAGGTGGCTAGCCAAACAAGGTGGCTAGTTGAAATACTGTGACACATCTTCCAGAATGCTGTTTCAACCACCGCTCAACCTCTTGAGTATAGTATGTAGAAAGTAGCTTCATAACTGCAACATCTAAAGGTTGCAACTTGTGTGTGCAGTGGGGGAGAAGACTCAATATATACACACCATTATCTCTCGCAACATCAACTGCAGCCAGGTTGTGGGTGTGAGTTTTGTGTCCATCGAAAGATGAATGGGTAATATGGACCACCTTGAGGTAAAATGGTACAGTGTTCCATTTTACCCCATTTGCATGTGGACCGTTTTGCCCCAGAGGTGCTTTCAATGTAAACAAACCTCACCTCCGACCACGTACAAGAAAATAACTACTTCATTTGTCCGTGTGAATCACACACTACAGCTAAGTAATCGTCCACAATTATTTGAAATTATACACTCTATATCCTTACAAACCATTGTTTTGCAAAATACTCACCATTAAATCAGAGGGTGCTGAAAAAATTAACAACTTCTCACGACCAAACCGAACGTGGCGCCCATGCTTCGTACCTTGCTCACGCCACCTGATGGCGGGAGGATTAGTTACATGGCGCTGCCGTCTGATGTCAGCACCTACAAGCACAGCTAGTTCCCTCTAGATAGACAATAAATCCACCACTGATTAAGTATAATTCTACACTCGCCCAGTACCACCCCTGTATCACCCCACCGACACCCCATTTCACCCCTGTCCCACAGCACCTCGTGCTGATACCACCCCTGTCCCACCCTACCTCACCCTGATACCACCCCTGTCCCACCCTACCTCACGCTGATACCACCCCTGTCCCACCCCATCTCACGTTGATACCACCCCTGTCCCACCGTACCTCAGGCTGATACCACCCCTGTTCCACCTTACCTCAGGCTGATACCACCCCTGTCCCACCCTACCTCACGCTGATACCACCCCTGTCCCACCCTACCTCACGCTGATACCACCCCTGACGCACCCCACCTCACGCTATCACCCTTGACGCATCCCAGTACCACCCCTGCCCCATCCGTACATCTCGTCTGCCACACCCTAGTAACACCTCGCCCCGTCCTCAGGAGAACCACTGTTACCTCCGGTGCTGGTGGGGGCGCGAGAGATCTACGAGCCGTCAGAGCTGATCAAGATAGGGTGTCAGCTGCAGCAGTCCTTCCAAGCAGACCACCAGCCCATACTACAGTGGTTCATCAACGGCAGCAAGGTAGGGGGCGGGGTTTGCCACGGCTGACAGTAGTAGGTATCCCTCCTAATTTTAATGATATCCCATGGTTGTAGTCTGTTCTTGGTTTTTGTTTACATTTCACTGGCTGTACTGTAGATGGTTCTCTCATATTCGTTCTTTCTCCTTCCTTCTTTCCGGATCCTGTCTTAGTCCATATTTAGGATAGATAACGTGTTACGATGACAGTGATGATGATTTTTTTTTTTTTGGTTATTATTTCCATCCAGATAATAGTCACAGGCCTGAATAAACGACAGATCCAGAGGTGCCGTAATGACGTTGTGAAGTATTTTTATTTTTAATACAGAAACAAGACCTGAGATGTTGCAAACGTTCTCTTTGGCAAAGGAAAGTGATCCAAGATCCGAAATTAAGATCCATTCATTTTGAGGTTCCTGAACGCATGGCGTATAAAATGGCTGGAGAAAATTTGGGTATTTATTTACTTTATTGCCGTTTCTTTAGCGGACAATCTTACCATACCCATTGGATCTGTGTTATCATATAGCGTATGCCTGTATGTGTTTTTTTTTTTTTTGTCTCCAAATGAATATTTTTATTTTTATGAATATTTTTAATTTAATTCTCACCTGACCAAAGTCACTCAGCCGGCCAATCACAGGGAGATATTTAATCTTGAAACTGCGCTTCGACTCCACGGCCACCACCAAGATGCCGTGTGCAGGCTGCTTGTTTAATTACTACAAAATTGGGAAATATTTCTTTGAGAATAACGAGGCCAGCCTTAAATTTTTCGCAGACCACGGCATTCCACCCAGCGAAGTTGAGATCTTAGGCTGAGATAGCTTAGCGTAGCTTGTCAGATGAGCCAAAAAGGACCATCAGCGTAAGTTAGGTTACTTTAGTTGGGTTAGGTTAGGTCACTTTTGTTAGTTTAGTTTAGGTTAGGTTAGGTTTGGTTAGTTAGGTTAGGTTTGGTTAGGCTGGATTACGTTAGGCTAGGTTAGGTTAGGTTAGGTTTGGTTAGGTTAGGTTTGATTACTTTGTTAGGTTAGGTTAGGTTAGGTGGCAATCAAGAGCTCCCACAGGGTTATGAGGTAACTAAGATTGTCACAGGCATATTATGGTCATTATTCATTTGCACAACAAATGAGGCCTCAAACACTCAAATGAACTAAAAAAACTATCAGATGGAACAAAAAAAAAAAAAAAAGAAGGAAAACGGCAGTAAAGTAAATATTTACCAAAATTTATTGAGAAAGTAATCAGACTGATGAGGACAATTCCAGGACTGACCAACTGTGTACAGTGGAAATGAGATTACCAGTTAGCTCTTGTGACAGTGGATTGGGAAGAAGTCAGGTGAATGCTTGGTGGGCTGGTGCCCGCTGTAATATAGATGGAATCTAGACAGTTCAGAATAAAACGTGTGATTTCTGTTACAGTTAACGTCAGGCGATTTACGGAGGTAAGAGTGTGTCATGGGAGACTGAAAGTGTTAATTCTCTTTCCATTAATTCTTTTGTGCTGGGAACGACTCGAGAAGTGAGTTTCAGCCAACCCCTGACAGTTTTATTTATCAGCGACTGAGTCAAAGGAACCTGATATTGCTAAATGCATACTACATATTTGGTGGTTTTTAAACAAGATAGAACAAAAGAAGACAGTGAGATTACGCAGTTGACCCATTCAGCTCGATGTATCTCTTCCTTGGTGATAGAATCGTGCGGCGATGGACAGAATAAAATATAAAACGACTTTAAGCTGAAGCCTCGAAACATGTATTAGCGTTCAATTATCTAGGACAGTCACACACAAGACCTTTACCGGAAGCTTTTTGACTAACGCTGAGAAATAAACTCAGGTAGCAGAGTCCACAGAGGTCCTTAGAATTCATGTCTATCAATTGCACAAGGATCATTAACGCAAAAACAATTAGGTTCTGCCAAGTTCCAATCTTCCTATAGAAGACGACCAGCAGTGCATCCAAGTTCCCAGATGGAACTGAACTGGGACAAAGGAAGAAAAATAAAGTCCTTGAATTATGACCGGGCCGAGAATCGAATTAAGTTATGAGCTAGATGTGCCAACTCACGCACATGAAAGAACCTTGCCATAAACACTGAAGCATTCATAATGGTAAGTTCCAGTTTAATTTGTAGCATGTATTTGTTAAAGTGGATTTTAATGTTGTGCCTATGGACTGCACATGGGCTAAGACATTAATAACTACGGATATGCAATTTCAGGAGAGAAGGTTCTGTGACCTCCACATCTTTTCCTTGATAATAAGTAGTATAATCAATTTATTTCCTAACACGTCACACCTGATTGAAACACCATCACCATGAAACCATAAGGAGGCAAGTATATCTTACCTGAGAAAGAGGAACTGGTGGTGCATGGGTTAGAACATCCAGCTCCCGAATGAAAAAAATCTGGGTTCGATGTTCGAGCCGGAGAGACATTTGAACAAAGGTTCTTTGTTCTAATCATCCAGCGGTATAACTGGGGACCTGGCTGTGTACCTACTACAGTCGCGGCGCACGACTCTGAGGTTGTCATTCTTGCAACCTACCATTCAAAAGTGCGTCCGATATCGTATCATGTTATACACAAATCATATTATTATGCACGAATATATTATACACGAATATTATTAGACACGAACATATTATACGCGGTTCACTTGCGTCTCATTTTATACACGAAATGGGAAGCACTTTTGAATGGCAGGTTGCCAGGGTACGATACTGACAACCTCAGAATCGTGCGCCGCGACTATACTGTGATGGATATTTTAAACTGTCCGTCTACCTTAATGCTACTTAATGCTACTTATGTACTAGATAGGTATTATTCCAGACCTTCTCTGTCTTTGCCCAAGCGAAGGAATGAGACCATTTGTTAGTGAAGCTAACAGATGTGTGTCTTAGTTCACGATCAACAACGAGTACGCCATTGTATTAACAATAAATAAATAAATAAATAAATATACAAATAAATAAACCGGTCTTAGCAGGGCCAGAGTTATAATATACTACAGTACCTCTTCAATCGGCTGACGTAATTCTGATCTTGTTATTGCTATTTCCAGTCGATTTCTATTCTTCCTGGGGTAGATTTTTCGAAGTGGAGGGGTTAGATACAGCCTTATATGGCTCTTTTACTGCAAAACGACTCCTCTGAGCGGAACAAAATTGCCCAGTGGCAGCATGAATAATGGAACACAGGGTCTGGAAGTGAAGAGGATGACAAGCGGAGCACTGAGATATGATGTATAATTTTGACCAGCATCCCCATGACAAAGATAGTCAAGTATGGGTGCAAAGAGGCAGTACTGACAATCCACATTGCTACAACCTATTTGTGGAATGATTTGACCTATATTTTGTTTTGATGGAGAAATATGCAAATTATTAATCTTAGTATTCATTTAGTTATTTAAAATATATTTATTCCTGCCGACTGCACAAGACATTAAGGTAGATAACCACTATGGTTTAAAGAAACGAGACGGTAAGTTCATCATATCTGTTATATATATATATGATTCCTGGTCTGCGAATACCATGCATACGAATATATATATATATATATATATATATATATATATATATATATATATATATCACGTTGAGTACACCGATTCCCGTCCGATCAGCGAAGTAAAGCAACGTTGGGTCTGGTTAGTACCTGGATGGGTGACAGCATGGGAACAGCAGATGCTGTTGGTATAACGTTCTCCCTACGTGTCAGGTGAGGGTTGGTGGAGGATTAGTGCCCCTCCCTGTAAAACAATTAACTCTAAGCCCTTGGCCACCCCGTTTGGGATACATGGCGTCTGGCAATGAATGGATGATGAAAATATATATATATATATATATATATATATATATATATATATATATATATATATATATATATATATATATATATATATTAAATGCCACTAATATACACTATCGCTGCGGTCGAAATGAGGAACCACACCAGTCAGCCGAACTTCAAGAGGTGACTGGAGGTGTTGTTGAGAATTAGGTGCTGATGATGTAACCGTCATGGAGATGTGATGATGACGGTGGTGGTTATTGTGGTGCTGTGGTGGTCATTGTGGTATGGGGTTGTGGTTGTGGTGGTGGTGGTCCAGTGTTTCCAAAAGTAGGTCTTTAAAATCCCCTTTTTTTTTTTTTTTTTTTTTTTTTTCCTGGAACAAAATATCCTGTGATTTAGAGAAAACTCTTATTAAAATTATTGCGATCTCTACTGGAGAGGATATAAAGTACATCTATGATTATTTAAAAGATTTTGTAAATCGTGAATATTTAAAAGACTTTGTAAATCGCTGCTGTACTCATGATGCATGTAAACGATACTTCATAATATTTTGTTCCTTTTATTTTTAGTACATACATGAAATAATTTCATGATGCAGACAAGATAAGCCTAATTTATGTTGAGACAGACGGACGACTGGAGGAGCGTTGTGGTGTTGATGTGAATGTGACTGAAAGCGTTAAGTGCAATACTCGGAGATGGTCCGGCCATGTCGAGAGGATGAAAATGCGAGACTGATAAGAAGCGTGTGTGTAAGTGAAATGGACGAGGGGAGGAAGAGGGGGAGGAAGAGGGGGAGGTCGAGGTTGAGATGGAAGGATGGAGTGGAGAGACACACGGGAGAGCGGGTATGAGCTGGAGGAGGAGTAGCTATGTGGCGGAAGACAGGGCGACGTAGAGGTGACAAGTGCTCGTGGGCCCTTCGGGCCCCTCGCACTTGCTCCTGCGGAGGGCTCTCGCGCCGCGCGCTCGCTTTCTCGTGCTTCGCACTCGTTTCCTCATGCTTCTCACTCGTTTCCTCGTGCTTCGCGCGCGCTTTGCGATCATTTCAGGTAATCTGAGTCATGTTTATGTGCTGTTCTAGTCTAACGTTGTCACTTGGATTTTTTGCAGCTAACCAATTGATCGTGTTATTTGCAGCTTGGGGAATGGAACCCAAGTTGTCCGAACACAAGTCCGAAATACACACACTGACACACGGCTACTGCTATAGTATATTTTAATTGTAGCTATGGGTAAAAAATTCTACGGAGATCCTATGAGGGGGGCCAGGAGCGGCATTTTTTGGTAAAAATGTGATCGGTCATTAAATATAGTAAAAGTTTTTCAATCGTGATGGGACCAAGTTTTTCCGCATCAGCGAATTTTTTGCGATTTTTGTGCCAATTTTGGTGCGATTTGAATGTGTAGTTTCGGCTGCCCAAAGTACACACACACACACACACACACACACACACACACACACACACACACGGCTAGTGGTATAGTATATTAGATTAAGGAGCAGGGCTTCAGACAGACAGATACATGATGCTGTAAGCAGAGAAAATGCTTTTATGAATAGAAGCTTCCAGACTATTTAAAGGTCCTAAACAAATATATCACAGTAATTTATATTTGACGACCAGTAACTTGAGAAAATTTCCAGATCAAAGGAAAGAAGAAACATATGACTTTTGTACTATGGACCAATGCCGTTGCTGGAAAGAGACAATTAGTTAACAATTGCCCTAAAGCTTTGTACTGAAACGTATCCCCTTTGCAATCATCAGGGACTTGAAACTTTAAATTGTACAATACGAGAGAGAAAAAACACTGATTAGTTTCCTTATTCCCCTCCTTGAAGCTGAGGGATGATCATTAACATTAAGGAAAAAAATCACAGTAACGTCACTGTTTGTCACAGTGTCTATTAGCCAGAACATAAACCCTCAGCTTTTCGACACGTTTAACCCTGAATAAATTGTAGACCATACAGTTCTCAGTCGTGCGGGTGTGGATGAAGTGAATCTATCGGTAAAGTTACTGTACGAGGTAAGATCGTCCGCCCTGAGGGTCTGACAATGGGATTTGGTGCTGCTGGCAAAGTACTTCTCTTGAAGTGACCAATCATTTTCCGTTCCACAATGATGTGATCATAGCAGTTATTAGCATTTTTTGGGAGTTTAGGTTTGTCGATCGAAAACAGTCGATCACCCAACAGTGTAAATGTTTCTCTTAGTTTCATCGTTATCAGCAGTGTCTTGCTGTGATACATGTTGAAAATAATCTGTTGTAAAAGTCTTGGGAAAGTTCATGCCAAATTTCAACTGTCCGATTTTTTTTATTAAAAAAGACAGAACATGTACAGGGTGACCCAGAAAAAACTCACACATTTCAAAGGTAAATGAAAAAAAAAATGGCTAAAGATAATCAAAATATTAGTTGCACACATGGAACTTCATTCAGTACAGTTTTTATTCATCATGTTTTAAAGATGACATCCTCCAAATGGTGGCCATCATTGTCTATACATGCTTGGAGGCGATTTCTGAAGGCTGCCATGGCTCGATGGGTCATGTTGGGTGGAACAGCGGCTATCTCCGCCGAATGTATGGATGGAAGTGAAAGTCTTTGTGTAAGATTCTCCTTGCAGTTTCCCGGGATATCCCTACAGCTAAAGCATGCTTCCGTGCAGAACGTCTCAGAGACTGCACAACAGATCGCCTCAATGCTTTAATACTCTCAGGCATACGAACTCTTCTAGGTCGACCAGGTGATTTTCTTTTTAAAGCTGAACCTGTTGCCCGGAAATTCTCAACCCACTGCAAGATGGTTTTCCGATCTGGAACGTTTTGGTTCCGTGGAATACTGAAACATCTTCGAAAGGCCCTCTGGACGGCGATCACGGAACGGTTGTTTGTGAAGAACGCTTCAACAGCGAACGCACGACGTGCTCGCGACCACGCCATTTGGCGACTGAGGACAGTTTGGGTTGAGCTACCAATAGACCCTAACCCCGCCCCTCCCGCCTCACTACCTCGAGTGCTACAGCCTTTCGAAATGTGGGATTTTTGGGGGGGTCACCCTGTATTTGATCCAATTGTCTCATTTCGACTTCAAATAAATCGTCAGCATTATAAATGGTTTTGAACTTAAAAAAAAAAAAAAAATGGCTAAAATTTTTACCTTACCTCGTTCGGAATGAACAAGGAAATTCACCAAATTATGGTGGGTTTAGTTTCTTCGGCTCCACATCCCAATAATTCTCAATATGCTTACTTCATAACTGCTGCAGGATTATTGGATATTCATGGAATACAACTATGTTAAAATAAATTTTCGCCTATCGACTGCACAAGGATCATTGGAGCAGATAACCTCTATAGGCTGATTTAAGGATGGGAGGTGTTGTGACCTTCCCCCCTCTTCCGCAGTATATATGAATGTACTATATATACTGTACAGTATATCCTATCGTCACCTCCTGACCCTTAACCAGCTCGGAGCCACGACTTTCTTCACTTTGTACGATCTGTTTAGGGCAGCCGACCTGGATGAGTGGATTCCCCCGATTCTGATTGTCAGGGGGGAGGAGGTCCGTCTAGCCGATTTGCGGGATTTTTATTTTATGCTGCTTCCACGATTGGCCCCCTAGACTGGCCGTCTCGTGTATACTGCGTGAGCTGCTGTATTGTCTGAATCTTATTTATATGGCCAAATGCCCCGTATAGTGGACGATGACCATAGAGCCAATATATATATATATATATATATATATATATATATATATATATATATATATATATATATATATCGGTAGAGAGTTGGCCTGCAGTCCTAACGGACCCGGGTTCAAATCCCGCTGGGGCAGGGAACAGTTTAAGGATTTGAATTTCATAAAATCAGACTTTACTGATCTACCAGAAGACCCGCCGACATGTCGTAAAAATACCCCCGCTAATACCAATACACCAGTCCTGTATGAGACAGCCCTAGCATGTATTCAGTATGGACGGTGGGTGTTAGCGCCGAAGTGGTGACATGTAGAGGTGTGTGGTACGTAGGAGGACTACTGGGCCTTGAAAGCCTATGCTCAGAGTCGGTCACATAAAATATATATATATATATATATATATATATATATATATATATATATATATATATATATATATATATATATATATATATATATATATATATATATATATATATATATATATATATATATATATATATATATATATATATATATATATATATATATATATATATATATATACACATATATATATATATATATATATATATATATATATATATAAATATATATATATATATATATATATATATATATATATATATATATATATATATATATATATATATATATATATATATATATATATATATATATATGTATCGGTACACGGCTAGCACTAAATATCGTGCCACCGCTAGCACCAATTATATGTATCGTCGCACCGCTGGCCACCAATTTAATGTAGCCGTTATGGAGTAGCAGTTGACTACATATTATGTGTTCTGCTGTTATAGTATAACTAGACCACCGTGTTGGAGATCGACGACACTGTCTGTAGTACACGTCAGCTACTCGCTATCACTGCCCGACACTTCCCACCAAAGGTCCTCTGCCACTAGAAGGTGGAAGCTGGTCTGTTATTAAGTGGTAGCGTAAGGTGACAGAAATGAGCAGATTAAATCTCTCTTTATTGGGTACAGAATAATATAACTGCGACCCGAGAGATATGTAAGAGCGATACCACCTCCCTTGATAACTATAAAACGTCTTCTCATGCTGTACGCTCACCGAGCCGACTAGGGCGCGGTGCTGAGGTCAGCTAAAAGTGAGGTGCCAAGCATTTACATATACTCTGGGCTTATGCAAAAAGTAGAGATAAATGACAACTCTACTAGCACATTATACACCTCTATAAAATGGCATTAAGTACATTCACATATACCAACATAATAAATGGTTCCCCAGGACTTTACACTTACGCACTATTCAGATATCTTTTCACTTCTCCTAACCTTTATTTTATAATTGAAACAGGGTGGCACTTATGGTCTGCCATCCACCTTCTTTCTATACCACAGCTAACAGCGAAATGATATTTGGTTGTTCATCATTCACACTTCATTACACACTGTTAATTATGACTAAACAGCTTTAAAAATTATGTACAATGTGTGATACTACAACTTCATATGGAAGAAGATGTTGACACCAGAACATCGCTCGGCCACGCCATTGACGTTCTTGTCGACATTGTTGTCCTAACTACCGTGTAGCCTAACCAGAGTGTAGGGTAGCTAACTATTCAGGAACATCCACTTGCAATCCGCGAGTACGGACATGTGGTCTCAGTGGGTTCCTTAATTGGCGCCTTAAATAGTAGCCTAAACCACAAACACAGGACAAGACCACAATAAGTAGAAGACCAACGCCAGGACCAAAATAGGAAGGAGAAAGGTATGAAGGAAGATAGGAGAGTACATAAGGCTCTAAATCAGTCCTGTTCAGGTGGGAGAGGAAGGTAAGCTCCTTTAATACATGAGACAGCCTGTTCACATTCAAGGAAGTAACATTGAATGAAGGTAAAAAGGGTCGTAACTGGGATGAGAAGTTCACTGACAAAGCTAGATGATGCTTGCTAGGCAGAACTGCTATCTCTTTACTGTGTAACTCACAAAAATCAGGTGCAACATAATACCCCTTTACTGTAAGGAATTGATTCTGCGAGGCACAAGTCACAGTTACGTCCTCTGTCTCAGGAAAGTAAAAGTACTGTTTCGCATGAATATGAGCATGGAAAACTGACTTCAACTGAATGGGTTGGAAGGTGCAACGTTGCAGAGCAGAGGAAGTATTTGTGTCCAACAAGGCCCTCTTACACTCCTCTACCTTTAATGGTACGAAGACAAAATGGAAAGCAGGACATACATGGAGATCAAGAAATGAGGCCTTACACTTCTCAAATTCATCCACAGTCGTTTCTGCTACATATTTCTTGTCATCTGAGACAACTAGAACCTCTGGACCCTCTTCAATAACAACAAGTGTATTATTAGCAGTAGCAAAAGGGAAGAAAATGAACTGCCATGCCTGGTATGTTACAGCATTCCTCATAGGTACCAATATCAGGATGCCTTCATGGGTCAACTGGGCCTCTAACAATGGGTAATAATATTCCAGTTGACACAGATCAAAGAGTGGCATAAGTCCATGCTTCCACATAGCTATATCAAGTGCATTTGTTAGTATATTAGTAGGCAGCAATAAAGCATTAACCCTGTTCAAACTTGCATCGATTAATCCGTCCACCATATTGGATGCATGCTTCTCCAAAGCAGTGGTTGACTCGTCGAGAGCATGTAAGTACTCAGCGAATAACACCAAGTTAGCTAGGGTTGGTAGGTTAATTTGGATGTTGTTCACAAGCTCTACTAGATGGCTGGTAGTCCTAATTATCTCTTTAGCTTTGTTAGTGAACTCATCTAACTGTTGATACACATGCATGATTAATCTATTATTGGCTTTAACGGCCAGTGTCAAGTCATGCATCTGTCTACCCAATTGCACTACATCCTTATCTAATGCCGTGCCAAAGAGTTGTTGAGACAGGATTCCTAGAAAATCCACAAGTCCTCTCTTAGTACGTGCATGGACATGCTTGGAAAGATCAGAGTGTACGTTAGGTAAAGCAACATGCAAGTTAGTGAGCCTGTTGGTGAGCCTGTCTATATGCCTAGTCTGAAGCTCAACAATTCCGTGCAAGGTTCGTTCCATAGCTTCCGTGTCAGAGTTCGTCAATCGTGGGTTTCGATTAAACATCTTTCCCACTTCCAACAGTTGCTGTCTGAGATTCGACAAGCCCTTGGAGGCCTCCTTGACAATCTCTGGCGTTTGGAGATAGCCTTCCATTGGATAGTAGACGCATACTGCATCTTCCACTACCACGACTTCTCCAAGTGGGCTCTTCAGTGCTCCTGGCATTAACGTAGTCGTGTCCATGTCCGATGTCGTTCCATAGGTCCACCCCAAGCAACACACGAGGAGTATGAGCCACAGCCACATTTTTTTCTGCAAGAGTAGATACTCCCTTAATCACTCTTGTTGTGGGATCGTAGCTTGCTGCGATACTCTTGGTTAGGGACAGGTACGGATGACGACATAGACTGCGACAAAGACAGAGGGGACAACACATCAGACGATAGGCCTAGCTCTTGACTTACTAGTTTGATCCTATCAGCATGTACTACCTCCTGAGTTCCATTAGCTTCATCCTTTATTCTATAAGTATTTCCACGTACTCGTTCCACAACGGTATATGGTTTGCGGAACTTAGGTCTGAGCTTGGAAATTCTCTCAGGGTTGTGGATCATGACCTTCTGGGCTGCCTGTAACGTCTTTTCTTGACTACCTTTGTGTTGTTTTGCCATCATCTCCGCTCTTGAGGCTTTTAATCTTTTCCGTACTTCACTGTGTATACGTTGGAATTTCAACAACTGTACCTTTGCGTAGACTTCTTCATTGTATACTGGAGTAGGAGGTCCAGCCAACAAATCGTAGGGTAACACTTTCTCTTCTCCATAGAGGATATAATGAGGAGACTTCCCGGCTGATGAATTTTCTGAGGAGTTGATGGTCGCCGCTACATGTGATAACCAGTCTTCCCAGTTGTCCTCTTGATTTGAGGTTATTACTGGTCTTAAGACTTCCAGTATCTTCCTGTTTGTTCTCTCCACAAGGCCATTGCTCTTAGGACTGTAAGGCGTTACAAAAACTTGCTTTACTCCATACATACGACAGATTTCTTGTAACACCTGGTTACGAAATTCACTGCCATTATCGCTGAGCAATACCTTGGGTGTAGAGTATGGACAAATCACTGAAGTCACAAAAGCGTGCACCACCTCCTCTGAAGTTTTCGTCTGTAAAGGTGCTAAAACAGTGAATCGTGAGAAATGGTCCACTGCCACCAGTACATAACTTGAACCTTGACGACTTCTCGGCAACGCTAAAAGATCAATGGAGACTGTATCCCAGGGTTTTTCCGGTAGAGGATACTCTAAGATGGGAGTCGGAAGTCCCGTCGTTCCTCGTATTTCCGCGCATTTGACACATTGACTGACGTGGGCTTCTATGTCCTTCCTCATGGTCAGCCAATAGTATTTCTTTCTCGCCTCACGTATGCATCTATCGCGACCGGGATGACCCACTTGAGGTACGTCATGAACTAATTGTAGCACGGCTTGCTGTAAGGTAGCAGGAACAACCAACTGATATGCAGTGTCCTTCCCTGGGGGTTGCTTATACAAAAGACCCTGTTGAAGATGGAAGTGACTCATTGGTACTGGGAGTTCAGGTAGACAAGTCTCGTCGCCAGACTCCAAGGCATAGATGACTTGAGACCACATCGCATCATTACGTTGTTCCGCTTTTACCGTGTCTGAGGAATACTCAGCAAGAGCAACATCCTCGGCTATGGTAGCAGCAATGTCTCTACTCAACGCGTCGGCTATGACATTTTGACGGCCTGGTAAATATCTGACCTCTGGATCAAACTCCATTACCTTGCCAAACCAACGCGCAATCTTACTGTGCAAGTTTTTTCCTTTAAACAAGTCGTGTATGGGTGCATGGTCAGTTAAAACAATTATCCGGTAGCCAAAGACAATATCCCGGAAATGTCCTAACGCCCACACGACTGCTAATGTCTCCAAATGTGTCGTCGAATAGTTCTTCTCTGGGGGTCTTAGTGCCCTACTAGCATATGCTATGGTATGTGTCTTACCTTGCTCATCTTTCTGCTGTAACACCGCTCCCAGACCCAGACCTGAGGCGTCCGTGCACAGATAGAAAGGTTGAGTATAATCAGGAAATGCTAATACGGGTGCTTCTGACATGGCTTGTTTGAGCTCGTTGAAGCTTTTCTCTTCCGAGGGTCCCCATTTCCATGCAGCGTCCTTCTTAAGTAGCGTCATTAAAGGTGATGCTATGATGGCATACCTGTGGACAAAACTCCTATAAAAGCCAGTGAGGCCTAGGAACGATCTTATCTGATCCTTGTTCTGTGGTGTAGGAAAATTTAACATTGGCCTTACCTTGTCCGGCACAGTCTTGATGCCATTACCATCAACTAGGTGTCCTAAAAATCTAATACTGGATTTCAGAAATTCACACTTTGACAGCTTAATTTTCAGACCTGCGGATCTCAAGGTTTCCATCACTCGTTTTAACTTGTTAAAATGACTGTTAACATTGTTACTCACGATGATTAGGTCATCTAGATACGCTAAGACATCTTGCCCTAACATCTCGCCAAACAATTGGTTTATCATCCGCTGAAATGTTAAAGGAGCATTACTCAGTCCAAAAGGCATCCGGAGAAATTCAAAGTGCCCACGGTGAGTGCTAAAAGCAGTAATGGGACGCGACTCTTCGGTCAGCTCCACCTGCCAATACCCTGACGCTAGATCCAGACAAGTAAACACAGTATTTCCCTTACCTAATGATTGAAGTAAGTCTTGCAGATGCGGACTCGGGTAACGATCCGGTACTGGTACCTTGTTCACTTGCCGAAAGTCCACAACAGGTCTCACACCACCGTCCTTCTTAGGCACTAGAAAGAGTGGTGCATTCCAAGATGAGGAGGAAGGCTGGATAACTTCATCATGAAGCATCCTTTCAACTTCCTCATCCACTGCTTCCCTTTGGCTGTGCAGTAGACGGTATGCAGGCACATAAACTAGTTTTGTACCAGGGCACAAACCAATATGATGCTTCACCCTATCCGTCCTACCCAGCGCTTCTGGAAGTGCTACTACGTCGGAAAATTCTCTAAGGAGGGCTAGGAGTTGTGTTTTATGGTCTACATTATCCGTGACCTTCACATATTGCTCCAGCTGTTTTTCCTTAGCCAGACGTACGGGTTCCGACTGAGTCGTTGCTTGAGATGTAACTACAGGAGAGATCACCAGCATGTTGTTGACTTCCTTTAAGGGGGCACCATAGCACATCAAGTCGCCTATATAACAACCATCTCTGAGCTTAGCTGCACCACCTCTCATATTTGCGATGAAGAGGGACGTCTTCTGGTCTTGGCCAACGCTAGTCAGAGTCGATTCCAGCGACAGTGCCTTATGTTTTACAATCTCAGTTAAGCATGCTACATCAGTTCCCACCGACACGTCAGGTACTCTGACAGGAATTTTACAGACAGTTTGACTGGGTAAGTGGTGATTACCACTCACTATAGCCCTGACTTTCTTCCAGTACATACCCTCCGCTTCGTATGCATCCGGGGACTCCCTTGACGCTTCACTTGTCGGGGTCACAACTGGTTGGACGGCTCCTGATTGGATGCCAGTTCCAGTTCGTGTCACTGAGGGATTAAGGCCTACAAACTCTTTCCCATTAAAGGAAATGGAATGTCTTTGAGGGTGTATTACTATATCATACTCCTCCATGGGTTCAAAGCCTAACAGCCCATCAGCTGGCAGAGGAAAATCCTCAACCACATAAAACGTAGCACGTAACACAGGAGATCGTTTATCTGCCCTCAATGTCAACGGCACCTGGCTTACAATCTTCATTCTACTCCCTGTCACACCTGTCAACATTACATCAGGTGCTGATAATGTCCAGTTTGTTAGAGGCATTTCACTTTTAAGTCTTTGCAACGCTTTACTAGAAATAATGTTTGTACATGCCCCTGTATCTACGATCAGGGACACTTGACCTTTCCCTATGATCCAAGGAATAGATAATAAGTCCACCTTAGTAATAGCTGCCACACACGCATCGGTGGATTGTACTATTTTAATTACTTTTGCGCGTGGCCCTGAGCTTCCCCCAAACTAGCTGGGTTCCCTAGTTTCTTCCTCTTTTCAATGACAAAGGGGCAACAGTCCGTTTCATGAGGACAATGCCCATGTATGGTGCACCATCTTTTCACCTTTGGCTTAACAGCCTTGGTCTTTTGCTGTGGAGAACTAATAGCTGTATCTCTCCAGCCCGAAGTTTGCAAGGCTTTGCTAGCTTCTGCATAGCATATGCCTGCCTTCGCCAAAGCCTGACTTTCAGTACAGTTAGGATGCTGCTGTGCTATATCAGTAGCCAGATTAGGTACAGGTATCTGCCACAAAGGAGGAGGGTTAGTCTGACTTTGCCCATATTGTTAGTCATGCCCCAGGTATTTGGAGAAGGGCCCTGGGTTTGCATGCCAATATTAGTATTCATGCCCCATTGATTAGGATTCTGGGTTTGCATGCCAATATTAGTATTCATGCCCCATTGATTAGAATTCTGGGTTCGCATGCCAATACCATCTGTGTTTATACCCCATGCATTTGAATAAGGAACAGAAAATAAATTCTGTCCAAAACCCTATGGTGTACTGAAAACATCTGAAGTATACACAGGTATGTGAGTGGTTGTAGTATTATCAGTATCAGTAATAACTGGGTTTTGCATATCCTGAGTGACCAAAGGTACTGTTGTAGTCTCAACTTCCACAGTCTCCTCACTAGGATTACCCTCATTAGCAAGACTAATGGCCATTTTGGATCTAACTGATTGCTCTGGGACTGTTGAATAAGTATGACCAGAACGCAAATGCAAAACGTTCAAATCCTCATCCTGTCCTTCAGAAATATCCTCATCACCTTGATCCTCAATATGCCCTTCACTCATTTAATATGTCTGAGCACTTTTATTTAATGTATCAACCCACTCATAAAATTCTGAGTCTAGTGGGGTTGGCTGATCTCTATTTCCCCTAATTCTACGTCCCCACTTTTTCACTGTATCCATCCAACCTTGTCAGTAATATTCCCCTCCCATATACAGGAAGATTAACTGACATAAAAAAAGGATAGTTGCGGTAAGTGACAGAGAACGGGACACATATAAAATACACAGAAAGTATATTTTTCAAGGGAATTCTGAGTAACCTTTATTTCCACACATGAACTAACTAACGTGTGTTGATTCAAGTGTGTGTGTGTGTGGATTACTAATGCATGGACACTACCTAGATATGAAAGTCCAGGATGATGTTCCACATTCCACGTTCCACACTCCACCAGACTCTTCCAACCATACACGGCAGCCCTCTCGCTGTGGGAGTTAGCAGCACACCAGGCAGTGACGCCACTCGACGCACCACATACGATCGTCGCACCACATACGCCCGCTCTCGCTCTCCCTCGGCTCGCTGCGGCCGTCCGCGCCTCTGGAGTTGCTAGAAGTCGCTAGTTGACCCACTCCTCACCGCACTGGCTTGAACTCTCCTTATCTCGCCTCTCACACACGAGAGCGAGATTCTTGCCAGTTTGCGTTTGAAGATGGAGATATCTGGCACACCACAGGGCGAGATAACTGCCAGTTTGTGCTTAAGATAGGAATCTCGCACTGGCAGAATAATGGGAGGAATTAATATTCACCACTCCAGTTTATCTGCTCCACTTAACTCACTGGTAATTAGTCCCCTTACAACAGTTGAGTAAGATTTTCTGTTTCACCTTCAGGAACGAGCGATTGCAAGGGTTACTGGTTCACAGCATAAATCCCTTTAGCACTTGTATCGTATCCCAGCACTGAGCACCAATTTAATGTATCGGTACACGGCTAGCACTAAATATCGTGCCACCGCTAGCACCAATTATATGTATCGTCGCACCGCTGGCCACCAATTTAATGTAGCCGTTATGGAGTAGCAGTTGACTACATATTATGTGTTCTGCTGTTATGGTATAACTAGACCACCGTGTTGGAGATCGACGACACTGTCTGTAGTACACGTCAGCTACTCGCCGTCACTGCCCGACACTTCCCACCAAAGGTCCTCTGCCACTAGAAGGTGGAAGCTGGTCTGTTATTAAGTGGTAGCGTAAGGTGACAGAAATGAGCAGATTAAATCTCTCTTTATTGGGTACAGAATAATATAACTGCGACCCGAGAGATATGTCAGAGCGATACCACCTCCCTTGATAACTATAAAACGTCTTCTCATGCTGTACGCTCTCCTAGCCGACTAGGGCGCGGTGCTGAGGTCAGCTAAAAGTGAGGTGCCAAGCATTTACATATACTCTGGGCTTATGCAAAAAGTAGAGATAAATGACAACTCTACTAGCACATTATACACCTCTATAAAATGGCATTAAGTACATTCACATATACCAACATAATAAATGGTTCCCCAGGACTTTACACTTACGCACTATTCAGATATCTTTTCACTTCTCCTAACCTTTATTTTATAATTGAAACAGGGTGGCACTTATGGTCTGCCATCCACCTTCTTTCTATACCACAGCTAACAGCGAAATGATATTTGGTTGTTCATCATTCACACTTCATTACACACTGTTAATTATGACTAAACAGCTTTAAAAATTATTATGTACAGTGTGCGATACTACAACTTCACATGGAAAAAGATGTTGACACCAGAACATATATATAATTTGGTGTACAAAATAACTTGCTGGACAACCTACCTGGAGTAATGCCCATTCTTCCCAGACACCATAACTGTATATCATTATCAAGCTCGCAAGTTAATACCCAGTGAATAAGCTCTTGTTCTCTCACTCTGGCAAGCAGTAGCCGCCTTTTTGTGGATTAGATGCTGGAAGTAGAAGTAATCTAAACCACCACTATAAATCACAATAATATTCTTGGGGTTGCAGAGATAATGGATATTAGGAAAACTGTATTTCGAAATCGGTCTTGCACAGCATTCCACTGTCTACTCTCTACGGTCATCTAAAACAGGGTGTGATGCCTTCACAGTGTGACTATTGCACAGGAAAATGAAGATTTTCTTATTTTACCATAGTTTTACATAGTTTCAAATTCTCCAAATTACCCAAATTATTTGATTTTCTTATATTATGTAGGGATTCTGTCGAACAGAGCGAAAACTGTTTATCTGTATACCGCAGCGGTGGGTAAGTGGTCAGCGTCGCTGACTGCCAAGTTGCCAATCCATCTTCACCATGATTCGCATGCTGGTGCGGGGAACTGACTCCCCATGACTCAGGTGTCCATCCACCCTTTATGAGTAGGTAAAATGATTTCCAATGAAAACACTCAGGGGAGGTAACTGTGGTAACGTGGATGATGCTGAGGCCTTTTTATTCCAGGATAGTGGGTGAAAAAAAACCGCCACAGGCTCAAAGACCTAAGCTACGGAGATAAGCACCGCAGCTAAGCACTTGATGACGTCTGACCTCATCTTCATCCTTTTCAGGGTATCTGTAGAAATACATGTATTTAGACCTAGCAAACGGTGGTGGTGTGATGCTGGACACAGTGATGATGCCATGTTGGTGGCAGTGGTGCGGGTGGCGATGATGTGGAGGTGGTGATGATGAAGGAGTTGGTGTGTTGTGTGGTGTTGTGGTGATATTTTGTGATGCTGTATGATGTGGTGTGGTGACTTGATGGTGATGTGTGGTGTGGGGCTAGTGATAGTTTGGCAGTGGTAATGGGGTGGTGTGGCGTTAATATGGCAGTGATGATGATGATGAGGTGGTCCTGGTGATATGGTATGCTGTGAGTATGTTGGTGGTGGTGATGATGATTGATGGATGATGACTGATGGATGATGATTGATGGATGATGACTGATGGATGACGATTGATGATGATGATGATGATGATGATGATGATGATGATGATGAAGTGGTGGTGGTAGTGGCAGCATGAGTGTCATATGACTGACACCAGGCCAACGTATGATCCATCACATCCCCTGCCAAGTGGCCTCTCATACCTCACTTGTAATGGTGCCATCATCTCACCTCATTCCTCACATTCTCCCCCCCCCCCACCCTTTTCTCCCCCTCTCCTTACCTGTCCCTCTTCTCGTTTGTTTTAGTTTCTATTACCCCAAGTTCTTTTCCTCCTTTCCTTCCAGTCACTCCTCCTTTTCCTCCCCTCTTTCCCTTACCTCGCTGCCTTTTCTGATTTGAAAGTTTTTGTAATATCATTAGTTGAACATTACGTACACCATTGCGATTGACTGGTCATACAAACGTACGGGTAGACTGTAAACTGTTTAGCTACTCCTCAAGTTTCATCAAAAAAGATTATCATTAGCAAGGCAGACTAGAGAGTACTACGGGATAAATTTTGTTTTATTACCCAAAAGATAGGGAAGTTTTAAAACTTATTTTCATTCACATTCACTCACATTGCCGTTTCATGCATGTGTAACTAATAAAGTGAGCTTTGTAAGAGCGTGACGAATGAGCGAACGCCATGTTATTACAGTTTCCCTCTGATATATCATTTCTTCATGATGGTAGCTGAACAACGAAATATATACTGAAATGAAAGACAGTCTCTCACATACACGCCCCCCCCCCACACACACACGTCAATGTGAAAGCAGTAAAACAGCTCAGGGTTGTTTGAGCAACATACAGGTAGGTTCCAACGGTACGCGAGTGCTAGTGTAAAGCGAGGCTCTGTAGCATTCATCACACCTGCAATGCTGATGTCTACAATCTCCGCTGCCAACCTGCCCTGTCGACGAAACTGAAACGATAAAGACTTGTTACTGATGAAATGATTAATACCAGAAATAGGGGGTTTTCCCTTGGCAATTTCACCATTAACTCATAGCAAAAACGTTAATGCAAAATTATTGGCGGGAGCTCCGATGTGTTATTGCTAGAGCTGATGCCAAAATAATCAGTGTTATGATGGAAAATCCTTTTTAATTTGATTTGGTAATTGGGGCGTTCACCGATTGGAGCCGAACATTTGCCTGGAAAACTCGAGATTCCAAGGGGTTCCTACGCCTTTATGGGTGAGTATTTAGTTGATAACATGAATGTATCACATGCAGAAAGAATTTCAAATCTACTACACAGCAGTAAAGTTATTGCTTCTACTTAGCATGGCGGTTGGGTCGGGCCAGGCCGCTCATTTCCAAACTTAACTGAGAGTAAACATAGCTGGCTCGCTTCGCTTGCTTGCTTGTAATAAGGAGCCTCAATATGGTTATTTCGAGTTGTAGCATCGACTGAACCTGATAAACATTTATTGTTTTATCACTGTGGACTTCAGGAATATACCCTGGATTTCTGTAGTCAGGATATTAGAGCCAAAGATGAAGAGGTATTGTTTAGAATACTTTCCTGGAGTGTTCCCCTGAGTTATTTGTTCGGAGTAATAACTGTAACTGATGCTCCTGGTTTGAAACAACACGATGAAATCGAATGATGAGTATAGACTTCTGAGCAAAATGTATTTTGAATATTTCCAATCTTAATTCTCTGTTCTCTAACATTCATGATTTGGTTGGTAGTGGGGACGCCCACCATCCAATCATTCGATGTAGTGCTGCCTCTCAGGTGGTCCTATACTGAATTCAAAGTCAAGTAGTCTCCTGTAACCCACTTAGCCAATTAATACGCTGAATTGTAATCATGTATCATTTGAACACATGACTTGTGGTCTAGTCGCTGCAGCCGCATTAAAGGTTTAGACCGAGAGTCGCTTTGGGGTTCATTTCATGCATAATGCCAGTCAGAGGCATGCGACTAGTCGGCTTGAGTACCCTGGCCCCAGGTCTCATTGCTCATTATTGGGCAATAAAGGATTATATACATATCTATATCAATCTGTCTTCTTGCCTATCTGTATCTATCTATCTGTCTCTCAATATCTATCTATCTATCTGTAATGACGAAAGGCCATAACCTTGGTAGATGGCATATGTATGAATTCTCAGCAAAAAATGTTATATTAGTATTGATACATATCTCAGTCATAATGGAGCTACTGTTACTGATGACCTGATGGGCAAATACTGATCTCCCTCATAATTCGCCACAAGGATATTAGTAACTGTAGGTTCGTAACGATTGAGGTATGGTTTATATAGCGAATTTTACTTCAGTTTTCGATTGTCCTTTCCTAAATTTATCCCCATTCAACAGGGAAACCCTATATATATATATATATATATATATATATATATATATATATATATATATATATATATATATATATATATATATATATTTTTACGGAACAGAGAAAGATAATGTACACTTTAAGTGAGAATACTGAAAATCACTACTGTCCCGTAAAGTTCCAGGTTCAAAACAAGAGTTAGGTAAAATTACAAGTTAAAGTTTAATGCTCAAACTAACAACAAAACATTCAGAACTCATAAGGATAATGTAATGGCAAATAAACAGGTTAAATATATGGTTAACTGCAATAGCCTCTATTAGCACGAAATTAGCAAGAGTAAATTTATCTAAGTCAGCCCTGATAAATGAAAATACACCGGTTAATGCTCAGTTAATGCCAGATAAATTATTACCGATACAAACTATATAAAAAAAGACTGATATAAAACTCTACATTAATCACAAAGACCTCACTAGGCCTAAGAATCAACCATATGCTACACAATACAAGAAAAAATGCAACAACAGTGATACTCAAATTACACACAGCTGCTAGATGTTTGGAGATTTCTTGAGCACTCACAATAATAATATCTGTACAGGGGAGGACAGAGATGTGAACAAAATGAGGAGCTGATCTAAGTGGCCATGATGCAGAGACTGAGCTCATTATATAGGGGCCGGCAGAGCTTGATACAACTTGTAAGAAGGACGCGCAAATGAAGCCATGGGGACATAGAGTTGACAATCCCGCTCTGGACAACAGAAAGGACGACTTTACTATAACGGTAGAAGGGGGGGACTGAGGTAGAACACGCTCGTGATCAAACATGCAGCATACTGTGCGTTAAAATTACACAAAGGATGATGAAATCATAGGCTATGTAACACCTCCCCACAAAGAAAAAAGAAATTTACAAAGGAAATATCTTATTACTCTAAAACAATCTGTCTAAAGTCTAGATAAGCAATCTGCAATAACATTTTCTTTCCCCTTGACATGTTGTATGTCTAAGGAAAACTCCTGAAGAAGTAGACTCCATCTTGCCAATCTCTGATTTTTATCTTTAAACTTACTAAGGAATTTCAGTGGGTTATGATCGGTATAAATGACTATGGGGTCAAAACCAGAACACAAATAAAATGAAAAATGCTGTAAACCCAAAATCAAGGCCAAAAGCTCTTTCTCAATAGTGGAGTAGTTCTTTTGAGGTGAAGTGAACTTCTTACTGTAGTAAGATACAGGGTGTTCAATACCCTGATCATCCTCTTGCAGCAAAACAGCCCCAGCTCCTGTATCACTTGCATCAACAGCCATCTTAAAAGGCTTAGCAAAATTTGGAGTAGCGAGCACTGGCTGACTTAATAGAATAGCTTTAAATTTGTTGAAAGAGGATTCACAGTTATCGGTCCAGACAAATTTAACTCCCTTTTTCAGTAGGTCTGTAAGTGGTGATACAGGAATAGAAAAGTTAAGAACAAATCTCCTGTAATAACCTACCATTCCCAAAAATCTTTGTAGCTCCTTCCTACTTTTAGGTCTGGGAAGATCACTTATAACCTGAACCTTAGCTCCTGGTGGTGCAACATGTCCATCACCAGTTACATACCCAAGGTACTGAACTTTAGCTTGACCAAACTCACACTCTGATAAATTAGCTACAAGATTAGCATGAACCAAACGGTCAAGAAATTTACTGACATGGCATATGTGATCTTTCCAGTTGTCACTGAAGATTAATACATCATCAATATAAACAACACACCCTGCCAAACCCTCTGTTACAACATTCATGAGCTTCTGAAATGTGGCTGGTGCATTCTTCATGCCATATGGCATTACAGAACATGCAAAAGTCTTTCCTAGTGTTACAAAACATGAGATCTCCCTAGCACGTTCAGTCATAGGTACTTGCCAGTATCCCTTTAACAAATCAAACTTACTTATGTACCTAGCCTTTCCGATCTTGTCTATGCAATCTTCCACACGAGGGAGAGGGTAAGTGTCTATTTTGGTTATCTGATTAACACGTCTGTAGTCAATGCAAAGCCGCTGTGACCCACCTGGCTTAGGGACCAGAGTGACAGGAGAACTCCACTCGCTCTGACAGGGCTCAATCATCTTGTGGTCCAACAGGTAGCCAAGCTCCTTCTGGATGAGAGGAACTTTCACTGGGTTCACACGGTAAGGAGGCAATTTAATTGGCTTTGCGTCTCCAACATCGACATCATGCATCAACACAGTGGTTCTTCCTGGAGTAGCACAGAACACTTGCGGGTACTCCTGCAGTAATGCCGAAAACTCCTGCCTTTCCTTGGGAGGTAGATGAGAAAGCTTAGTCTGGAGATCATTCATGATATCAGGATTCTTCCCCAAACTATCACTCAGGCTCATACTGCATGGGAGAGCTTCACTTGCAGACTCGGGTGGAACAGCTACAGTGCAGACTGGATTATTTTCGTCCCGCCTGTGATATAACTTTAGCATGTTGATGTGACATAGTTGCTTGCTCTTTCTACGATCTGGTGTGGCGATGACATAGCTGACATCACTGAGTTTCTTCTCCACGAAATAAGGGCCACTAAACTTGGCTTGAAGAGGTTGCCCATGAACTGGTAGCAGAATCAAAACCTGATCTCCTGGCTGAAAGTGGCGTAACCTGGACTTCTTGTCATACCAAGTCTTCATCTTCTCCTGAGCAGCTCCTAAATTCTCTCTCGCCAGCTGTAAAGCAGTGGACAGCCGTTCTTTGAACTTCATCACATACTCCAGCAGGTTGACGTCATCTTCCTCCGACAGCCAGCATTCCTTGAGTAACTTAAGGGGTCCTCTTACTTCATGGCCAAACAGTAGTTCAAAAGGTGAGAAGCCCAGTGATTCATTTGGAGATTCTCTTGCAGCAAACACAACGAGTGGAAGACCTTTATCCCAGTCTTTCTGATGTTCCAAACAGTATTTCTTGAGCATCGATTTGAGTGTTTGATGATATCTCTCCAACGCTCCTTGGGTTTGGGGATGGTAAGCTGAAGACGTGATCTGGGTGATGCCCAACTCTTTCAGAGACTGCTTGAAAACGTTTGACATGAAATTACTTCCCCGGTCGGACTGTACCTCCTTGGGCAGACCAAACTTTGTGAAGAACCCTAGCATTTCCTTAACCACGTTCTTTGCTGAGATGTTTCTTAGTGGAATGGCTTCAGGATAACGAGTAGCCATATCAATCATGGTCAACACACAAGAAAATCCTGAAGAAGTCTTAGGAAGAGGGCCCACAATATCCACCAACACACGGGTGAAAGGCGCCTCAAAAGGAGGAATGGGAACTAGAGGTGCAACCTTTTCGGTCTGATTACACTTCCCCACAACTTGACAGGTGTGACAAGACTTACAATACCAGGAAACATCCCTAAAGATACCTGGCCAGTAGAAGTGTTTCAAAATGCGTGCCACAGTCTTCCTCACTCCAAGGTGTCCTGCCAAACTGGAATCATGAGCCACTCCAATGATATCCTGCCCACAAACACGAGGGATGACAACTTGATGTACAACCTCCCATTCACAGTCGGCTGATGCTGTTGGGGGTCTCCACTTCCTCATAAGTACTCCTGACTTTACATAATAACAAGTAGAAGCACCGGCTGACTCTTCTTCGCTGTAAGCAGAGTTAGCTAGACCTTTCAACTCAGGGTCAGCAACCTGCAACTCAACCAACTCTTGACGAGACAAACTATCAACACTACGGGGTACTGCCTCATCTGGTGAGTGGTCCAAATTAGCAAGAAAAGTGTCAGCTAGGATAACATCATCATCATCATTATCCTCTAAATCACCAGTAACTTTAGACTTAGCCCTAGTGACAGCACATGCAGGGAACACATCAGGGACATCACAATCCTGGGCCGCAGCCACTGGCTCACTAGACAACTGAGGAGCTGGACACACTTGACTTCCACCAATATCATTTCCAAGTAAGAAAGTTACACCTGACATTGGGAGTGTCTCAACCAACCCAACCATAACGGAACCACTAACAAATTCAGACTCTAAATTCACTCTGCACAGAGGGACAGAGAAGTAATTATTCCCTACACCTTGTAAGATTACAGTTTCATCAGAGGAATTAACATTAGAGCCTAGAACACTGGTCAGCATAAGGGATTGGCAAGCACCTGTATCACGATATATTTGAACTGATTTCCTGTCATTGCTGTCCAGAGGACTGACAAAACCATCAGACAGGAAATTAGCACATGAACTCTTGAGAGTGTCACCCACGTTACTGCTCAAAAGAGGAGCTCCATCATGAGAATTTAAGTTACCCCTCAAAGCAGGTTCAGTTAACTCAGTTAAAGAATTCTGGGAACTCTCAAGAGTGGACACTAGACCAATTGACTGAATATTTAAAGACTCCTTTTTGTTCACATCACGCTGTCTACTGAAACATCTCTCCGTAGTATGACCAAGCTTACTACAATAAGTACATTTACTTTTCTGAAATCTAGAGGTGAAGCTGGTATTTACTTCCTGAGAAACATCATCCTTATTCTCTTTCCTGTTACCTGTACTCTGAGTAGAGGCAACGTACTTACTCTCAGCTTTCCCTTTTTCTTTAGAATATGTCTTGTGAGTGAGAACATATTCATCAGCTAAAACTGCAGCATCAGACAAATTATCTATTCTTTTCTCATCAAGATATAGGCTTACATCTTTATAAATACACCTTTTGAAATCCTCCAGCAAAATCATCTGCTTAAATTTACCAAAATCAGAATCCACATTCTTAGAATTTAACCACTGCTCTAACAGATCTTCTTTGATTTTTGCATACTCAACATGGGATTGCTTATCTTGCTTGTAAGTTGTCCTAAATTTTACTCTATAGGCTTCAGGAACAAGCTCATAGGCCTTAAGAATCAAGCTCTTAACTACATCATAATTATCAGACTGATCCTGAGGCAAAGATGCATAAGTTACTTGAGCTTTACCGGTGAGAACAGTTTGAAGGAGTACTGGCCAATACTCCTTGGGCCAACTAAAACCTGTAGCTACCCTCTCAAACAACTGAAAATACTTTGTTAAATCAGATTCATTAAAAGGAGGGACAAGTTTAACATTTTTAGCCACATCAAAATCATCAGAGCTAGATGATCCAGTTCCACCTTGTTTCATGCGATACTCATGGTCTGCCTGAATGCTGGCAAGTTCAATTTGTGCCTGAGCCTGTACCTGTGCCTCTTGAATACGAGCATTTGCCTGAAATTCAGCCTCCTTAACACGAGACTCCGCCTCCTTAGCCTTAGCCTCCTGCAGGGCTAGCTGTAACTTAGCTAATTCAATCTGCGTTTGCTCATTTGGAGGAGTTACATTAAACAAGCTTTCATTAATCATGTCAACAATTTGATCTTTAGAATGATGAGAGCGAACAACAGTTCTGTTTTCTACATCACACACTGTTTGCACATTTGACAAAAAATCTTTGGCTTCATCAAGTGTAGTAATAGTAGACATCATGAATAAGTAACAGTCACAAAATATCAAGCAATATCCTTATGATAATATCCTGAATATCCTGATGAGAGGTCGCCAAATTTATGTTACGGAACAGAGAAAGATAATGTACACTTTAAGTGAGAATACTGAAAATCACTACTGTCCCGTAAAGTTCCAGGTTCAAAACAAAAGAGTTAGGTAAAATTACAAGTTAAAGTTTAATGCTCAAACTAACAACAAAACATTCAGAACTCATAAGGATAATGTAATGGCAAATAAACAGGTTAAATATATGGTTAACTGCAATAGCCTCTATTAGCACGAAATTAGCAAGAGTAAATTTATCTAAGTCAGCCCTGATAAATGAAAATACACCGGTTAATGCTCAGTTAATGCCAGATAAATTTTTACAGATACAAACTATTATAAAAAATGACTGATATAAAACTCTACATTAATCACAAAGACCTCACTAGGCCTAAGAATCAACCATATGCTACACAATACAAGAAAAAATGCAACAACAGTGATACTCAAATTACACACAGCTGCTAGATGTTTGGAGATTTCTTGAGCACTCACAATAATAATATCTGTACAGGGGAGGACAGAGATGTGAACAAAATGAGGAGCAGATCCAAGTGGCCATGATGCAGAGACTGAGCTCATTATATAGGGGCCGGCAGAGCTTGATACAACTTGTAAGAAGGACGCGCAAATGAAGCCATGGGGACATAGAGTTGACAATCCCGCTCTGGACAACAGAAAGGACGACTTACTCTACTATAACGGTAGAAGGGGGGAACTGAGGCAGAACACGCTCGTGATCAAACATGCAGCATACTGTGCGTTAAAAATTACACAAAGGATGATGAAATCATAGGCTATGTAACAATATATATATATATATATATATATATATATATACCCGGTATATAAATGGCAGCCGCTTTCTCCTCTCCATTACTGTCACTTTGGCGTGAGACAGTGAGTCATTCGGTGTGGGAATGTTGAGTGGAGAATATGTCAGGTCACTACCTGGGGGTGGGGGAGAGGTGGGGAGAAGAGGGGAAGAAAGTTAAAGTTTATGATATCGGTAAAGTTGGTGAGGCTAGAGTGGGCGAGGCACAATGGACTTGGTGGTGGAGCTTAGGGGGATAGTGGTAGAAACAACTGTGACGGTACGTACAGGCTGTCGTAGACGTGAAGGTGAAAGAAAGTACTTTGAAATTAATGCAGAGAGAGAGAGAGAGAGAAAGAGAGAGAGAGAGATGATGAAGTGAGAGATAACTGAGACTAATGATTTATATTTTGGTTAGTTCAACAGACAAATGGCTATGGACTGCACAAAGGTCAGTAAGGCAGAAAACCTCCATGGGCCTAAGATCTGAGCAGGCAAGCGTCAGGGACCCCCACTTTCCCTCTTTATGATAAGAAGGAAATGAGGACTATGCGAGAAAGTGAGGTCAGAGGGTGTGGAGTAAAGAGTTCACTGGACTTACGACGCATAACTTTAGTCCCGTGACGTATTATTTTTTATTTAATTCTTGCTACCTCCAGACGATCTTAATCAGTTTGGGTGAGGCAACTTTTGAACTAAAAGGATCAAATAAGCATTCACTTGTTCCTCCATTAATAATCCACTCTCCGAAGCTGAATTACAGATTTGGTAATATCGAAACTATACACGTCACCGGCTTCAGAGGGTTATATCACACCCTGTACATGTGCCACCTCATAGTACTTAATTAACGTTTGGCTGCCTTGGAGTTTATGACCTGAATTACATCATCCTCAGTAAGCTGGAATATATTACAAAGTTATTATTTTCGGCACAATATTAATCGTAATATTTTTAATAGTTTTTCGTCCCTTGAGTTTCCCCTGAGCATACTAAAGTCCTCTGACACTAACCGGAATTCACCGCAAGCACTGTAGTTAATTTACATCCACAGGTTTGTCAACGTATGGCATCCATCCCCTCGCTCCACCTGGCACGTAACACTCTTAAAATTCAGCTGTCATAATTAAGTTTCTTTTTATCCTTTTTTTTTTCTACTTTCACAGCCTATATATATCTTATGTATGTATCATATTCTTTCACCTTATGCAACCTTGCCTACTAGTCTTATGAACACAATTCTTTTCAGTATAAGTAACATGTAACAAACAAAAGATTCTGCATTATAATAAACACGAACGTTGGCTCATTACGCGCACGCACACACACACACACACACACACACACACACACACACACACACACACACACACACACACACACACACACACACTCACACACATACAGAGAGAGAGAGAGAGAGAGAGAGAGAGAGAGAGAGAGAGAGAATAAACGAAGATTTTGGGAGAGGACAACACAAGCCTAGCTCATATTCTGTGCCACAAGTACGGTAGCTAAGTACATACGGAACGTCATGGTTACTCAAACATCGTTTGAACAAATGACAAGGGAAGGACCTTCCCTTGTCATTAAGTATACCTGTTCTGTTCTCCACAGATTTTACCCATGCAATGAGTCAGTGACTGTGCATAACTTGTGAAGAATGGATGTTATGAAGTACCAGTATGGATTCTTGTAAAGAACAACATAATATATTAATATCATTAGGATAATAAAAACAACTAACACCTTAAATGTCTAACAAAACCTAAAACACAAAGGAACACAGTGCAACAACCATGCCCACCATCTGATCTAAGAGCCAAATTATGACTGCCCTTTGTCCTTGACCTTGGACAGTCTACTCTCAAAGCGAAATAATTCACCCATGCCTAACCCTTAACAATTCTACCAAATTTGGCCTTTGATTTTTCTCTGTGACCTTGACCTTTGGCTGATTATTTTCAAAATCGAATCCCTCTATCATGGCCCTACCGTGAAATATTTCACAAAATTTGATCTAAACCGGCTAAAAACAGATTATGTTGATTTTGCCATGTGACCTTGACCTTTGACCTATTGCTCTGTAAAACAATAGGTCAAACTCTTGGGTGACCATCGACACTCCCACCAAACTTGATTCAGATCAAATAAAACCTATTTTAGTTATCATGTTCACACCAGATATAAGGGTCGAACTTTGACTCTGTTCTGTGATCTTGACTTTAGATGGGTGTTCTTATTATCGAATCCCTATATTCTTGCCCTACCGTAAGGCCTTTAACAAAGCTTGGTCATAATCTAACAAAAACTTTAAGGTCACCCTCCCATGTGACCTTGTTCTGTGATTTTTTTTTTTTTTTTTTTTTTTGCTTGTTCTCCAAAATAACAGGTCAGCCTTCTTGGGGAACCTCAGTAATTCCACCAAGTTATGTTCAGATAAGATCAAAATTATCTTAGTTGTTTTGATTCACACACAACCCCCGTTCGAACTTTGACCTTGCCGTGTGACCTTGACCTATGACTGTTCTCAAAATCCGACGTCCGTTCTTGACCTGCTTAGAGCCATTTCCCCATGTATGGTCTTAACTAAATAAAAATATTTTAAATTTACATTTCTAGGTCAAACATTGAACTAACCTTGTTCTTGATGACCGACGAATTATTTAAAAAAAAAAAAAAAAAAAAATCCACCCCTTGGTTAACCGTCAACCCCTCCATCAAGTTCGGTTAAAATAAGATAAAAACTGTCTGAGCTTTTTCTGTTCACACACACACACACACACACACACACACACACACACACACAGGTAACGTAAAACATAATACGCGGTCTCACTCCGCAATCTATCTGTTTATCTATTTTTTTATTGTTAGGCACTTTTACCCCGTAAGGGATGGTCACAAACAGATCGCCTCCACGTAGCATTTCCTCTGCCATTTGGCTGCCTTTCCTCCAACCTACTCCCTCCTCTTTCATATATCTTTCAATTCCATCTCTCCATCCATTTCATCCTTGGTCTCCCCCATCCTCTTCTCCTCCTTCACTTCACTCACATATACTCTTTGGTCATTCTCTTGTTTTCCATCCTCTCCACATAACCAAACCATCTCAGTAGAGTTCTCTCAACGTTTTCCATCACATCCACATCAGTACTACAACAATATATATTTTTTCTCATTTGTCTTTCTTTCTTTCCAAGCAACACACATGATCCTCACAAATAACTCATTCCCACTACACTCAGTCCTGTCTTATATCCTTCCAACAGGGTCCAAGCTTTACTTCCCTTCGCTGGAATGTCGATTACTGTCAGCTTCTACTTTTTTCTTCCATAATCGCTGCCCTGTTCCTTATCACTGCTTTCAGTGAACCTGCAACATTTCTTCCCTCCTGTACCCTTTCAAGCACTTCCTCCTCTACGTTTCCATCCCTGTTTGATTACACGACCTACAGTAAGTTCTTGAATGCACTTACATTCTCTATTCCTCCTCATCCAGTCTCATTGTGTATTAAGTGACTCAATTTCTGTAAAAGACCATAGGTTTATTTCTAAATACATTCGCTTTTAGATTTCCCGTGTCACATACATTCCCCGACTCACTCACCAAGCCATGTAACTCCCGTTTATCATCACTTAACAATACAACATCGTCAGCAAACAATAGTACAGGAAGTTCCCACACCCTACCGTCAATCACTAGAGATACTCTAATGTCCGCTACCCTACCTAGTATTCTTTTTATAGTTTCCACTCATATACAAACTGAACAACGACGGGAGTATGACACACTCCTGTTTCAGTCCAACACTCAGATAAAAGAACTCAATTCACCATTCACAGACTCTGCAGCCCTAGTGCCCTCATGCATAACCTTCACGGCATTCAGTATCTTCCCATACATTCCATATACCTTACCCATCCCTTGTCTATCCACTCTGTCATATTATGCTTACACCTGACTTCGCAAGCATGGGTGTAATAAACCCTTCAAAGCCAGGTGGGCTGGGTTATAAAAAAAAAAAAAAAAAAAAGAGTAAAAATAATAATCCAGCCCTGATATCCTCTGATATGGTTACGGATTTTGCACCCTGTCGATTATATCGATGGCAGTTACATACTCAAGCAACCACAAATACAACCATTGCAACACCGCAACTTTCACATGCATCACCCATACTACAGAGACCCCCTCCCACCTCACTCGTTCATGGCCAGCATGGAGATGGGTCCTGCGGTGACCTACTGTGAGATGCAGAGACGGATACAAATAAAGAACCAACAAAGAGCAAGACTCCATCAAAGAACACAGTGGTCAGTGGGGTGTTCAGATCCTCACCCAGTTATTAGTCTCGATGTATTAGGTATCTGAGACGCTGCAATATCCTTGGCAATTTCAATCTGATAGCATATTGTCTAATGTTATTCTTGTTACCACCAGGCATTTATACTCAGCATAGGATTTGGCAGAGGAGTTTATGAAGGCCTTCAGTTCGAAAAGTGTCTTCATTATCACCATGATCATCATCATCCGGACCTCCTTTCCCACTCTAAGGCAGGGTGAGGAGTAGCAATGTCCAAACAGCATCCAATGGGCCACGCTTCCATTCACTCATCATTCAAGGCCCCGGAATCCTGGCTCTATCGGATACGCAAAAAAACATTCACCACGTTCTGTAGCTTCACACAAACGTATCCGACAGAGTCAATCCGGACCCTGCCACGTTCAAAAGGGGGTGCCAAATCCCTGATCATGCACTTCTCCTCACAACATTCATCAAGCCAGATCGATCTCTTGTCAGTTCCTTAGCCTCACCGACTTCCAAACCCCTCTTTCTCACACATTCATCCACCATATCTCTCCAGCTTCTCCTTGGCTTACCTCACCTCCCTTCTCCAGATTCACTCAGATATACTGTACCTTTTTCGCCATTCTACTGTTATCCATTCTCTCCACATGTCCATACCATCTCAGTACACTCTTCGATTCTGTTGTCCACCGACTTCCTCACTTCACATCTTTCACAAATCACACTATTTTGTATCCTATCCACCCTTTATACTCTACGTACATTCGTCAGCAGTCCCATCTCCACTGCTCTTACTCTTGTCTTTTCATTTTCATGCCACACCATAGTCTCACATCCGTATGTTAAAGTTGACACCAACACTCCTTCATGTAAGCCTCGTGCAGCTGCAACACTCAAACCTCTGTTTCTTATCAAGGCCTTCATTGCACCAGCTACATTTCTTCCTTGTGTCACTCTACTTTCAACTTCCTTTGTACATTTTCCTCTCTTTTCTATCATTGTACCCAGGTTTTTGAACTCTCTCACCAATTCCAGTCACTCTCCATCCACTGTAACATCGCACTGGGAGTCACCTCTCTCTCTCTCTCTCTCTCTCTCTCTCTCTCTCTACATATATATATATATATATATATATATATATATATATATATATATATTTATATTTATCTATATATATATATATATATATATGCACACATATATTTCTATTTCCACATCATTCAATCAGTCAATCAAACAATCTATTGGTCCACAAAAAATGCACTACAGGACCTGATATTCTCCTCGGGGGGAGAGTGATACCCAGAATTAATTCTTCCCCATGTTGGCTAAGTACTAGTAGGGAAGGCCTGTGTGCCTGTGGTGAGTTAATGACCCACTACTCTGGAACAGGCTACAAAGCCACTGCATCATCCAGGATGCCACAGTTATCACCCTAGGTGTTACTGTGGTTATTTTTTTACTTACCAACACGGTGGAAAGACACGTAAGTCGAATGACACCTAGCCTGGTGCTGTCGGGCTACCAACTTCGTAGCCAGCGATACTGGACACGATATTTGTGGTCTGAAGAAAAGCATCTGCTGTATGAAGCTAGTGATTGTCACTGAAGAGTACAAACATTAGGATAATAAAAGAGAGAGGCGTTGCGTTAATATTACATAACTGTGTCAACTGAAGAGAGTGTTTGCCTTAACGACCTTTGTGCAGTGGACTGACATTTATCCTAAACCTTCATCTTTTCAATCCCAGGTGAGGTCGGAGTGGATGTCAGCGTACGGTTCGGCTGCGCATCACGGCCAAACAGGTCTCTCACTGCACGTCCCCGGGGATCAGGTAACACTAAAAATTTTAATGCCCTTTATTATGCCACGTCTTAATTTAACACATTTTAGTTTAAGAGAATATACATTAGCCCCTTCAATCCGGTCATGTATTTTTGAAGTGCCTTTTAATACCTCCATATGACTGTATTCATCTCAGGTTTTTCAAACTGAAAGGATGAAGTTCATATTTTGTTTAGCCTTCTACTACTTTTAGGAGTCTTCGTCGGTCTGTATTCGAAGTGACATGAAAGACTTCGTAGCATCTCTTCCATAGCGACCTATTTTACATATTAGGCCACATGTTATGTGGTGGAGAATGGAATCTGAAGCAGCTGCTGTTTGCAGATGATACTACACTGGTGGCTGATTCAGAGAAGAGATTGAGACAGTTGGAGAGGAGTTTGGAAGGGTGTGTGAAAGGAGGAAATTGAAAGTAAATGAGAATAAGAGTAAAGTGATGAAGTGTACGAGGTTGATAGATGGTAGAAGGATGAATATAGTTTTGAATGGTGAGTTGCTTGAGGAGGTAGAGTGTTTTAAATATTTAGGGTCACATGTTACTGTGGATGGAAGAATAGATGCAGACGTGAAGTTTAGAATGAATGAAGTAGGAAAGGTGCTGGGAGGAATGAAAAAGGTGTTTAGATGTCGTTAGCTTAGAATGGATGTAAAGAGAAGGCTGTAGGAGGGTGTTGTGGTACCAACTACGTTATATGGGGCTGAAACATGGAATATGGGTGTAGCAGAGAGGAAAAGTTTGAATGTAATGGAGATGAGGTGGCTGAGGAGTATGTGTGGAGTGACGCTTATGGATCGGGTGCGAAATGATGAAGTGCGAAGGAGAACTGGAGTCGTTCGGGAGATGGCTGGTAGAGTTGAGCAGAGGGTGTTGCAATGGTTTTGGCATATGGTGAGAATGGATGTGAGAGGTGTAAGGCTGAGAGGAAGACCACGAATAGGATGGATGGACAGTGTGAAGAGAGCGCTGGATGTGAGAGGGATGTCTGTTGAGCAAGGAAGAGTGGCTGTGCGTGACAGAAATAAATGGAGAGATATTGTGAATGAATAAATGATGACGCAGCCCTGAGGGGATATTCTTCCGCATTTGATCTGATCAGCTAGTCAGGTCAGGTGCGGGTAAGGGGATGAGTCTATTATGATGTGGCAGGGGTAAACCAGCTCTGCTGTCGGGCCCTGTTGCGGATGTCACTGATTGCACTGCGCAGTTGACCCTTGTGCGGTGTGATGCGATGAGGATCTGTCCGTTCTCCCCTTTGGGGCTAAGATGCGAATGAATGTGTTTGAATGGATGAGTAAATGGGGAGTGTGTCGTCCTGTCTCGGCTACCTCCCTTTCCTTGGGGGAAGCAGCCGAGGTATATAGATAGATAGATAGATAGACTTTATTGCTTATTTAGCATCACCATGGATAAGCTTCATAACCATGTATGTCGTCAGTTTTGCATATTTTTTGCATGAAGTTACTACTTGTCCTCGAGGACGAAGTCAAGGGCCTATGCGCGCATGGGACAGGATAACAGTTTTCCGTCTATTCGTTCGTTCGTCCGTGGTCCAGCAGCCGCAAATATGGACCAGTACTGACGACTGAGGTGTCAAATGAAGTCTCCATCAGTGGTGTCAATCATTTCTACCGTTATCCCAACTTTGACACACTCCACCAGAAACTACTGGTGGCAAAATTGAAAAAAATAAAAAAATAAATGCACGCCCGTGTCGCTAGCTGAGGGCAGGGAGGTAGGCAGTGAGGTAGTAGGTAGGTAGAAAGGTAGAGAGGGAGGTGGGTAAGGAGACAGGTTGACAGGTAGTCAGGTAGGCAGGGAGCGACGTAAGGAGGGAAGTGTGTCGAGGGGTCGGCGGGGAGGTAGGTAGACAGGTAGGTAGGGAGGTTAGTAGAGATGTAGGGAGGCAGGTAGGGAGTCGAGTGGATAGGTAAGTAGACAGATAGGCAAGAAAGAAAGTAGGTAGAGAAGTTGGTAGAGATATAAGGAGGCAGGTTGGAAGTCGGATGGGCAGGTGAGTAGGCAGATAGACAAACAGCAAGGTAGGTAGGGAGGTGGGTCGGGAAGCAGGCGAGGAAGTAGGCAGGAAGGTAGTTAGGTATTCATGTAGGGAAGGAGGTAAGTATGTAGGCAGGCAGGGAAGTAGGTAGGGAATGAGCTACGGTAGGTAGGAAGGTAAGTACTGTACGAGAATGTAAGGAGGAAGGTAAGTAGGGAGAAGCGATAAGTACAAGTAAAACCTTTATATGCTAAAGGAATCATTTGCAGCATAAAAGATCACGATGAAAGAATCCCATAGCGTAAGAGAGTGGATGCAAAACCAGAGATCAGTGCATAAGATCATTCGGAACCTCGTCTTCTAAACCCTAGCCTGGAAACACGTATGATCAGATCTGATATGCTTATAACATAAGAAGAGAGGGTTTCTGCAGTAGGCCAATTGGCTCATGCTAGGCAGCTCCTACAAGAGTAACTAAACTACATGAATAAGACAAGGAAAGCAAAGAAGGCTCTCCCACTCCCACCAACTCTCCAGCCGAAAAAGGCAGGAAGAGATGAGAAGGAACACCACACAGTACAGAAAAACTGGCGTGGACCTTTTATAGGAAAGTGCGAAAGGAATGACTATCATGGTGTAATCTGAAAAGGAAAAAGAATGAATTGGTACTGGCTATTAGATTTTTTTTATGTCCAACCCATACATGTCATGCGCTTATGAAGCCTATGCTTGAAATTCTCAGTGGAAGGGGCACCAATTGTTCCACTAGGTAGCTTATTTCATTCGTCTGCTACTCTATTGCCAAATAAATTCCTACCTATTTCCGTACTAAAGCGAAATATATCTAGTCTGAAACAATTACTTCTAGTTCTGTCCTGTATGTTCACTTAAAGTACCTTGCTAATATCTCCCATATTTATTCCCTTCCTCCACTTATCCACTTAAACACCTCAGTTAAGTCTCCCCTTACTCTAAGCCTTTCTACTGAGTGCAAGTTTAGTCTTTTCAGTCTGTGCTGTTGCAAAGGCAATATTCTCGCATACCAACTGTCTTCGTATGAAAGGTTCCGAAAATCATGTATCGTTTATCATTCTCCTCTGTACATTTTCTAAAGAATTCATATATATTCTAAAGTATGGACGCCAAAATTGCACGGTACTGAAACACATGACACTTAGTACATTTCTAACAATTATTTTCACTACTCAGTACAGATACTAAGGTAAGCCTATGGACAATCTCGAACTCAGTGCAATAAAACATTTCCCAAGTGCGTCAAGGGTAGGCAGAGTGAAATTCAGATCAGAAACAACGTCTTCTGTCAACCTTCGTTAGGTTAATTCTCTCCTACCACGGTCACTGTATTGCTGGAGGAAGGGATGGATGAAACTGTGTGATGGCTGGTAAGGGAAGATGACAAGGTTAAGTCTCGGTAGCATTGTCCCAGTACTGATCACAGCTGACTCTTGTATATAGTTCTTACACAATACATGGCAACTTCAAGTACCTGCAGGACCAACAGACCTCCCCTCCACTCCATCTCCGCCCCAATTTCCTCTCCACACCATTTACCCCCTAGCTAACATGTTCCCAGGGAAAAGTCTGTCTCTTTGGTTTCACGTGCACCAAGGTATAGGGCACAACAAGTCTTTCATTGTTTCAAGGTGTGTTGTTTACATGAATGAGCATATTCAGGCTTTAGAAGGGGGAAAGCTGCTGTTAAATTAATCACAAGTCACTGAGACAGACAATTAACTTTTTGCTAAGTCACAATCTTTCTCTATGGTCAGTGTTACATCAAATTCCCCATTTTTACTGGTGGGTGTATAGGGACAAGGAGGAAACATCCTTTTCCAAGACCGACCGAACCAAGAAGCTTTGCAGCCATAAAAAGAAAAAAAAAAAAGAGAGGGAACTAAGGAAAAATGTTGGTGACAGTGATGTGCTAGGGTGTATGGTGCCATCTGTTGGTGCAAACGAGTACTACAAGGCTTAGGAGACTTGCTTTTTATGGAAAAGGTCCTCTTCACTTTAGGTTGTTCCTGCCTAGAACGGAAATAGGAACCCAGATTGTAAATTCTACGGTAGAGTGTTGAAATGTGGACCAATATTGCAACAAAGCAAAGGCAGGTCGTCCGCCACGATGACCTTTCCGCCCGTAGTCTTGAAACTGAGGGCAGGGGTTACCCTACCCGCACTCCGCTCGAAGTGGAAGCTTACACCTTCAACGTAAGTGGTAATCTTGAAAGCGTGAAAGCGCACCCCTTCGCGTGGGTAGGCGCGGCAAACAGTTGGTAACACTGATGAATTTTAAACTTTAAAATATTAAAATGTTAACAGTTCTCTTTTATTATTAAAGACTGGCATTTGTTCTTGAATACTCTGTATAAGAGTAAGCATACAGGCTTTGGAGAACCTGTACCATAGGGAAAATTTGGTGTCAGACATAGCTTCAAGGTTTCATGTGGTCAGAAATAACCCTACGAATACTCCTTGGCTTGTTTTTGTCATGTTTCCCACCCAGAACCACGACATCCCACCAGTCCCCCAAGACACTTGGAGGCGGGGGAGGTATTTGAAAACCAGTCACGGGCACCAAAAATAAAGGTCAAATTCGTTGAAGCACCAAAATACACCAAAAAAATATACTGACATGGCAAAACAAAATATTTTTAAATAAAATGGATGTGGATACAGTACCATATCTCACCTTTGTTATTGCCTCGTCGTAAATTAACCATCTCCGGAGAGGCGGTTAAGTGTTTTAAAACGATAAAAATATTAAACGCTTATTTTTTCTTTACGCGATGTTTTCATCACTAAATTAAAATTCACATCACACACATCATAGGGTCCTTCAAATTCTACACAGTTTTCTTTGCATAAGGCTACTATAATATGACGAAGGGGCATGCGAAGGGGTGCTGAGACTCCCCGCGGATTCCAGTACTACGCAGCAGTAATCCTCTCCCGTTTGCCGGGGAACCCTCTCCCTTTAGTGCGTTAAGATTACCAAAAGATACGGATAGGGCAAAGTGAATGTCTGCACACTTTGTAAGACTACGGCCCTTCCCCTTCTTCTTCCACTTCTTCTTCCCTATTTTCTTCTTCTTCTTCTTCTTCCTTCTTCTTCTTCTTTTCTGCTGTTCGTATTCTTCTTTTCTTTTTCTTCTCTTAATTTTCTTCTTGTTTTTGTTCTTCCTCTTTTCTTGTTTTTGTTCTTCCTCTTTTCTTGTTCTTGTTCTTCTTGTCTTCTACTTCTTGTTTTCTTCTACTTCATCATCATCATCATCGTCTTCTTCTTCTTTTTCCATCTCTTCCTCCTCCTCCTCCTCCTTTTCTTCTTCGTCTCGTCTTCCTCCTATTCCTCCTCCCTACATAGTCGAAGTCCAAAAACGTCAATAAGTAATAATAATAATAATAATAATAATAATAATAATAATAATATAATAATAATAATAATAATAATAATAATAATAATAACAACAATAATAATAATAATAAAACATTCGCTTCTAAGTCTCATGTCTTCGAAAATTGTCTACAGTGCACCCACCATTTGCTTGCAGGTACTGCTTATGAAGATACCTAATATTTACAAAGTACGCCAAGTCCAAGTATCCACAGAAGCATTCTCAACGTATACTCCAAAAGCTTCCTAACCTACACCCATGCGTGAAGCACTGGGATGGGGCGGGTTATTTTTCCAGTGAAAGATAGTGCTGTTCCTCTTCGCTAAGGATCATTTCCCCTTCACTGCCCGCAAAAGATGGTCTGAATATGTATAGTAGATGTGACACCAACATTAGGCGTATGCAAGCCGGCCGCTGCAATATATACCCTGTACATTACACTGGTCAAGAAGGGAGTACTACAAGAAGAGGACACAGAGACAGACGTTGTAGGGAAGAGAGATAGAAAAGATAAAGAGCGACATGGATACACGAAGGTCGAGGAAAGGAGAGCGAAACCCTCTAAAACTGCTTGGTCGAAATAACTGAGAGAGAGAGAGAGAGAGAGAGAGAGAGAGAGAGAGAGAGAGAGAGAGAGAGAGAGAGAGAGAGAGAGAGAACCGATATTTGTAGAAGTATTGTCATGAGTATGCTCGTGTTGTTTTGCGTATTGCCATGTATGTCAAAGTGCTGGTACGTGTGTTGCCATGTGTGTTAGTTGGTATGTGTTGATGCGTGTGTTGTCAAGGGTGTTGCTATGTGGATTGTCACGTGTGATGTGTTTCGACACGTGGTTTCTCATGTGTGTTGTTATGTCCATTGTCTTGTGTCGTTACATATATTATCGTGTGTTGCAATGTGTGTTGCCACGTGTGCTGTTATGTGTGTTGCTGTGTGTGCTGTCATGTGTGTTGCTGTGTGTGCTGTCATGTGTTGCTATACTTGTTGTTATATGTTATTATGTGTTGACATTTGTTGTGTGTTCTCATGGGTTATGTATATTGTTACGTATGCTATCATGTGAGTTGTTATGTGTATTATTAAGTGTTGTAATGTGTTGTTATGTGTGATATATGTGCTAAGTGTGTTGTTATGAGTGTTATATCTGCTAAGTGTGTTGTTATGAGTGTTATATGTGCTAGGTGTGTTATGTGTTGTTTGTGTTATGAGTGATGTAATCTGTTATGTGTCTTGTTTGTACATTATGTGTGTTATCGTCTGTCTTGCAATGTGTGTTGTTATGTGTTAGTGATTTATGTGTTATGTTAGTGTGTTATGTGTGTTAGTATGTTGCTATGTGTTTGTTATGTGTGTTATGTGTGTTGTTATGAGTGATATGCGTTTTTTGTGTGTTGTTATGTGTGTTATGTGTCTTGTTATGTGTGTTATGTGTGTTATGTGTTTTGTTATGCTTGTTGTTATATCTGTTATGTGTTATTGTATGCTGTTATGTGTGCTGTTATGGGTGTTATGGGTGTTATGGGTGTTTGTGTTTTATGTGTTGGTATGTGTATTGTTATGGGTGTTGTCACGTGTGTTGTTATGCGTGTTATGTATATTGTTATATGTTGTCATGTGTGTTATGGGTGTTATGGATGTTATGTGTTTTATGTGTTGTTATGTGTATTATGTGTGTTGTCATGTGTGTTATGCGTGTTATATTTATTGTTATGTGTGTTATGTGTACTGTTATGTGTGTTATGTGTACTGTTATGTGTGTTATGTGTACTGTTATGTGTTATGTCTTCTGTGTTTCTTATGTGTGTTGTTTTGTATGTTGTGTGTTGTTATGTATATTGTGTGTTGTTATGTGTGTTATGTATTACTATGTGCTGTTATACGTGTTCTCATGAGTCGCTATGTGTGTTTTTTATCATGTGTGTTGTTGTTACGTGTGTTGTTATATGTGTTGTTATGTGTGTTGTTATATGTGTTGTTATCTGTGTTGTTATACGTGTTGTTATGTGTGTTGTTATATGTGTTGTTACGTGTGTTGTTATATGTGTTGTTATGTGTGTTGTTATACGTGTTGTTACGTGTGTTGTTATATATGTTGTTATCTGTGTTGTTATATGTGTTGTTACGTGTGTTGTTATACGTGTTGTTATGTGTGTTGTTATATATGTTGTTATCTGTGTTGTTATACGTGTTGTTACGTGTGTTGTTATATGTGTTGTTACGTGTGTTGTCATATGTGTTGTTATGTGTGTTGTTATATGTGTTGTTACGTGTGTTGTTATATGTGTTGTTACGTGTGTTGTTATATGCGAATTGTATGTGTGTTATAATGTTTATCATGTGCGTTACCATCTGTTTTGTTTCTTGCTCTGTATGTTATGTGTGTTGTCATCTGTATTGCTGTGTGTCTTGATCTGTGTGTTATGTGCTCCAGTGTGTGCTGTGAGTGCTGATATGTGCATTGTCATTTGTGACGTTATGTGTATTGCCATGTGTGTGTTATGTGTGTTGTGTGTGTCGTCATGTATAATTGTCATGTATAACGTATGTTATTGTGTGTGTTGCTTTTGTGTTGTTATGTGTGTTATGTGTTATGTGTACTGTATGTGTTATTATGTGTGTTGTGTATGTTGCCATTTATGTTAGAATGCATATTGTTATGTGTATTATGTGTAATGCCATGTGCTGTTATTTGTGTTGACGTGTGCTGTCATGTGTATTGCCATGTATTGCTATGTGTATTGCCATGTCCGTTGCTATGAGTGTAGTCATGTGTGCTTCTATATGTGTTGTCATATGTTACTATGTGTGTTGTGTGGTCATAGGTATTGCTATGTGTTGGTATGTGTGCTGTCATGTGTGTCACTATGTGTTTTTATGTGTGACATGTGTATTTTTGTGTATTATGTGTTTTGCAATGTGTTATCATGTGTGTAGCTATGTGTACTGTCATGAGTGTTGTGTGTTCTTTTATGCTTTGTTGTGTCATGCGTATTGACACTGTGTGTCGCTGTGTGTGTTGTCCTGTATGTTGTCGGTATGGCCAACACTCACCTAGTATGACTCTCTGGGTTCCTTTAATGAAATTCCCACCAGCATCTCGACAACTTTATGGCGTTCCGTTTCCCTTTACCCCAGCCACACCACTCCACCAAGTGTTTATTTGCTCCTGCTGACCTGCATACCTTACACCTACCCACGTGCCTACACGCATCATCAACTACGCTCATCTTCCTGCAAACACTTATTGTGCAATACCTTGTTGATATGTTTAATTCTTGCTAACTTCATACCTACCTTCATATCTACATCTAATATACTATAGCACTAGCCTTGTGTGTGTGTGTGTGTGTGTGTGTGTGTGTGTGTGTGTGTATTTTGGGCAGCCGAAACTACACATTCAAATCTCACCAAAATTGGCACAAAAATCGTAAAAAAATCGCTGATGTGAAAAAACTTGGTCCCATCACGATTGAAAAACTTTAACATTTTGACTAAAAAACGCCGCCCCTGGCGCCCGGCATAGGATCTCCGTAGAATTTTTTGCCCACAGGTACAACTAAAGTATTTCGGACTTGCGTTCGGACAACTTGGGTTCCATTCCCCAAGCTGCAAATATGATCAACTGGTTAGCTGCAAAAAATCCAAGTGACGTTACACTAGGATAGCACATAAACGAGAGAGCCCTCTACAGGAGCAAGTGCGAGGGGCCCGAGGGGCCCACGAGCACTTATACATATACGATAAATCTGTTGCACACTTAGCGAGGTGATAATATAATCACCCGCGTGTGTGTGTGTGTGTGTGTGTGTGTGTGTGTGTGTGTCAGTTTCCAAAATATCTAAAAATCAAATGAGCAAATTGTATCCAAACGTGGGCAGTATCAGGGGATATTTGGTTTAGTTGGTAATAATTTTGGCGAAGCTGCGATGATATGCCTCCAATTGCCAGGGAATTTTGCAAGAAAAAAAATATTATCAAACTTTGAGTTTGCCATCATTTGTCATTTTCTCTCGTACCCACAACGAAGAGAACGAATTTTTAAGGGTAACTATTAGAAATTCTTCTAAGGCCTGGAATACTCAATGGCCTTCACCAACATAATACTCCTGACTTCATGTTTTTGAATGACAGTATGATATTTAACTTAGTAATAGTAAACAGTGAAATCCTAACCATCCCCTTTTCTTTTTCTTTTTTTTTCGAAGGTGCGGTAACCTCCAATTGCCAGAATAGTTTGCTAGAAAAAAAATATCAAACTTTTTCTTTAACCCTGCCATCATTTACAATTTTCTACCTTATTCTCAACGAAGTGAACGGCTGTTTAAAGGATAACTATTAGAATTCTTCAATATTCAGTGACCTTCATCAACATAATACAACTGACTTCAGGCTTCTGAATGATAGTGTGATTTCATAGTAGGAGTAAACAGTGAAATCCTAAGACTTTTATTTATTTATTTATTTATTTATTTGAAGCCGCGATGATAGACCACGGCCAGAGGATTACTGATCAAAATTTTCAATGATGGTGGATGATATGCATTCGTGGGCGAATGATTTGGCTGAATCATTTTATTTATATTTGTTACGCTACATACCTCTTTTAACTCTCACGTTTACACTTATCATCTACAGTCGGTATGTTTTTACCAGCCTGAATTCGGTCACTATACTGTAGTAACTTGAATGCCAAGTCATGTTCGCATGAAATTCCGTAAGCCTTAGTGAAGAGGTAGGAATGAGTGTCCTTGTTACTACAGTCAGTTAAATTTAACCTTATGAAACTGAGCTACAGCTGGTACTTGAACACTTGGTCGTGGTCACATAAAATGTATTTGCCTTAGCATGTACATTCTAATGAGTCTCCTTGATTACCAGTAAAATCGACCCTCTACTAGGAATCCACTTGACCATCAACTGAACTGAAAAAATTAGGAATTTTCGTCGGTTCAGAACAAGCGCTCTATAACAACTTGATATGTTCTTTAACTCGAGTTTATTGTCACGTTGATATGTTAATATGATGTACAGATGATGAAATGATGGGGCTGTCAGTCTTTTATGAGCCCGACTCCGGACGTGCACTTGACAGTTCGTTCTCTCAGACCTATCATTCCTTGTACTGTACGGGCTACACGTCTTCACATAGCACTACTTCGGTGTTAATATCTACTTCTCTTATTGGACACACGCCAGGACATTCTTACTTCGCAGAAATATGGTGATAATTAGCATTTTTTAATTATTTCAGCAAGTGGATAATCAGCAAAGTCTGTTTTTATTGAACTCCCATCTTTTATGATAGCAGCCAACTTCTATTACCACTCGAACATTACACTTCCCCAAGGATACACAATCTGCTTCATCCACCCACAGAACACCATGATAGTGTCGGATGATCGTGGTGTTGCAGGGGAACGAAGGCGTCACTGTTTCACGAGCAAACAAGCACAAAGGTTCACCTAATATTTCCTTTGCTGGCTGGAAGATGCTTGGTATGTTTCTTTACTTGTAGATGATTCTCTTTGGTATGATGCGTCAAAGAGGAAAGTGACAGACATGTCCTCCTTGTGAAGTAGACTCAGTGAAATGATAGACCAAGTTTTGATCCTGACTGTAAAGGAAAAACGCGATTTATTCCTGTTCAGCTCTTGTTAACCTCTGGTGTGGTGGTGAAGTTTCGTAGCTGTATTACAATTAACTTCTTTCAAAACTATTTTCATCAGCGTAGGAAAAACCTTTCGGGCTGAATGAGTTAACGAAGGCTGTTTCTAACCTTCGCCAATCTCAAAAGTGTCTCCTTAGCGTAACAAAAGCATCTGGTGATGGCAAGAACATAATTATTAATTTAATTACGTTAGCGGCTACAAGAGGCTGATTTAGTTTAATTGGCCATTGGTTAAAAAAAAATGATTTCAAGATTATTATTGAAAAGGAAATGAAAAATAGCTTTAAGCGTGATGGGAAACTTTTGAAGTAGTAATAGTACAAGTAATGACTAAGACACCACGTTAACTGTGGATAATGCTGTTAACCTCACCAGCATAATGACGTATTATTGGCGACTTTCATGGATGGTCGTGGAGAGGGCGGATGTGTATACTGAGCTCTCCTCTAGCTTATAGGGCTGCTCCACCGGCAATAACCTTATTTTTTTTTCCACCCTTCTGGTGGCGAATAGGTTAGTTAGTTCTAATTTTCCTTTCCGCCCTGATAGCTTGGTACACCAGGTGTCTGTACCTGTATACTAAGATTGCCTTTGCCTACTCGCCTTTGGAGTGTTCCCCCCCTGATCGCTCTGGGGTGTGAATAGACACAGGCGCGGCCTCCCGAGGGTGGTTTGAAAGGACATTCACGGACTTGAGGTGTTTAACCCCAGTTCTGTTGTCCCTAGCTCGTTTTTTCTCTTACTTTCCACTTTCCCCGTGAGGTTACGATGGCGGACGCCCCTGCCACTTCCCACTTTCCCCGTGAGGGGGAGGTGGTTACTATGGCGGACGCCCCTGACAGCTCCCCTTCCCCTTTCAGGGGGTAGGTGGTCCTGACGGACCCCTGACTCCCCTGATTGTCTCACAGATGCCCCCAGACCGAACGGCCACAGACACGATCCTCACTTGACATACCAGTTAGCAATGCGTAGTTTGTCACACTCCATGGTGTCAGTTTGACTTCCTTGAGCAGTCTCAATCCTTTCAACATGAAGAAGTAATTGATGGCTGCACTGGGGAGGTGGAACTAAAAAAATAAAAAATGCTAATACAGACCTCCTAATTAAAGCTGTCAACTCATCCCAGGTTAAAGATTTGCTTAAACTGCATAAGTTTCACTGTAATGATGTCAAGCCGAGGATCCCACATTCCATGAATTCCTGCAAAAATGTCATCACGTCCAGGGATCTCATGGTTATGGAAGAGGACGAGAACATACGTGAACTTGCTCAGGAGGGTGTCATTGATGTTCGCTTTATAACCAGATTCTCGAAGGCCAGAGGACGAAGACGGGCACCATTATCTTGACCTTTGGAAAAGTTTCTCTCCCAACCCATTGTCAAAGTTGGGTACGAAATAATTAACGTCAGACCTTATATCCCTGACCCACTTCGTTGTTTAAGATGTCAGTTATATGGACATAGTGATTAGACTTGTCAGGCTTCCCAATCAGTGTGTGGCAAGTGTGCAGCACACGGTCATGATGGTGAACACTGCACATCAGAGACTGTTTGTTGCTTTGACTGTGAAGGTGCTCAGTCCACTTCATCAAGGGATTGTCCCAGCTGGAAGGAGGAGAAAGAGGTCTGCACAGTGAAGGCGAATGAAGGCACCTCCTACTACGAAACTGAAAAAAAGCGAAGGCGTTGCATGCAACTCGCACGCCGAAAAGGACCTATGCTTCAGCACTGACGTCTCGTCCTGTGAAGTGCTCTGTCGAGACACAGACTGACCCTGTTCCTATTCCTCATGCCACTCACTCTACCTCTCCATCTCAGCCTCCTGTCTGCTCCATCTCTCTAACTGACATCCATTCAGCTTCATCATACTCACAGGCTGCTGCTGCGTCTCAGTCACTAAAGCCTAAACCGAAGTCCGACAAGTCAAATAAGAATAATCTAACCACCCTAACCAAGCCAACACGTCTTCATGTTGTTCTTGATCCTGCTCCTGTGAGGGAGAGAAGAGTTAGCTCTTCCACGGGGGAGTCTAGGATCCTTGTGACTGACGATAATATTGAGGTTTCTGTCAGAATGCACAGGGATAGGTGCCCCTGTAGTCACTCGCCTGTGGGGCGTGGCAATGAAAAAAATTTAGCTCAGTGGCCCACCTCGTAAATCCTAAACCATCACATTCACGGTGGTACAGTGGAATTGTAGGACTCCTGGGAATAAATTACACAATATAGCAGTCCTGGTATCAATACATAGGCCAGACCTTATTTGTTTACAGGAGACACGCTTGGTGGGTCACCCTGATCCTCCACAGTTCAAACACTATCACTCGTATAGATGATGGTCATGGAGTTGCCATAAATACACACAAATCTCACCCACAAACAAGTGATTCTAAATAGTATGCTAGAAACTGTCGTGTGCAGTGTAAAATTTTAAAGACGTATCTGTCTATTTGCTCTCTCTGCTGTCCACCACATGGCCCCATTGATAGTGTTGCTTTGAAATCACTATCTGAACATCTTCCGGGAAATATGTTAGTATTGGGTGACTTTAACGCCCATCACTATCAGTGGGGTAGCTTAAGGATCGATGGTCATGGGGAGCAAATAGCCGACCTCTGTCTTCTGAACGATGGTAGAGAGACTAATGTAGTGGACGCTTTTCTGCTATTGCCTTATCTCTGGCCTCCCGTGGTATACATCAAGATTTCTCGTGGGATCCTTATGACGACTCCTTGGGAATTGATCATTTACCCATCTGTCTTTCTTATACACGCAACATTTATTTGGACCCTCCACCTCCAAAATTTAACTGTAAGAAAGGAGACTGGGGATCCTTCTCAAGGATCGCCGATTTAGATATAACTGGGGAGATAATAGATGTGAAAGTCCAATTTCATATTACATGCGGCTTAAGCTGCCATTCGCAAGACTTCAACAGTTCACGAAAAGCATAGAGCTCATTGGCGGATGCCGGATTGCAGACAAGCATTAAGGAAACTCCATAGGAGATACAGGATTTTTGATAGTCAGCTAACTGAGGGTCAACTATATTGCATACAAACAGGCACGAGCTGAGGCAAGGAGAATAATAAGAAGGGCCAAACGTGACTCCTGGCGGTCTTTTGTGTCCACAGTGAATCGTTTTACTTGACTCAGATAAAGTCTGGTCCCCCATTACAATACTTAATAATAAAAGCCTTTCCATCTATGATTCCCTCACTGCAGGTAAATAATGATATCTATGACGATCCCACGGACGTAGCTAACATTTTTGCCAGAGTTTATCTCATGTCAGTAACTAAGCCAATTACGACTAGCGTTTTCAACATCATAAACATATGGCAGAACTACAAATATTAGATTTTGCCACAGAAGACGTACACTGCCTGTACAACCAAGAGTTTACGCTGGATGAACTGCTCCCCTGCCCTTAAATCCTGTAGAGACACCAGTCCTAGTCCAGATATCATCACGTACGGTATGATCCAGCATCTTAATCAGGACAACCTGATTAAACTGTTAGCATTGTGCAATGAGCTTTGGGCGCCCCGAACGTTCCCAAACTCTTGGCACTTTGTGCAAGTCATACTGATACCTAAACAGGGTGGTAGTCTTATGAATCCCTCTTCATTTCGTCCAATTGTTTTGACTTCTTGTCTATGTCAGGACATGGAACAAATGGTTAATAATAGGTTTCTTTTTGTTTTAGAGTCGAAGACTTTGTTAAGTGATCAACCCTGTGGCTTCTGTAAATACAGAAGTTCACTAGATCATTTAATGAATTTGGAGCATTGCACTTCGGGGGTATTTGCCAATAAAGAATTCATGGTAGGGATGTTCTTGTTCATCCATAAAGCCTATGACATGACGTGGAAACACGGTACACCAATAAAGCTCTATGCTTATGGTTTTAGAGGTAATTTGCTTATTTTTCCTTCCAATTTTTTAAGGGATAACTTTCTCTGTCAAATTGCCCCGCAATGTAACATCAGATATATGTATCCAGGAAAATCGGGTGCCTCAGGGAAATGTGCTTGGTCCCACTTTGTTTAGTAATATGGTAAATGATGTTCTGTCTGCGCTGACGTTTGTGCAATACGGCACTGTATCCATAATGCACAATTTTCGGTTGGGCGGATTCAAGCAGCCCTTGATTCCGTCCACGAGTGGACCCTGCAGTGGGGATTTAAGTTTTCCATCCCTAAATGTGCCGCTGTAGTATTTACCACTCGTAATGTCCCTGGTATGCGTTTGACTTTGGATAATTAGGCGATACCTTTTAAAAATTCTTTAAAGTTTTTGGGCTACCATTTTGATCAGAGACTGAACTTAAATTTTTGGGTTTATAACTTGCTTGGTCGCTGTGAGAAAAAAATAAATGTCCTCAAGTACCTAGCGGACAGAAAATCATTATTAACAGTCCATAAGTCTCTTATCAGATCTAAGCTGGACTATGGCATATGTGTGGATGGGTCGGCATCTGATACCACATTGAGGAGACTCGATGTGTTCCAGAATAAATGTTTGCAAATGTGTTTTGGAGGCTTAAGGTGTGAATGTGCAGCTCGAATGGAAGTGGAGGCTAATGTTTTCCCCTCCGTATTCGCCACGACCACCTGCTGCTGTTGTACTGCATAAGAAAATATAGGAAAAGTGATATCGGCAATGTGGCCTGTACCCCCTTGCTTCAATAACATCATCTCATGTGGGGGGTTCATCGGCCACTTGCTGTTCGCCCCCACTTACTGGCTCAGGAGCTTTGTGTGGACCTCAATGACTGTGACAAGTTGGTGCTTAAATGTATAGCACCATGGGAGTCACCCAGTTAACAGTCGATGTCTCTTGGCTCCCAGCACCGAAGACCAAGGCGTCGGAGGAAAAGGTTCACCACTTGTTTCGTAACATCGTCATACGCTATTTGGGATCCTACCAATTGTATATCGATGGCTCCAAGTCGAGTGAATGTATGAGTGCTAATGTGTGGTCGACGGAATGGGCGCTCAGGTTTCGGTTGCCGACGCATATATTTGTGTTTACCTCCGAACTTTTTGCTATTAACAAAGTCATAGACTATACACTAGCCTCTAAACATGACTCATTTGTCATATTTTCAGATTTAAAGTCAGCCCTTCAGGCATTTGCTTCCTTCTCTATGAGATCCAGGGCCGTGCCGTAAATAAATTGCATTCATGCGACAGGTCTTGCACACCGGTGTCTGACCATTGTCGTATCTTTGGCAATGAGCAGGGAGAAATGTACTTGCAAAGTTAGCTGTGAAACTCGAGGAGACTTGGGACGTTCCTCGTGATATGCGGTCGAGTCTCTCCTTCGGAAAGAAATCTGTAAATCTTCTGCGGCAGGGTCAGTGGACCAGACTAAATATTCAAACTTGCAATCCGTACCTGGGCGACTGGGATACTGCCAACCGTCCCAGTAGCCTAGGAGAGTGTCGGCACGCTTGCGAATGGATTGCACGTTATTAACTCACATAAAACTATATATTGGAAGAAGATTTCCACCACACTGTGACATTTGTGATGCAGTGTTATCTATCAGTCATATCACCCTGCGCTGTCGGCGATTTATTCGTGAACGTGCTTCACTTATGATTTACTGCGGTGCAGCAGACGTCTCCTTCACCCTTTCCATCATCCTGGGTGATATTGTTATGACTGATAAATTGATGGCTTTCTTGAGGGAGACCGGATTGATCAGAATTATGTGACTTTTTAACTATATGGTATAGTTTTAATCGAATGTAAATATGTATACCCAGGAATATTGAATTAGGGTTGACAGTTGACGTATTTGAAATAGTTCTTGCTTATGACTGATCTATTTCTTAAAATGATGTCCCCCATATTTAATTGCGTGCCTCGCGTGACAGTCACCAGTTGATGAATGCAAGTGTGCAGTATAGAAATGTACTGGGCATTTTCAGTCGATGGTGTTCTGTTGGGTGAGGTATATCACCATTGTTATACTCGTATATGTAAATACTTTATAACCGCTTGTATAAGTTTAGGCTACTTAATTATGGTCGACAGTTGACGTACATGGAATAGTCCCTGACTCATCTGGTTCTCTTTCAGATATTGAAGTTTCCTACATTAATTCATGTGCCTCGACTGACAGTCAGCAGGTGATGAGTGCAGGTGTGTGATGTAGAAAGGCATTACGCATTTGCAGTCGATGTTGGTCTGTTGGTCGTGGTGTCTTTTCCATAATCACAAGTATAGTGGGTATTAATTTAGGTTTAGCTATTTGTCTTTAGGTATTAATGTAAGTTAACGGTTTTTACGATGACAGCTTAGGAGATATGTTTTTATTTTTCGTTGAGAAATAAATAAAATAAATAAATCTCTGAAAAATATGAAAAATATATGAAAAAGAAAAACATATGGATGTACTGTACATGAATATCTATCTATCTATCTATCTATATATATATATACACACATGAAGGTGTCTAATCAGGGAATATGAATAACCAGTGATTTCTTGAAATCTCTAATGAATTCGTGAAATGTGTTTAAAATGGGATGGTTAATTTAGGTTAGGTTAATTTAGGTTGCGATTAGGATAGGCTGAGATAATCTAGGGGCTAGGTTAGTTAGGTTAGGTTAAGTTAATTAATTTCAATGAATGCTAAGTTATATTAAGCATTCATCAAAATTAATCTATCCTAATCTAACCTAACTAATCTAGCCTAATATAACCTAAACTTAACCTAGATTATCTCAGCCTAACCTAACAGCAGCTTAAATTCACTAGAGATTTCATGAAATCACTGGTTCCACAAATTCCCTGTAACAGATATATGTAAATATGTATGTATAAATAATATGGCTTAATGACCATGGCCGTAGGTCCAATGGTCGATAACCATAAGAAAATAAAAGTATTATTTGTTTTGTCCTTACTATGTGCAGACAATTTGATTCGGCATGGGAGAGACTCTTTGAACTGAGAGGGTTAGATATAGCCTTCCATTAACCCCTCCACTGCACGAAGTCTCTCCGAAGCTGAGTTAAATCATCCAGTGGTGGCAGGAATAAAAGAAAAAAAGTCCTCGGACTGGAGCGGTGAATGTGGTTTCACACTCATATAATGAACATGAGCAGTCGCTGTTGAACAAAGATTAATGCTTTCCATGTAATGCCTATCGACTACACGAAGGGCATGAAGGCAGAAATTCAATTTTTGGTAACTTCCTGTTTTCCCCGAAACACGGCTTGAATAAGGCGATTTACATCAAGTGTCCAATTGTGCTGTTGAGTTAAAAGACCGACCTCACCAATTTGTCCAGTCCGTGAATAGAACTGAGGTCGTAAATTTGCGAGACTGATGTTCTACCCAATACATTACCGACTTTTTCTGAAGTGCGGCTAATACCCTACTGAGAGGTAGGTGGGAGCGTGTGAAGATGGGACAAGGGGAGGGACTGTGTCCAATTTGTTTTAAATCCGTGTTCATTATGATACAGCTTTTGTTACAAGGCGTTGCCCAGATATATTAAGGCATTTTCGTACGGCAGGATGCCTCTGTGAAGAATTTATTAATCGAATTCATTATGATATGACGGTTGTCTTTCCCCGATGGAAACACTGAAAACAGTAAGAACGGACGAGAAGTTGAAAGTCGAGACTACGCGAAGGTCATAAAACTGACAAGCTAATCATGCAAAGTCCAAGTCCTCCCCAGCCTACGACATGCAACTCTCGATTTACAGTCCAGATCCCTATTTCATTCGTATAAGTAGACTGGTATAGGTATTGAAAACCCTGCCCAAAAGTCACATCGCCGGTAAGGGAACTTAACACGGAACTTCTCGGTCGTGTGCGCCGCCGATTATACCACCTTTGGCCCTGTTTCTGTAAGCTTTTCTTCCTTGATTACTACTCACTTCACCCGTTTTACACCTGTGCTTGAGAAGTGAGAGAGGATGTTATGTTTCAGTGTGTGTGTGTGTGTGTGTGTGTGTGTGTGTGTGTGTGTGTGTGTGTGTGTGTGTGTGTTTTAAGAAAATATCAGATTTGTTAAATTTTTAAACTAAATGGAAATGTTAAGGCTTAGCAGGGAAGTATGTACTTGAGAATAATAGCTCAATAGACCCTGTCATTGGACCAGGTCATCTTAACAAATTTTTATCCGGTCTAGACCAAAGTTTGTGGAAGGACTGAAGATATGGTAAGAATACAAGGAATAGATTTTGAAAACAGTCAGATGTCAAAGTCACAGGGAAAGGTCGAACACCATGTTCATACGACAAGGCCAATTAAAACAATTCTAATCTGACTTTAACCAAACGTAATGGAAGTGTTCAGGGTCAGGCAAGAATATTCAATTTGTGAACAATCAGTCAAAGGGCAAAGTCAGAATCCGACCCGTGTGTCAGTGTGGACAAAATAACTAAGAGAGTCTTGATCTGTTCTGAATCAAACTTGGTGGATGAGTTGAGGATCACCCAAGAGGTTGATTTCTTTATGCTAAAGCAATAGATCAAAGGTCAAGGTCACGCAGCAGAGTCAGCAAGTCCGGTGTAAACTAAATTGTGTTGAAGGGTTCAAATGAAAACAAGCAAAGTACTCTTTTTCGAGAAGAATCTGTAACAAGTCAAGTTCACAAGGAATGCTCATCTGTCAAGGTTACTGGACAACGACATTTGAGACAGGTTTTGTCTGATTTGAACCAAAATTCGTGGACCGATTAAGGGTCAGGTAAGAATGAAGTATATAAGTCCATTTTGAGTGTTGTCTGTCGCAGACCAAAGCTACAGGACAAAGTTAAATATTCGCCACTTCAGTCAGTTGGTGGGCGTGGGTGTTGCATTCTCCGAGTGCTCCTTCTTGTTGTTCCATGTCTTCTCAACTTCTTCTTGTATAATACAATCATATGATCAAACAGTTCACTTTACCACTGTCTGTCAGCCCACCCAAGTTTCCTTCATTCTACAAGATTGTAATAAATTAGGTTTTATCAATTTTTACTAGAATCTTCCAGTACTGTTAGATTCCTGTATTGTGTATTTTAATGAATTTTTTTGTTCAAAATATCAGTAACTAATATGCAGCTTTCTTTCCTGATATGTCATGTAATTGAGACTTGATATCGTTCTCGCCTGGTGCATCAGAACTGCTTAGTACACCATTCCATAACCCCCACCAACTCTTCCATTCTGAGGGGACTTTGATGCATGGATGTGGAGAGAGTGGACGTGTGTGCTGACCTCTCTCCCAGTGTTACAGGGCTGACCCACCGGCATTAACGTTATTTACACCTCTGGGGTGAGATTACCTTTGCCTACTTACCTCTGGAGTGATCCCTCTACTGACTGCTCTGGGGTGTGAAGAAACACAGACGCGACCACCCGGGAATGGTTTGAAATGGTAATCTCAGCCCTTGTTGAGTCTTGTCCCTTGCCCGTTTTCTTCATCTTTCCACTTCCCCAGCAAGGGGGAGGTGGTTACTATGGCGGACGCACCTGCTGCCTCTCCCTTCTTCAAGGATGGAGGTAGTCCTCATCATAGTGTGGCCTGAGTGCCACCAGACTGACAGGTGTCCACACTCGTACCCAACTTGACGTACCTGTAGGGAATGGGACTTTTATTATGTTACATGCTTTAGGTTTAACTCCTTTGTTCAGTCTCAGTCCTTTCATTATCAAGAAGGTGATTGATGGCTGTGCTGGAATGTTTGAACTGGTAAAAAAAAAAAAACTCGAGAATGGAGAGCTCTTAGTTAAAACATTAAACTCATCCCAGGAAAAGGATTTGCTTAAACTGTGCAAGTTCTACTGTGACGATGTTGAGCCGGATCCCGGTTTCCATGAATTCTTGCAAGGGTATTATCGCTTGCAGGAACCTCATAGTGATGTGTGAGGACGACATCATACATGAACTTGCTCAGCAAGACGTAAGTGGGTCTTTGTTACCCAATACTCAGAGGGCACGAGGAAAACACAGCAACTGTTATTTTGACGTTTGGTAAAGTTTCTCTTCCCGATCATGTCAAAGTTGGTTACGAAATTGTTAACGTAAGGCCCTAAACCCTCTATGTTGTTTGAAATGTCAGCTGCATGGACACAGTGACAAGTCATGTCGGGCTTCCCAGTCGGTATGTGGCAAGGGTGTTAACTCCACTTCCTCGAGGGACTGTTCTAAATGGAAGGAGGAGAAAGAGGTCGACACGATGAAGGCAACCGAGAAAATCTCCTAATATGAAGCTAGGGAGAAGGTGAAGGTATTGCATGCAACTCCCTCACCGAATGTCTCATCTGCTTCAGCAGTGATGTCCCTTCCTGTGATACGCTCTGTCGAGACACAGACTGTCTCTGTTACTCATGCCACTTGCTCTGTCTCTTCATCTCAGCCCCCTGTCCGATCCAACTTTCTCACTAATATCCTTATCACTAATTCCTGCTTACACGCTGCTGCTGCATCTCAGTCAGTGCGGCCTAAACCGAAGTCCAACAAGTCTGATAAGATTAATTTGATTACCCTTTCCAAACAGTCACGTCCAGCGAGGGGTATAAGAATCAGCCTAGGGGAAGTGTGGGAGCCTTGTTGCTGATGCAAATATGGAGGTTTCCATTTGCAAGCACCGGGATAGGTCCCCCGGTAGCCACTTGCCTGTCGGCAGGCGGGATTAAAAAAATAATAATAATAAGCATACTGGCCCACCTCATAAATCTTAAAACCTTTGCATTCACTGTTTCATTGGAACTGCAGGACTCTTGGGAATAAATTACACAAACAGGCCAGACGCTATTTGTTTAGAGGAGACACACAAGGTGGATCATCCTGATCCTGCACAGTTCAAACACTACCACTCGTATAGAAGATATGATGGTCATGGAGTTGCCATATACACACACAAATCACACCCACAAACGGAAGTGATTCTAAATTCTACTTTCGAAGCTGTCGCGTGCAGAGTAAAATTAATAACATGTATCTGTCTATTTGCTGTCTCTATTGTCCAGCACATGGCCCTGTTGAGAGTGATGGTTTGAATTCAGTTTTTGATCACCTCCCTGGAAATGATGTTGGGCGATTATAACGCCCATCACAAGCAATAGGGCAGCTTGAGGATTGATGGTCGTGGGGGGCAAAGAGCCGACCTAATACTACAGTCCAACCTCTGCCTTCTGAAAGATGGTAGAGCAACTTGTGTAAATGATCATACTGGTAACTTTTCGGCTATTGACTTATCTCTGGCCTCCCCAGGTATACATTAAGATTTCTCGTGGGACCCTTATGACGACTCCTTGGGAGGTGATCATTTACCCATGTCTTTCTTATACACGTGACATTATTTCGGACCCTGCACCTCCAAATTTATGCACGAGAAGGCAGGCCGGGGATCCTTCTCAAAGATCACCAGTTTAGATAATATCTGGGGAAAACACAGATGTAAAAGTCCAAAAATTAACTAATTCTAAATTATACGCAGATGAGGCTATTATTCCCAAAACTTCTCCAATTCAAGCAAAGCATAGATCTCATTGGTGAACGCCGGATTGCCAAGAAGGATTAAAGAAACAATAGGAGATGCATGATTTTTTAGTCAGACTACTGAGGAAAAATTTATTGCATACAAACAAGCAAGGATTGAGACAAGGAGAATAATTAGAAGGGCTAAACATGACTCCTGGTGGTCTTTTGTGGCCTCGGTGAATCGTTTTACCCCAGGCAGTAAAGTCTGCCCCACAATAAAGTAATACATAATAAACGCCCTTTCACCCCTGTGACCACCCTGCAAGTTAATAATGACATCCATGACGATTCCATGCGCATAGCTAACATCATTGCCAAAAGTTTTTCCCATGAGAGTAGTTCGGCCACGTACTACCAGCGCTTTCATAAAAAATTCACGGTTGAGCTACAGATAATAGACTTTGCTACAGAAGGCGTAGACTCCCTATACAACCAAGAGTTTACGATAGATGAACTTCTGCCCTTAAATCCTGTAAAGACACCAGTCCTGGTCTGGATACCATCACGTACGATATGATCCAGCATCTTAATCAGGAAAATTTGATTAAGGTGTTAACACTGCAATTAGCTTTGGCCGTCACGAACGTTCCCAAACTCATGGTACTTTGCACACGTCACACCGATACCCAAACAGGCTGGTCGTCTTATGAATTCCACTTCATTTCGTCCTACTGTGTTAATTTCTTGTCTGTGTAATGGAACGAGTGTTTAATAATAGACTTCGTTTTGTTTTAGTGCAACAATTTGTTAAATAATAAAAAGTGTGGTTTCCTTAAGTAGAAAAGTTCGTTAAATCATTTAATGAATTTGGATCATTGCATTTCAGAAGCATTTGCCAATAAAGAGTTCATGAAATGGATGCCCTTAGACATCCATAAAGCTTGTGATATGACGTGGCAACACTCTATACTACTGTAATGAAGCTCAATGCCTTTAGTTTAAGAGGTAATTTGCCTATTTTCATTTTTTTTGGGGGAGGGGAGACAGAACTTTCTCTGTTAAACTGCCCCGTAACGCGACATCAGATATATTTATCCAAGAATTCGAGGGGCCTCAGGGAAGTGAACTTATTCTCACTTTATTTAGTTTTATCATCATTGATATTCTGTCATCTGCTCCCATCCCGAGGAATCTTAAATACTCACTCTTTGCTGACGATTGTGCAATATGGCAATCTTCCCGTAATGCACAATTCGGCTGGGGGGATTCAAGCAGCTCTTGATTCTGTCCACCGATGGGCCTTGCAGGTGGGATTTAAGTTTTCCGTCCCTAAGTGTGCCACTGTAGTATCTACCACTCGTAATGTCCCTGATTTGCATTTGACTTTGAATGATCAGGTAGTACCTTTTCAAATTTCTGTCAAATTTATGGGCTTACAGTTTGATCAGAGGTTAAACTTTAAGTATTATGCAAATGATTTAATTGCTTGTTGTGATAAACCATTAACTATCCTCAAGTACCTAGCAGATACTACTTGGAGTGCCAACAGAAAATCTTTATTGATGGTGTAAAAGTCCCTTATTAGATCTACACTGGACTATGGCTCACATGTGTATGGGACGGCATCTGATGCCACTTTGAGGTGGCTGGATGTATTGCAGAATAAATATTTGCGAATGTGTCTTGGAGACTTAAGGTGTAAACGTCTAGCTCGAATAGAACTGGAGGAGAATATACCTCCCCTCCGTATTCGCCGGGACCACCTACAGTACTTTAGTCATTCAGCATCCGGGCCACAAGGAAAAATGATGTCGACAACGAGCCTGTACTCTCCTTCGTCAAAACCACCATCTTTTGAAGAGGGGGGGCAGGGTCTATGGACCACTTGCCATTCGCCTCCACTTACTGACTCAGGAGCTTGGTGTGGACCAATGACTGACAAGTTGGTGCTTAAAAATATAGCGCCTTGCTAGCCACCCAACTGAAATGTTGATGTCTCATGATTCCCAGCACATATAGCAAAGCGCCAGTGGTGGAGGTCTATTACCTTTTCCTAACATCATTGTTTGTCGCCTAGGGTCCCAACAATTGTGCACCGATGACTCCAAGTCAAGCGAATGTGTGGGTGCATGTGAATGATTGACTGAATGTGTCCTTAGGTTTTATTTGCCGACTTATGCATCCGTGTTTACTTCTGAATTTTTTGCCATTGATAAAGCCATAGACTATGCTCTAAATTCCCGACACGACTCATATTTCATATTTTCAGACTCTACGTCAACATTTCAGGCAATGGCTTCTTGCACTACAGATTTGTGTGAGGTCTAGGGCCGCATCGTTAATACATTCCTTCACGCTGAACTGAGTGCCTTGTCACTGTTGTAGATATGGCAGTGAGCGGGCTGACTTACCTGTGAAGTCAGCTGTGGAGCTCAAAGGGACTTGCGATGTTCCTCGTGATTTACAGTTGAGTCTCTCCATTGGAAAGAAATCGGTAAATCTTCTGTGGCAGGGTCAGTGGACCAGACTCAATATTCTAACATGCAAGCAGCTCCTTGGCTACTGAGACAGTGCATATCACCCTAGTCGCCTGGAAGAAAGAACACTGGCACAGTTGCAGTTGAACTATACACGTCTCAGTCGCATGTTATACTGAATGATGATTTCCACTGCTCTGTGAATCTGTGGTGCAGTGTTATCTATCGGTAATATCATCCTGCGCTGTCGGCGATTTTTTCGTGAACGCGAGTCGCTCGTAAATTGCTGCAGTGCAGCAGACGTAACTTTCACCATTTCGACCATCTTGGGTGATGGGGATATTGTTTTGACGGAGAAGCTGGTGGCTTTCTTGAAGGAGACTGGATTGATCAGAGTGTTGCGACTTTTTTTACTGTGTGATTACAGTTTTTATGGACCGTAAATATGTATATATTTTGTTATTTAATTGGGGTTGACAGTTGACGTATCTGAAATAGTTCCTGCTTCTGACTGTTTTGTTTCTCTTATTGATGCCCCCTATATTAAACCACGTGCCTTGCCTGACAGTGACCAGTTGATGAGTGCAAGTGTGCAACATGAATAGGTACTGAGCACTTTCAGTCGATGGTGAACTTTTGAGTGACATTCACGCTTTGTAAATATGTAAATGGTTGACTTACGTTTGTTTAAGTTTTCATAATTAAGGCCGAGAGTTGACGTATATGGAATAGTTCCAGACACCTATGTTTCTCTTTCATATGTTGATGTCCTTAGTAATAATTCATATGCCTCATCGACAATCAGCAGGTGATGAGTGCAGGTGTGTAATGTAGGAAGGCATTATATAGCTGCAGTCCATGGTGTTCTGTTGGTTGAGGTATTCTCCCTTTTAGCGTAAGCATAATAGGTTTAATTGTTTGTAACTTTAGGCTTCGGTGAGGGGGTAGCGATTTGTTAGCTAGCTTCATCAGTATGAGAAAGGAATATATTTTTATTATTCTTATTATTATTATATATATATATATATATATATATATATATATATATATATATATATATATATATATATATATATATATATATCTGCCAATGCCCCTGAGAAATAGGCCCTGAAGCCTTTGCCCAGAATCGAACACATTAAAAAAATTCTATATATATATATATATATATATATATATATATATATATATATATCTGTATCAATATCTAAAATGCAACAGGACATCAAAGCAGACAGCAACAATCCACCAGAAGGAGCCCACGGAGGAGTGTACACGGAGCGAATGAGCTCCAGGCGGAAACGCCCTAAGTCCACCCGGGCCTCGCGCCCCTATGACACGGAATTCGCCTGCCACCACCATAACAGGAATACAAGATCACCTGCCGGGCGAGCTGCCCATCAATCAGACCAGGGTGGAACTGTTTCTCCAGTTCCAAACAGCACCTCTGAGACGGTTGGTAGCCACTCACCCTCCTACAGGAGACGGCCTGAAACCGCTCTGAAGGAAACAAGGAGACGGCCTAAAGCCGCTCCCACCTTCATCAGGAGACAGCCTGCAGCCGCTCGGAAGGTGCCCCTCGGAGAGACGGCCTGTAGCCACTCACCCTCCTACAGGAGACGGCCTGAAGCCGCTCCAGAGGTCAATTAGGAGACGGCTGGTAGCTCCTCCCGCCTTCGTCAGGAGACGGCTGGCAGTCGCTCTGAAGGTGCCCTCGGAAAGTCAGCCTGTAGCAGCTCTACCCTCCTGCAGGAGTGGCCGGTAGCCGCTCTACCCTCCTGCGCGGCCGGTAGCCGCTCCAAAGGTGCCCCGAGACAGCCACGGCCATTAGCCTGGCCCTACAGCCAGAGACGGCCTGAAGCCACTCCTTTGTCAGGTGCTGAGCCCGGTCCACCCACTTACAACTTGGTGGGAGTCCCCAGCCTGGAGAAGTATTGGAGAGGCCCTGTGACCACCACCCGGCTCTTCCCCCTACAGCCGGTGGGACAACCCTGATGGACCCCGACGCCAGCTGACACTGCAGCTCACTCCTGACAGCGTCCCCGACCTTCGGGGACCGCAGTCCTGCAACCTCCTGACCGCCCCTCAGACTCCCGGGCGGGACCTCCCTGCACCCAGACACCGGAGATCCTCATCCTCTGTCAGGTGCCTGACTCAAAAGTTCAGGCGACTGTTCGGCCCCAGCCCAGAGGACCAGACTCCCACCCCGAGCCCAGAAGCCTTGGGCCCCATGCCCCCAGCAGCCCCGGATGAGAGAGGACGCCCCTATGCGCTGTCCCCTGCCCCCGGGACCTAGCAGCCCCTGACGGATCCCAGCCCCGTCAGTAGGGAGGCTGAGACTCCGCCGCCGCCCCTGTGCCTGACTGTGACATGTCTGACTTGACAGTGAGTAAAAATGAACACACACAGCATAAAGACAGTGTAGGAGTGACAGAATAAAGTGGGCCAGTGGTTAGAGCATAAAAGAAAGTGGTGGGAAAAGATAGTGCAAAAGTGAGACAATGAAGGATGGGTCTACCATTGTGAAGTGCCGCTGTATCACCTGAAGATCATAAGTAGGCCCCTGTGTTGAAATTCCAGTACCCCCAGCTCCACCCGGGTACATAATGAAGTAGTGTAATAGTGATCTACGGGCCGAGGTACAGTGAACACTCTATCCAACAGTGGCGGCACATCTCGGTAAGACCACACTTAGGCCCAGTGTAAAATATTAACACTACCCAGGGAAATCAGACGTCCACCACCACCGGCCTGGAAAATCTAAACTTCCACTCCAACATACGTGTCTAGCTCAAGTGTCATTCACCCTAACCAATCTGGTCCTGTAAAGTATCCTGCATGATACTATTATTCCATATCTGCAGCCCAAGAATCATAATTGTCCAGTTTATTTGTATTTGTGACATCTGCTCTTTCCTGTGTAAGATTTAGTAATACACATGTAAGGTGTTGCCTTAAGTTTTTGTGTCCTGCCTTTCTGTTATTTGTCTAAGCTTCGGTCTGGAAAAAGAACCCGGCTATTCACTAGGTGCTCTAGGGACGGGAGGCCGACCCTAAAACACCTAGCATTACAATCTCTCTCTCTCTCCCTTTATATATATATATATATATATATATATATATATATATATATATATATATATATATATATATATATATACATATATTACGGAACAGAGAAAGATAATGTACACTTTAAGTGAGAATACTAAAAATCACTACTGTCCCGTAAAGTTCCAGGTTCAAAACAAAAGAGTTAGGTAAAATTACAAGTTAAAGTTTAATGCTCAAACTAACAACAAAACATTCAGGACTCATAAGGATAATGTAATGGCAAAAAAACAGGTTAAATATATGGTTAACTGCAATAGCCTCTATTAACACGAAATTAGCAAGAGTAAATTTATCTAAGTCAGCCCTGATAAAATGAAAATACACTGGGTATTTCTCAGTTAATGCAAGATAAATTATTACAGATACAAACTATTATCAAAAATGACTGACAATAAGAACTTCACATGAATTACAAAAAACGTTACTAGGCCTAAGAATCAACACCTTACGCTATACCGTACAAGAAAAAATGCAACAACAGTTATACTCAAATTACACACAGCTGCTAGATGGTTGGAGACTTCCTGAGCACTCACAACAATAACTGTACAGGGGAGGACAGAGATGTGAACAAAATGAGGAGTAGATCTAAGTGGCAATGATGCAGAGACTGAGCTCATTATATAGGGGCCGGCAGAGCTTGATACAACTTGTAAGAAGGAGGCGCAAATGAAGCCATGGGGACAAAGAGTTGAAAATCCTGCTCTGAACAACAGAAAGGACGACTTACTCTACTATAACGGTAGAAGGGGGGACTGAGGCAGAACACGCTCGTGATCAAACATGCAGCATACTGTGCGTTAAAATTACACAAAGGATGATGAAATCATAGGCTATGTAACACCTCCCCACAAAGAAAAAGATATTTACAAAGGAAATTTCTTATTACTCTAAAACAATCTGTCTAAAGTCTAGATAAGCAATCTGCAATAACATTTTCTTTCCCCTTGGCATGTTGTATGTCTAATGAATACTCCTGAAGAAGTAGACTCCATCTTGTCAATCTCTGATTTTTATCTTTAAAATTACTAAGGAATTTCAGTGCGTTATGATCGGTATAAATGACTATGGGGTCAAAACCAGAACACAAATAAAATGAAAAATGCTGTAAACCCAAAATCAAGGCCAAAAGCTCTTTCTCAATAGTTGAGTAGTTCTTTTGAGGTGGAGTGAACTTCTTACTGTAATAAGATACAGGGTGTTCAATGCCCTGATCATCCTCTTGCAGCAAAACAGCCCCAGCTCCTGTATCACTTGCATCAACAGCCATCTTAAAAGGCTTAGCAAAATTTAGTAGGCACTGGCTGACTTAATAGGATAGCTTTAAGTTTGTTATCGGTCGAGACAAATTTAACTCCCTTTTTCAGTAGGTCTGTAAGTGGTGATACAAGAATAGAAAAGTTAAGAACAAATCTCCTGTAATAACCTACCATTCCCAAAAATCTTTGTAGCTCTTTCCTACTTTTAGGTCTGGGAAGATCACTTATAACCTGAACCTTAGCTCCTGGTGGTGCAACATGTCCATCACCAATTACATACCCAAGGTACTGAACTTTAGCTTGACCAAACTCACACTTTGATAAATTAGCTACAAGATTAGCATGAACCAAACGCTCAAGAAATTTACTGACATGGCATAGGTGATCTTTCCAGTTGTCACTGAAGATTAATACATCATCAATATAAACAACACACCCTGCCAAACCCTCTGTTACAACATTCATGAGCTTCTGAAATGTGGCTCGTGCATTCTTCATACCATACGGCATTACAGAACATGCAAAAGTCTTTCCTAGTGTTACAAAACATGAGATCTCCCTAGCACGTTCAGTCATAGGTACTTGCCAGTATCTCTTTAACAAATGAAACTTACTTATGTACCTAGCCTTTCCGATCTTGTCTATGCAATCTTCCACACGAGGGAGAGGGTAAGTGTCTGTTTTGGTTATCTGATTAACACGTCTGTAGTCGATGCAAAGCCGCTGTGACCCACCTGGCTTAGGGACTAGAATGACAGGAGAACTCCACTCGCTCTGACAGGGCTCAATCATCTTGTGGTCCAACAGGTAGCCAAGCTCCTTCTGGATGAGAGGAACTTTCACTGGGTTCACATGGTAAGGAGGCAGTTTAATTGGCTTTGCATCTACAACATCGACATCATGCATCAACACAGTAGTTCTTCCTGGAGTGGCACGGAACACTTGCGGGTACTCCTGCAGTAATGCCGAAAACTCCTGCCTTTCCTCGGGAGGTAGATGAGAAAGCTTAGTCTGGAGATCATTCATGGTATCAGGATTCTTCCCCAAACTATCACTCAGGCTCATGCTGCATGGGAGAGCTTCACTTGCAGACTCGGGTGGAACAGCTACAGTGCAGACTGGATTATTTTCGTCCCGCCTGTGATATAACTTTAGCATGTTGATGTGACATAGTTGCTTGTTCTTTCTACGATCTGGCGTGGCAATGACATAGTTGACATCACTGAGTTTCTTCTCCACGAAATAAGGACCACTAAACTTAGCTTGAAGAGGTTGCCCATGAACTGGTAGCAGAATCAAAACCTGATCTCCTGGCTGAAAGTGGTGTAACCTGGACTTCTTATCGTACCAAGTCTTCATCTTCTCCTGAGCAGCTCCTAAATTCTCTCTCGCCAGTTGTAAAGAAGTGGACAGCCGTTCTTTGAACTTCATCACATACTCCAACAGGTTGACGTCATCTTCCTCAGACAGCCAGCATTCCTTGAGTAACTTAAGGGGTCCTCTTACTTTATGGCCAAACAGTAGTTCAAAAGGTGAGAAGCCCAGTGATTCATTTGGAGATTCTCTTGCGGCAAATACAACGAATGGATGACCTTTATCCCAGTCTTTCTGATGTTCCAAACAGTATTTCTTGAGCATCGATTTGAGTGTTTGATGATATCTCTCCAACGCTCCTTGAGTCTGGGGATGGTAAGCTGAAGATGTGATCTGGGTGATGCCCAACTCTTTCAGAGACTGCTTGAAAACATTTGACATGAAATTACTTCCTCGGTCTGACTGTACCTCCTTGGGCAGACCAAACTTTGTGAAGAACCCTAGCATTTCCTTAATCACGTTCTTTGCTGAGATATTTCTAAGTGGAATGGCTTCAGGATAACGAGTAGCCATATCAATCAGGGTCAACACATAAGAAAATCCTGAAGAAGTCTTAGGAAGAGGGCCCACAATATCCACCAACACACGGGGGAATGGCGCCTCAAAAGGAGGAATGGGAACTAGAGGTGCAACCTTTTCGGTCTGATTACACTTCCCCACAACTTGACAGGTGTGACAAGACTTACAATACCAGGAAACATCCCTGAAGATACCTGTCCAGTAGAAGTGTTTCAAAATGCGTGCCACAGTCTTCCTCACTCCAAGGTGTCCTGCCAAACTGGAATCATGAGCCACTCTAGTGATATCCTGCCTACAAACACGAGGGATGACAACTTGATGTACAACCTCCCATTCACAGTCGGCTGATGCTGTTGGGGGTCTCCACTTCCTCATAAGTACTCCTGACTTTACATAATAACAAGTAGAAGCACCGGCTGACTCTTCTTCACTGTAAGCAGAGTTAGCTAGACCTTTCAACTCAGGGTAAGCAACCTGCAACTCAACCAACTCTTGACGAGACAAATTATCAACACTACGGGGTACTGCCTCATCTGGTGAGTGGTCCAAATTAGCAAGAAAAGTGTCAGCTAGGATAACATCATCATCATCATTATCCTCTAAATCACCAGTAACTTTAGACTTAGCCCTAGTGACAGGACATGCAGGGAACATATCAGGGACATCACAATCCTGGGACGCAGCCACTGGCTCACTAGACAACTGAGGAGCTGGACACACTTGACTTCCACCAATATCACTTCCAAGTAAGAAAGTTACACCTGACATTGGGAGTGTCTCAACCAACCCAACCATAACGGAACCATTAACAAAACCAGACTCTAAATTCACTCTGCACAGAGGGACAAAGAAGTAATTATTCCCTACACCTTGTAAGATCACAGTTTCATCAGAGGAATTAACATTAGAGCCTAGAACACTGGTCAGCATAAGGGATTGGCAAGCACCTGTATCACGATATATTTTAACTGATATCCTGTCATTACTGTCCAGAGGACTGACAAAACCATCAGTCAGGAAATTAGCACATGAACTCTTGAGAGTGTCACCCACGTTACTGCTCAAAAGAGGAGCTCCATCCTGAGAATTTAAGTTACCCCTCAAAGCAGGTTCAGTTAACTCAGTTAAAGAATTCTGGGAACTCTCAAGAGTGGACACTAGACCAATTGACTGAATATTTTAAAGACTCCTTTTTGTTCACATCACGCTGTCTCCTGAAACATTTCTCCGTAGTATGACCAAGCTTACTACAATAAGTACATTTACTTTTCTGAAATCTAGAGGTGAAGCTGGTATTTACTTCCTGAGAAACATCATCTTTATTCTCTTTCCTGTTACCTGTACTCTGAGTAGAGGCAACGTACTTACTCTCAGCTTTCCCTTTTTCTTTAGAATATCTTTTGTGAGTGAGAACATATTCATCAGCTAAAACTGCAGCATCAGACAAATTATCTATTCTTTTCTCATCAAGATATAGGCTTACATCTTTATAAATACACCTCTTGATGTCCTCCAGCAAAATCATCTGCTTAAATTTACCAAAATCAGAATCCACATTCTTAGAATTTAACCACTGCTCTAACAGATCTTCTTTGATTTTTGCATACTCAACGTGGGATTGCTTATCTTGCTTGTAAGTTGTCCTAAATTTTACTCTATAGGCTTCAGGAACAAGCTCATAGGCCTTAAGAATCAAGCTCTTAACTACATCATAATTATCAGATTGATCCTGAGGCAAAGATGCATAAGTTACTTGAGCTTTACCGGTGAGAACAGTTTGAAGGAGTACTGGCCAATACTTTTTGGGCCAATTAAAACCTGTAGCTACCCTCTCAAACAACTGAAAATACTTTGTTAAATCAGATTCATTAAAAGGAGGGACAAGTTTAACATTTTTAGCCACATCAAATTCATCAGAGCTAGATGATCCAGTTCCACATTGTTTCATGCGATACTCATGGTCTGCCTGAATCCTGGCAAGTTCAACTTGTGCGTGTATCTGTGCCTCCTTAATACGAGCCTGAGACTCCGCCTCCTTAGCATTTGCTTGAAATTCAGCCTCCTGAATACGAGCCTGAGACTCAGCCTCCTTGAAATTCAGCCTCCTTAACACGAGACTCCGCCTCCTTAGCCTGAGCCTCCTGCAGGGCTAGCTGTAACTTAGCTAATTCAATCTGCGTTTGCTCATTTGGAGGAGTTACCTTAAACAAGCTTTCATTAATCATGTCAACAATTTGATCTTTAGAATGATGAGAGTGAACAGCAATTCCCAATTGTTGAGCAACAAGCATAAGTTCATTCTTTGTTCTGTTTTCTACATCACACACTGTTTGCACATTTGACAAAAAATGTTTGGCTTCATCAAGCGTAGTAATAGTAGACATCATGAATAAATCACAGTCACAAAATATCGAGCAATATCCTTATGATAATATCCTGAATATCCTGATATGAGGTCGCCAAATTTATGTTACGGAACAGAGAAAGATAATGTACACTTTAAGTGAGAATACTAAAAATCACTACTGTCCCGTAAAGTTCCAGGTTCAAAACAAAAGAGTTAGGTAAAATTACAAGTTAAAGTTTAATGCTCAAACTAACAACAAAACATTCAGGACTTATAAGGATAATGTAATGGCAAAAAAACAGGTTAAATATATGGTTAACTGCAATAGCCTCTATTAACACGAAATTAGCAAGAGTAAATTTATCTAAGTCAGCCCTGATAAAATGAAAATACACTGGGTAATGCTCAGTTAATGCAAGATAAATTATTACAGATACAAACTATTATCAAAAATGACTGATAATAAGAACTTCACATGAATTACAAAAAACGTTACTAGGCCTAAGAATCAACACCTTACGCTATACCGTACAAGAAAAAATGCAACAACAGTTATACTCAAATTACACACAGCTGCTAGATGGTTGGAGACTTCCTGAGCACTCACAACAATAACTGTACAGGGGAGGACAGAGATGTGAACAAAATGAGGAGTAGATCTAAGTGGCAATGATGCAGAGACTGAGCTCATTATATAGGGGTCGGCAGAGCTTGATACAACTTGTAAGAAGGAGGCGCAAATGTAGCCATGGGGACAAAGAGTTGAAAATCCTGCTCTGAACAACAGAAAGGACGACTTACTCTACTATAACGGTAGAAGGGGGGAACTGAGGCAGAACACGCTCGTGATCAAACATGCAGCATACTGTGCGTTAAAATTTCACAAAGAATGATGAAATCATAGGCTATGTGACAATATATATATATATATATATATATATATATATATATATATATATATATATATATATATATATATATGAAGGGAGATTTGCCCGTTAGGTAGTCTCGTACCTTTGAGACGTTTCTCGTACCGTGGGTTCTAGTACGAGTCAGAGTTGCCAGTTTGTCTGCTGTTTGTGAGCGTAGTTGTTTCGTACGTTATGCATTAATTTTTCTGCTCTTTTTCTTTATAATGTTTAAGTGATTGCTTGTTGAATTATGTAGTTTAAGTTCCTATGGTAAATGATTTAGAATGTTATGTAATGTAAGAAGTCTTTGGCATGTTTTGAGTTGTCTCTGAATTGGCAACTGTTGCCCATCGAGAGTATACTAGCAGTATCGAGAGTAATGCAAGTTTGTATAAAGGTGGGGTAGAGATTATTGCAAGTTTCGTTGGGTTTCAGGACAGTTTGAGGGAAGTGCAGTGCTGTTAGTGAAGTTTGTGAAGAGTTGCTGGCAGGCATGAAGTGTAATTACTTGTGTAATAAGTGTTGGCAAGCATTATGTGTACTAACAGTGAAGTGTTGTTAAGCATTAAGTGTAATAGCAGTTAGTAAAGCGTGTATAACTCCAGTGCTTGTGAGAACAGTGAAGTTCAAAAGCATTAAGTGGAACTATTTGGAAAATAAAGTCAGTGAACTTTAAGGAGCCAGTGTTTATTTTCGTCTCAGCTGACCATAGGAAGAACGACTCACTGGGCAACGTCCTTCCTGTACTGTACTACTGCTGTTGGAGCCTGTGGCAGTGTGGGGTGAGGACGTAACACTGGTGTCAGGAGTGGGATTATTATTTCAAGGCTGCAGTGAGTCTAACCTTCGACATGGAAGCAGAAGGTGTGAAGACAAGATCTCGAGCTGGGCGGGAGGAGGAAATTTCCCTGGCGACAATCGTGGAACTAATACAGGCACAAAATAAAAAGCTCATAAACAAATTTAAAGAACTGTTAAAAGAACAATTACAGGCAGAGAAGAAAGAACTCAAAGAACAATTACAAGCACAAAGTGAAGAGCAGAAAAAGCTCAAACGAAATCAAAGAACAACTACAAGCACAGAACGAAGGACAGAAAAAGCTCGAAGAACAATTACAGGCACAGAAGAAAGTAATCAAAGAACAACTGCAGGCACAGAACGAAGAACAGAAAGAACGATTTGAACAACTCAAAGAGGCATTACAGGAGCAACAGAGGGTAGTACAGCTGAGGGTGCAAGGACAGCCAGATGCATTCATGGGGGAAATCAAGGGAGAACAGCAACAGCTTAACCCGTCACGTCCCGAGCACTTTCGCACCTCCAACACCCCCCAGTCCCGACCATTTTTGGAAAATATATTTTTTGGCTAAAACCTCCGGTTTTGGTGAGAAACATCGAAAATTCATAGAGAAATCGCTCACCTGAGGTTTAAAGTACTCAATACAGGAGGAGTACCTCCTTACCTTACAGGGTTTTCTATCAGGCTGGCTGCAAAGAAAATGCGTTCTATGGAAGGATAACTATTCCACACCACTCATAAACGGTATTTATTTATTTATTTGGTACGAATTTATATGTATTATGAGAGTATATTGGTTTTCAAACAGTAATATAGGCATTATAAGCATTGTTTCACTCACTAACTCATCACCATTCCTGACCTTCTTTTGCCACATTACTTGATTATCATTTCTGACTGTTTCTTCCTCTAATGCTATGTAAACTTTGTCCTCCACATTGTCATCGATTGGGGAATCACTCTGGCCCTGAATGTCTTTATTGGCCAGGTCACTGGTAACAGGTGAATTGCTGAGACAATGGGGGGGGGGAGGTTATGCAGTGTAAGGCATTGTCCCTGCTTGGCATCTTGTAGAGGAAGAGAGGAAGGTGTCTCGTGTATACGTACGAAAAAACGCGCTTGGAAATTGAAAATAGTGCAAATTATGGACCTTGCAATTGCACAACGTACCAGTACATCGTCAGGACTGGCAGATGCAAAATGTTGCAACATACCCATACATCGACGGGACGTCTCGGGTTAAGAAGGAAGTAGATGCCAAGCTAGAGCAGCAGAAGTATGAGGTAAGCAATAACGTTACAGAGTGTAAACAGTATGTAGACAAACAGTTGAAGACAATTAGTGAGGAAATAGTGACGGAGTGTAAACAGGATGTAGACAGCCAGCTAAAGATTAGTGAGGGAATTGTGACTGAGTGCAGCCAATTGAACCATGTAGTCTATCATGGAAAGATAATTAGTGAGAATATGGACCCTGTAGAGAAATATTGCACTGCTGAGCCTCAGGTTAGTGTACAGAGAGCATATGAAAGGAGTGGACAGTGTATGGTGAATCTTGGCGGATCCTGGGCATCTGGAGATAGCATTGCAGGGATGAATAATCTGAATGTTGGAGGTTCAAGTCCTGGACATAATTATGATGCCTCAGTTTTTAGGCCCCAAACCAGCGAAGTGCATGGCTATAATGGGGATCCAGTTAAGAAGAAACCTCAAAAATGTGGTGGTAGATTATCTTGGGAAGCTTATCGTGCACAGTTTGAGTTACTTGCAGATCAGAATGGTTGGGATGATAAGAAGTGGACAGTGTATGGTGAATCTTGGTTTGATCCTGGGCATCTGGAGATGGCATTGCAGGGATGAATAATCTGAATGTTGGAGGTTCAAGTCCTGGACATAATTATGATGCCTCAGTTTTTATGCCCCAAACCAGCAAAGTGCATGGCTATAATGGGGATCCAGTTAAGAAGAAACCTCAAAAAAGTGGTGGTAGATTATCTTGGGAAGCTTATCGTGCACAGTTTAAGTTACATGCAGATCAGAATGGTTGGGATGATAAGAAGAAGGCTGCAGAAGTCCCACCAGTGAAGAAATGCAAGAGAACCTTGATGAATAGTGTGCAAGAAGACAGAAGGACAGATGACATGCAGCATAGTAGGAATGAAAATTGTAGGAAGAAATGCTGCTGTACTGTAGTGACAGGTCCGGCGTCGGACGGAGAAGACCTGGGAGGGATGCAGATGGAGGATGCAGATTTACAACTAGTGCTAGAGTGGCTGCAGCAGAGTACAGTGCGACCATCTTGAGAAGAAGTTCCCAGGTTAAGCCCTGCGACCAAGAGCTACTAGAGTCAATGGGACCTTCTTCGCTTGAACATTGGACTACTGGAGCATCAGTGGGAAACAGCTGATGGCCTCAACAAGTATTGGCAACTGGTGGTTCCGAAGAAGATGAGGTCCAAGATCTCGGATGAGTCCCATAACCAGATCACTAGTGGTCACCTGGGAGTGAAGAAAACTCTAAGCTGGCTGCGACAGAGGTTCTACTGGATTGGCATGCGTCAGGATATTGAAGAGTGGTGTCGGGCCTGTGATGTGTGCTGTGCCAAGAAGGGACCTAAGAAACGTGGATGCGCCCCTCTTCAGCTGTACCATGTGGGTGCACCTATGGAAAGAGTTACAGCAGACATTGCTGGACCTTTGCCACTGACTGAAAGAGGAAACCAGTATATATGTGTCGCCATGGACTGTTTCGCAAAATGGCCAGAAACCTATGCTATCCCTGATCAAGAAGCTGCAACTGTTGCTCAGGTGTTGGTTGACCAGTTTTTCTGTCATTTTGAGATGCCACAAGTGCTACATTCAGACCAGGGTAGAGACTTCGAGTCTGCTGTGTTCCATGAGTGCTACAAGTTATTGGGGATCAAGAAGTCCAGGACGACCTGACTAAGGCCACAGTCAGATGGGATGGTGGAGAAATTCAATTGGACCGCCGGAATCCCGGAAAGAAAGTATCAGGAAAAAAAGTAACAGTAAAAAACGTAAGGGAAAGAGCTAATCTAACCTAATCTAACCTAACCTAACCTGGCCTAATCTAACCTAACCTAACCTAACCTGACCTAATTTAACCTAACCTAACCTAACCTGACCTAATCTAACCTAACCTAACCTAACCTGACCTAATCTAACCTGACCTAACCTAGGAAAAGTTGTTACTTTTTGACTGTTATTTTTTTTCCTGATACTTTCTTTCCGATTCCCGACAAGAACTGGCCAAGTACTGTGCTGATCGACAAACAGAATGGGACCAGAAGTTACCTACATTGCTGATGGCATATCGGTCTGCATCCCATGAGTCTACCGGCTACACCCCTGCAAAATTGATGTTGGACCACGAGTTATGCTTACCTGTTGACTTGTTAATAGGAAGACCACCTGGTGAACAGCTGCCTACAGACACCACCGGCTATGTGAAACACCTTCAGGAAAGGCCGGCTGAGGTACAGTTATCTCCACTTCTAACTAGTACAGCAGGTGGTGTGTTTGGTGAAATGTGGCATCCCTGTGTTTGCTTACATCGTAGTTATAGTAAGTGAATGGGCAGACTCGGCAGAGCTTCCGCTCCACTAGTCTCTAGTACCCACAGAAACAATGTTCTATCAAGTCACACTTTGTCTGTAAATCCAAGTGATTGCCTCGTATGCATAATGGAAGGTAGAAAGAAAAAAATAGTATTCCCATTGGATCCCATTGCTTCTCTGACAGATGACTGTGATGGGAGGTGGAATGGGGGGGAGGGGGGGACAGGTGGTGGGGGCGCAAGTATCGAAACTTTGTTGTGTTTCGTTTTGAAAGATGAAGGGTGTGATTATACGGATGTTCTGAGGTGATCTATAACTCCACATGCAATAACGTGTATTGGTTGAATGTTGGAGTCTTAATGTCATACAATGTGGTGGACAACAGTAGTTGAGCATAAATGTTAGAAGGTGTTATGTCTGGTGTCTCGAAACGTGGGTCACCTGAGTCTAGTGAGTGTGCGACTCAACTGCTGTAACATTTTTGTGGCTGAACCATGGTGGTCATAAATGATTTATGATTATGCATGTGACACAACGGTCATGCCATGTTGTGCATCATCCAGTTTGTTTTATTGTGAGGAAAAACAGTCATTATATTCTCAAACAATGGTATAAGTAGATGTTATGTTGCATAGGATTATAGCTACTTTGAGTGTTGGACAGATATTGGCTTATTGTGCGATAATGTTGTGCAGTCATCATACTGATGGATCACGCTGAGGTAATGAGATACTGTATTTGCATATCTTGTATTTTAATACAGGTAATTGAAATAACGGTGATTCGTGTGTCCAGTCCACAATAATGATGTTGCTTTCTTCGAGGTGGTATTTCATTTGTCTGGACAGTTGTGACACAACATCCACAAACATTGATCATCGTATATCATACTCTCTTTAAAACATTCATATATTAGTTTTCATACAAGTATTTCACATTCAGGCCCTCCTTAGGTCCAGACGCATTATACCCTTTAATCGTGTGTCTACAGTACTCTCACATGCTGTTCATCCAGAGGGAGCAATATATCCTTTACCATGCTTGTCTGTCCATTGTCAGCTATTATAAAACAGGGTTTTAGTATTTGGCCACGGCAAAACAAAATATATATATATATATATATATATATATATATATATATATATATATATATATATATATATTGTTACGGAACAGAGAAAGATAATGTACACTTTAAGTGAGAATACTAATAATCACTACTGTCCCGTACAGGTCCAGGTTCAAAATAAGAGTTAGGTTAAATTACAAGTTAAAGTTTAATGCTGAAACTAACAACAAAACATTCAGGACTCATAAGGATAAGGTAATGGCAAAAAACAGGTTAAATACTGTATATGGTTACTGCAATAGCCTCTATTAACACGAAATTAGCAAGAGTAAATTTATCTAAGTCAGCCCTGATAAAATGAAAATACACTGGGTAATGCTCAGTTAATGCAAGATAAATTATTACAGATACAAACTATTATTAATGATGGCTGACAACAAGAACCCTACATGAATTACAAAAACCTCACTAGGCCTACAAATTAAACTTATGCTATACAGTACAAGAACAAAATGCAACAACACTTATACTCAAATTACACAGCTGCTAGATGGTTGGAGACTTCCTGAGCACTCAATAATAACTGTACAGGGGAGGACAGAGATGTGAACAAAATGAGGAGTAGATCTAAGTGGCCATGATGCAGAGACTGAGCTCATTATATAGGGACCGGCAGAGCTTGATACAACTTGTAAGAAGGACGCGCAAATGAAGCCATAGGGGACAAAGAGCTGACAATCCCGCTCTGAACAACAGGAAGGACAACTTACTCTACTATAACGGTAGAAGGGGGGGACTGAGGCAGAACACGCTCGTGATCAAACATGCAGCATACTGTGCGTTAAAATTACACAAAGGATGATGAAATCATAGGCTATGTAACACCTCCCCACAAAGAAAAAGAAATTTACAAAGGAAATTTCTTATTACTCTAAAACAATCTGTCTAAAGTATAGATAAGCAATCTGCAATAACATTTTCTTTCCTAGTGTTACAAAACATGAGATCTCCCTAGCACGTTCAGTCATAGGTACTTGCCAGTATCCCTTTAACAAATCAAACTTACTTATGTACCTAGCCTTTCCGATCTTGTCTATGCAATCTTCCACACGAGGGAGAGGGTAAGTGTCTGTTTTGGTTATCTGACTAACACGTCTGTAGTCGATGCAAAGCCGCTGTGACCCACCCGGCTTAGAGACCAGAGTGACAGGAGAACTCCACTCGCTCTGGCAGGGCTCAATCATCTTGTGGTCCAACAGGTAGCCAAGCTCCTTCTCGATGAGAGGAACTTTCACTGGGTTCACACGGTAAGGAGGCAATTTAATTGGCTTTGCGTCTCCAACATCGACATCATGCATCAACACAGTGGTTCTTCCTGGAGTGGCACAGAACACTTGCGGGTACTCCTGCAGTAATGCCGAAAACTTCTGACTTTCCTCGGGAGGTAGGTGAGAAAGCTTAGTCTGGAGATCATTCATAATATCAGGATTCTTCCCCAAACTATCACTCAGGCTCATACTGCATGGGAGAGCTTCACTTGCAGACTCGGGTGGAACAGCTACAGTGCAGACTGGATTATTTTCGTCCCGCCTGTGATATAACTTTAGCATGTTGATGTGACATAGTTCCTTGCTGTTTCTACGATCTGGTGTGGCGATGACATAGTTGACATCACTGAGTTTCTTCTCCACGAAATAAGGACCACTAAACTTGGCTTGAAGAGGTTGCCCATGAACCGGTAGCAGAATCAAAACTTGATCTCCTGGCTGAAAGTAGTGTAACCTGGACTTCTTATCATACCAAGTCTTCATCTTCTCCTGAGCAGCTCCTAAATTCTCTCTCGCCAGCTGTAAAGCAGTGGACAGCCGTTCTTTGAACTTCATCACATACTCCAGCAGGTTGACGTCATCTTCCTCCGACAGCCAGCATTCCTTGAGTAACTTAAGGGGTCCTCTTACTTCATGGCCAAACAGTAGTTCAAAAGGTGAGAAGCCCAGTGATTCATTTGGAGATTCTCTTACGGCAAATACAACGAATGGAAGACCTTTATCCCAGTCTTTCTGATGTTCCAAACAGTATTTCTTGAGCATCGATTTGAGTGTTTGATGATATCTCTCCAACGCTCCTTGGGTCTGGGGATGGTAAGCTGAAGACGTGATCTGGGAGATGCCCAACTCTTTCAGAGACTGCTTGAAAATATTTGACATGAAATTACTTCCCCGGTCTGACTGTACCTCCTTGGGCAGACCAAACTTTGTGAAGAACCCTAGCATTTCCTTAACCACGTTCTTTGCTGAGATATTTTTAAGTGGAATGGCTTCAGGATAACGAGTAGCCATATCAATCAGGGTCAACACATAAGAAAATCCTGAAGAAGTCTTAGGAAGAGGGCCCACAATATCCACCAACACACGGGTGAAAGGCGCCTCAAAAGGAGGAATGGGAACTAGAGGTGCAACCTTTTCGGTCTGATTACACTTCCCCACAACTTGACAGGTGTGACAAGACTTACAATACCAGGAAACATCCATGAAGATACCTGGCCAGTAGAAGTGTTTCAAAATGCGTGCCACAGTCTTCCTCACTCCAAGGTGTCCTGCCAAACTGGAATCATGAGCCACTCTAATGATATCCTGCCTACAAACACGAGGGATAACAACTTGATGTACAACCTCCCATTCACAGTCGGCTGATGCTATTGGGGGTCTCCACTTCCTCATAAGTACTCCTGACTTTACATAATAACAAGTAGAAGCACCAGCTGACTCTTCCTCACTGCAAGCAGAGTTAGCTAGACCTTTCAACTCAGGGTCAGCAACCTGCAACTCAACCAACTCTTGACGAGACAAATTATCAACTCTACGGGGTACTGCCTCATCTGGTGAGTGGTCCAAATTACCAAGAAAAGTGTCAGCTAGGATAACATCATCATCCACTAAATCACCAGTAACTTTAGACTTAGCCCTAGTGACAGCACATGCAGGGAACACATCAGGGACATCACAATCCTGGGCTGCAGCCACTGGCTCACTAGACAACTGAGGAGCTGGACACACTTGACTTCCACCAATATCATTTCCAAGTAAGAAAGTTACACCTGACATTGGGAGTGTCTCAACCAACCCAACCATAATGGAACCATTAACAAAACCAGACTCTAAATTCACTCTGCACAGAGGGACAGAGAAGTAATTATTCCCTACACCTTGTAAGATTACAATTTCATCAGAGGAATTAACATTAGAGCCTAGAACACTGGTCAGCATAAGGGATTGGCAAGCACCTGTATCACGATATATTTGAACTGATTTCCTGTCATTACTGTCCAGAGAACTGACAAAACCATCAGACAGGAAATTAGCACATGAACTCTTGAGAGTGTCACCCACGTTACTGCTCAAAAGAGGAGCTCCATCCTGAGAATTTAAGTTACCCCTCAAAGCAGGTTCAGTTAACTCAGTTAAAGAATTCTGGGAACTCTCAAGAGTGGACACTAGACCAATTGACTGAATATTTAAAGACTCCTTTTTGTTCACATCACGCTGTCTCCTGAAACATTTCTCCGTAGTATGACCAAGCTTACTACAATAAGTACATTTACTTTTCCGAAATCTAGAGGGGGAGCTGGTATTTACTACCTGAGAAACATCATCTTTATTCTCTTTCCTGTTACCTGTACTCTGAGTAGAGGCAACGTATTTACTCTCAGCTTTCCCTTTTTCTTTAGAATATCTTTTGTTAGTGAGAACATATTCATCAGCTAAAACTGCAGCATCAGACAAATTATCAATTCTTCTCTCATCAAGATATAGGCTTACATCTTTACTAATACATCTTTTGAAGTCCTCCAGCAAAATCATCTGCTTAAATTTGTCAAAATCAGAATCCACATTCTTAGAATTTAACCACTGCTCTAACAGATCTTCTTTGATTTTTGCATACTCAACATGGGATTGCTTATCTTGCTTATAAGTTGTCCTAAATTTTACTCTATAGGCTTCAGGAACAAGCTCATAGGCCTTAAGAATCAAGCTCTTAACTACATCATAATTATCAGATTGATCCTGAGGCAAAGATGCGTAAGTTACTTGAGCTTTACCGGTGAGAACAGTTTGAAGGAGTACTGGCCAATACTTTTTGGGCCAATTAAAACCTGTAGCTACCCTCTCAAACAACTGAAAATACTTTGTTAAATCAGATTCATTAAAAGGAGGGACAAGTTTAACATTTTTAGCCACATCAAAATCATCAGAGCTAGATGATCCAGTTCCACCTTGTTTCATGCGATACTCATGGTCTGCCTGAATCCTGGCAAGTTCAACTTGTGCCTGTATCTGTGCCTCCTGAATCTGAGCCTGAGATTCTGCCTCCTTAGCCTGAGACTCAGCCTCCTTAGCACATGCTTGAAATTCAGCCTCCTTAACACGAGACTCCGCCTCCTTAGCCTGAGCCTCCTGCAGGGCTAGCTGTAACTTAGCTAATTCAATCTGCGTTTGCTCATTTGGAGGAGTTACATTAAACAAGCTTTCTTTAATCATGTCAACAATTTGATCTTTAGAATGATGAGAGCGAACAGCAATTCCCAATTGTTGATCAACAAGCTTAAGTTCATTCTTTGTTCTGTTTTCTACATCATACACTGTTTGCACATTTGACAAAAAATCTTTGGCTTCATCAAGTGTAGTAATAGTAGACATCATGAATAAGTAACAGTCACAAAATATCAAGCAATATCCTTATGATAATATCCTGAATATCCTGGCGAGGTCGCCAAATTTATGTTACGGAACAGAGAAAGATAATGTACACTTTAAGTGAGAATACTAATAATCACTACTGTCCCGTAAAGGTCCAGGTTCAAAATAAAAGAGTTAGGTAAAATTACAAGTTAAAGTTTAATGCTGAAACTAACAACAAAACATTCAGGACTCATAAGGATAATGTAATGGCAAAAAACAGGTTAAATATATGGTTAACTGCAATAGCCACTATTAACACGAAATTAGCAAGAGTAAATTTATCTAAGTCAGCCCTGATAAAATGAAAATACACTGGGTAATGCTCAGTTAATGCAAGATAAATTATTACAGATACAAACTATTATTAATGATGGCTGACAACAAGAACCCTACATGAATTACAAAAACCTCACTAGGCCTACAAATTAAACTTACGCTATACAGTACAAGAACAAAATGGAACAACACTTATACTCAAATTACACAGCTGCTAGATGGTTGGAGACTTCCTGAGCACTCAATAATAACTGTACAGGGGAGGACAGAGATGTGAACAAAATGAGGAGTAGATCTAAGTGGCCATGATGCAGAGACTGAGCTCATTATATAGGGGCCGGCAGAGCTTGATACAACTTGTAAGAAGGACGCGCAAATGAAGCCATAGGGGACAAAGAGCTGACAATCCCGCTCTGAACAACAGAAAGGACGACTTACTCTACTATAACGGTAGAAGGGGGGGACTGAGGCAGAACACGCTCGTGATCAAACATGCAGCATACTGTGCGTTAAAATTACACAAAGGATGACGAAATCATAGGCTATGTAACAATATATATATATATATTTATGTGACCGACTCTGGGAGTAGGCTTCACAGCCTGATTTCAAGGCCCAGTAGTCCTCCTACGTACCGCACACCTCTACATGTCACCACTTCGGTGCTAACACCCATCGTCCATACTAAATACATGCTAGGGCTGTCTCATATAGGACTGATGTATTGGTATTAGCGGGGGTATTTTTACGACATGTCGGCGGGTCTTCTGGTAGATCAGTAAAGTCTGATTTTAAGAAATTCAAGTCCTTAAACTGTTCCCTGCCTCAGCAGGATTTGAACCCGGGTCCGTCAGGACTGCAGGCCAACTCTCTACCGATTGAGCCACCGCCTCCCCCATTGAGCCACCGCCTCCCTCGTGGTGCTTCCGGGAGAGTGTAAAATTGCGTTACTACTGTGTAATCTAAGTTTGTTTGTGCAGTGAGTCTAGTAAGTCATTTCACCGATTTATTCGCATTCATGCCTAGATAACAGCCAAAGTCGCGGTTTTGGTGACAATACTGACTGACCAATGAACACTCTTTCATCTCCCAGCAGTCTGAGTGAGGTCCTGTTTGCAAGCAATGGAAACATTAAGTAGTGCAGTGAAAAATGCAATTTTTATGTATAAAATAAGGAGTGTTTTATGCACTGTGTCATCATACAGACTTACACAGTATAACACAGCTAAGAATAAGCTGGACCTACGGTAGGATAAAAGCTGCGTGCTGTTGGAGTGTCCAAGTAAACGTCAGCGAGCACTGGATGGTAAAACCCAACCACTGCGCTTTCGCCAAAATACCCACTAATTCTGACGCTACCCCACGTAAGCCAGTAGATTTACACAAGGTCATTGATAAGGCTGCAGTCTCGTCGTAGTGATGCGATATAAGGAAGTCAGTATCAGGTCTCGTTACCCATTAAACGAGGAAGGGCCTGAATTTTGTGTGTGAGAGAGAGAGAGAGAGAGAGAGAGAGAGAGAGAGAGAGAGAGAGAGAGAGAGAGAGAGAGAGACTAACACACTGACAGACAGACTGGTGCATTCATGGTGCCATTACAAGTTGCCACAATAAGACATAATAGACCCAGCGAAGGATAGGGTGGTCCTTGTCTCCCTGGGTGTCTTTCTACAGTGACGGTAGTCTCAGATCACCCACCTATGACAGTGTAAGCCTAACAAGCCTCCTTGTTTACAGGCTATTTGAGAGAGAGAGAGAGAGAGAGAGAGAGAGAGAGAAATAGAGAGAGAGAGAGAGAGAGAGAGAGAGAGAGAGAGAGACCCTCTGTCTGTCTGTCTCTGTCTCTGTCTGTCTGTCTGTCTCCCCCTCCCCTCTCTCTCTCTCTCATACAAAATTCTGGCCCTTCCTCGTATAATGATTAACGAGACCTGATAGTGACTTCCTCATCTTATCGCATCACTACGACGAGATTACAGCCTTATCAGTGACCTTGTATAAATCTATTGGATGACGTGGGGTAGCTTCAAAACCCGGGGGTATTTTTCCTAAGGTGGTTGGGTTTTACCATCCAGGTGCTGGTGCACCAATGTTGCTTACGTTTACTTGGACGCTCTAGCAGCACTCAGCTGTAACTTACCGTAGGTCCAGCTTATCCTTGGCTGTGTTATACTGTTTAAATCTGCATGAAGACACGGTGCACAAAACACTTCTTACTTTACATATAAAATTGCATTGTTTACTGCACAACTTAACGTTTCTATTGCTTGAAAACAGGACCTCATTCAGACTGATGGGAGGTGAAAGAGTGTTCAATGGTCAGACAGTATAGTCATCAAAACCGCGACTTTGGCTGCTACCTTGGCATGAGTGCGAATAAATCGGTGAAGTGTATTAACACCCTCATTGCACAAACACACGTAGACTATAGTTACGCAATTTTACACTCTCCCAGCAGCACCACGCCACCGATATATTTTGTGTAGCCGTGGCCACTTACGAAAACCTTGTGTTATAATGGCAGACAAAGGACAGACATGCATAATGTTGAAGTTCGTTATATATCCGTTTATCACACACAATCGTTGCAGACGTCATCTACTGTGTTGACATGGATCTGGAATGGCCAGTTGCATTACTGAGTGCACAAACAAGGCTAGACTACGCAATTTTCCTAGCAAAACTACATCAACGAAATGCCTCTGTAACAGTGAATACTGGCCCGATACTATCCTTGCAAGCTTCAAGACAGACAATGGACCTATACAGTATATAAATCACAGGACAAAGGGAAGCAGGACCTAAAATATCATCACGTGTAATGCTCCGGGCACTGTGGTGGTGGTGATTGTAGTTGGGAAGAAAAAGTCGTTATGGTATAGTTGTTTAGAGCCAACCTACGAGATTCATAATAACAAGTTCGACAACAGATTTTGATATTACGGATATCTGTGGTGTTGTGTCCCATGACGTTGAACACTGAAAACGATTTTCCCAGGGAAGTTAGAAATAGATTAGAATATTTGTTGGGTTAAGGGGGTATACTTAAGGAGAGATTGGTCAATGGAATGGGGTATTAGGAGAGGGAGGAAATGTTGCAGGAATAGAGAGGGTGGGAGGGCTTGACTACTCTGCTTGGTGGCAAGGTGTGTGGGGAAGTGGACTGTTGTGGAGTAAGATGGAGTGAAGAGGTGGGCAGGTGGGAGTAGGGTCATCACCAATATATGTGCTATTTGATGTTGAAATAGAAAATATTGCTTCCTCTGGATGAACAGTGTGTGAGTGTAGACACACGATTAAAGGGTATAATGCGTCTGGAGCAAAGGAGGGTCTGAATGTGTAATACTTGTATGAAAACAGATGCTTGAATGTTTTAAAGAGAGTATGATATATGACGATCAGTGTTTGTGGATGTTGTGTCACAACTATCCAGACAAATGAAATACCACCTCGAAGAAAGCAACATCATTATTGTGGACTGGACACACGAATCACCGTTATTTCAATTACCTGTATTAAAATACAAGATATGCAAATACAGTATCTCATTACCTCAGCGTGATCCATCAGTATGATGACTGCACAACATTATCGCACAATAAGCCAATAGCTGTCCAACACTCAAAGTAGTTACAGTATAATCCTATGCAACATAACATCTACTTAAACCGCAGTTTGAGAATATAATGACTGTTTTTCCTCACAATAAAACAAACTGGATGATGCACAACATGGCATGTCCATTGTGTCACATGCTTAATCATAAATCATTTATGGTCACCCTGGTTCAGCCACAAAAATGTTACAGCAGTTGAGTCGCACACTCACTAGACTCAGGTGAACCACGTTTCGAGACACCAGACATAACACCTTCTAACATTTATGCTCAACTACTGTTGTCCACCACATTGTATGACGAACATTAAGACTCCAACATTCAACCAATACACGTTATTGCATGCGGAGTTACAGATCACCTCAGAACATCCGTATTATCACACCCTTCATCTTTCAAAACGAAACACAACAAAGTTTCGATACTTGCGCCCCCACCACCTGTCCCACCTCCCCTCCATCACAGTCATCTCCTATCAGAGAAGCAATGGAATCCAATGGTATCACTATTTTTTTTCTTTCTACCTTCCACAATACATACGTGGCAAACACTTGGATTTGCAGACAAAGCATGACTTGATAGAACATTGTGTTTGTAGGTACTAGAGACTGTAGCGGAGGGGAAGCTCTGCCGGGTCTGCCCGTTCACTTATTATTACTACGATGTAAACAAACACAATGGTGCCACGTTTCATAAAACACACCACCCGCTGTACTCGTTAGAAGTGGAGGTAACTGCACATCATCAAGTGCGAGGAGCCCTCAAGTTTTCAGGCGAGATAATTAAGTGCCAGTATGATGCCAAAGCAATTGGAGTTCGATCAGAGCAGCCATGAAAGACGGACGTGCTGGCATTGCCTGCGACCCGTTGAGGGGGGCAACCAACCAGCCACAGTCGCCTGTAGCCCAGAATATCCGGGGGACCGTGGTTTGGTTTAACGTACGGGTGGGGTACGGATTCATCAAATGCCAGGATACTGGCGTTGATGTTTTTGTGCACCGCCTGGCAATAGTTAAGCCAAACCCACGGCACCTCCAACGCTCCCTAGGTGATGGAGAATCGGTGGAGTTCAGTCTGTTTGGAACTCCCAAGGGTCCTGAGGCTCGGGATGTTACTGGGCCAGGTGGTGTAGCCGTGCAGGGTTCTGCCCATGCACGGCGGCGCCTCACGGCCCGGGGATGTCAAGCCAGGGATCGTGGGAGTTCAGGACAGATGAACCTCGTCGTGGAGATGTGTATCACGACGGCGAAGGCTTTCTGTGGGGATGATAAGAGGGCTTTGCGCATTCTTCTCCCGAAGATCTTTGAGGAGAATGGGCTGCCTAGCCTCTTTTGGACCAAAACTTGTACAGTGAGTAGAAAAAAGTTTTAAGTAGTTTTCTAACCTTTATTGGAGACAAACTATTCATAGATATAAAAAATACATTTAACAAAATTATTTCAATACATTTTTTGAGTATGTGCAAAATTTGTCACTTTGGGCCTATGACCCAAATTACTTTTTTCTAACAATTCTAGTTTTCTTCTTTGTTGAGCATTATCTTCATGGACTATGTTAACCAATAAATTATATTCCAAGAATGCATTGAAAATAGACATAAAATTCACTTCCTTGGGCTCAGAAACCCTGGATCACATTCAGTGTGTTTCATCAATACGCTGTAAAAAGAAATAATAATCACTTGCTTGGGGTCAAAACACCAAGATCAGAGTCATTTTTACTGTGTATGGAACTTGAAAAAGCAGTTTGATGTTTTCTTCAGTCAGAGATGCACTTTACATTTATCACATACATACGAGTTCTAGGAAAATGATAAACAGTAAAGTATAACACAGTGCCTATAAATTGTTCTAGCTCTTCAACACTGAGATTCAAAGATCTCCCTTCCTGCTGAGTTGAATATAAGTTTGACTGATCTACAATATGTTGCCAAATATGATCATCAAAGAACTGCTTGAAGTATTGTAGTGGGGTATCCAAGGATGTAGCTTCTGGCAAACTGCCTTTCCGTTCTGGAACTTCATTGGTTTTCTCACCAGTCTGCACACCCTTCCAAATAACTGGTCCTCTTTTGCCCTGGCCTCTGATGATTGGAGCACCTCATTTTGTGAACTGGTAGCCTCGTTATCTAAAAATGGAATAGTTTCATTGTATTAGACTGGTCAAGTCAGGAGGGTAACCATGAAATCCAAATATTTGCATATACAGTATTACTTTTTTCTTTCAAAAATTACAGTTTATTTACATCATAAAGTTAATGCTGAATAATGATATAATATTCCAACACATACCAGACTCTGATTCATCAGAAGTTTCTGATTCCTGGCTTGGCTGGTACAATGCTTCATCATCACTTGAAAGCTCATCTTCACTCTCATAAGGCACTTCTAGTGGAATAACTGCCTTGCCACTACTGACTTTTGAGTAAAACCGATTTGGTTCCATATTGTAACCTCATAACCGGAAAAAAATACATTTTTTACCATCAGTTTTCATATGTACCAAAAATGACCCACAAAATATAGTAGTACCCAAAACTCAATGGCCCATGCTTGACCCACACCTAAGATTTGTCTCATATGCATATATTACAGCATCAGTAACAAACTATTTGTGTTCTGCAGAACAAAAAACTCAATAAAATTACAAAAATATTTATTCCAAGTAGTTTTCTATAGCAGTACAGGAAACAGAAGACAATATATAACAGCTACTCACACTCAGCCAGCACCAGTTGCCAGGCTCCAGCTTGTTTACATTTGCAGTTACAGAAGTCTCCAAGAGAGGGCAGTGGTAGCAGAATATTGGAGGGAAGTGTGTGCCACATTTGTCCCAGCAGGCTGCAGGTCCGGATTTTACATTTATCTAGAATGGTAACCCTTAAAAGGGTATGTGCCAAATATGACCCATGGGTCCAAAAGAGCCTAGGCTTATCATTCCTGAGTGCTTTGCCCGTGATATACACTCTGTCCCTCGCCGACGGGAGTGTCGGGCTCGTCGATCACAGCCACGATCTGCTGCTCCTCGTCAGACACCTTAGACGATTCCGGTGCTGTTCCTCCATCACTTCCCCCCTCTGACTTCCTCATGGCTAACATTAAAATTTCTTCAGCTGATGTATTTTCTGCCATTGATGGTCTCAGTACTAATAAGGCATATGGGCCTGATGGAGTCCCTCCTGTTGTTCTCAAGAACTGTGCTACTGTGCTTACACCCTGCCTAGGCAAACTCTTTCGCCTTTGTCTGTCAACTTGTACCTTTCCTTCTTGCTGGAAGTTTGCTCTCATTCAGCCAGTCCCAAAGAAGGGTAACCATTCCCAACCCTCTAACTATCGTCCAATTGCTTGAACATCCTGTATCTCAAAAGTTTTCGGGTCTATTCTTAATAGAAAAATTTTAAAGCATCTTTCCTATCACAACCTACTTTCTGAGCATCAGTATGGGTTCCGTCAGGGACGCTCCACAGGCGATCTTCTCACCTACCATTCAGACTCTTGGTCATCCTCCTTTCGGGACTTTGGCGACAGCCTTGCCATTGCACTTGACATCTCAAAGGCTTTCGATCGAGTCTGGCATAAATCTTTAATTTCGAAACTGCCCTCTTACGGTTTCTATCCTTCTATCTGATCCTTCATCTCTAGCTTCCTTTCTGGTCGTTCTATAGCCGCTGTTGTAGACGGCTATCGTTCTTCTCCTAGATCTGTTAACAGTGGTGTTCCTCAGGGCTCTGTCCTATCACCAACTCTCTTCCTTTTATTCATCAATGACCTTCTAAGCTGTACATCTAACCCTACCCACTCATACGCTGATGACTCCACCCTTCACCTTTCCATTCGATTCCCACAACGTCCATCTCAGCAGTTCCTTCAACAGGCAAGAGATGAGGCCATGGCACACCTAATGTCTGACTTGGCTCGTATCTCTGACTGGGGTAAAAATAATCTGGTGTTTTTAATGCATCAAAGACTCAGTTTTTGCACCTATCAACCCGACAAAATCTTCCACAGGTATACCCACTTATGTTTAATAATACTCAGCTTAATCCTGCATCATCGTTGAACATGCTTGGGATTTCATTTACTCGGGACCTGTCTTGGAAAGATCATATTACATCTCTTGTAAAATCTGCTTCCAAGCAATTGGGTGTGCTAAGCTGACTCCATTCCTTCTTTGCCCTTGCACAATTGTTGACTCTACAGTATACAGGGGTTTTATCTGCCCCTGTGTGGAGTACAACTCTCATGTGTGGGGAGGCTCCCCACATGCAGCTCTTCTCAATAGGGTGGAGTCAAAGGCTTTTTGTCTCATTAACTCTCCCCCACTTACTGACTCCCTTCAACCTCTGTCTCTTTGCCGCAGTGTTGCATCTTTATCTCTTTTCTATCGCTGCTTCAATGGTCACTGTTCCTCTGAACTGTCTGCATGCATTCCTCCACTTCTATGACGGGCGCGTAGCACCCTTCTAGCAGCAAACTCTCACCCCTTTTCTGTCCAACTCTCTAATGCAAGAGTTAACCGTTACTCCCAGTCCTTCATTTATGCAACAGGTCAGCTCTGGAAATGTCTCCCTCTGTCTGTATTTCCTGCTTCCTATGATCTCCAATCTTTCAAACGCAGTGTGTCCAGGCATCTCGAAATGAATGGATGTTGAATTTGGCTCTCTCTTGTATTTTGTTTTTCTCTTGGAAGGAACAGTTTTGCGGGCTCATGCCTTTGGTTCCTTCTTCCTCACATAAAAGAAAAAAAAAAGGCTGGAGGCCCCCCTCAACTGACGGACTGTCTCTGAGAATACCGACCTGGCCCCGGACCCGACCAAGGCTATGACTACCACGACCACGGCAGAAGTCCACCATCCGCCAGCAATGTCTGAGGAGGAGTGAGACTCTACTGACACCACCTCCATGGTCGAGGATGCGTCGACCGGCTTGTCGACTGAGGAGGAAGTTGGCGAGTCCCCCCCTCCTCAGACAGAGGAGGGCACCCCATCTCGCCCTCCCGTCATCGACCTAAAGGATCGGCTAGACGTAGCCTCCTATAGACACTTCCTGGCTCTCAGGGCTCACACCCAGTCGTACCAGCTCAGAGCAACGACTTATACCACCCTTTACAATCTGCTCCGAGCTGCCGACCGGGGAGAGAACATAAGACCTGTGCTGATTGTTATGGGGGAGGAGGTGCGTCTAGCCGACCTTAGAGCATTCTACCATATGCTCTCACCTCGTCATGCCCCTTAGACCGTCGATGTTGTGCAGTGAGGGAGTGGCTACATTTTGTCTATATACCCTAATTGGCCTAATGCCCCACGTAGGAGGCGATGGCCATTAAGCCACAACTAAACAAAACAAACAAAAAGGCAAGTGAAGTGAGCTTCCAGGATGGTGATCAAGTTTGGTTATACAATCCTTAGTGAAAGAAGGGACAGTCACCGAAGCTGCAGAGCCCATGGGACGGGCCTTACACTGTGTTGAACCGTCTATCAGATGTAATGTATTGAGCTTGGGGAGGCAGGAAGTCTCGCCCAAAGGTGGTACACGTGAATCGTCTGTGGCAGTACCAAGGGCCAGGATAGTTCAGCTGGGACGTCTCCGAGGAATTGTGTTGAGGAGGACCAAGGAGCTGATGTTCAAGAGGATGGTGAGAGTTTCTCAAGAGAGGAAGAGAAGAAGAGGACCAAGACCTTCCTGGAGGAGTGGATTGTGTGGAGGAGCAAGGACATCGTCGGACGCAGTGCAGAAGAAGACCTGATAAGTTGAAGGATTATTATGTGTATAGTTAGATGTTTCATTGGGATTAAGGTTTATGTTTGTATAAAATATACTGTGTAGTTTTGTCGAGACGACAAAGAACTAGGGAGGGGGTAGTGTTATGAAAGGATATTTGCCAGTTAGGTAGTCTCGTACCTTCGAGACGTTTCTCGTACTGTAAGTTCCAGTACGAGTCAGAGTTGCCAGTTTGTCTGCTGTTTGTGAGTGTAGTTGTTTCGTAAGTTATGCATTAATTTTTCTGCTCTTTTTCTTTATAATGTTTTATTTAAGTGACTACTTGTTGAATTATGTAGCTTAAGTTCTTATGATAAATGATTTAGAGTTGTGTAATGTAAGAAGACTGTGGCATGTTTTGAGTTCTCTGAACTGGCAACTGTTGCCCATCGAGAGTATACTAGCAGTATCGAGAGTAATGCAAGTTTATATAAAGACGGGGTAGAGATTATTGCAAGTTTAGTCGGGTTTCAGGACAGTTTGAGGGAAGTGCAGTGCTGTTAGTGAAATTTGTGAAGAGTTCCTGGCAGGCATGAAGTGTAATTACTTGTGTAATAAATGTTGGCAAGCATTATGTGTACTAACAGTGAAGTGTTGTTAAGCATTAAGTGTAATAGGAGTTAGTAAAGTGTGCATAGCTCCAGTGCTTGTGAGAACAGTGAAGTTCAAAAGCATTAAGTGGAACTATTTGGAAAATAAAGACAGTGAACTTTAAGGAGCCAGTGTTTATTTTCGCCTCAGATGATATAGTATACTACACACCTAAAGGCTGACCATAGGAAGAACGGCTCACTGGGCAACGTCCTTCCTGTACTGTACTACTGCTGTTGGAGCCTGTGGCAGTGTGGGATGAGGACATATATATATATATATATATATATATATATATATATATATATATATATATATATATATATATATATAAAACAATAAGGAAAAAAATAAATAATATCTTTTTTCCTTAATGACCATGGCCTGTGTCAGAAATATTTATTTATAAACTCCTTTGTCTGACAAGTATTAGTCTACCACGACCTTAAGTAAATTCACGTAAGTCTCTAAGGAGGATTAAGTGTAACTGATACTCCAACTCACCTAGTTATTATTCTCCTATCTCCTAGCTAATTCCCCATTGAATTGGCCAATTCGTAAAGGTTACTTAGCTAGAATGAGTCGGACAACAGATGACGATGAGTCTGGTGTTTAGTTCGGTTGCCTGGGCTGCCAAGCGTCCTTGAGGTGCGTATTTACAACGTGGTACTTGAACCAGGTCTAGGAGCAGAAGTGACTAACATGGCAAGCTTCATCTCCCTCATAGGACTTGAAGAAGTGCCAGGTATTTATTAATTAAAATGCTAAATACAGTTAGATTCCACCATGATATATACAAGGCGAATCAAACTAATTAATCTTAGTTTTAATTAAACTAAAGCCAAGCCAAGTATTCCCTTTATCTTTGTAAATATGTTAAACTCATATCTGCTTTTCATGCGAGGGTTTTTCATCCTCAGGACACGTCATCTACCACGCAGATGCAGTTTAGGTCAATGGAACTTTCCAAAATAATTGCCTGTATTTACAATATAGTTGTCCACAAGGGTTAAACAGCAGTAGCATTTAATTTATTAATAATAAATATTATTTAAAAAGTACACAATCTCTGGGTTATAAAAACCCCTTGAATAGTTATTAATGCTCTCCGGGTTTTCCTCTGCTTCTAACCAGGGACGACTATTTTAAAAAGTAAAGAGTGCAACCTCTCTGGGGGAAAATATTTCCCACAGTTTTGGGGCCGGGCGTTATATGATATGCTGTATCATGTAATGTGACCCTTAGCCAGGAGTTCCCTCCATAGGTCTCAAGAACCCTGTGCCGCATCCCTTCTAGGTCATGCATCTTGACCCATTTAGTCTCCACCATTCGCTGTCTCCAGGGTAGCCGTTAACTCAATAGTTTTTATGTTGTTATGTCCCCTACATTTTATTTTTACGAGTCTCAGCACCCCCCGCTGAATCTGGATGCGTGGAGATCACTTTAGCTAATGGCCACTGGGATCTTGGCTATTCTGTTTTTACTAAGACCACATCTCCTATGTTTGTAACAGACTTGTTGCTGGCAGCCTGAGCCCCATAAGATTTTTCTCATAGGATCAAAAGATATTCTTCGCTCCAATGTCTATTCCAGGTGTCCAATACCTTTTTCAGACGTTGATATCCCTCTCACAGATATTGTCTTAAATCATTATTTTCTATGGTGGGAACATCTACTTCCTCCTGGATATCCACACAAGGCACCGGATGGAGCTTTCTGCCATATAACATATGAGCCGGTGTCAATGCCTCAATCGAAACGCTAGTGTCATATAGATAGGTTAAAAGTCTATCATTAATCCTAGCTTCAGTTTCAGTTATCACTGTTCTTAACTCTTCTCTTGTGATCTTAGTTCTATGTAAGGTTTTCCTTAGGCAGTTCTTCACAATACCAATCATTCCTTTGGGAAATCCATGTTGCCATGGTGCTCTTGGAGCTATGAAGTGCCAGGTACAGTTTCGGATTCCCATCGCCGACTAAACCTTTGAGTCATTCATTATATTTAAAAGTAGAGGTGCTGCTCCAACGAAATTGATTCTGTTCTCGTTTAGTAATTTATTAGGACAAGACCTTCTAGCGACAAGTCTTCTAAATACGTTCAGGAATGTCTCTGAACTCAAATCTTCTGCCATTTCTAGATGGACTGCCCTTGTGTAGGTGCGACACATTAAAAAAAAAAAAAAGTAAGCATACATATATACACCTCTTGGGGAGTTCCCTCACCCGTAACAGTTTTAGCTCCTGTGTAATAATCTCCAGCTACTTTGAAGGACCGACTTATAATTTACCCTATCCCTTGGTAAGGCAGGTGGTCCTGGATAGTCATATGGTCGTTGTTCATATCTCCTACATGTAATGCAGCCTTTGAGATATTTCCTTATGACCTGTCTACCCTTAGGGATCCAATACCTTTCTCGGATTCGGGCCAAAGTCTGCGGCACACCTCCGTGAAGAGTCAAATCATGGGCTTCATTTACAATTAACTGTACAAAATATCCCCTCCTAGGTAATAATATGGTATGTCTAGTTTGAATAGGCAAATCAGCCTTTAATATTCGGCCCCGGCATCTAATTAGACCGTTTCTGTCTAAGAACAAGCCTAAATCTCTTATCAGCTTATTCTTGTTCCCAGTGCCGTTGCCTAAAGGGTCATATATCTCTCTGTAATAATTCATTTGTATCCTTTTCAGCCAATATTCCATGGGATCAATCTTCTGAAACCCCTCTTTCTTATTTTAAAAATTTAACAACTAATTTAGTAGTGTTAAACAGTTGTCTTATTGATGAGAATCTGCTAATGTCAATTACTTCTGGCTCAGGTACTACAGGATCCAGGTTTACTGCACCAACCTCAGCAATATTATACTGTTTCTGCTCGGGCCAGACTTTAGTGAGTAACCATTTAGGACCTTCAGACCACAAGTTAGCTTTGATCAGTCTCATTAAAGTCGAACTCCTCGAGAGCAGATCAGCTGGGTTTTGTTTGGAGGACACATGCATAAATTTAAATTTGGAGGACAGCTCTTTAATAGTCTTCACTCTCTTGCGAACAAAAGGAATTTTACTGTCTTCCTTCCCTATCCAGTAAAGACAAATCTCGCTGTCAGTCCATATATGGATATCCTCAAACTGAGTATTAAGAGTAGTGGTCAAATACCTGGCCAATTTAGTTCCCACTTCTATGGAAGCCAATTCCATTTGAGGTAGGGTTCTTCCTTTAACCCGTCACGTCCCGAGCCTTTCCGCACCTATGACATCCCCCATTCCCGAGCCTTTTTGGAAAAAATTTTTTTCTTCTAAAACTTCCGCTTAGGTCGAGAAACGATGGAAAATCATGAAGAAAGTGGTCCCTGCGGTCTATAAGTGGTCTGTACAGGTGCGGTTTCCCCCCGCAGGTATCGTATTCTGTAATGGGCTGGATATGCGTTTACGTTTTCTATGGTAAGGAATAATGGGAGAAACAACACACAACACCTCTACATTTATTGAATTTGAACTAATAAACAATAACAGTAACAATATAATGGATTTCAGACACATATATAGGAAAAATAAGCATTGTACCATCGCGCGAGCATAGCGAGTTAGTTGCTGGTATGAGTCAACCTATCATTTTTTCTACTTGTATACTTCTGTTTCAATGACAATTTACCAATTACAACTGTTTGTAAGTGTTTTCAGATGTTTTCATTCATTATGATGACATGCAGCATAAGTTTAGCGCACATCAGCTTAGTAAGCGCACTCGCTATGACTCGTATTTCAACATACCAAATTATTTTATCACTTTCCAATTATTTTCCCATTTACATAGAACCTTTCCTCCACCACTGTAAAGGTTTTCAATTATTTTCATTCATTACGAGGGCATTTAGCGATATGCTAGCGCCTATTCACGTAGCAACCACGATCTCAAACACTCGTGTTTCATCGTCTACTTTATTTATTCACTCCAATTATATTTTCCCACTTACATTACACACGTTTACACCCCTCCAATGCACTGTACATACTTACTGCCATTATTTATTCAAGTGAGCGTGAGAATATCGCCTGAAAATACCCTGGCAAGGAATGTTTCGTCATACAAAATACTCACACACTTATATACTAATTCACTCACACACTTATATACTAATTATTCACTTTATCACTTGCTGACTTTTATTTTGACTAATACGTGCCTTATTCATTCGACTAAGCGTCAGGAAATCTTATCTTTATAGACACGCTATGAATATTTGACTTAGAATATACATCATCATATACAATAATTTGAACTTATATTATACCCGTAAGAATGTCACATAATAATAAATATATAATAACGGGCCGTATTTATTGCACTGAGCGACAGAATATCGCATCAAACAACCCTCTCTATGTAAGTTTCAACTTAGGGCAGATTTATATACTTACACCCAATGTTTTCACTTATGTTCTACCCATAGGCACTTTATACTAATATTTGGAGATCCACATGACTGATATTTTCACAGAGCGTCTGTCTGTCGCATTTACCTCATAATTTCAGCGTCCTTTCGCATTCACACCATGCTAAAATTGCAGCAACGTGTGATATTCACTTAAACATGGGTGAATACACAGACCCACGTCACACTGCACGCACTCATAGCGGGTGTCCTTCCTCTGTGTCGTGAGTCTCACCTGGGAATTACTGCACACGTGACACCTGCGCTGGGGCCTAGGTCTGTTGGGCTGGGGAGGGATAGGAGTGGGGAAATGGCGGCCGGATATTCTCTGGGGAGTCTGGGTAATAGGGGCAGTGCGGGGGCGCTGTTGGGGCCTTTCAACACCATACTTAGCAAAGATTTCTCGTGTGAGCTCCCTCACAAACCGTTCAAATGTTTCCTGAACTCCTGTGGTCATGGCGTGAAGGTGGTGGCAATTCAGAGCAGTGATATCTAGTAAGTGAAAGAACAGTTTCTTATACCACTTCATCGTGGTCCTGGCACACTCTACCGTCGATATCATGGAGTCAGACTGGTCCACGAGGCGCATGTTTATATTGTAATCCATTACACACTCAGGTTTCCAAACACGACGCCTGCTCTCGCTATGGTAATCAACAGAATCAGTACGGTGCATCAAGGGGCGGTGAACCGTGGACAAGAGGCTTACTTCTCTGTTGTGGTTCCACATTGTTGCAAGGATGTTGTTGGCTTTGAAGAAGACAACCTCACTCCTGCAAGTTTCCGCCCTACCTTGACCATGTGACGCTCGGTTCACCTTTACGGTTCCACAGACTCCCGTTTCATGTGTGTGAAGATAACGAGCGAGAAGAGGGCTAGTGTACCAGTTGTCGAGGTAGAGAACGTGACCACGATGAAGGTAGTCTTGTATCATCGTCTTTACCACTGCTCCCGAAAGTCCTATACTTCGATCTTCTATTATGTCTGTCTGTGCACCGGTGTACAAGACTATGTCTTGCACGTATCCAGTCCTACAGTCACACATAACAAAGATCTTGAACCCAAAACGGTGCCTTTTGCTGGGTATATCCTGTCTGAATGAAATATTGCCTCTCCACAACACGAGACTCTCGTCTATGACGAGATCTCTATAGGGATAGAATGAGGATCGAAAGGTTTGCCTGAGGTGATCAAAGACCAACCGAATTCGCCTCATTTTGTCAGTGTTGTTTGCATTTGCAGGGTCATGAGCATCATAAAAATGGAGGCGACTTAGAATTTGTTGAAACCGATTACGGCTCATCACTTGACCAAATATGGGGGTAAACATAACAGGGTCCCTAGTCCAATAAGCAGGAATTCTATTTTTTCTTATTATACCCATCAAAAGGACAAGGGCAAAAAATAAGAACATTTCTGGAATGGAGACAGGGTAATCATAGATCATAGAATGCCTACTCCTTGTTCCCAATCTTTCACTTTCTAGGCGCTGGGCGCTTGCAAACAGTTTTGTTTGAAAAACGATCTGATCTACGAATGCCTCACTGAAAAACAGGTGGAAAAAATCCAACCTGGTTGAATTACAGTGAATACCTGGTGCAATGCAGCCAGATCGCCCTTGCTCAGTGAAGGGGTGAATGAGGGGAGAAAAATCACTCCCATCCTCCCAATCCCACGACACAAATCCCTCGTCCCCATCACCGCCTTCGTCTGGGTGGGGAGGAGATCCTGGTTGGGGAGGTTGGGGAGAAGTACGGAGGGCTTCCCCACTGTCACTCCTCTTCCCTCTGCCTTTACCCTTTCCCTTTCCCTTACCCTTACGGCCTTGAGGAATATTAGGGGGCTGTGGGGATGAAATTGTTGAATATTGGGGAGCAGAAGACGTGCTGGGGAGTGGTTCCTCCCCACCTTCCCCCTCCATTACCACACCACGTGCTCTCTCACGCAACCTTGCTCGACCACGTGTTAGGGGATATTGGGGAGCATAAGACGTGCTTTGGAGTGGTTCCTCCCCACCTTCCCCCTCCCTCACAACCCCACGTGATAATGAACGCACCCGCACTGGCCCACGTGATCCACTCTGCCGCCTCACACTACGTAGGGAGAGCAATGACTCACTCACGTCACTCTCACTTTCCCTAATCCCAGGACTTTCCATTTCACTCCCCACTCCCTCCACTTGACTTCCTAGCTCCCCAAACAGAATGCTAGGCCCATACCTGCTCATACGACGTGGTGTGCGCTCTGGGCCACGATGTGTAATCACCTCCCGTCCATACCACGTGGCAGCACGTCCCACGGCTCCGTCCTCGTCCTCGTCCTCGACCTCGACCTCGAATTCTGCTTCCAAGGCACGCTGGGGATAGGGATATGATATACCACGTGCCTTCTTTGCCTCCTGCCCCTCTCTAGCAGCATGGTAAGTCACGTACTGCCGCTTCCTGGGTGACGGAACTTCCTCGTCACTGCTGGTGGTTTCTTCCTCCTCTGGCTGCACATAATCCTTGTCCATCTCCTCGTCATCCAGTGGGGAATCACTGTCGCTGGTAAAGGTGTCCAGGGCGACTTGAATCTCGCTCTCTGAGAGACCTCTCTTAGCCATGTCTGAGCAGGACCGTGGCTACCAGGTGAGTGGACGAGTGGCGGGCTAATGCGGGTCGCGCGGGGTCGCCGAGTGTCCCCGCCTGGTGGCAGGTAGGGGAAGGTCAGGCGAGGGTACGTACCGCAAATCAAGTGCGAAATTTGAAAATTGTCGAAATTATGCACATTGCTATTGCACAACGTACTGGTACGTCGCCGGGACTGGCAAATGCAAATCGTTGCAACGTACCCATACGTCGTCGGGACGGGGCGGGTTAATTGGCGCAACTCTGACTTCGGACATAATAATCTTACTATCCTCTCCTGTTGCGCAATAAGCTACTGCTCCATAGGCCCTTTGAGAAGCATCACAAAATATGTGTAAGTGTGACTTCTCATTACTGTTTATTTTCCTGGGAATACATATGCTTGATGTAGTTTCAAATTCCTTTCTAATCTGTTCCCATTGTTCCACATACGTCTCACCCAACTCCGTATCCCAGTCTAACTTTTCTCGCCAAGTCTCCTGCACTAAACATTTGTCCCTCATAGCTATAGGACTGACCAATCCTAATGGGTCAAATAACATGGAGACCTGAGTTAACAAAGACCTCTTGGTGAGAGTGACATCAGAGAACTTAATTGGTTTCAAACTTATTTCATCAGCTCTTGTATCCCAGTTAAGACCCAGCACATTTTGAGTTTTGGGAATGTCATTATTTGGATAGTCCTCTTGTATTTTATTCCTCAAAAGCGGTGAATTTGTATTCCAGCTCTGTAACGGCAAATTTGCCTTTCCACATTCGGAATTGGCTACTTCATAAGCCTTCAATGCTTCCAACTCTGTATCAGCAACACCTTGCAAATTATCCATGTAGAAAGCCTGCCTTACTTCTGGGCATTTGGCATTTTCAAAAGGATGCATTAAAGTGTCGCAAAGTAGGAAAGGACTAGCACAAGAGCCAAAGAGCACTGATCGGAAACAGTAAGTCTTCAATGGACTACCCTCATTTTGAGGATCATGAGGCCAGAAGAATTTTGTAATTTTCCTGTCCTCTTCTCTCAATCCTATTCTGAGAAAAGCCTTACTAATGTCCGCTGTATAAGCATAAGGTTTCTCTCTAAATCTTAGTAATACATTCCCTAACTTCTCTGTTAGGGTAGGTCCAGAGTGTAGGGAATCGTTCAACCTAGCTGATCCTTTGGACGCTTTACTACTACAATCGTTCGTTCGTTCGTTCGAAGATTTCCTGCACATATAGTGCAGGCCGGGCCATACATTAGCCCGGTCAGTGGGGTATAGGCTGGTTAAAACATAGTAAGTGGGAAGGACAGGCCCTGGGGATTGCCCAGCACACACGTCCTGTCTCCTGACTGGCTTTGTGGTGTGTGTGTACTACTACAATTGAAAACTATCCTTATGGGAGCAGTTACTGAGTCCTTGCTTACAGCATGATGTGACAAATAATGTCCCTCTTTATGGTTAACAGGGAATTCTACCTCTTCTATAAATTTATTCTTCAGTTGATCCTTTATAATATTATCATATAGGGTTAGGTGTTCGGGTTAATCTCTCAACTTTCTTAGAAGAGAATTTACCTGAGTCTTAGCTGCATGGTAATTTGTTGGTAACTCCGAATGGTTTAGTTTCCATGGTAATCCTACCCAATACTGTCCATCCTTAAATTCCACTGACTGGTTATACAAATCCAAAGTTATTTTATCTTCAGGGGCTGGTTCCTCAGAGTGTATTCCTACACTGTGTAGATCCCATAATTTGTGTACAGGTTCAATATTTTCATCCGGCAAGTCATTTATGTAAGTAATTTCTAATTCTGCACCTATTCTAGCTACTGTCAATGACTGTGTGGGGGTAACAAAAACTGAGTCTACTAGTTTAGCCTCCCATTTAACTTGTTTTGGAAAAGGCTAATGACCCATAATAAGGTTACCTCCTGGACTCTTGAACAACTGTACCTTATTCTTCTTGAAAGTCCTATGTAAGAATCTTCCACAGTACAGTAATCCGAACCAATTATCATTTTTGTAGGACCCACAGTATCTCATTCCACATTCCGTTTAGCCAACTTTATCCCTGAGCTTTGTAGATGATCAGAGGTTTCCTTCAGTCCCTTTATATATATATATATATATATATATATATATATATATATATATATATATATATATATATATATATATATATATATATATATATATACACTTGTCTCCATATTATCCAGTACAATTGCTGTTATACGGCATTTATATCTGCCTAGTTGTATTACAGGCCTAACTAAATCAAAGGACTGAGCTTCCTTAGTAGTTAAGAAAACTGTAATGGCTAGGTTTACCTTGCCAATAATAGGTAACTTTAATTTCTTCACCATGTCTGCAGAAATGAAGGTTTTCTGAGCACCCGTATAAAAAATAGTGTAAGCCAATAGGTTTCTATTCTCAATCACTACCTTCACATCTGCTATTGGAACTGCAGCTGGCATTACTACTGGAGTATTCCCCTTAGCAATTGTCATATTCACACTTGCAGGTTTAGGAACCTCATTTTTCATCCTTGGGCATAAAGCACTATGATGTCGATCCCTTTTACATTTGAAACAAAGATTTAATTTTGTCTTGCAGTCTGCGGAAATATGCTCGGAGTTCATGCAGATTATACAACATCCCAGTTCCTGAAGCTTTCCTGCTGTAGAAGCATAATCAGGATAATGTTGACAAGATGCACTGGAATGTTGCTCACCACGAAATGCAAAAACTTTCCTGTCCTTTATCATGGAAGGCTTTACTTCCTTAATTTCATCAGCTTGTCTATTCCTTGTCTTTAATATTTTATCCTCAACTTTTAAAGAGCTAAGGAAAGTACCTACCTCTTCTTTAGGCACATACTTAGCCATCTCTGACTTAGGTTTCCCAACCAGTTGGTTAGTGGGATTTTTCTTTATCGTTTAATCTCAGCAGGCTTTAATGTTCCTTGCAAATGTTTACAGAGTTGCATTAAACCTTCTTCAGTCCTCTCACGGGAGAAGTTATCCTTTTGGTACCTACCGTACAAGGCATCCTTGGTTTTTGGTGGAAGCTTTAAGGACACAGTTCTAGAAAGTACCCAGTCTTCTGCCTTAATATTTTCATAAGTACCTAAAGACTTTAAATTACATCTCATTGCAATTCTAAAATTTTGCAAGGAATCAAAATCATATTTAGGTATAGGTAATTCAATTAGAGCCTTCAGTATTTAGGTGATAACCTGCTCCCTGTCTTCGTAGTTTAGTCTAAGGATAGTCAAGGCCACCTCATAATTGTTTTCTTCCACTGGTAATTCTTTTATCAGCATGTAAAGCGTTCCCTTGACCTGTCCTAACAGATATGTGAGTTTGCTCACATTAGGGAGATCTGTTCTATCATGAACTAAGTATCTGAAATGATCCCAAAAGGATTTCCAATTTTGCTCCCTATCAAACTCCGGAAGCGAAATATGTGGTACTGCAGCTTTACTCCGCTGTTCCACAACTTGTATTTCCGCGGCAGTCTCAGCCAATTTGGACTCTCGTAACTTCACTACGGTTAAATATTCTTCTAATTTACCTTCAAATTTTGTAGTCTCTGACTCTGAGATCTTTATCATCAGCTTTTACTATGGCCACTTCTAAATTTACATAACCTTCTTCATACTTAGTCCATCGGTCTTTCAGTATATTCAGGACGACTATTTAATTTCTACCTGGACAGAGGTGTTTCATCTAACTATTGTTTGCAACCATTTATGGCTCTCGTTACCCATCCTGCCTTACTACTAGAAGTTTCTGTAACAAGGGAATAGACGTGTTGACTAATTTCTAAATTAATAAATTACCCTTTAATTTCAACCACAAATTTACCCCAGCTCAGTAATTATCTAATTATTTTAAAATTTGAAGTGTAGGGATTGGGCATATGGTATTAACCCTATCTCCCTGGGTTGTTAAACCTCTAGGGTTATATCTTACTCCTACACTCAGTCTCCAAATAACCCATATATCCCAGGCTGAGCTAATTAATCATTTTAAATTTTGAGGAGTGTAGGGATTAGGTCCACAGTATCAAACGTATCCCCCTGGGTTGTTAAACCTCTAGCGTTATATCTTATCCCCACACTCAGTTTCCAAATAACCCATATTCCCTGAGCTCAGAACTATTTAATCTCTTAGCATACCATAGACCCACCCATAGCTTGTATAGCATAGAACTGTCCTTTCGTCAATTCTATGTAATTTATAAACTTCTGCAGACCCGGATCTCTGCCATGATGATTCCAATGTATACCATCGGCCTTTAGTGTTGCTTGGAAAGGCTTTGCATTAAAGTGGATAAAATCCTTCCCCTACCTAATTCTTTGAAACTTCCTGTTCACGGTTCTGTTAATTAATTTATACGTTCCATAGCAAACTAGTGAACCATATGGTAGGTTTCTAGGCTCAAGAAGGGTTATGGTTACCAAGGATTTACATGAACCTTCTATGTCTCATACCACTGCTAGAATGTTTTCCACAATTTCATTAACTTCCTCATCGTCATGAATATTATTTCCTCCCAGAAAAAGGATAGTGCGGTTAGGCTCCTAGTCTAATACGACATTTAACCTTTCATCATCAGAAAAGGAACTTACCCTTCCACCCGCAGCTCGGTATATACGTATTTCCACATCATCCACCTGTACAGAACGTGGCAATAGGATGTGCCCAATGAAAGCAACCTTAAAAACATTCAGTGCTTCAGCACACATCGGTTTTCCTCACTCGGGGCACCAAAAAAATTTGTAAGAAATTATTTATACACTTCTTTGCCTGACAAGTGTTAGTCTAAGAGGACCTTAAGTAAATTCACTTAAGTCTCTAAGGAGGATTAGGTGTAACTGATACTCCAACTCACCTAGTTATTATTCTCCTATCTCCTAGCTAATTCCCCACTGAATTGGCCTGTTCGTTAACGTTACTTAGCTAGAAAGAGTCGGACAACAGATGACAACGAGCCTGATGTTTAGTTCGGTTGCCTGGGATGCCAAGCGTCCTTGAAGTGCATATTTACAACGTGGTACTTGAACCAGGTCTAGGAGCAGAAGTGACTAACATGGCAACTTGGCAAGCTTCTTCTCCCCCATAGGATTTGAAGAGGTGCCAACTATTTATTAATTACAATGCTAAATAGATTACATCATGATATATACAAGGCAAAGCTAACTAATTAATCTTTGTTTTAATTAAACTAAAGCCAAGCCAAATATTCCCTTTATCCATGTAAATATGTTAAACCCACATCTGCTTTTCATGTGAGGGCTTTTAACCCTCAGGACACGTCATCTACCACCCAGACGCAGTTTAGGTCAATGGAACTTTCCAAAATAATTACATGTATTTGCAATATAGTTGTCCACAAGGGTTAAGCAGCAGTAGTATTTAATTTATTAATAATAAATATTATTAAAGAGAATGCAGTCTCTGGGTTATAAAAACCACTTGAATAGTTATTAACGCTCTCCAGGTTTTCCTCTGCTTCTAACCAGGGATGACTATTTAAAAAAATAGTCAACCACTCTGGGGGAAAATATTTCCCACAGCCAACGTGCCAAAGGTCGATAGGCAAAAACAAAGAAAAAGAAAAGTATCATCCATCGCAGACATTAGAAACCCTTGACACATGTTCTATTGGTCGTACAGTTCATTCGTTTTCCATACCACTGTCATCACCCATTGAATAAACAGTAATTGTATCCGCTTCATTTTTAGTTTGACTCCTTCAGAACACATACGTACTTTTCATAGTATTCTTGTCAATACCACACAAATCAGTATTTCAAAATTTCGATACGGAGGGGATAGATATAGCTTCATTTAAACTGTTCACTACCTGAGTGAATAAAAATATATGGTAGCAGAAAGCGTAAATGAAATGCCTTCCTTTTGCTGATAAAAGTAAGGTTGATGACAATACACTTTGAGTGCACCTTCCATAATGCATATGTCTACTCAGCCATTATAATATATATATATATATATATATATATATATATATATATATATATATATATATATATATATATATATATATATATATATATATATATATATATATATATATATATATATATATATATATATATATATATATATATATATATATATATATATATATATATATATACACACACACACACAAGGTCTGTTAAGAAACACAAGGTCTGTTAAGAAAGTATCCGACCTTAGGCTCTGAAAAAATTAATAGCTAACCTGTTAAGCTAAGACACTAATCCCTTTCAAAGTAGGCCCTTTCTGACTTGACACACATAGCCCATCGTTTTTTCCACTGCCTACAGGTGCTTCGTTTCATTCATTATGACTTCTTCTCTTGTCTCGAATTGGGAACCTCTCAGCGGAGTTTTGAGCTTGGGGAATATCCAAAAATCGCACACAACCATGTCTGGTGAGTAAGGAGCCTTCCGGACCTGCGGGATGTTGTGCTTAGCCCAAAATTATTGAATCAGTTGAGAAGAATGGGCAGGGGCGTTGTCATGGTGCAGCTTCCAACTTGCCACTTTCCTAAGGTCTGACCTCTTCCATCGAACTGCGTCATGAAGACGATGGATAATGTTGTTGCGGTAATGTTCGTTGACAGTCTGACCTGGTGCGTATTCGTGATGCACGACACCATGGTAGTCGGGGGGAAAAAAATACTGTCAACATGAAAGTGCATTTCACCTTGCTGCAGGCATTTCTTTTTGGGGGGATGGGGACTGAGACAACCCTGCATGTTCCCACTGGAACAACTGTGCTTTGGTTTCTGGGTCGTACCCATACACCCAAGTCTCATCTCCAGCGATAACTGTCTTCATAATGTATGGATTGCAATTCACACACTCCAGCATGTCTTAACCTACCGCATGCCAGTATCGTTTTTAAAACGGTCTAACAAAAATCTGTGGATCAGTGCCAGTGCCATTTTAGAATGGTTTAAAATTAAAACGTTCACTGTGACCACATTTTTCAAGATTTGCGGGTAAAAATTGGCATGCATGTATGTTAACTGTTCCTCTATCATGCCTCAGGCAGTCAAGGCCATACATCCACTCACTCACCCTCTCACACTTGCTCTGCCTTTCTCTGCCTGTGTACCTCACCCAGTGCTGTACATAGTGAAGGCATGTTGTAAATATTTTCACGTAAGTGAAGGGACTATACATAGTGAAATCAAGTTGTAAATATTTTCTTGTAAGTGTAAGAACTGTACATAGTGATGTCAAGCTGTAAACACCTTCTTGTAAGTGTCAGGACTCCTCATAATGAAGTGAGGTTGTACCTATCTTCACGTAAGTGTAAGACAATGCATTCAGTTTGAGACAGACACGCAAATTGTGACAGATGTTGAAGTAATAAGTAATCAGAAAAGTGTACTGAACGTTGCTATACCTTACCAACATAAATACCTGAATTTACCTTACATTGAAAACGGCTTTCGCTCACTTACGTGGCGACCGTGAGAGAACGGGAATTCCTGTATACGAGTATGCTGGACTCAATAAAATCCATTTCCGAGCTGTGGTGAGTATTTTAATGGTAAAATTCGTTGTTTTGACATCAAAATCTATCATTTTAGCCAATTAACCCGCGCTGTCCCGGCGACGTGAATTAACGCGGCAACATTGCATGGTCCCTAATTTGCACAATTTTCAATTTTCGCGAGTGATTTCGCGAGTGATTTTTGGCACATATACACGGGACACCTTCCTCTACTCCTCTACAAGATGCCAAGCAGGAACAATGCCTTACACCGCATAACCTCTCCCCCCCTGCACGCCATTGTCTCGACAATTCACCTGTTACCAGTGACCTGGCCAATAAAGACATTCAGGGCCAGAGTGATTCCCCAATCGATGCCAATGTGGAGGACAAAGTTTAGAGGAAGCAACAGTTAGAAATGATGATCAGGTAATGTGGGAAAAAAAGGTCATGAATGGTGATGAGTTAGTGAGTGAAACAATGCTTATAATGCCTATATTACTGTTTGAAAACCAATATACTCTTGTACTACATATAAATTCGTACCAAGTAAATAAATAAATACTGTTTATGAATGGATAAAATAGTTACCCTCCCATAGAACTCGTTTTCTTTGGTGCCAGCCTGTTAGAAAACCCAGTCAGGCAAGGAAGTATTAGCACCTAAATCCGGTATTTTAAACCCCAGGTGAGCGATTTCTCTGTGAATTTTCGATGTTTCTCACCAAAAGCGGATGTTTGAGCCAAAAAAAAAAAAAAAGGTCCAAAAACGTGGGGATGGGGCGTGTTAAAGAAAAAAGTCAAAAAATGGCCAGCACGGGAGTGACCAATAGGTCTAAAAATAGCTGGCACTTGGTGGGTTAAACAACGTTCGTCCCACAAAAGGCGTGGCTCAATCGGTAGAGAGGTGGCCTGCCATTCTAACGAACCCAGGTTCAAATCCCCGCTGGAGCAGGGAACAGTTTAAGGATTTGAATTTCATTAAATCAGGCTTTACTGATCTACCACAACACCCGCTGACATGTCGTAAAAATATCCCCTCTAATACCAATACACCAGTCCGTATGAGACAGCCCTAGCATATATTCAATATGGACGGTGGGTGTTAGCGGCGCTGAAGTGGTGACATGTAGAGGTGTATGGTATGTAGGAGGATTGCTGGGCCTTGATAGCAGGCTGTGAAGCCTATGCCCAGAGTAAAAATGACATCATGAATGTGACGCAGCATCTGCAGGAGATACCGGAAACTGACTTAGAAACATGTTTCAGGAAGTGGAAAAAACGCTGGGCTATGTGTGTCAAGTCAGAAAGAACCTATTTTAAGATGGACTATAGTCGTGGCGCACGACTCTGAAGGTGTCATTGTCATGCCCTGGCAACCTACCCATCAACACTGCATCCAACTTCGTGTATGATACGCCAGTGATTCGTTCATAGTATGTTCGTGTATAATAATATTCGTGTATAATAATATGACCTCTGTATATGATACGAAATCGGACGCACTGCTGACTGGTAGGTTGCCAGGATACGATAATGACAACCTCAGAATTATACATTGTGAATACAGTTTCCTAGCTAAACAGGTTAACTATTTATATTTTAATGCCTATGGTCGAGTACTTTCTGAGAAGACCTTATATATATATATATATATATATATATATATATATATATATATATATATATATATATATATATATATATAGATAGATAGACAGATAGATATTAGATTTAGATTTAAAGTGTTGAATGTTTTTAACAGTTTCCAGTGTTTCTTTCGATAACTGCCTCACATTTGTTTTATGGTGAAATGTGATTCATACATCCTATTTCCTATCCTTAATCCACCTTGTTCGTCACCCTACTAATCTTTCTGTAGTTTATCTTACCCTACACTTTACCTTATCGCAGAGATGACTAACACATGTATAGCTCTTACATTCCCTCCTGTACCACTAACTTTTGTATAACAGCACAATAATATCCATTTCATCCAGCCAATGGACACTTTTCCCATCACCCATGCAATCCTAAAAATGTTTATTACTATGAAGTCCACTACCATCTTCCAACCACACTTCAGCATTACACCAGCCATTTTGCGCGACAATCCGTATTACGTATGAGGCACCTGTGTCCCTTTAGATATTAAACACTTATCTAAATTACTCTCCATCATCGCATTTCATTTTATGATCTTTATATGTCCGTTTTTTACACGTTTTACATTTGTCAAGAATTTGCACAATTTCATGTTTCTTCTACACTTTCTTAGCAACTATATTCCAAGATCCTCCTGTACTCTGTTCATATTCTCTTTCGCTGCTTTTTCAACCTCATCTTGGCCATACTCTTGTTTCTCTTGTTTCACATAACATTTGACCACTTATGTTGCTGAATCACTATTCAAATGATTCAACACTTGCCATTACTGCTTCTTCCATCACACCAAGCCATTTTAAAAATTCCTTCCCGACTCCACATACTACCTTACGTACAGTGATCAGTTCCTCAGTAAAAAAATATAACTATCCCGCTCTGTCCACTTACCTCCATCACACCTTTCTCGTTTTTCTCTCATTCGTACAGGACACTGCAGAGGAAGACCTCCGACATCTAACTCCTTTCGGACCTATCAGCTATTTACCTGTTCTGTGTAATTTTAGCAGAACTCCTAAATTCGTCTCTCATTCTTACTTCCTGTCAGCATTCCTCAATGGGGAAATGGGAAAGGATGTGACCTGTCCACGTCTTTTTTTATATCTCGTCCCCGCCCCAGAGGGGCTCGGGGACTGGTATTGTTTTCATTCGGTTTGTCTGTTTATTTGTTTGATTGTCTGTCTGTCTGTTAACAACTTTACATGAAAACTACTGGTGTGATTTTGACTATTACAGGGATGATGGACTATGACCTTCTGATCACCCGATTAAATTTTGGACTAAATTGGGCCAAGGCTCAAGCTGTAGGCCCCCAAAATGTAAAAACAAAAATCTTTTTTGGCCTTAACTCCATTCAGATCCGTCGTATCGACACGAAACCAAAACCTAAATGTGCATCTTTCAAATCTGCATCCTATAAGATGCCTCATTACATCAGGTGGTAGTCACCTCCCCAGTCAGCAGTAGGGGGTCGGGCCTAAAATTTCAAATAGGCATAAAATCGTCAATTTTCACCCAGTTGACTCCAAATTTGATATGTGATATCTTTGACTAGATGTCCTGTTGTGTTTATAGGTCAGTATTAAAATGACTGCCGGGGACGGGTTTGTTGTGCCTTGGCACTGCTTCTTGTTCATTTTGTTTTTTGGTCAGCTCTCTGATTTTGCATCTCCATGCAACACTAACCATTATCATTTCCATTCATCCCTCAGCATTGTTAAGCTTACGTTCCAAAGATTTATTAGATGCTCCCCATTCGAGTCAGCTCTCATTTTTTGGCAGTTCTTCCTCTGATTAACTGAAAAGAATGATGTCCTCAGTAAAATAATGATTTATTGATTGCTACTCTTGATATTAACTAATTTGTCATTCCAGTCTATGTTTGTGGAAAATGTTCTTTTTGCCTTCAGTGAATAGCTTCGATAAACTTATATAAATCACCTTGTCCAATACCTCTCTTTATTGGTAAAAACACATGAGGCCGTCTCCGGCTACACCTCCTATGGGTCAACCCTCACACACCTGTTTTCCCCAGAGGACCTCCTCCCGCATTGACCACATACTTCGTGAACCTCTAGTCTCCATGACCCTGTTTTCATTACTGATGTATTTTCCCCATACACATAATAATTCCATGGACCTTTATTCCCTCATGGACATTTTTCTCATGGACCCATTTTTCCCTATGGTTCTGTTTTCCCAATGGATCTATTTTCCTCATGAACATATTTTCCCCATGAACCTGTTTTACCCATAGAACTCATTCTCCCATGTGACCTATTTTCTCCCAAGAACCTACTGTATTGTCCACCATGAACTTTCTTTCCACCATGGACTGCTTTCCTCATAGACCTATTTTCCTCCATTTCTCTTTCAGGACAATTTTTCCGTGGATCAATTTTCCTCAAGGATATATTTCCTCCCCATGGTGAAATACTGACCTATTTTCTCCCATAGGCCCATTTCCCCACATATTTCTTTTTGCCCATTTAAAGCATGTTTTCATTTAGGCTAATTTCCCCCAAAGACTACTCTCCCATCTACTTCTTTCTCCACATGGACATATTGAAGCCATGAACCTATTTACCCCATGGATTTATTTTCCCTCAATCCACCCAGCCACCATCCCACACACCTACCCATTCACCTAGTGTAAGCTGTCTCAGAAGTAGCATGATGACTCGACAAATTCCACACACACACACACACACACACACACACACACACACACACACACACACACACACACACACACACACACACACACACACACACACACACACACACACACAGCAGATTCAATAGTATAGATTTGGGCAAGTAATTTTATGGTAGCAGTGCTATATCTCCAAATATTTTAAACTTTGAAAATTGAATCGATATTTTTTTTCTGTTTAGTAAATTCCATGCAAAAGATCTCTTATATCCTTAAATTATCTCAATTACTTGTTTCATTACTTGAATTTGACTTTCTTTGGCTGACCACTGCGAAGTCCGGTTTCTTCTCTTGACATGTTTATAATTAAATCGATTTGTAAGGACTTTTGTTAACAGTATGCGCTTAACAAAAAGAAAATCTGTTGGGGAGTAATATTTCCTGTCTTTAATGTCATCCTTTTAAGAGATGCAGTTAACAGACGCATTTTTCCATGATTGGATATTGCTTCGAATTGCAAGCACATTTCTTTCTCTTCAACTTTATTTATTTATTTATTTTTTTACTGGTCTGTTCTTGCTACTGTTAAATCTACAAATGTCCCACCGTTGCTGAGTATTTTCATATTTTTATGACTGGTAGCGCAGGACAGTGCTCAGACAATTCATCCTCATGAAAAATTATGCCAAAAATTGGAATGTTATTTATTTTACCTCTCGGCAAACAACTTTTCTAAATGAATGTGAAATTCCTCCATTAAATTAGAAAAATTAACTCCAATGTTATATGAAGACACAATTCATTTTTATATTCTCTCACATGGTCTGTGTCACATGAATATGACAGCTTGCTGGCACAGTGTCTGCTGACTGTGACATCACCTGTACCTACCTCTCCACCAGGTGGCCTCAGCAGGTGGCAGCTTGCAAGCAGAATGTCGACTGACTCTGGGGTCTCTCAAGGAAAGCGTCTTCAAGACCCTTCGAGTTAGGATGAGAATGATTTCCTATGTGGACAACTACCAATCCTCAGGTGAGTCACTTATGTATCAAAACGTCTATGGACATTCAAGGATGTAGTCGTTAGCACATCTCGCCTACAACTGGAATATCCAAGTTCTGTTTCCGGGCCAGTGAGACTCTTTGATATATATATATTTTAAAGTCTGTTTTTACACAGCTGTAAAACTGGAGTTGCTGTTGTTGTTGCTTAGTTCCGGGCCGTCTGATCTAGTAGACCCGTCGACCGCAAGTAGGCAACCGTCCCTATGGGGTTGTCTCGTAGGTTCTCTACACCATTGATGGTGTGGGTATTTCTTAGTGTGGCATGTGATGTGTAATGCTCCATTATGTGTTATACTGTGTGGGCCTAACCTATAGGCTAGGCACGTGTCATCTGAGATTTCATACAAACCGAATCTAAGCTCAGGAAGGCTGGGTGATGTCCTGCTCTAAGCCTAGCTGGGTGAACTCGATCTTCTCGATTTAACGACGACTCCAGTGAGTGAAAGTCAGGAGGGGGCTTGTTGTATGGTGTTATGATCGAGGTGATGTATTGCCCTGCGCGTGAAGTGAGTATTTAGCTTTTTCATTGTTGGTGTTGAAATGTCTAGAGGTGGGATATTATTGTACAGGATTGATAGTTTGTATGGTGATTGTTTTATTTGCCTTTGTGGGTTGTGTGTCACTGGCATGTAGTGAGGGGGGTGTTGTGTACTGGCACGGGCTGCTGCACAGAATTGTGTCCCCCTAATATCATGGTAGTAGTTTCCGACAGGAAAGACTTTAGTTTCAGAATGTAAGTCAGCTGTGGGAGTGGTTTAGGTGCAGCCAGTAGTGATGCATAGGGCGTTGCTCTGTTTGTTTTATATGGTATTGTGGTGGGTATTAAGACAGGATGAGAATCCATGTTGGGGATGTATAGGGCATCACTGATCTAATGTATTGCTTGTAGAGTAAGGTGAGTTTCTTTTTGTTGCTCAAAATCTGGCCCTGTAATTGCCGTGACTGCATGATGTCTTGTACATGTTGAAGGTGAGTCCGGTGTCACATGCCACTCCAAGGATCTTAGTGGAGGGTGTATGTGGCACATATATATTGTTAAATGTGATGTGAGGGGAGTACCTGTGTTCATGTGTACTGCTGGTGATGAGTGTGGTGGAGGATTTAGGTAGGGCGGTCGTCAGTCTGCTGTCCTAACCCCAGGTCCCTAGTGTGTTGAGGTAGTCCTTTTACAGTGTGCAGGCTGTGTGTGAATGTAGTGTGTGGTTTTTCATGGTAATGTCATCTGCATATTAGGCAATGTTTGTGGGTGGTTGGGGTGTGGGAATATGCATTCACAGGTTTAAGAGTGGGGATAAAAGAACGGAGCCGTGTGAAACTCCACTGGAGAAATTTCGTGTTCATGACCAATATAGTTGAAAAATATAAACGTGAGGCAGGTGTCACGAGGAACTTGGCGGCTGTGCTCAGTTCCGTTCTTTATGCTTTTTAGCCTGTGGTGCGTTATTCACCTGCTGTTCAAGGATACAAGGCCACAACATTCTCCAGGTTATCGCAGTTGCCTACCGTAGTACAGTACATCATTTTACCGACCAGTCCAAAACGGATGGATGGACATTTGAGTTCATCCCGCACCAGATTTCGAACCCTGGCTCTAAAAGGTCGGCACCTTCGTAGCTAGCAACACTGATCAATATGGTGCCGCATCGGTAGAATAAAACACTAAGTAAAAATGCTAGGATATTTCCAAAGCTATTTAGATATGACTCCCTGTAAGACATAGTGTGTCTAGCTGCATGACCGGAAAACCCCTTATCAGTGGACAAATTGTATTAATACTTCCGCCAACGAAGTTGGACGGAGGCTATATTCTCATGCGTTCATGTTTGTCTGTTTCTATACAGTATATCTTATATAACTGATATCACATTTCATTGAAATCAGGTGGATGGGTGGGCAGTGGGTCGCCGAAGATTCGGATCCTGATGCAGGAATAAATCACAAATTTTATTGGCGTTGCCAGAGTTATACACTCTCTGAGGCTGTGTAACAGGGTTGACTAAGACCGCAGAAATAACTGACTATATGAGACAGCAAAAATATTCGTTTGTTAGGAAAGAAGTATTACAAGAGTAAATTACACAGTGTACTGACGTTGGCGGTGGTATACGCTTTCTGACTGCTTTCTAGTTATTTAAGCACTGCCTCATACCTATAGGGGCTATTGTTCACGACACTGTACCACGAGCTTCTGAACTCAACAGTACCTTTCTCAACTTTGCTGCTCGATCTTGTAACATAATTCAGTTGGAGGTTAATGGAATACTACTGGCCTTATCATTAAAACTAAGTGCTCTATGATGTAAGGAAACAGCTAATTTTTGACGGTCACATCTGCCACACCACTGAAGTCAGGGGCGGTCGGTGGTCAGTCTATATCTTACGTTACGGAATGTTGTCAATAAACATACAGAAACGTTAGACATGTTCTGCCATCATCGACACCACATGCCTCCAAATTTATTATTGCTCACTTTTTTTTTTTTTTTGCATTCCAAGCTCTAGTAAAGCTGCCTGAAATGTGTTTATGTTTGACATTTATCTTGGCATATTTTTTGTTTCATATGGTAAGCTTCCTGTCAAAATATTTCTCTTTTTTACTTGTATCATTTATCTTGTGCTCCCCCCCATCCTCTCTCTCTCTCTCTCTCTCTCTCTCCAAGTATCCGCCTGCCTCATTTCCTGTTGTACCCAGTATTAAACTCGTCCCTGAGCTCTCGTACCGTTTGTCTCCTATCACCCTTCCTGGCCTGACATCTGAACAGGGCGAGTGGTGTTAACTTGCTGATATACTCATCGTTCATCCTTCAAAGCAAACATAGCTTTCTTACACTCACGCCATCCTCAACTTCACTCACACACACACACACACACACACACACACACACACACACACACACACACACACACACACACACACACACACACACACACACACACACACACACACACACGCACGCACGCACGCACGCACGCACGCACGCACGCACGCACGCACGCACGCACGCACACACACACACACACACACACACACACACACACACACACACACACACACACACACACACACACACACACACACACACACACACACACACACTGCGTTTCTCCCAGTGACTCTTTGCTATTCTGTATACCCATTTTGTATTGCAGCAGCCACGTTAAACTTCACTTCTCTTCTGCTTAGCTTTGTGCCAGCTTTTGCTTAATACTTTTCCATGCTCATCCTCTTCCTCCTGTTACATTTGCCTCACCGCATTCATTTCTTACGGTACATGTGATTTGCCTCAAACGCTTCCTACCTCACAGATGGTTATAGAAATGGTCCAGTGCCTGATAAGACTTGAGTTCCATAGGAGGCAAAGGCAGGGGACAGCTTGATTTATCATCAAGAAAGCAACCCCACTAATACCATCAAACCAGTTCTAAATGAGATAAATGAAAACTGCATCTGCTCAAAGCCGACGGTGGGTGTTAATGCCAAAGTGGTAACATGTTAAGGTGTGATAAGTGAGAGAACTGGTGGCCCTTAGGGAATGGGCAGTCAGTCCTATGCCCAGCGTTGGAAAAAAAGATACAGCCCCATTCACATATCATCTCCGCCTGCTCCCTCTTCTTCTATATCTCATCTTGCTTTATTGGCTATACTGTCTGAACTGAATACCGCTAAGATGTAAATTAACTCGTTTTTCTGGTTGGACACCTATAATTGCTAGATGCGAAAAGTTTACACAGCACATTGCAGGCCGTAGTCAGCAACGACATATAAGGGAGAGATATGTCCTGCAATCAACACATGCTTCGGAGAATACTGTAAGAACAAAGAGGAGCAATCAAGCAATGCAGCACCCGCCTCCACAAACTGGTAAAAGAGCCTAACATTTGACTTTCGACGTGACCTTGACTTTCCCCAAGATTAATTATTTCATTGTTGCCTGACCCTTAACCCTTCTACCAAGTTGGGTCTAAATCAGATTATAACCTAATTGTCCTTGTCCGGGAACCTTCATATTTGGCCTTTCCTTGCGACCTTGACCTTTACTTGATTGTTCTTAATATCAAATCCTCGCATCCTTGCCCTATCTTAAACCCTTTTACAAATCTGGGTCTACATGAACAAAAATTGTTTAAGTTATCCTTGTCATGTGACCTTGATCTTTGACTCATTGTTCTAAAAAAACATTAGGTCAATACTTTGGATAATACTCAACCCTTCCACAAGGTTTGGTCCACATCAGATTAAAACAATTTTATTTATGTATTTGTCTTGTTCACACACACACACACACACACACACACACACACACACACACACACACACACACACACACACACACACACACACACACACACACACACACACACACACACACACACACACACACACACACGCACGCACGCACGCACGCACGCACGCACGCACGCTCGCGTGCGTCGAGCACAACATACCACAAGTTCTAGCTTCGCGAGCATCGGTGTAAAAATCATGGTTTGCCCTCATTTTCTCTCCCACAGCTTTAACACTGCGGGCGACAGGATGTCTACGAGTATGCCTTACCCATGTCATCCACACCCAAGCCACCTCCTTTTCACACTAACCATCCTTACCTTCACCATTCCTCTTGTCAGCCTCGGCCAATCACCTTCAGCCTTCACTTCCGCTCCTCATCACCACCCAAGCGTCCCTACAGCAAACTTTGTCATTCTCACCACACATTTATATTATTCACACCCCAGCTATACCCTCCCATAGGCCACACTTTCTTTAATAATGAACACACACACACACACACACACACACACACACATATATATATATATATATATATATATATATATATATATATATATATATATATATATATATATATATTGAGCCTCTGTGGTACAGTGGTAGAGTATGAGTTTCGCACGTTGCTGGACGCGGGTTCGCCTCCCACCAGAGTTGTTAAAACTTTGGGAAGCCTTCCCTGAGCCACTTACTACTTTTGCGGACATAATGGGTGCTGTGGTTGAACCAGTGTCGCATACGAGTATGCTTACTACTTTTGCGGACATAAGGGGTCTTGTGGTTGAACCAGTGTCTCATACTAGTATGCTTGCACCCAGTCGGCTTAAGGAGGTCCAATTACACTTGGTTCACAGACTACACACACATCCAAAGACACTACAATTACACTCACAAGCACTTCTCACCCTACATACAGTCTCTACCAGACAGCCTATGCTAAGCCACTGGGTTGAGATATATTGGCTGTATCGTCCCTGCTTCGGTAGGGATAGTCCGGTCCATCAGTGGACCTCAACGGCTGCTGCTGCTGATGATGTACGTGTATACACTCACATACATACACATTTATACACACATGCACGGGCAGGATAGAACAGTTCTCTTAAGCCTTAGTCTCAATGACTTTTGCGTAGCTTACCAAAGAAATAGAGTATGGTACACAAGAAATGGCGAGAAAGGGTAATACATGGGCAAAAGGAATGAAGAGAAGGGATAAATTTTTGGAGCTGGGGCTGTTGAGAAAAAATAAATGAACATATGAGAAAAGGATCTGGAGGCAATATGATCAGCAGTGATGTGCTGGGAATTGGGAAAGGAAGAAGGCAGGAGGGAGCGGCAAGATGGAGGACATACGGGAAGTAATGATCCTAGATTCATTAGTTAACCCTTCAGCCCTATGACATATTTGTAGTTTTTATTCTTGCTGCCTTTTGACGATTTTGCGTAGCTCAGGAGAGACTTTTCGAACTGGTGAGTTTGAATGTAGCTTCCATTAACCTCTTGATTACAAGATGTTTCCCCAACGCTGCGTGAAGTTTCATGTACACAGCAAGAATTAAATAGAAAAAAAACAAAAAAACTAAATCACTGGACAGAAAGCAGGTAAAATTATGTGAGTATGGATTAATATGCAAGATACGGAAAGAGAAGCATAGAAACTGTAGGTAAGAAATGGGTAGAAACTGTAGGTAAGAAATGGGTAGAGTGAAACATAGAAACTGTAGGTAAGGAATGGGTAAAGAGATGCATAGAAACTGTAGGTACGAAATTGGTAATGAGATGCATTGAAAGGAATGGGTAAAGAGAAGCATAGAAAATGTAGGTAAGGAATGGGTAAAGAGAAGCATAGAATCTGTAGGTAAGGAATGGGTAAAGAGAAGTATAGAAAATGTAGGTAAGGAATGGGTGAAGAGAAGCTTAGAAACTATAGATAAGGAATAGATAAGAATGGGAGGAAATTCCAGCACAGAGGAGGTGGAATGAAGTACAATTAACCCCTTCTGCCAGATGTCATATTTTATTCTTGTTGGTTCCAGACGATTTTATTTAGCTTAAGGGATACTTTTCCAACTGGAGGCGTCAGAAATTGCCTTGACTGATACCTTCACTGTAATGTATCTTCCTTAAGCTCATGACGACGATGGTAATGATGATAACAATAATAGTAACTAGAATGCATTCAGAGATCGCATACCTCCGCCAATGTCATTGCCATTAAAAAAGATCCGGATTGGGATCTATGGAGATACTGTAGAAATACGTTGATTCCGGATCCGCCCCAAAGTTTAATCAATTGTTTCTTGACGAATTGCCCACATAGCCCCCAAAATTTATTGAAATTCAATGAGAAGCCCACATTCCCCCCAAAAAAATTTGAAATTCATTGAGAACTTTTGGAGATATCGTGTGGACAAACAAGCAGACAAACATAGGTGAATACATAACCTCCTCCAACTTCTTTGGCAGTGGCAATAATAATAATAATAATAATAATAATAATAATAATAATAATAAAAAGAAATGGGGCACCCATCATCCAGTTACTCAGTGTAGGGATGTTTATGGTCTATACACTGTACCCAGGAGACCATTTACTACGTTGGGTGGTAATCATATAATCAGGATTTTTGGCTGGGTTAAGTGTCCCTCAGATTCTCCTATCTAAAATCACTTAATAATCGCAAATGTTTCGGAGAGCCTCGGAGGGCCCAATACTTGCCAAGGGCCCCAACTAAATGGGCATATTCATATGGCCATGTGGAATATGAGAGGTGCGAATGAGGAGAGCTAGAGGGTGGTTCAAGAGTGCGAGGTATGCCGTGATGGCATTGTGTGAAACAAAGAAGAAAGGGTGTGAAGTGGAGGAGTGGCAGGGTGTGAAATGTGTAAGATCAGGCATGAGTGGGCGAGGAAGATGCAACGGAGTTATTCTGTTGTTGAATGAGGTGTGGCAGAGTGGAATGAGAGATTATAAATGTGTTAGATCGAGGTGTATGTATGTTAAGTTCAAGTTTGAGAAGGCAAAAGTGGCTGTCATTGTTCCATCTGCAAGTGTGATGACACGAGTGAGCGAGAAAGGCAGGTTTTGGGATGAGCTGAATGAAGTAGTGGGAGAAATGTCCAGGAGCTATAAAGTGATCGTAATGGGTGATATGAATGGAACAGTAGGCACTAGTCATAATGGCGTAATGGGTTGTAATGGAGTACCAGGAAAAAATGATAGAGGGAACGGGAATCGTGTTGAAAGGAGCCTGATTGATTACGTGCTCGTAGAGAGGTCGATGCTGGGAATGGTTGCTGATACGAGGGCAGTGAGAGGACGATGTGGTTTGTCAGATCATATGATTGTCGTATGCAAGATCAAGCAGAGAGGGGTGAGGTGGACCAGGAGAGAGAGAAGCAGTCAGGAGAAAGACTGAAAGTCGAGAAGCTGAGGATCAAAGAAATGGCAAATGAATACACGACCAAAGTAGGGGAGGAGTTTGAATCAGTGAATTGGAATGAAATGGATCTGGACAGCATGTGGAATGCATATATGGAGTGCTTAGTTAGGAATGCTAAAGCGGTGTGTGGTGTGGCAAGAGTAACGACAAAGAAGAAAGGTACGGCATGGTGGGATGAAGAGGTTAAGAGAGCAGTGGAGGAATTGAGGAAGAAGTGGCCAGAGTCGTTACAGGACAGGGGTTTAATTGAAATAAGAACTGAATATATTGAGGGCAAGAAGCACGTAAAGGGACTAGTGAAGAGGAAAAAAAAAGGAGGTAAATGATGACCTGGGAAGAAAAATGAATGCAATTTCTCTGAAAATAGGAAGTTCTATCTGTCTATCTATTGCCAGACGCCTCAATCCCGTTTGGGATGGCCACAAACAAATCGCCTCCAAGTCGCCCTGTCCCCCGCCATTTCACTGCCCTGCTCCCAACTCACACACCCCTCTCTCATATACCTCTCCACCCCATCCCTCCATCTCATCCTTGGCCTCCCTCTCCCTCCTCCCCCCTCCACCTCACTCACATACACTCTCTTCGTCAGTCTTTCACCCTCCATCCTCTCCACATGGCCAAACCACCTCAGTGTGTTCCTCATAACGCTTCCTATCACATCCACATCCACACCACAACTCTCCTTTATATCCTCATTCGTCAGCCTGTCTCTCCATGTGACTCCACAGGCTCCTCTTAAATAACTCATTTCCACTGCTCTCACTCTTGACTTGTGTCAAGTTATTCCGGAAAAAGGTGCGGAAATGTAGAAGTGACAGAGGAGAGAAATGTGAGAGAGTGAAGAATGTAAGTGGTAGATTATTAACCCTATGGGAATGAATAAAGTCCAGATGAAAAGGATTTTTTCAAAGCCCGATGAATGGGTATAGAGACAGCAGAGAGGCTGTAAACATGATTAGTTTGGGGATGTACAGAGAAGAAATGCAGTGTCAGGAAGCGTGACACTCGCACAGATGAAGAACACAGTGAAAGCTAAAAATTGGGAAAGCAGCTGGGGTTGATGAGGTGAACGAAGAGATGATTAAGTCTACTGGAGAGAGCTGAATGAAGTGCTTGTTGGAGATATGTAAGAAGGCATGGATGAGTGTGGCTGTGCCAGGAGAGAGGAAAAAGGCTGTGATCGTATCCCTGTGCAAAAATAAAGGTGAGCAAAGTGAGTGCAAGAATTATCGTGGCATAAGTATATTGAGTGTGGAAGGGAAGGTATATGGAAGAATTACCGTAGATATCAGAAGTAATAGTGAGTGCTGAACAGGGTGGCTTTAGGAGTGGCAGAGGATGTGTGGATAAAAAATTTGTAGTAACACAGATAGTGGAGCAGGCTTGTGACAAGGACAATAGGGTGTTTATGGCAATTATAGATCTGGAAAACGCATCCGACAAAGAAAACAGAGAAGGATTGTGGAAGGTTTTGGGCATGTACAATGTAGATGGTAAGCTGCTAGGTGCCGTGAAGAGTTTTTATGATTGTAGTGATTCATGTGTAAGGGTAAATGGGGATGTAAGTGAATGGCTCACGATCAATGTGGGGGTGCGACAAGGTTGTGTGATGTCCCCATGGTTGTTCAATATATATATGGATGGGGTGATGAAAGAAGTAAAAACAAGAGTAATGGAGAGACAGAGAGATGGCGTTGGCGATGGATGAAATGTTTCAGATTTGCTGTATACTGATGATGCAGTACAACTTGCAAATATCGAACAAGAACTTGGTAGACTAGTGCAGAGTTTTGCTGATGTGTGTGAGTGTCGTGCCTTGAGAGTAAATGCAGAAAAGAGTAAAGTGACGGTTACTGAGAGAGAAGGTGACTCCCAGTGTGATGTTACTGTGAATGGAGAGAGAGATTGGAATTGGTGAGAGAGTTCAAATACCTGGGTACAGGAGTAGACTGTAGCACCATTCGAGCAGGGCAGTACTCCCAAGGTGGATGGAAAGCTGATGACAGGGAGAGAGCTGGAGCTCCCGTTTCATCAACCCTCGGGACAAAGTCCCGACCATCCCCCTTTGCTGAACTTTTTCAGTGTCTCAGTAACACAGAGAGTAGGCCAGTATGCTCTCCAATACAAGTTTCTCTATCAACACCAAACTACATGCGCAATACACACTACACTTCCTTTTTCAAAAAAAAAAAAAAAAAAAAAATCATGGCAGCGCAACATGTGGCCTCGGAGTCACGGAGGGGGGGCCCATAAATGCCCCCACGTTCCGCCCCTCTCCCGGTGACGACTCGAGCTGCCTGGAACCACTGTCTGACTCTCTTCTTCTTCATTTCTGCAACATTCGCAGCCTTTCCTCTAACTTTCGCTCTGTTTAGCACCACCTCTCCTTCTCTAAACCTCACCTTTTTCCAACTGAGACTCAGCTGTCTGAAGCAACTGACAGCAGACCCTTTTCTGTATCCTCCTACTCTCTCTATACTCATTTCAAAGCCAAAGGAGGCTGTTGTGTATATACACGTAACGACTTATCTTAATCTCGTGTTCCTGAACTCAGTTCTTCTGAATTCTCTACACTCTGGCTGTGGCTTTCCTGTCATTCTCTGACTAAATATATCTGTGCTGTTTACTTATCTCCTAATTCTACTAACTATAAATGATTCTTTGACTATCTTACTTCTACGATGGAACACATTCTATCCATTTCACCTTTATCTGAAATCTCCATTCTAGGAGATTTCAATGTTCACCACCATCTTTGGCTCTCCTCTCCTTTCACTGATCCACATGGTGAACAAGCCTACACCTTTTCTATCCTTAATGACCTAGAGCAGCTTGTACAGCACCCTACCCGTATCCCTGACCCTTGGAGAGAGCTCCAACACATTGACCTCTTCCTTACAACTAATCTTTCTGCTTACACTGTTAATCTTTTCTCTCCGTTGGGCTCCTCCGATCACAACCTCATCACCTAAACCTGTCCTATCACTCCAGTACGGCCTTTGGACCCTCCAAAGAAATGTTGTCTGTGGCAATTTGGAGCTGCAGATTGGGAGGCCCTCAGGCAGTACTGCTTTGACTTCCATGGCCGAGAGCCATCTGAGTGTGCCTTGTGCATTAGGGAGGTTATACTCTCGGGCATGGAAGCATACATTCCCTTCTCATTTCCTTTGACTAATGCAAGAAAGCCTTGCTTTAATCACGCTTGTTCTAATGCTGTCCACAACAAGGAGAGGGCCTATAAAAGGTACCGGAGCCAACCAACCCCTGAATCACATCTTGTATACGTTTTTGCCCGGAATCGTGCTCTGTTCTTCGCTCTGCTAAAGATAATTTCATCCATACCAATTGCATTCAACTCTCTAAACTCGAATTCTTCCCACTCCTTTGGCACCTTGCCAAAAACCTTTTTTAACAACCCTACCTCATCATCCTTCCCTCCTCTTTTCTACTCTGATGGGTCTGTAGCTATTTCTTCTACTGATAAACCAGATCTCTTTACTCAGACTTTCTCCTCCAATTCCACCTTAGACAATTACGGTGCTGTTCCTCCATCACTTCCCCCCTCTGTCTTCCTCATGGCTGACATTAAAATTTCTTCAGCTGATGTATTTTCTGCCATCACTGGCCTCAATACTAACAAGGCATATGGGCCTGATGGAGTCCCTCCTGTTGTTCTCAAGAACTGTGCATCTGTGCTTACACCCTGCCTACGCAAACTCTTTCACCTTTGTCTGTCAACTTGTACCTTTCCTTCTTGCTGGAAATTTGCATTCATTCAGCCAGTCCCAAAGAAAGATGACAATTCCCACCTTCTAACTATCGTCCAATTGCTTTAACATCCTGCATTTCAAAAGTTCTGAAGTCAATTCTTAATAGAAAATTTTGAAAGCATCTTTCCTATCACAACCTTCTTTCTGATCATCAGTATGGGTTCCGTCAGGGACGCTCCACTGGCAATCTTCTCACCTACCTTTCAGAGTCCTGGTCATCCTCCTTTCGGGACTTTGGCGAAAGCTTTGCCATTGCACTTGACATCTCAAGGGCTTTCGATCGAGTCTGGCAAAAATCTTTAATTTCGAGACTGCCCTCTTACGGTTTCTATCCTGCTATCTGTGCCTTCAACTCTAACTTCCTTTCTGGTCGTTCTATAGCCGCTGTTGTAGACGGCCATTGTTCTTCTCCTCTATCTATTAACAGTGGTGTTCCTCAGGTCTCTGTCCTATCACCAACTCTTCCTTTTATTCATCAATGACCTTCTAAGCTGTACACCTAACCCTATCCACTCATACGCTGATGACTCCACCCTTGACCTTTCCATTCGGTTCCTGCAACATCCATCTCAGCAGTTACTTCAACAAACAAGGGATGAGGCTATGGCACACCTAATGTCTGACTTGGCTCGTATCTCTGACTGGGGTAAAAATAATCTGGTTGTTTTTAATGCATCAAAGTCTCAGTTTTTACACCTATCAACCTGACAAAATCTTCCACAGGTATACTTACTAACGTTTAATGATATTCAGCTTAATCCTGCATCATCCTTGAACATGCTTGGGGTTTCAATTACTCGGGACTTATCTTGGAAAGATCATATTACATCTCTTGTAGAATCTGCTTCCAAGAGATTAGGTGTGCTAAGCTGACTCTGTTCCCTCTTTACCCCTACACAATTGTTGACTCTATACAAGGGTTTTATCCACCCCTGTGTGGAGTACAACTCTCATGTGTGGAGAGGCTCCTCACATACAGCTCTTCCAAATAGCGTGGAGTCAAAGGCTTTTCATCTCATTAACTCTTCTCCTCTTACTGACTCCCTTCAACTCCTTTCTCTTCGCCGCACTGTTGCATCTTTATCTCTTTTCTATCGCTCCTTCAATGGTCACTGCTCCTCTGAACTGTCTGCATGCACTCCTCCACCTCTATGACGGACGCGTATGACCCGTCTAGCAGCAAACTCTCATCCCTTTTCTGTCCAGCTCTCTAATGTAAGAGTTAACCGTTACTCCCAGTCCTTCATTTATGCAACAGGTCTTCTCTGGAACTGTCTCCCTCTGTCTGTATTTCCTGCTTCCTATGATCTCCAGTCCTTCAAATGCAGTGTGTCCAGGCATCTCGAAATGATCGGATCTTGAATTTGGCTCTCTCTTTTATTTTGTTTGGAGGCAACAATAATTGCGGGCCCGCGGCGTTTGATTCCTCTTTTCTCTCATAAAAAAATAAATAAAAATAAAAAGTGACAAAAAAGAGAGGAAAATGTGCAAAAGAAGTGGAAAGTATAGTGGCACAAGAATTGTAAGTAGATGGTGTTATGAAGGCCTTGATAAGAAACAGAGGCTTGAATTTTGCAGCTGCAGGAGGCTTACATGAAGGAGTGTTGGTGCCAACTTTAAAATACGGATGTGAGAGTATTGTGTGGCATGAAAATGAAAAGTCAAGAGTAAGAGACGTGGAGATGGGACTGCTGAGGAATGTGGAGTACTGAGAGTGGATAGGATACAAAATAGTGTGATTCGTGAAAGATGTGGAGTGAGATAGTCTGTGGACACCAGACTCAAGAGATTATACTGAGATGGTATTGTCAAATGAAGAGAATGGATAACAGTAGAGTGGAGAAAAAGGTATATCTGAGCGAATTTGAAGGAGGGAGGAGGCTAGGTAGGCCAAGGAGAAGGTGGAAGGATATGGAGGATGAGTGTGTGAGGAAACGAGGTATGGAAGTCGGTGAGACTAAGGGACTGACAGGAGATGAGCTGGCTGGATGAATGTTATGAGAAGATATTCATGAACCGGGATTTGGCACCCTTTTTTAACGTGACAGCGTCCGGATTGACTCTTTCGGATACGTGTATGTGAAGCTACAGTATGTGGTGAATTTTTTTGGTATATCATATAGAACCAGGATTCCGGGGGCTTCAATGATGAGTGAATGGAAGCGTGGCTCATTGAACTTAGGATGTCTGGACGTTGCCACTCCTCACCCTGCCCTACGGTGGGAAAGGAGGTCCAGATGATAATAATAATAATAATAATAATAATAATAATAATAATAACAATAATAATAAGACCTAGAAGGTGGAAATTGCCGTTAGCAATTTCAGTAACTCACCACATTACAAGCTATCACTGAACCTAGTGATTTCATTGCCCTTAATATAGTGAGCACTTCCAAGTGAAGAGCTGGCGTAGTTGGGCCCCACTACAAGTGAGTCAAACACGCTGGACAAAGGTGAAGGCAACAAAATCTTCACAGAGCAAAAATGACTGAGCTCATTCTACTTTCCATTGACCCCTGGGCGATCACCGAAACTCGTGGCCCAAATGGGCCCATAGTCATTTCAGACCTGCTCCCCGACCTTGGCTGTGTTCCAAAAAATTTAAAGTTTGTACCTTTAGCTGTTTCTGAGAATCCACGAGCAGACTATTTTTAAAGGTTTTCGGAATACGAGTAATTTACTTACTTTGTGGGAAATGATAATAATAATAATAATAATAATAATAATAATAATTATTATTATTATTATTTTAATCATCATCATCACAATCATCATAATAATTAAAATAATAATGACAGGAATGATGATACTAATAATAATAATAATAATAATAATAATAATAATAATAATAATATTTACAAGAACAATATAACTCACCACTGGTATGATGAGTCGGTAATAATAACAGGAACAATATAATTCACCACTGGTGTGGTGAGTTATAAAAAGCCCATCTTATCCATATCGAAGGGGTTGATGCGTAACTGAAGGGATGAATGAGAAGGAAATGAAAGGATAAATGAGGAAGGAAAGAAAATTTTAATAAACCCATTACTGCCCGAAACTTTTGTGAGTTGGATTTCTTACGAATATTTATCAACCCCTTCAAATTTGTGACGTATTTTTAAAAACGTATTCTTGCTGCCACCAGCCGAGTTTCTTCAGCTTTGGGGAGGCGGTCTGGAGTGAAGGAGAAAACAAAGGCAACCAAACTTCTTCAGTACGGCAAGTCTCTGCAGTCTGATCATCACTGGAGAGAGTAAGAAAACAAACAGCAGTCATCACGCTGAAGGAGATAGTGTACCACGTTTTGCTAACGTGCACTTAGGGACCAAGCTCATGGGCGTAAGCTTGACTGTTTCCCTTTTTAATTAACTTTTGAGAATATCCCAAATATATATATATATATATATATATATATATATATATATATATATATATATATATATATATATATATATATATATATATTATATATGGCGAGAGGAGAACAGTTTAGGGAAAAGTGAGACAATAATTAGAACAACGACGATTATCATATGTGATAAATTTTTTACGGATTACAAATTGAGAAAGAAATGGGCAAAATGATGGGGGAAAAAGATAAAAGCATATAGGAATTTGTATAACGAGCGAGGAGGAAAGGAAATAAGATTTAAAAGAAGAAGAGATTAGAAAAATGTAAAGGAAAACGTTGAATTAAAAAGCACATTGATGTACGGAGAGACAGAGTGACTTGAGGTTGCGAAGACATAGCAGAGAGACAAGCAGAACTTGACAGGTCTTATGGAGCACGTAATAATCTCCGCCAACACCAATACAAGTTATGATTTATTGCTGTAATTACTCTTTCTACCAGACGAATATTGTTATAGTCTCACGTAGTCACTTTACTCTACGGTCTTAGTCTGCTCTGCTGCACAGTCTCAGAGATCAGTTTTCTTTGCCAGCACCAAAGAAAACATGAGAAAACATGTATAATTCCAGCACTACCACAAATTCTATTCAACTGTTCCTTGACTCATTGTCCACCTATCCACCAAACTTCAAGGAAATTTGATTACATTTTTTTTTTTTTTTAGAAAATTTACACGCAAATAACAAATAGAGAAACAGACACGGTAATAACAGAAGGAAAGGATGAACAGTTATCAAACAGTTGGAGAGAGAGAGAGAGAGAGAGAGAGAGAGAGAGAGAGAGAGAGAGAGAGAGAGAGAGTTTAACATATGCGGTAATTTTCTCATTCGTGTCCACTTGTCCTCCTTCCATCTCCATCCGCATAAGCATTTCTTATTTCTACCCTCCTCTTCAACTATTTTGCTCTCTTATTGGATCTTTTTAATTTTATTAAGCTACAATGAATCATCCTCAAGCGAATAAAATCCTCTGGCTTTAAATGGAACAGAATACTAGAACTGTCTAGGCAGTGAGGAGGTAAACGTTGGTCAGCCATGCACATTTCAACAATACTTCACTTTGAGTCACCGTACTGGTAAGTAACCAATCCTTCATCATTTCATTTCTAGCTCTTAAGACTCTCTAATCAAGCCTATGATTCCATGCAATATTAGGAAGTAGACTAGGTTATATGCATACATCAACTTTGAGACAGACTACTGTACTCCATCCCTCATCATTCACTTCCAGTCCCCTGCTCCAGCCTCAGCATTAAACCCTGCCACCTATCCACACACACACACACACACACACACACACACACACACACACACGTAAAATAGTAACTATAAATATATAGATTTGTATCAACAAGTATTAATGTATAACACATATTGGTAAATAAATGTATAAAAAAATAAAAACATTTTATATATATATATATATATATATATATATATGTGTGTGTGTGTGTGTGTGTGTGTGTGTGTGTGTGTGTGTGTGTGTGTGTGTGTGTGTGTGTGTGTGTGTGTGTGTGTGTGTGTGTGTATGTGTGTGTATTGCTTTACAAGAAAGGCGACTCAAAAGACCTTAGTAACTATCTACCCATTAGCTTATACCAGTACTTTACTAACTCTTCACTAAAGCCCTTAAAAAAAAAAAAAAAAAAAAAAAAAAAAAACGTGAGCAAGCAGGATTCCGAAGCGGGTGTTCGACTACTGATCATCTACACACAATGATTCAGCTAACTGAGACAACTACAGAATATAGTACACCATTGTGCTTAGGTTTTGTTGATTACGAAAAGGCTTTTGACTCAGTGGAGCATGGAGCAATTATAAATTCATTGAGGAAACAAGGAGTAAATGAGAACATTGTAGGACTGTTCGAAAACATACATTAAGTGGGAACTGCTACAGTTAAATGACATAAAGTCCAGGAAAAAGATTAAGACTGAGAAAGGCGTGCGTCAGGAAGATAAAATTTAACGAAAATTATTTTTACAGGATGTCAAGACTGTTATTTTCAGAAATCCAGATTGGAAGAATAAGGGAGTATACTTAGATGGAGAAAACCTAAAACATTTAAGATTTGCAGATGACATTATCCTAATCTCAGAAACAGCAGAAACATTGCAAGAAATTTTAAATGACCTAAATAGAGAAAGTCTTAAAGTAGGGGCAAGAATGAACCAGAGTAACAATATTATTTTATCCAAATACATCAAAGAGCCTCATCAGAATAAGCGAGGAAATTCTTGAAGTCAAGGAGTACAATTACTTGGGGCAAAGACTAAAACTAACGAAAGGCCATGATAGCAAAATAAAAAGACATATTACAATCTGATGGACAGTTTTCCGTAAACATAGAGACACTATGAAAAGTAGCTTGCCAGTATGTACGAAAAGAAAAATATATAACGAATGTGTCATCCCAGCACTGATGTATGGTTTTGGGACCTGGAAACTGACAAAAGCTGATGGCACATCAACTAATCCGTTCTCAGAGTGAAATGTCAATGTTGGGGACAGGAAAAGATGAACTTGGGTGAAACAACAGACTAAAGTCAAGGACATTATAATAGTTATAAGAAAACAGAAATGGAAGTGGGCAGGTCACGTAGCAAGAATAAGGTATAACTGATGGAGCAAGATGCTGAATGACTTGCTTCCAGGAGATTGTAATGTAGCAGAAAAAGGCCAGACAGGAGGGGAATAAATTTGATAGAGAAGTTTTCAGGCAAAACGTGACAGAGATCTGTCCAGTCAAAGAATATGAGGATATTCATGGACAAACCTATATACAGGGAGTAGACTGTAGCACCAGTCGAACAGGGCAGTACTCCCAAGGTGGATGGCAAGCGGGTGACAGGGAGAGCTGGAGCTTCCGTTTCACCAGCCCTCAGGACCTATTCCTGACTGTCTCCCTTTATTGAACATTTTCAGTGTTTCCATTAACACTGCAAGTAGGCCAGTATACTCTCATAATACCTTCAACTGTCTACACCACACTACATACACATTGCATATCACATCTATTTCCATCCCTCTTTAGCAATGGCCGCATCATTATTATATGCAAATTCGGCAGTATCTCGGATTGCCACCACCGGCAGAGTAGGGCTGGTGATGCAGGGTCCTCCCAGTCACAGCCAAACGACTATGCCAACAGCGGCTGTTGCATACACCGTTCATACTCGTCAGCGGAGAAGCACAGGTTCGGCCATATATGTTTCACACATTTCCGTGGCCTTAGTACCATTCTGAATTCCATTCACTTTTTCTTTCAGTCAGTATCTGCTCTAGCCATGTTCCTCACAGAAATCCCATTTTGTTTTCCTGGTTATAATCTCCTCACAAACTTCCATAACAAAAGTGGGACCTGTAGTTATATCAAATCTGAATTTACAATTGACACTGTTTTGAACTTCATTTCATCTAATTTTGATTATTCAGTATATAAACTATATTATCTAAATATTACCAAATATATCCGTGTAGTTTATTGCTCTCCCAGTGCTTCTTTACAATCCAGTTTGACTCCACATCCACAGAGTATCTTAACCTCACCCTTATCACTGAAAGTACCGTTTGGGGTGATTTTAACGTCCATAATGTAGACTGGTTATCACATTCTGCCAGGACTGACGATACTGGTCTAGAATGTGAGCTGTTTGCAGAATTGTTTAATCTCACACATTTGGTAAAACCAACCAGAATACCATACAGCCCTGACCATAACGCCTATCACTTGGATCTATTCCTGGCAAATAAGCCAGATCTGTACAGGACAGAAGCATTTTTACCACTTGGATCCTCCGACCACAGTCTCATTAAAGCCTCATTAGTCAGTTGCCCCAAACCTCCTCGTTCTGAACCAGCCACGGTAACCAGATGGCACTTTGATAGGGCAGACTGGGGTGGATTTAGAAATAATCTTGCTGACATTCCATGGCAGTCTTTCTTCTCCAATGACATCAGTTCTACCCAGTCCCACATTAATGATTTAATACAAGCTGGTATGGAATTGTTCATACCTAGTCAGTAGTTCACTAAACGATCGGACTTTCCGAAATGGTTTGACAGCAATAGTGTCAAAGCAACAACCCAAAAGTCCTTAGCATATGAATTTTACTTAAAATCTAAATCAACTGAATCACTGTCAATCTAAAATTGCTATAAACCATGCCAAAGGAATAATTAATCTAGCTTAATCAAACTTTCTTCACAAACAAGCATCCAAACTATTAAGTAACCCTAATGACAACAGAATATTCTGGCCAACTCATAATTCTTTAAATAATAACTTTAACAAATTATCGTCCATTCCCCCACGAAAATCTTTTGATGGTAACACTGTAAGTGAACCGCGTGGTAGAGCGAACATCCTTGTCAGTACATGTGCCAGAAATTCTACCTTAGAAGAAGTCAGCCAGAATGTCTCTGTACTAGAACTTGACTCTCCAGAAATAGCTCCACTTAAAATACAGACTAGATACCGGTACGTAAAATCCATCCTAGACAATTTACCAGCCAACAGAGCTGCGGGTCCAGATGGAATTCCTCCAATAGCTTTGAAAAAAATGTTCCCCTGAACTTGCTCCTGTTCTAGCTAAATTATTCATATTATGCATACGACATTTTCATTCTTTCATTCTTGGAAGAAAGCCAATATCCACCCAATTCTAACGAAAGGAAGTTCCTCTAACCTTTCTGATTACAGACCAATAATTATCACATCTTCTTCTTGCTAAAGTATTTGGAATTGTAGTTAATATGCACATTGTTATACATCTTGACTTCAACAACTTAACTAGTAACAGACAGTATGGTTAGTTTGGTTTACGTCACGAAAGATCCACCATTGATATACTCAATCTGCTGGCTCATACCATCCATCAGTCAAATGACCAATATGAAGAAACTCATGCAGTAGCCATAGATATTTCTAAAGCTTTTGACAGAGTGTGGAACCATTCCCTGCTATCCAAACTCCCTTGTTATTGCCTATCATCTTTTGTTCCTCTGATTTCCTCATACCTTACCGACAGAATTATTAGAGTAAAAGTGGATAATGTATATTTCCAGTTTCCACTCGATTAATGCCGGCGTGCCACAAGGACCAGTTCTGGCTCCAACTCTATTCCTAATTCATATTTATGATCTCTTATGTGTCACCCATAATCCCATACACACATATGCAGATGACTCAGCATTTTACAGTTCATTCACAGTTAATCACTCATTCACAAAGTTTAATATCTCTAACTAAAAACTCAGTACAGCAATCTCCATAAATCAAGGCTTTTCTAAAATCACGGAATGGGAACAAAATAACATTGTATCATTTAATGCTAGAGAAACCAAATATATATATTTTACTAAAGACACATATTTCGTGAGTCCTATATTACCTTCAGTATTACAAATATTCCTATATATAAAAGTATTGAATTATCGGTGTTTCGCTTAACAATACCCTCAGCTGGACCTTTCATGTTGGATCATTTGCTAAAACAGCGTCAAAGAAACTTGGATTATTGTACAGAGTCCGTAACTTCTTAAGTGACGAGCAGTTAGGTATAACTTATAAGAGTTATTTGCACTCTTAGCTGGAATATTGCTCTCCCTTGTGGAATGGATGTGGAGAGGTAGCACTAAAACAACTGGACAAAATTCAGAGCAAAGCTTTTAGAATTGTTAATAACCCTACTATTACAAACGAACTACATCCCTTACAGGTTAGAAGGAATGTAGCCTCCCTTGCATTATTTTGCAGATACTCGCATGACAAATGCTCAGACGAACTTGCATCCATTGTGCCACCTCTCCATGCCTTACCGCACGCTATATGGGCATCTGGTAGCGCTCATGGCTGGACTGTCACACTTTTATACTGCAGAACTTCAGCCAAATAGAATTCTTTTATTCCCCGAACTGCATCTCTTTGAAATTCGCTTCCCCAGAATGGTTTATTCCCAATCTTCAACATATGGCTATTCAAGTCCAATTGTTACAGAATTTTTATGAATGGAGGACATCTTTATTCAGGTGTATGGATTGTTCTTTTAATCATTTGTGTTTCCTGCCTCCGTTCTGTTACTGTAAAAAAAAAAAAAAACATAGCTGGGGTTGATGAGGTGTATGCAGAGATGCTTAGGTGTAGTGGAGAGAGTGGAATGAAGTGCTTGTTTGAGATATGTAAGAAGGCATGGATGAGTGAAACTGTGCCTGTAGAGTGGAAAAAGGCTGTGATTGTATCCCTGTACAAAAATGAAGGTGAGTGAAGTGAGTGCAAGAATTATCGTGGCATAAGTTTATTGAGTGTGTTAGGGAAGGTATATTGAAAAAACATATAGACAAAGAGAGATATGAGAAGACCTAATGAGTGATGAACAGGGTGGCTTTAGGAGTGGCAGAGGATGTGTAGATCAAGTATTTGCAGTGAGACAGATAGCAGAGAAGGCTTGTGAGAAGGATCATAAAGTGTTCATGGCATTCATGGATCTGGAAAAAGCATATGACAAAGTAGACGGAGAGGGATTGTGGAAAGTTTTGCGCATGTATGGTGTCAAGAGTTTTTATGATGGTAGCAAAGCATATGCAAGGGTTAATGGGCATCTAAGTGAATGGTTCACGATCTGTGTGGACGTGCGACAAGGTTGTGTGATGTCCCCATGGCTGTTAAATATATATATATATATATATATATATATATATATATATATATATATATGGGATGATGAGAGAAGTAAAAATACGAGCAATGGAGAGAGGGATAGCTTTGGTAATGAATGGTGATAGATGGAATATCTCAAATTTGTTGTATGCTGATAATGCAGTACTGCTTGCAAGTACCGGACAAGAACTTGGTAGGCTAGTGAAGAGTTTTGCTGATGTCTGTGAGCGTCGTGCCTTGAGAGTAAACGTAAAGAAGTGTAAAGTGATGGTTAATGAGAGAGAAGGTGACTCCCAGTGTGATGTCACAGCGAATGGAGAGAGACTGGAATTGGTGAGAGAGTTCAAATACTTGGGTACAATGATAGAAAAGAGAGGAAAATGTGCAAAAGAAGTTGAAAGTAGAGTGACACAAGGAAGAAAAGTAGCTGGTGCAATGAAGGCCTTGATAAGAAACAGAGGCTTGAGTGTTGCAGCTGCACGAGGCTTACATGAGGGAGTGTTAGTGCCAACTCTAACATATGGGTGTGAGACTATGGTGTGGCATGAAAATGAATAATCAAGAGTAAGAGCAGTGGAGATGGTACTGCTGAGGAATGGATGTGGAGTATAGAAGGTGGATAGCATACGAAATAATGTGAATTGTGAAAGGTGTGGATTAAGGAAGTCGGTGGACACCAGAATCGAAGATTGTGTCCTGAGATGGTATGGTAATGTTGAAAGAATGGATAACAATAGAGTGGTGAAAAAGGTATACCTGAGCGAAGTTGAAGGAGGGAGGAGGCGAGGTAGGCCAAGGAGAAAGTGGAGAGATGTGGTGGATGACTGTTTGAGGAAGAGAGGTTCGGAAGTTGGTGAGGCTAGGGAACTGACAAGAGATCGAGCTGGCTGGATGAATGTTGTGAGGAGAAGTGCATGATCAGGGAATTTGGCACCCTTTGTGAGCATGGCAGCGTCTGCATACTCAGTCGGATACGTTTGTGTGAAACTGCAGAATGTGGTGAATGTTTTTGGTGGTGCATTAGAGCCAGGATTCCGGGGGCTTGTGTGATGAGTGAATGGAAGTGTGGCCTATTTGGATTGGGCAGGTTTGTGCTGTCTGGACTTTGCTACTCCTCACCCTGCCCTTGGGTGGGAAAGGAGGTCCGGATGATGATGATGATGATGATGATGATCCTGCAGTGGACACTCAAACGGCTGATGATATATATATATATATATATATATATATATATATATATATATATATATATATATATATATATATATATAGATATATATATATATATATATATATATATATATATATATATATATATATATATATAATATATATATATATATATATATATATATATATATATAATATATTTATATATATAATTATATATATATAATTATATCTATAAATACATATAATTATATATATATAATATATATATATATATAATATCTATCTATCTATCTATCTATCTATATCTATATCTATATCTATCTATCTATATATATATATTTATATAAATATATATATATATTGTTACATAGCCTATGATTTCATCATCCTTTGTGTAATTTTAACGCACAGTATGCTGCATGTTTGATCACGAGCGTGTTCTGCCTCAGTCCCCCCCTTCTACCGTTATAGTAGAGTAAGTCGTTCTCTCTGTTGTCCAGAGCGGGATTGTGAACTCTATGTCCCCATGGCTTTCATTTGCGCGTCCTCTTACAAGTTGTATCAGGCTCTGCCAGCCCCTATATAATGAGCTCAGTCTCTGCATCATTGCCACTTAGATCTGCTCCTCATTTTGTTCACATCTCTGTCCTCCCCTGTACAGATATTATTATTGTGAGTGCTCAAGAAATCTCCAACCATCTAGCAGCTGTGTGTAATTTGAGTATAACTGTTGTTGCGTTTTTTCTTGTACTGTGTAGCATGAGTTTGATTTGTGGGCCTAGTGAAGTTTTTGTAATTCGTGTGGAGTTCTTTAAGTCAGACATTTTTGATAATAGTTTGTATCTGTAATAATTTATCTGGCATTCACTGAGTATTATCTGGTATCTCATTTTATCAGGGCTGACTTAGATAAATTTACCCTTGCTAATTTCGTGTTAATAGAGGCTATTGCAGTTAACCATATATTTAACCTGTTTTTGCCATTACATTATCCTTATGAGTTCTGAATGTTTTGTTGTTAATTTAAGCATTAAACTTTAACTTGTAATTTTACCTAACTCTTTGTTTTGAACCTGGAACTTTACGGGACAGTAGTGATTTTTAGTATTCTCACTTAAAGTGTACATTATCTTTCTCTGTTCCGTAACATAAATTTGGCGACCTCATATCAGGATATTCAGGATATTATCATAAGGATATTGTTTGATATTTTGTGACTGTGATATATTCATGATGGCTACTATTTCTACACTTGATGAAGCCAAAGATTTTTTGTCAAATGTGCAAACAGTGTGTGATATAGAAAACAGAACAAAGAATGAACTTAAGATTGTTGCTCAACAATTGGGATTTGTTGTTCGCTCTCATCAGTCTAAAGATCAAATTGTTGCCATTATTAATGAAAGCTTGTTTTAATGTAACTCCTCCAAATGAGCAAACGCAGATTGAATTAGCTAAGTTACAGCTAGCCCTGCAGGAGGCCCGTGCTAGGGAGGTTGAGGCACAAGTTGAAATTGCTAGGATTCAGGCAGACCATGAGTATCGCATGAAACAAGGTGGAACTGGATCATCTAGCTCTGATGATTTTGATGTGGCTAAAAATGTTAAACTTGTCCCTCCTTTTAATGAATCTGATTTAACAAAGTATTTTCAGTTGTTTGAGAGGGTGGCTACAGGTTTTAATTGGCCTAAGGAGTATTGGCCAGTGCTCCTTCAAACTGTTCTCACCGGTAAAGCTCAAGTAACTTATGCATCTTTGCCTCAGGATCAATCTGATAATTATGATGTAGTTAAGAGCTTGATTCTTAAGGCCTATGAGCTTGTTCCTGAAGCCTATAGAGTAAAATTTAGGACAACTTACAAGCAAGATAAGCAATCCCATGTTGAGTATGCAAAAATCAAAGAAGATTTGTTGGAGCAGTGGTTAAATTCTAAGAATGTGGATTCTGATTTTGACAAATTTAAGCAGATGATTTTGCTGGAGGACTTCAAGGTGTATTAGTAAAGATGTAAGCCTATATCTTGATGAGAAAAGAATAGATAATTTGTCTGATGCTGCAGTTTTAGCTGATGAGTATGTTCTCACTCACAAGAGATATTCTAGAGAAAAAGGGAAAGCTGAGAGTAAGTACGTTGCCTCTACTCAGAGTACAGGTAACAGGAAGAGAATAAGGATGATGTTTCTCAGGAAGTAAATACCAGCTTCACCTCTAGATTTCAGAAAAGTAAATGTACTTATTGTAGTAAGCTTGGTCATACTACGGAGAGATGTTTCAGGAGACAGCGTGATGTGAACAAAAAGGAGTCTTTAAATATTCAGTCAATTGGTCTAGTGTCCATCTTGAGAGTTCCCAGAATTCTTTAACTGAGTTAATTGAACCTGCTTTGAGGGGTAACTTAAATTCTCATGATGGAGCTCCTCTTTTGAGCAGTAACGTGGGTGACACTCTCAAGAGTTCATGTGCTAATTTCCTGTCTGATGGTTTTGTCAGTCCTCTGGACAGTAATGACAGGGAAATCAGTTCAAATATATCGTGATACAGGTGTACTTGCCAATCCCTTATGCTGACCAGTGTTCTAGGCTCTAATTTTAATTCCTCTGATGAAACTGTAATCTTACAAGGTGTAGGGAATAATTACTTCTCTGTTCCTCTGTGCAGAGTGAATTTAGAGTCTGGTTTTGTTAATGGTTCTGTTATGGTTGGGTTGGTTGAGACACTCCCAGTGTCAGGTGTAACTTTCTTACTTGGAAATGATATTGGTGGAAGTCAAGTGTGTCCAGCTCCTCAGTTGTCTGGTGAGCCAGTGGCTGCGTCCCAGGATTGTGATGTCCCTGATGTGTTCCCTGCATGTGCTGTCACTAGGGCTAAGTCTAAAGTTACTGGTGATTTAGAGGATAATGATGATGATGATGTTATCCTAGCTGACACTTTTCTTGCTAATTTGGACCACTCACCAGATGAGGCAGTGCCCGTAGTGTTGATAATTTGTCTCGCCAAGAGTTGGTTGAGTTGCAGGTTGCTGACCCTGAGTTGAAGGTCTGGCTAACTCTGCTTACAGTGAAGAAGAGTCAGCCGGTGCTTCTACTTGTTATTATGTAAAGTCAGGAGTACTTATGAGGAAGTGGAGACCCCCAACAGCATCAACCGACTGTGAATGGGAGGTTGTACATCAAGTTGTCATCCCTCGTGTTTGTAGGCAGGATATCATTCAGTGGCTCATGATTCCAGTTTGGCAGGACACCTTGGAGTGAGTGGGAAGACTGTGGCACGCATTTTAGAAACACTTCTACTGGCCAGGTATCTTCAGGGATGTTTCCTGGTATTGTAAGTCTTGTCACACCTGTCAAGTTGTGGGAAAGTGTAATCAGACCGAAAAGGTTGCACCTCTAGTTCCCATTCACTCCTTTTGAGGCGCCTTTCACCCGTGTGTTGGTGGATATTGTGGGCCCTCTTCCTAAGACTTCTTCAGGATTTTCTTATGTGTTGACCATGATTGATATGGCTACTCGTTATCCTGAAGCCATTCCATAGAAACATCTCAGCAAAGAACGTGGTTAAGGAAATGCTAGGGTTCTTCACAAGTTTGGTCTGCCCAAGGAGGTACAGTCCGACCGGGAAGTAATTTCATGTCAAATGTTTTCAAGCAGTCTCTGAAAGAGTTGGGCATCTCCCAGATCACGTCTTCAGCTTACCATCCCCAGACCCAAGGAGCGTTGGAGAGATACCATCAAACACTCAAATCGATGCTCAAGAAATACTGTTTGGAACATCAGAAAGACTGGGATAAAGGTCTTCCATTCGTTGTGTTTGCTGCAAGAGAATCTCCAAATGAATCACTGGGCTTCTCACCTTTTGAACTACTGTTTGGCCATGAAGTAAGAGGACCCCTTAAGTTACTCAAGGAATGCTGGCTGTCGGAGGAAGATGACGTCAACCTGCTGGAGTATGTGATGAAGTTCAAAGAACGGCTGTCCACTGCTTTACAGCTGGCGAGAGAGAATTTAGGAGCTGCTCAGGAGAAGATGAAGACTTGGTATGATAAGAAGTCCAGGTTACACCACTTTCAGCCAGGAGATCAGGTTTTGATTCTGTTACCAGTTCATGGGCAACCTCTTCAAGCCAAGTTTAGTGGCCCTTATTTCGTGGAGAAGAAACTCAGTGATGTCAACTATGTCATCGCCACACCAGATCGTAGAAAGAGCAAGCAACTATGTCACATCAACATGCTAAAGTTATATCACAAGCGGGACGAAAATAATCCAGTCTGCACTGTAGCTGTTCCACCCGAGTCTGAAAGTGAAGCTCTCCCATGCAGTATGAGCCTGAGTGATAGTTTGGGGAAGAATCCTCATATCATGAATGATCTCCAGACTAAGCTTTCTCATCTACCACCCAAGGAAAGGCGGGAGTTTTCGGCATTACTGCAGGAGTACCCGCAAGTGTTCCGTGCTACTCCAGGAAGAACCACTGTGTTGATGCATGATGTCGATGTTGGAGACGCAAAGCCAATTAAACTGCCTCCTTACCGTGTGAACCCAGTGAAAGTTCCTCTCATCCAGAAGGAGCTTGGCTACCTGTTGGACCACAAGATGATTGAGCCCTGTCGGAGCGAGTGGAGTTCTCCTGTCACTCTGGTCCCTAAGCCAGGTGGGTCACAGCGGCTTTGCACTGACTACAGACGTGTTAATCAGATAACCAAAACAGACACTTACCCTCTCCCTCGCGTGGAAGATTGCATAGACAAGATCGGAAAGGCTAGGTACATAAGTAAGTTTGATTTGTTAAAGGGATACTGGCAAGTACCTATGACTGAACGTGCAAGGGAGATCTCATGTTTTGTAACACTAGGAACGTCTTTTGCATGTTATGTAATGCCATATACTGATTGTTTTAGAGTAATAAGAAATTTCCCTTGTAAATTTCTTTTTTCTTTGTGGGGAGGTGTTACATAGCCTATGATTTCATCATCCTTTGTGTAATTTAACTTTTGCACAGTATGCTGCATGTTTGATCACGAGCGTGTTCTGCCTCAGTCCCCCCCTTCTACCGTTATAGTAGAGTAAGTCGTTCTCTCTGTTGTCCAGAGCGGGATTGTGAACTCTATGTCCCCATGGCTTTCATTTGCGCGTCCTCTTACAAGTTGTATCAGGCTCTGCCAGCCCCTATATAATGAGCTCAGTCTCTGCATCATTGCCACTTAGATCTGCTCCTCATTTTGTTCACATCTCTGTCCTCCCCTGTACAGATATTATTATTGTGAGTGCTCAAGAAATCTCCAACCATCTAGCAGCTGTGTGTAATTTGAGTATAACTGTTGTTGCGTTTTTTCTTGTACTGTGTAGCATGAGTTTGATTTGTGGGCCTAGTGAAGTTTTTGTAATTCGTGTGGAGTTCTTTAAGTCAGACATTTTTGATAATAGTTTGTATCTGTAATAATTTATCTGGCATTCACTGAGTATTATCTGGTATCTCATTTTATCAGGGCTGACTTAGATAAATTTACTCTTGCTAATTTCGTGTTAATAGAGGCTATTGCAGTTAACCATATATTTAACCTGTTTTTGCCATTACATTATCCTTATGAGTTCTGAATGTTTTGTTGTTAATTTAAGCATTAAACTTTAACTTGTAATTTTACCTAACTCTTTGTTTTGAACCTGGAACTTTACGGGACAGTAGTGATTTTTAGTATTCTCACTTAAAGTGTACATTATCTTTCTCTGTTCCGTAACATAAATTTGACGACCTCATATCAGGATATTCAGGATATTATCATAAGGATATTGTTTGATATTTTGTGACTGTGATATATTCATGATGCTACTATTTCTACACTTGATGAAGCCAAAGATTTTGTCAAATGTGCAAACAGTGTGTGATATAGAAAACAGAACAAAGAATGAACTTAAGATTGTTGCTCAACAATTGGGATTTGTTGTTCGCTCTCATCAGTCTAAAGATCAAATTGTTGCCATTATTAATGAAAGCTTGTTTAATGTAACTCCTCCAAATGAGCAAACGCAGATTGAATTAGCTAAGTTACAGCTAGCCCTGCAGGAGGCCCGTGCTAGGGAGGTTGAGGCACAAGTTGAAATTGCTAGGATTCAGGCAGACCATGAGTATCGCATGAAACAAGGTGGAACTGGATCATCTAGCTCTGATGATTTTGATGTGGCTAAAAATGTTAAACTTGTCCCTCCTTTTAATGAATCTGATTTAACAAAGTATTTTCAGTTGTTTGAGAGGGTGGCTACAGGTTTTAATTGGCCTAAGGAGTATTGGCCAGTACTCCTTCAAACTGTTCTCACCGGTAAAGCTCAAGTAACTTATGCATCTTTGCCTCAGGATCAATCTGATAATTATGATGTAGTTAAGAGCTTGATTCTTAAGGCCTATGAGCTTGTTCCTGAAGCCTATAGAGTAAAATTTAGGACAACTTACAAGCAAGATAAGCAATCCCATGTTGAGTATGCAAAAATCAAAGAAGATTTGTTGGAGCAGTGGTTAAATTCTAAGAATGTGGATTCTGATTTTGACAAATTTAAGCAGATGATTTTGCTGGAGGACTTCAAAAGGTGTATTAGTAAAGATGTAAGCCTATATCTTGATGAGAAAAGAATAGATAATTTGTCTGATGCTGCAGTTTTAGCTGATGAGTATGTTCTCACTCACAAGAGATATTCTAGAGAAAAAAGGAAAGCTGAGAGTAAGTACGTTGCCTCTACTCAGAGTACAGGTAACAGGAAAGAGAATAAGGATGATGTTTCTCAGGAAGTAAATACCAGCTTCACCTCTAGATTTCAGAAAAGTAAATGTACTTATTGTAGTAAGCTTGGTCATACTACGGAGAGATGTTTCAGGAGACAGCGTGATGTGAACAAAAGGAGTCTTTAAATATTCAGTCAATTGGTCTAGTGTCCACTCTTGAGAGTTCCCAGAATTCTTTAACTGAGTTAATTGAACCTGCTTTGAAGGGTAACTTAAATTCTCATGATGGAGCTCCTCTTTTGAGCAGTAACGTGGGTGACACTCTCAAGAGTTCATGTGCTAATTTCCTGTCTGATGGTTTTGTCAGTCCTCTGGACAGTAATGACAGGAAATAAGTTCAAATATATCGTGATACAGGTGCTTGCCAATCCCTTATGCTGACCAGTGTTCTAGGCTCTAATTTTAATTCCTCTGATGAAACTGTAATCTTACAAGGTGTAGGGAATAATTACTTCTCTGTTCCTCTGTGCAGAGTGAATTTAGAGTCTGGTTTTGTTAATGGTTCTGTTATGGTTGGGTTGGTTGAGACACTCCCAGTGTCAGGTGTAACTTTCTTACTTGGAAATGATATTGGTGGAAGTCAAGTGTGTCCAGCTCCTCAGTTGTCTGGTGAGCCAGTGGCTGCGTCCCAGGATTGTGATGTCCCTGATGTGTTCCCTGCATGTGCTGTCACTAGGGCTAAGTCTAAAGTTACTGGTGATTTAGAGGATAATGATGATGATGATGTTATCCTAGCTGACACTTTTCTTGCTAATTTGGACCACTCACCAGATGAGGCAGTTCCCCGTAGTGTTGATAATTTGTCTCGTCAAGAGTTGGTTGAGTTGCAGGTTGCTGACCCTGAGTTGAAAGGTCTAGCTAACTCTGCTTACAGTGAAGAGTCAGCCGGTGCTTCTACTTGTTATTATGTAAAGTCAGGAGTACTTATGAGGAAGTGGAGACCCCCAACAGCATCAACCGACTGTGAATGGGAGGTTGTACATCAAGTTGTCATCCCTCGTGTTTGTAGGCAGGATATCATTCGAGTGGCTCATGATTCCAGTTTGGCAGGACACCTTGGAGTGAGGAAGACTGTGGCACGCATTTTGAAACACTTCTACTGGCCAGGTATCTTCAGGGATGTTTCCTGGTATTGTAAGTCTTGTCACACCTGTCAAGTTGTGGGAAAGTGTAATCAGACCGAAAAGGTTGCACCTCTAGTTCCCATTCCTCCTTTTGAGGCGCCTTTCACCCGTGTGTTGGTGGATATTGTGGGCCCTCTTCCTAAGACTTCTTCGGATTTTCTTATGTGTTGACCATGATTGATATGGCTACTCGTTATCCTGAAGCCATTCCACTAGACACATCTCAGCAAAGAACGTGGTTAAGGAAATGCTAGGGTTCTTCACAAAGTTTGGTCTGCCCAAGGAGGTACAGTCCGACCGGGGAAGTAATTTCATGTCAAATGTTTTCAAGCAGTCTCTGAAAGAGTTGGGCATCTCCCAGATCACGTCTTTCAGCTTACTTCCATCCCCAGACCCAAGGAGCGTTGGAGAGATACCATCAAACACTCAAATCGATGCTCAAGAAATACTGTTTGGAACATCAGAAAGACTGGGATAAAGGTCTTCCATTCGTTGTGTTTGCTGCAAGAGAATCTCCAAATGAATCACTGGGCTTCTCACCTTTTGAACTACTGTTTGGCCATGAAGTAAGAGGACCCCTTAAGTTACTCAAGGAATGCTGGCTGTCGGAGGAAGATGACGTCAACCTGCTGGAGTATGTGATGAAGTTCAAAGAACGGCTGTCCACTGCTTTACAGCTGGCGAGAGAGAATTTAGGAGCTGCTCAGGAGAAGATGAAGACTTGGTATGATAAGAAGTCCAGGTTACGCCACTTTCAGCCAGGAGATCGCGAGTTTTGATTCTGTTACCAGTTCATGGGCAACCTCTTCAAGCCAAGTTTAGTGGCCCTTATTTCGTGGAGAAGAAACTCAGTGATGTCAACTATGTCATCGCCACACCAGATCGTAGAAACAGCAAGGAACTATGTCACATCAACATGCTAAAGTTATATCACAGGCGGGACGAAAATAATCCAGTCTGCACTGTAGCTGTTCCACCCGAGTTCCGTAACAATATATATATATATATATATATATATATATATATATATATATATATATATATATATATATATATATATATATATATATATAATATATATATAATATACATATGTATATATAATATATATATATAATATACATATATAATTATATTAATATATATATATATATATATATATATATATATATATATATATATATAATTATATTAATATAAATAATATATATATATATATATATATATATATATATATATATATATATATATATATATATATATATATATATGGGTGGTTCTTTATTACCAAGGGGGATAAATTTATTTTGGAATATTTTGGTTGGTGAAGTGGATATTGTGAGTTTAGATGTAAACTCTTTAGACACCAAATTTTAGCCGAATTGGATGATATATACTGGTGCCGCATCTTACCCAGATTTTGAGCCTAATAAACAAAATTTTTGTTTTCATAATCTTTTTTTTTTGTTATTAGGACAGTTTTTGCTTTAGGCCTACTTCACTGGGGGATACATGCTAGTAATACCTGTATTATTTTCAGTAATTTGCCTTTTGAGTTATTATTAAGCATTTATTTTCTATGACTGAATTAAATATTATTGTCAGCGCCAGTGACGAAAACCAGGAGCAAAACCAAGCTTTAGCTTGTTGGCCAACCAAGTGAAAGACTATGTTCTCTCACTGTCGAGAAGTGTTAGCACAACTTTTCTGCTTAATGTGAATAAATACACGAACATTGAAGGATCTGTTCTGTCTGAGGAACAAAAGGGATTCTGGGAGAGAGTTCGAATTACTACATCTGAGCCTATCTATCTATTGCCAAAGACGTTTTAATCCTTTATACGGGGTGGCCACAAACAAATCGCCTCCACATCACCCTGTCCCCCGCCATTTCACTGCCCTGCTCCCAATTCACACACCCCTCTCTCATATACCTCCCCACTCCATCCCTCAATCTCATCTTTGGCCTTCCCCTCCCGCTCTCCCTCCACCTCACTCACATACACTCTCCTCGTTAGTCTCTCACTCTCCAGCCTCTCCACATGGCCAAACCACCTAAGTGTGTTTCTCCTAATGCTTCCAATCACACCCACATCCGCACCACAACGCTCCTTCACATCCTCATTTGTCAGTCTGTCTCTCCATGTGACTCCACAGGCTCCTCTCAAATAACTCATTTCCACTGCTCTCACTCTTGACTTGTGTCCCTTAAACAACGTCCAAGCTTCACTTCCATACGTCAGAGCTGGTATCACAGTACTGTCATGTAATAACTTTTTCGCTTCCATGCTCACTTTCCTGTTTCTTATCACTGCCTTCAAGGAACCAGCAACATTTCTTCCTTGTTGTACCCTTTCAAGCACTTCACCCTCCAAACTTCCATCCTTACTCATCACTACCCAAGTACGTAAACGTACTCACATTTTCCATTTCATCATCCAACCTCACTGTACATTCACTGATTTCACCTCTCTGGAAGACCATAACTTTACTCTTCACTACATTCACCTTTAGATTCCGTTTCTTACACACTCTCCCAAACTCATCCACCAAGCCTTGCAGCTCCCATTCGTCTTCACTTAACAACACAGTATCATCTGCAAACAAGCGTACAGGGAGTTTCCAAACACTGCCTTCTCTCATTAGGGCCACTCCAACATCCACTGCACTACCTTGTATCTCTTTTAGAACCCCATCCATATACAGATTGAACAACCATGGAGACATGACACATCTCTGTTTCAACCCAACCTTCAAATAGAGAAACTCACTCAGTTCACTGTCCACACACACTGCAGCCTTAGCACCCTCATACATACTCTTCACAGCATTCAACAACTTCCCATCTACTCCATATATTCTTAATAATTTCCACAATCCTTGTCTACCCACCCTGTCATATGCCTTCTCCAGATCCATGAAGGCTGCACACAACTTCTTTTCCTTTTCTAGACACTTTTCCACTATAGATCTAAGAATGAATATCTGATCTACACAACCTCTTCCCTTCCTAAAGCCTCCCTGTTCTTCTCCAACTAATTTCTCTGTTATTTCCCTTATTCTGTCAATAAGTATCCTACCGTATACTTTTCTTATTACACTAAGAAGACAAATGCCCCTATGATTACCACACACTTCTTTTTCCCCTTTCCCTTTGTACAAGGGAATAATTATCCCTGACTTTCAATCCTCCGGTACTCTACCTTCCTCCCAGGACAATCTGCACATATTCCACAACCATTCAATTACTATCTCTCCCCCATGCTTCAGCATTTCACCAAACTCTTCATCAGTTTCCGGGGCTTTCCCCATTTTGACTTTCTTCAATGCTTCCACAACTTCCATCCTACTGATTCCTTCCTGTCTACTCATCTCCCTCCTTTTCCCAGCCTTTCCCCAGCCACTTATACTCGCATCACTTTCATTCTCTGTGTTCAACAATTCATTAAAGTGTTCTCTTCATCTGCTCACTTTTTCTCCATTCTCAACTAGAAATCTACCATTTCTGTCTTTCACTCCCTTACTAACTTCCTTGCCACTCTGTCTGACTCTCTTTACCTCTCTCCAGAACATTTTCTTACATTCAGATTCCTTCCGAATTCCTCAACCACTCTCTTCTTACTCTCTCCTACTAATCATTTCACCCCTCTCTTCCTTTCTACATGTAATTCTTTCTTCAGTCTCAGCTTCTTCCACGTCCCTATTTCTCATCCATTCATTATAAGCTTTCTTCTTTTGTGCCACAGCCTATCTCACCTCTTCATTCCACCATGCTGTTCTTTGCACCCCCTTTCGTCTTCTCTTCATCCTACACACCACCTCACATGCTGCACATATTTCCTCTGTGAATATCTTGCACACACCTTCCACGTCCCCCATCTGCACCAATTTATATTTACCCAATCGCTCTTCCACTTCTCTCTTTTATTCTGGTTTTTACTCATCCTCTTGTAACCTTTCCACTCTCCTTACATTACTCCTTCCTCCCGTCCTTCCCTTCTTCTATTTCTCCATTTACTTGGACCTCCCCCAATCTCTGTATGCTCTTGCATCCATTACACATCTTCGCATCCTTTCATCCACACACACGTAATCAGTCATTGCCTTCCTTTCATTCAGTTCACCATCCATCCTTCTCATCACCCGCCATGTATACCTGTGGATCATTTTGTGCCTGGAGAGGGTATTGGCTATCACCAACCCCCTCCCAAATGTCCACTAAAGCACTGCCTTTCTCATCTATCTCAGCAGGCATGCCACACTCACCAACTACTCCATCCACCTTCACATTCCCTACTTTACCATTGATATCACCAATCAAAAACACTCTCTCATTCCTTTCAGACTTCTCCATGCACACTTCCACATTTGTCCAGAACTCCTATCTCACTCTGCTTGCACGATCTTGCATTGGCGCATACGCGCACACAATCACCCACATTTGTAGTCCAACTTTCAGTCTTACTCATACAATCCTTGAACCAACTGATCCATTCTCCTTCCATCTGTTATTCACAACAATACACACTCCTTCTTTTGCCCTCTCATTCTCATCTACTTCTGCACATATCCCCCATCCATACTCCCATTCTCTCACACTCTCACCTACCCATTTAGTTTCAGTTAATCCGTATACATTGACTTCCGCACCCTCAAGCACCTGGACAATCTCTCTCTCTTTTACCTTATCATTTGCACCCCTTACATTCCAGGTAGTCATCAGTATCATGTCCTTTGTACCGTCCATAGTCATCTTTTGGTCAGTCTTGGTCCAAGGCTTCTTGTTCGTATTATTAGTTAGTTGTTTCCGGGGAAGGGCACTAATCCTCCGCCAGCCCACTTTCAGTCACGTAGGGAACACGTATTCCCAAAATCGAATCTGTCTCTAAAGAATGAAGAAAGTTGGAGAAAAGTAAGAGCTGGAATAAGGAAAGCGAAGAAACGAAGAGAAAGAGTTTCCAAGAACAGATGAAAGATCTCTTTGACACTGCGCACACACGAATGCCTTCGACCTCATCACAAATCGTGAGGAAAAGGAGTTTCTTGTGGCTCAGACGGAGAAAGGTAGGTTAGGCTCTATGCTGGGTATTGATGTCAGAACGAAGACAGAGAAAACAGACTGAACAGGAGAGGAGAGAGCGTGAGGAATGTCATGGAGCTGTAGGAGAGGAATTGGTGGAGCTGGAAGAAAGCCCAGCTAGTGACAAGACGAAGCAGGTGACGATTATACAGATATAGCATGTCCATCCTTCTCGGCTGCAGCTCCTCTGAAACGCCAACGAACATAAAAAACAGTTGTCACTTTTCCAATTGCTGCTGCTTTACATCGGACCAAGACTTCAGACCGTGCTGCAGCCCGTCCACTTTCTTCGACCATTTCTGCCGGCGGACAATTTCCAACAATGTATACTATCAATAAGCCAAGTATCCGCCGAGATTGAATCAAGAGTCGGAGGGAATCTGTTGATTGGCTGGAGAACTCATTCCATCCAATTGTGTCATTTATAGTGCACTGGGAAGGAAAACTAATTCCCGAGGTAACAGGAGCAAATGTCACTGAATGCCTTTCAGGTGATGGGAATTCAAAGCTTTTGAATATACCCAGTTTGGAATCAGTGACAGGAAAGGCCATGGCCAATGGCATCATTGAAATCTTGAATGATTACGGTAGGAATATCTTAACGTTTGGTGGGAATGGCTTTCGACACCACTGCCAGCAATATCGGATTGTGGGCAGGGGTGTGCACCCTCATTCAACAACAGTTGCTGAAGGATCTCCTCCACCTGGCTTGTCGGCATCACATTGTTTAGATCCTTGTTCAAAAGGCCTTCACCATTTGCCTTGGACCGTCCTCTGGTCCCGGCATTCACATATTCAAGCCGTTCAAACCCAAGTGGAATACCACTGGCACAACACGCTTTCAGACCTTGAAAGACAACGAGGAAATGCCGGTGACTGATAGTGAGCAATGTGATGAGCTCACAGCATTTTGTATGAAACAGTTGCAAGAAAGCCAACCACGAGATGATTATCGAGAACTATATATATATAGATAGATATATATATATATATATATATATATAGATAGATAGATAGATCTATATATATATATATATATATATATATATATATATATATATATATATATATATATATATATATATATATATATATATATATATATGTAAGAAACGGAATCTAAAGGTGAATGTAGGGAAGAGTAAAGTGATGGTCTTTGAGAGAGGTGAGGTTAGTGAATGTACAGCGAGGTTGGATGGTGAGGAATTGGAAAATGTGAGTACGTTTAAGTACTTGGGTAGTGTGATGAGTAAGGATGGAGGTTTGGAGGGTGAAAGTGCTTGAAAGGGTACAGCAGGGAAGAAAGGTTGCTGGTTCTTTGAAAGCAGTGATAAGAAACAGGGAAGTGAGCATGGAAGTGAAAAAGTTACTACATGACAGTATTGTGATACCAACTCTAACGTATGGAAGTGAAGCTTGGACGTTGTTGGAAGGACACAAGTCAAGAGTGAGAGCAGTGGAAATGAGTTATTTAAGAGGAGCCTGTGGAGTCACATGGAGAGACAGGCTGACGAATGAGAATATAAAGGAGCGTTGTGGTGTTGATGTGGATGTGATAGGAAGCTTTATGAGGAACACACTGAGGTGGTTTGGCCATGTGGAGAGGATGGAGGGTGAAAGACTGACGAACAGAGTGTATGTGAGTGAGGTGGAGGGAGGAAGAGGGAGGGGGAGGCCGAGGATGAGATGGAGGGATGGGGTGGAGAGGTATATGAGAGAGGGGTGTGTGAGTTGGGAGCAGGGCAGTGAAATGGCGGGGGACAGGGCGACTTGGAGGCGATTTGTTTGTGGCCACCCCAAACGGGATTGAGGCGTCTGGCAATAGATATATATATATATATATATATATATATATATCTATATATATATATATATATATATATATATATATATATATTGAGAGTGAAATGGCTGGGAAGCATGCCTGCACGTGACTGGCTACAGCGGGGGTCTCCAAACTTTTCAATGTAAGGGCCACATTATATATTTCCCACATTTATGCGGGCCAAAGGAAAAAAAATGAAAAAAAAAACAAATCAGTGCCAGTAATTTAATTTCCTCAAATATTAGAGTATAAACATGGAAAAATTAAAACATATCTTGTTGGAAAAAATCAGGGTAAACTAAATAGATTCCTGCCTTTAGTTTTATGCAACCAAATTAGTGTGACGAATGATATTGTCGTTTTGACTTCAAAATTTCACACACCACGCAGTCCATGACAACACTGCCTGCAACACGTCATCAGTGATCAAACCCTATCAACACCTCAGTTCACTCACCCCCACGCTTTCTCTCACACAACCACACAGAATACAGCGAAGCCCATCCCCACAATATACAGTAATACACAACTGATTGGTTGTAAAGTTCAGCACATACCTACCAGAACTAGTATCTTTGAGTCACACTATCGAGAGAGAGGGAAACTCACACTGGCTGAGCGCCACCAGTCAGCAGCCCCAGCTTTGAATAATTCAGCGATGCCAGTCGTGCGATAATTATTTTTTCAAGGCCACCACACAGGGATTTGTTTGGCGGGCCGGATGAAATTATGTGGCGGGCCGGATGTGGCCCGCGGGCCATAGTTTTGAGAGCCCTGGGCTACAGCATAGCTGGGTCTTTCGGGTGTGGGCAATCAGGCAAGTTAGCTGCCTACTGCGACTGCAACACAATGGCGAGGTGTTCAGGAAGTTAGCCAAAGAAACCTTGATGGACTCTGAAAGAACAATAATGGCCCCCAGTCCCGTGCAGCCCTTAAATGGGCAGGGGGTGCTAAGAATCTCACGGTTGCCTCAATTACAATCTAATTCCTTTGTCAATGCAAAAAATACAATTAAAATTGGTAACTGGAATGTGAGAACGCTAAATCATGACGGTAAAATCGATGAGTTAGTGAAGGTTTTTCAAACTTACGGACTTGATATTTGTGCTCTGACAGAAACTAGATTAACTGGAGTCGATAAGTTGGATTTGGAGGATGGTATACGTTTATTGATACCTGGCCGACAGGACGGAATGCATTATCAGGGAGTAGGATTGTTGCTGGGTTGTAAGGCAAATAAGGCTTTATGTGAGTGGGATCCTATAGATGAGCGATTGTTATACGCACGGTTTAAATCAAATCATGGCAACATCAGTCTGTTTGTGTGTTATGCACCTACTAATGATGCACTCGATGAAAGGAAAGACACATTTTATGAAAAGTTGCAAGAAGGAGTAGGAAGGGTACCTAGACATGATGTTTTGATCTGCGTTGGAGACTTTAATGCAGTAATGGGCTGTTCAAATGAGGGATTTGAGGCATGTATGGGTAAGATGGGAGTTGGTAGTAGGATGAGTGAAAACGGAGTGAGGTTTGGAAGCTTCTGTCTAGCAAATGACTTAGTCATCGGGGGCACACTCTTTCAGCATTGCAATATACACAAGACAACTTGGGTGTCGCCGTGTGGAAAATATAAAAATCAGATTGATCACATCGCTATCAGTAGGAGGCATAGAAGTTCTCTGCTAGATGTTCATGTTAAACGGGGAGCGGATATTGGTAGTGACCATCAACTCAGCATTGCAAAAATAAGGTTTAAACTTAAAAATCAGAAGAAGGAAAAATCTGGTGTTGATAGATACGATATTGTTAAGCTTAGAAGGGAAGGAGAAGAAAAGGAGGAATTCAGATTAGAATGCAGAAATAGGTTTTTGGTGTTGGAAACGTTGGAAGAGGGGGAGAGAAGTGTAGATGAGATGTGGGAGGATGTGAACAAAGTTTTGCATGAGACTGCTGAATGTACGATTGGAAGGAGACATAGCTTCAGGAGAAAGAAATGGATATCAGAGGAAACGTGGGATATGATAAAAAAGAGAGGTAAGGCTAAATTGAGGAGTGAGATGCAATGCGTTGATGAACAAGAGATTGAATTAGCAAGAGCTGCGTACTGGAGTTTGAATTCAGAAGTAAGAAGGTTAGCTAGGAGAGATAAAAGAAGATGTGTGGATGAAAAGGTTGCAGAAACTGAAATCTTAATAAACAAAAATGATGGACAGAGTCAAAGAATAGCATATGAATCGATTAGAGAACTGAGTGGTAATGCAGGTAAACGCAAGGAAATACCAGTTAGAGACAGGGAAGGAAATTTATTGACCAAAGATGGAGATATTAAAAATAGATGGAAAGAGCATTTTGAGACAGTTCTTAATAGACCAATACCACCAGAAGAGGATATACCCTCTGCTCAGGAAGATTTAAATATAGAAACAGGAGAGTTGAGGCTTGCAGAAGTGGAGAAAGCAGTAAAACAGTTAAAGAATAATAAGGCACCAGGGGAGGATGGTTTATTTCCGGAAATGTTTAAGGTGGAGGGGGATAGATTAATAATGATCTTGACCAAGCTATTCAATAAGATATGGGTGACGGGGTTACTACCATCAGTTTGGAAGAATGGTGTAATTGTTAAAGTTCCGAAGAAGGGAGACCTGAGTGAATGTGGTAATTGGAGGGGAATCTCTTTGTCACCGATAGCTTTGAAAGTTTTCAGTAGAGTGTTGTTAAATAGGTTGAAGCCAGTGGTTGAGGGTATTCTGAGGGATGAACAGGCTGGTTTTAGAAAGGGACGTGGTTGCAATGATCAGATCTTCATAGTTAGGCATTTGATGCAGCAAGTTAATGAAATGAGAGTACCGTTAAGTCTTTGTTTTGTTGATTTTGAAAAGGCTTTTGATAGTGTTTCGAGAGAGACTATGGGGAAGATCATGAGACATTATGGAATACCAGAGGAGTTTGTGAGGGTCATTATGAACATGCATGAGGACACATTTTGTAAAGTGATGGTTGATGGTTGTCTGAGTGATTCGTTTGAAGTCAAGTCCGGAGTAATTCAAGGTGGTGTTCTATCGCCTTTACTATTTATATTGGTCATTGATTACATTATGAAACGCGTTGGAACAGAAACCGGTGCAGGTATACTTTGGGGAGAGAACAGGAAACTTTTGGATTTAGATTATGCAGATGATATAGTTTTGATTTGTGATGGGCCAGAAGAGATGCAGAGAGTGTTGGACTGTTTGGTGAGTGAAGGTCGCAAGGTGGGTTTGGTTATTAATTGTGGAAAAACTGAAATAATCAATATGAATATGGAAAATGTGCAGGAATGTGTAATTGGAGGTATGGTTGTAAAGCAAGTTGATAGGTTTTAAATATTTAGGTACTTATTTAGCCAAGGATGGTTCTTTGAACTTTGAATTCGAGGAAAGGTTAAAGAAGGCTAATCAGGCAATGGGAATGCTTAAAAATATTTGGAATAATAACAATTTCTCTGTGCATACAAAAATCAAACTTTATAAGGTAATGGTTAGGAGTATCTTCATTTATGGACACGAGTCTTGGTACAGCACAGTGACTATGGAAAATAAATTCTTGGTGTTTGAAAATAAAGCACTTAGAAGAATATTAGGAGTTAAGTGGTGGGAAAGGATACCAAATAGTAGAATTAGAGAAATAACGGGAGTGCAGCCGATCGATGAATATGTTAGATTCTCACGATGGAAGTGGTTAGGACATGTGTATAGGAGACAGGGAATAGTACGAGGTACACCAGGGTGGGTGGCACTTGGTAGGAGAGGTAGAGGAAGGCCAAAAGAGACGTGGGTGAGGACAATGAGACGGGAAGCTGGAGATGAGTGTTGGGGAGATCTTGAGGAGTTAGCTCAAGATAGGATGTGGTGGTGTGAGTTCATCGAGGCCCTATGCATCCTCGAGGGTGCCACAGGAAATGATTGATTGATTGATTGATTGATTGATATATATATATATAATGTGGTAGGTGGGGGCGCTCACCATCCACTCACTCGATGTAGTGCTGCTCTAGGGTGTCTGCCCATTCCTCTCTTCCATCCTTCTTTCCTTCAATCCTCTTCTGTCTTTCTTTCCTTCATTCTTTCCTTGTCTCACTGCCTACGTGTAACTTTACACTCCCTCTTCTGTCTTTCTTTCCTTCATTCCTGTCTTTCTTTCCTTCTTCCTGTGGGTGACTCTACACTGAGTGACAAGTCAAATGGTTTCCTGTACACCAGGAAACCATTTACTACGCTGGATGGTAACCATATAGCCAAATTTGGGCACCTGGTGTTTTAGTGGGTAATTATTGCACTCCAGTCGGATTGAGCCAGTGAAGGTTTATATCCAAGGCATGGTTGGGGTTGATTGCTCATGTAATGCCACTCAGGGATGAGTGAAGCTGGTCACTCTCATCTTAAATGTCGAGACCAACTGCCTAGCCCCGGGCTCCTACTCTCCTCATGGGGCAATGTAGGATTGGATGATGGATATATATATATATATATATATATATATATATATATATATATATATATATATATATATATATATATATTTATATATATATATATATATATATATATATATATATATATATATATATATATATATATATATATATATGTACTGTATACTGGTATATATATATTTATATATTTATTTATATAACCAAGATTGTCAAAATATAGTGCTTCTTTTCCACTCACCTGCCGATTTTTTGTGTATTGTGGTGACGGCTCAGTCATCATACTGAATATCTGTGCTGCTCCATTTATTCATTTCCTACTCCCACTACCACACCTGCTCCCACACCAACAGAATAAGCCACTCCCACAACACAAAAGATAGCTTCATGTGAGTTTCAACTGGAGATACAGTGCTTTCATTCTGAGGAAAGAGGAACCGAAGAAGAGACAAGAAAACCAGCACCATTTCAATTGCCTTTATCGGGCAAAGTTTCGATTAATCTTTATAGCCATGATCAGACCTAAAGTCATAGACATTATTCTAAGATGATTTTCCAGCTTATATATATGATGATGGCTATAAGGGACAGCCAAAACTTTATCCAACAAAGATGATGGTAATTGCGTTGGTCTTCATATATGTCTATCTATCTAGCTATCTGTCTATCTATATATCTGTCAATCTATCCATATAATATACAATAACCCTGTGTGTGTGTGTGTGTGTGTGTGTGTGTGTGTGTAATTCACCGGGTCGGTCAGGATCACTTGATGGTCGTGATCGTCAGCATTTTACCCTCCCGGAAGGGAGCTGAGAGCTCATATAGTCCGATCTAAGGGCAAGGCTGTGACCTTCACACACCCACACACCCGTCCCCTTGCTCAAGGGGGACAGTAACCACCCACTTCTTCAGTGAAACTTTTCACAACCTGAGCGAGGCGCGAACTCCCGTCTACCAGATGGCAAGCGAGAACGTTACCACTGCGCCAGCGAGTGTGTGTGTGTGTGTGTGTGTGTGTCTGTGTGTGTGTGTGTGTGTGTGTGTGTGTGTGTGTGTGTGTGTGTGTGTGTGTGTGTGTGTGTGTGTGTGTGTCTGTGTGTGTGTGTGTGTGTGTGTGTGTCTGTGTGTGTGTGTGTGTCTGTGTGTGTGTGTGTGTGTGTGTGTGTGTGTGTGTGTGTGTGTGTGTGTGTGTGTGTGTGTGTGTGTGTGTGTGTGTGTGTGTGTGTGTGTGTGTGTGTGTGTGTGTGTGTTCTTACCTAATTCTTACCTAATTGTATCTTTACAGGAATGAGTCAAGCTCGTACTGTCCCGTGTCTTAAACCATATTTATCGTACATATCCTTAAATTTGTGAATTGTTTTGGCACACACTATTTCATTCGGTAGTGCATTCCATTGATCAATTGCTCTGTTTGGGAAACTGAATTTCCTTACGTCTTTATCACCTCTCTTCTTATGCAGTTTTTTGCAGTGTCCTCTTGCTGATGCTTCTCCATTTGTTAAGTAATCATTTATGTCTATTTTCTACTTTCCTGATATGCATTTATATAGCATTATCATGTCACCTCTTTTTCTTCTCTCCTGTAGTGTTGATAGATTCAGTTTATTTAGTCTTTCTTCGTAGCTTAGATCCCTTAAGCTTGGTATCCATCTTGTAGCGGCCCTTTGAACTTTTTCAATCTTGTCTATGTGCTTTTTGAGATGAGGACTCCAGACTACTGATGCATATTCCAGAACTGGTGTAATGAATGATGTTATTATCCTTCTTAGCATGTCTTCATTTATGTATGTGAATGCTATTCTCATATTTGCGAGCAGTGTATACATGTTCCGTACCTTCTCGCTGATGTGGTCAGCCGGAGATAGTCTGTTATTGATAATCACACCTAGGTCTTTCTCTCTTTCTGATGTGTATAGAGTTTTATTTCCTAACTTATAATCCCAATCAGGTCTTTTTCCACTTTTACCAAACTTGATTACATGACACTTGTCCACATTGAATTCCATTTCCCATGTACTACTCCATTCATGAAGCTTATTTAATTCTTCTTGTAGCTCTTTACAAGAGTCTGTGTTAGTAATTCTCCTTTGTATTTTTGCATCATCTGCAAACATATTCAGATAGCTCTCATTTCCAGTGTTACTGTTTATATCATTTATATACACTAAAAACATGATTGGTGCCAGCACTGAACCCTGTGGTACTCCACTAGTCACTTCTTTCCATGATGAGTAGTTTCCTCTTAGTACTGTCCTCATTTCTCTTTTTATGAGAAAGTCTTGCATCCAACAAAACAGTTTGCCTCGAATTCCTCCTTGATGGTACAGTTTCCATAAAAGTCTTTGGTGTGGTACTGTGTCAAAAGCTTTCTTGAAATCTAAATAGATACTGTCCACCCATCCTTCCCTTTCCTATATTGTGTTTGTTACTCTGTCATAGTAGCTCAACAGATTAGTAACACATGATTTTCCTTTTCTGAAACCAAACTCTCTTTCTGTTATCATACTCTGTTCTTCTAGATGATTTATCCAAGCTTTTCTTATAAGTTTTTCTAATACCTTGCTTACAACACTGGTCAGTGATACTGGTCGGTAGTTGAGTGGATTTTGTCTATTTCCTTTCTTGAATAAGGGGACAATATTTGCTTTTTTCCAAATATCAGGTAGTTTACCTTGACTCAAGGATTTCTTGAAAATTATAAATAATGGTTTACATAACTCCTTTGCACATTCTCGTAATACCCAACATGAAATTTCATCAGGACCACTTGCTTTTCCTCTGTCTAATCTACTTAACTCCTCCTGTATTACTTTTTCTGCTATTTGTATATCTGGTAGAATGTGTGGACATGCATGTTCCACATAGTCCCTCTCAAAATTTTTTTCTTCTGTAAAAACTAATTGGAAATTCTTATTTAGTGCTTCACAAATATCTTTCTCTTGTGTATAAGTGATTCCCTCGTCCGTAATGGATTGTATTATATCTTTTACTTTAGTTTTGCTTCTGATATAGCTGTAAAACAGCTTTGGTTGATCACTACTTTTATTTATTATATCCTCCTCAAACTGTTTTTGGGCTTCCCTCCTTATTCTTGTATAGTCGTTTCTTGCCTGTATTGTGAACCTTATTATAGGCCCTTTCATCCTATTGTGTCTTCTGTATCTATTCCACATACAAATCTCTTCTTTCTTTTGATTTTTTACATTCTGTATTGAACCATTTCCTGTATTTTCTTATCTCTCCTTCTTTGTTGCTGTGGAAATGTACTTCTGGACTCCTATTTCATAAAATTCACAAATTTTTTACTATACAACATTCTAAATCTTGTCCTCTAAGCTCATTTTCCCAATCAACTTCTAAGAAATACTTCTTTAGGTCTTGATAATTTCCACTTTTTATAGTTTAGGCTCTTTTTGTAACATATCATTGCTGTTTACTATATGTCATATGTCTTTATCCTGAAGTTATAATTTAGTACTGCATGATCGCGCTTTTGCCGAGTGGAGGGTGATATATTAAACTGTCAATATCATTTTCTTGCAACTTGTAAATATTAGATCTAGCACTGAAGGTACATCAAGTCCTCTCTTTTCATGGTCTGGTTTCCCTCACATGTTGCGTTAGAGAAAAACTCTTGTACGAGATCCAGGAGCTTTTGAGTCCCAACAGCTTTTCTTGGCTATTCATATCTAGATATTCCAATTTATATTTGTACTGAAGTCCCCAGTTAGTATAATTCTTTCCGATTTCTCTTCCATTTTATGTAGTAATGATCTTACACTCTAGAATTGTACTCTCTGCCAGGTCCTCATATTCGTCTCTTTCCACATGTGTTTGATCTGGGTGTGCATGTACAAATTGGCTACAATTACTTTACCTTCAGATGTGTTATAATCTCTACTGCAATCATTTCTACTTGTAGATGGTATATCTAGTTTTATTTCCTTGACTTTTATATTTTTCTTAGTTAATATTATAATTCCTCCTCCTTTTTTTAAATATCTGTCTCTTCTCCATATATTGTATTCCTCTAAGTTTAGTATGTCATTTGATATCCTTGTATTAATTTTGTTTCAGTTAGGCATATTATTTGTGGTTCATTTTCTCTGACATAATCATTTATCTCTAGTGTGAGTGTGTGTGTGTGTGTGTGTGTGTGTGTGTGTGTGTGTGTGTGTGTGTGTGTGTGTGTGTGTGTGTGTGTGTGTGTGTGTGTGTGTGTGTGTGTGTAGTGCAGCCAAAACTAGGAAAAGGATTTTGGTGAATATTGGCGGGATGGTTGGAACTGGGGTGTCCCAGATGGGCTAATTTCCATTTCATATCAATTGATGTTTTCTGAAGGGATGCTTTAGACCCTATTGTTAAAATTCACATATTATGTGAAAGAGGCGGCGGGACATTTCCGTGGAGTTTCATACGTCTTTGCAAAGTGAGAGAGAGAGAGAGAGAGAGAGAGAGAGAGAGAGAGAGAGAGAGATGGGGTTTATATTTATACTCCGATCTCGATTACTTCATTGATGCTATAAACCAACGATTTTATTAAGAGAAACTGGTGGTAGCTGTGGTGGTGGCGGTCAAGGTGGTCTTGGTGGTAAATGCGATAATGATTGTGGTGGTAGCTGTAGAGGTGGTGGTAGCTGTGATGGTGATGGTGGTTGTGGTGGTAGCTGTGACAGTGATGGTGATGGTGGTGGTAGTGGTAGCTGTGATGGTGGTGGTAGTGGTAGCTGTGATGGTGGTGGTTGTGGTGGTGGTAGCTGTGATGGTGATGGTCGTTGTGGCAGCTGTGGTGACGATGGTGGCGGTGGCAGCTGTGATGATGGTGGTGGTGGTAACAGTTGAGGTGGTGGTTGTATTGTTCATGGTAGTTGTGATGATGATGCTGGTGGTGGTAGCTATGATGATGATTGACTTGGTGGTAGCTTTGGTGGTGGTAGCTGTGGTGTTAGCAACTGTGGTATTGTTAGCTGTGGTGTTGGTGGTGGTGGGGGTGGTGGCAGCTGTTATGTAACAGCTCAGAGCAAAGCATGGCCCAGAGATGGCTCAAATTTGGATAAGTACCGAGCTTTCCGGCAGGGCTGAGCATCTCATATTATATACAAGAATTGATCTATCAGTCTGTCCATCTACATATATATGTATGTATGTATGTATATATACTGCTACATATACTTTACAGGTACATAAATATATGGTATATAGTAGGGCTCCATGGTCTCCATTATATGTTTCTCTTACTGTCAGCACCAAACTACATGCAAAATACAGACTAAACTTCCTTTCCAAAATTTAAAAAAAAAAAAAAAGCATTAGTTAATCAGGCCTCGGAGTCCCCGGGGGGGGGGGAGGACTATAAAATCCCCCACCATCCGCCCCTCTTCCGGTGACGACTCAGAAAGATACCTGGAACCACTATCT